>NC_046286.1:93688182-94319848 GCF_004115265.2 Rhinolophus ferrumequinum | reverse complement strand
CCGTACTTTAAAATATATTTACTGTATTTCTCTCTGTTCTTAATATAATTAAAGTTGAATTATATAGGTTCCAGTTATCTTCCTGATGTTTCCATTCCATTTCGTGAAACATTTAACAGTAAGAGATGGGAAATGCTCTTGTTTCATTTGCCTTTAAAAGTGCTTGTTTTTTTTTTTAATTAAGGCTTAATGTTGTAATTTGAGACACAGATTCACATTGGCTTATAGAGTTTTTATTTGTTTTTTTCAGTGAATGTGTCCGTTTGAAACCAACTGACATACAGCCAGATATTTTCAGCTATCTCTTACATTTGATGTACACCGGAAAGATGGCGCCTCAGCTGATTGACCCTGTTCGATTAGAACAGGGGATCAAGTTTCTACACGCTTACCCTCTGATCCAGGAAGCCAGCCTGGCCAGCCAAGGAGCCTTTTCTCACCCTGACCAAGTTTTCCCACTGGCTTCGTCCTTGTATGGCATTCAGATTGCAGATCATCAATTGAGACAAGCCACCAAGATTGCTTCAGCGCCTGAAAAACTTGGGCGAGAACCCCGGCCCCAGACCTCCAGGATGAGCCAGGAGCAGGTGCCGGAAGCCGCACAGCTCTCTCAGCTGACTTCAAATGTGACCCAGGTGACTCGGACCCACGTGACTCCCTCGGACCCGCTGCAGACCTCCCTGTCTCCAGAACTCGTTTCCACTCCTGTTCCTCCCCCTCCTCCCGGGGAGGAGACCAATCTGGAAGCCTCTTCCTCTGATGAGCAACAGCCTGCGTCCCTCACCATCGCCCACGTGAAGCCCAGCATCATGAAGAGGAATGGCAGCTTCCCAAAGTACTACGCCTGCCACCTGTGCGGGCGGCGCTTTACCCTCCGGAGCAGTCTGCGGGAACACCTGCAGATTCACACCGGCGTACCTTTCACAGCCAGCCAACCCGGAGAAGGCCGCGTTCCCCTGTCTCTTTGTAGCAACGCGGCTGACCTAGGAAAAGACGCCATGGAAGTGCCTGAGGCTGGGATGATAAGTGACAGTGAGCTGCAGCACATCTCAGATTCTCCAATCATCGATGGACAGCAGCACTCGGAGACGCCGCCGCCCTCAGACATCGCGGACATTGACAACTTGGAGCAGGCGGACCAAGAGAGGGAGGTAAAGAGGCGGAAGTATGAGTGCACAATATGTGGACGCAAATTTATCCAGAAAAGCCACTGGAGGGAGCACATGTACATCCACACCGGGAAGCCTTTCAAATGCAGCACTTGTGACAAGAGTTTTTGCAGGGCCAACCAGGCTGCCCGGCACGTGTGCCTCAACCAGAGCATAGACACGTACACCATGGTGGACAAACAGACCCTGGAACTCTGCACATTCGAGGAAGGGAGTCAGATGGACAACATGTTGGTACAAACCAACAAACCCTACAAATGCAACTTGTGTGACAAAACGTTCTCCACTCCCAATGAGGTTGTTAAACACTCATGCCAAAACCAGAACTCAGACGTCTTTGCCCTAGACGAAGGGCGGTCCATTCTCCTCGGCAGTGGGGACTCTGAAGTAACAGAACCTGACCACCCTGTGTTAGCTTCCATCAAAAAGGAACAGGAAACAGTGTTGTTAGACTGAATGTTACTTACCTTTTTAAAACTGTCATTTTTACAAAGACTATCTTCCTTCCCTTCCCCCAATTCAGAACTATAGTTCTCCATGGCATGATACAAACAGGTCCCTGGTCCCTTTCTCCCCTCTCCCATCCTGCTATCCCCAGCCCCTCCTCCATAAAGGCTGTGTGCATTATAAACCTGGAACATATTTACTTTAATTCAGGGGATATTGGAAAGATAATGGTCAGTAGTACTTATAAACTCGAATAGATTTTGAGTTTTTGATTATTTAAAAGCATACTTGGAACTAATGAAGGGTATATAACAAAACAGCTACAATGCAATTTGGTAAGCTAAAATTATGACTTTCCCTGGGTAATGTCTTCCTTCTGAGAAAAACGATGTCAGAAAATACAGCATGCTTTTTAGAGACATACAGCTGGGCTCTGTACTATGCAAAATCTAGGTGTGGGGGAATTTTCAACCCAAGAGAACGTTCTTAGTATTTATCCTCCAGGTGTCTTATTTCAGAATGCATCCTTTGAGATTATGTCCAGTCAAGAAAAATCATTAGTTAAGAAATCTACTTGAACAAAACACAAAAGAGAAAAAGTAATAATGTGATGGCAATCTTAATTTTTGGATAAAACATGACAAGCTATGAGTTTGTGTGTTTGTAAGAGAAAATGTGTGGATACTTGCTACAAACAGGTGAAGTAATGCACATGCCTTATCTAATTGCTAGCCTCTTTCAAAGTTGAACGACAACAAAATACTGTATTTTTGTTTCTGACAAATGTATTGGTTTTAAAAATCAGATTTGAAAGTACTATTTTATGGACAGTCTTTCTGAATGGAAATTATATGCCATTGTAACAGTTGCCAGTGGTAAATTTGTTTTAACACCAACTTATTGCTTTTAAATCAGTGTGTTACTGTAGGAAAAATGATAACAGGAATATGCATCTTATG
The DNA here is from genome assembly GCF_004115265.2 of Rhinolophus ferrumequinum. Lineage (NCBI taxonomy): Eukaryota > Metazoa > Chordata > Mammalia > Chiroptera > Rhinolophidae > Rhinolophus > Rhinolophus ferrumequinum. Next base: position 94,317,273 of record NC_046286.1, on the reverse strand, counting down.
GGGGAAGTTGTGAGCAGGACACGTAGTAACTTTAATGACTTTAAAACTTCGTAATAGTTTACTGGCAACATTCATTGAAGCATCAAAAATGGCAAAGAAAAATCAGGACAAAAAAAACAATTGCTGTTTATGAAAAAACTTGACTTTGATATTTAGTCTTCAATTTTTTTCCTAACACCTGAAATTACCTCTTTTGGCCTGAAAGAAGTAAAATTTATCCGTTAGTCTTCCTTAGGCCAATAACAGAATGGTCTCACAGGACAAAACAAGCCAGAAATAAGAACTGAAGGGGACAGGGAGGAACAGTTAATAGCTGTGCTGTACGTATATGTTAAAACTGACTATCCTGCCATCCTATTTCATGTATAGTTGAGTTCTCAGATTTGTAAGTTTTTATACATACTTTCATTGAATAAAGTTTAATTAAATGAGTATATGATTTTTATCTGTGTATATTTGTCTACCCAAAAAGACGCAGGGAGGGGAAGTCGAGAGTTGTTTTCTTGCTGTATCTCCTTCTGTCTGCAGAACTTTGGGCAGTTCCCCTGTTTTGATGAATGGCATTTTCCATATTTGTAAATGAAGACGTTGATAACTGCATTGGGTCATAAGACTGTGAGATTCAAATGAGTAAACTATATATGAAAATGCTGTGAACAGCCAATGTTTGACCAGGAATGGGTCTGGAGATCATCTTACTCAACTTTCTTTGACAAGGAAGAAAGAGAGGCCAAGAAGTGTTTGCCTAAAGATGACACAAATTCATGCTATATAAACCTAGATTCTTAAATGTTGAGTGGTTTCCACTGATTTCTCGTTTTTAAAAAATTATCTCCCAACTTAAATGAGAGTCTGTGCCAGGTTAACTTCTTTGAGTGTCTGTGAAAGGGAAAATCAGGCCATGCCTCCACAGCCCTGCCTCCACACCACCCCACGGCAGGCTTGTAGGGACACGGGATGCAGCCAAAAGGCAGGGTCCTGACCAGAAAGTCGTGGGGATCTGGTGGGTGAGGAGAGAAGCCTGCGGGCAAGATGCCAGCCAGCCCCAGTTCAGCTCCAACAACTTGGTGAGGGGACAGGCAGGCATTGTGTTCAGTTTCTCATTACCCGTGGGGTGCAGAGGCTCTTAGCACCAACTGTGGCCACCACCACGACTGTGACAGACCTGCAGAAAACAGAGCTGGGGTACAGATAAGGAAGCCTACCCACCCTACCCTGGAATGTTCCGTGACTATTTCATGGCAAGAGGTTATGCATTTCCCAATTTATTCTGAGTTTCTCATGGTACCAATTTAAATAAGCTTTAGAAATTTCAGTTGATAGTATGAGCAATCTGAACACCTAAGCTTCAGACTTCATTTGAGCTGTGATTCTCCTTGGGCTAGCCCTTATTAACGCCACTGGTTCTATTTTGCTTTCATAGAGGAAACAATAAAAAGTGACTCACTCATTCAACAAATGTTGCTAAAAAATATAGATTTTGTAAAGTACTGTAGGATTTTTACTATAGGAAATATGGCTTTAATGGGAAGAAAACATTGTCATTAAAAGGTAAAAATTATTTTTCAACAACACTGATAGATTAGATAGATAGATAGATAGATAGATAGATAGATAGATAGATAGATAGATAGATACAGCTTTGGATAATGATACAAGAATGGAGAGTAGAGTGGACCTCAAACCCCCTGGCAAGTCATACTTGTTCCTATGTTACAAACTATTGTTTTTTGTAATTTTATCTTGTAAGAAAAGGAAAAACCCAGATAGCTCAATCAGTAGAGCATCAGACTTTTAATCTGAGTGTCCAGAGTTCATGTCCCGTTCAGGCGTCTGCAGTTTCAAATATATGTTGATGAAAGAACTGACTCTGGGAGGTGAACACACATTGTGATATATAGATGATGTATTACAGAATTGTACACCTGAAATCTATGTAACTTTACTAACAATTGTCACCCCAATAAACTGTAATTTGAAAAAAAAGAAAAAGGGCTGGCCCGGTGGCTCAGGCGGTAGGAGCTCCGTGCTCCTAACTGCGGAGGCTGCCAGTTCGATTCCCACATGGGCCAGTGGGCTCTCAACCACAAGGTTGCCAGTTCAACTCCTCGAGTCCAGCAAGGGATGGTGGGCAGCGCCCCCTGCAACTAAGATTGAACACGGCACCTTGAGCTGAGCTGCCACTGGGCTCCTGGATGGCTCAGTTAGTTGGAGCGCGTCCACTCAACCACAAGGTTGCCAGTTCGAGTCCTCGAGTCCCACAAGGGATGGTGGGCTACACCCCCTGCAACTAGCAACGTCAACTGGACCTGGAGCTGAGCTGTGCCCTCCACAACTAACATTGAAAGGACAACAACTTGAAGCTGAACAGCACCTTCCACAACTAAGATTGAAAGGACAACAACTTGACTTAGAAAAAAGTCCTGGAAGTACATACTGTTCCCCAATAAAGTCCTGTTCCCCTTCCCCAATAAAATCTTAAAAAAAAAAAAAAAAAAAGAAGGAAAGAAAGGGAAGAGGCCGAGGCATCCAAAATGAACCCTTCAGCTCAAAATGTCAGGCCTTAGACATGCATTTCATGTGCAACACAAATTGCTAGGTATCTTTACAATACAAGCGCCTAGAAGGATGGGAAGGGAGGATGGTGTGTTGTGTGGTACCTCCTGCAATTTCGCTGGGAGTTCGATGGGGGATGGGGAGCTCTCTTCACTAATTCACTTGGAAGGGATTCTAAGACAATCTTTTGTACGGGGAGTGTAGTTGATCGTAATGGATAGTAACTTGCTCTTCAGGTTGACTGCATTTTCAAGACAATTTTCAGAACCCTCAAAATATTTAAATTGCATTTTGCTTTGTTTTAGTCCCCCATTTTTGCATAGAACAAATTATTGCTATTCATCATTTGCTGGTAAGCAAGATACAGGCTTAGAAACTTTTAAGCAAATAAAAAAGGTAATTATATTAAGATACAGATCAATGAATCTACCTTTTCTAGAACTAGTTCCTTAAACACACTGGAAGAATATAAACTCAACTGTTAACAGCTCTCTATAAAATTAAAATTATACTGAGCATCTTGAGTGTGAAAAAAATAGACCAGGATGAGATGATATTCTGTGGTTTCATTCAAAAATATTTTTGAGTATTAGAAAAGGTTATTGAATTCTTGAATCAAGCTTGTGCTCTGCTCTGGGAAATGTATCTGCCCTGCCCAAATTTCCCAGTCATGGTGAAGATCGCTTCCTGTAAAGAATTCATTCTCAGCTGAAGGACTAAGGCGGGGAGCGGGGGGAATGAGATCCTATCAGCATGGGTCTCATTTTTACAGCTGAAGAAACTGAGGCCAAGAGAAGTAACTTTTCTGAGGCTTATGCAACCAATTAGAGACAGCCAGGATTCAACCCCCCACGTGGCTCAAATGATATTTTCCCAAATGTGCAAACATTTCTGTAAGCTAGAAGCGATTGGGTGGACAGTGGGTGGGGTAGGAGAGGTCAGGAAGGGGGAAGCTTTTTCAACTGTTAACCTATTTGTTCTGTTATTAAGGCAATTAACTTAAATCCGTCTTATAGCCTTAAATTACTACAGTGGTCCTAAACTTCAGTATGTCGGAATCTCCTACAAAGCTTGATAAAACGTTATGAAACCTGAGGGCAACCAAGTCCGGGGCTCGTGCCGCCTGCGCCACTCAGCCAATGACCTACACAGGAGTTGGGCCATAGAATAAGTGTTTATTATCAGAACAGCGGTGGTCTGAGAAGGCAGCGGGTTAACACCTCCAAAAACTGCCTTCCTTTCTCAGACGGGTGTGGGGACAGAGCCAGGAGTGCAGTTTCCAGGCTCTCGACCTCACATGGAAAGGTGCTGGCTCAGGTAGTAAATGGCCATCAGCTGTGGCTAGTTGGCCGTCAGCTGTAACCAGTGAGCCATTGGCCACTAATATAACTGCCGTGGCTACGCTAGCAGAAGAATGGGGGGCTAGCAAGAAGATGGTGGCTGAGCTGCCAGGTGGCGGAGTGTGGATTGCGGATCCTGTGGCTCCTGCTTCCTGTGTCTCCAACCCAGCCGCCAGCGAGACTGTAGTGGTGTGACTCCCCTATCTATGGCACCGTGGGTGTTCCTTTTTGGCCTCACCATATCCTGCGTTCTTATGGGAGCAGAACCAGAGACCCCGCAGGCCGCCCCACACCACAACGGGCTTGGGGTATTTAAGGGAAATCTGGGCATTCCTCCAGAGGCTACGTGAAGGTTCCAGGGGTCTGCATGAAGCCTTTCCTCTGGCAATGTGGTTCTCCAGGGTCATCAGCACCCCAGGAGATTGTGATCAATAAGCCTAAGGATATTAATCTCAAGTTTCAGGGTAATTTTCTAAAACAGGGAATTGGATGGGACAGGGGACTTGCTGAGCTCAAGCCGCAGGGGGTGCTCAATCATTCAGCTATAGGTAGGTAAGGAAAGGTGAGGCCAGACACTCAGGCGGCCTCTACTATGTGGCTCCCAACTGGCTCTGCTTCAATGACAGTCCCCGCCCTCAGAGTATCTGCCTCAGTCAGTCCAGGGTGGGCCCATGAATTTGCACCTTGAACAGGTTCCCAGATGATGATGATGATGATGATGGTACCAGTAGCCACATTGTGGGAACCACAGCATTGCTACATAATTTCTGCTACGGTATTACTATCCTTAGTTTTATTTTCTTCTCGGAATTAAAATAACCAGGGGAGCTAATAAAGGGCCAGAAAGGGATCTGTGCCATTTCTGGCATGCTGCTTTCTTTGAAGAAAGTCCCTTTTACTGGGACATAAGCAAGGAGCCCTTAGAAGAAGTGCTGTTTGAGAAACCCTGGGATTTATTCTAAACCTTCCTGTTCTCATTCTAAATGCCCTCTATGGGAACAGAGGCCCAGAGAGCAGTTCCCAGGCTCTCGGCCTCAACGGGAAAGGTGCTGGCTCGGTTATTAGATGGCCATCAGCTGTGGCGGGTGGCCATCGGTTGTTACTGGTTAGCCATTGGCCACTGATATAGCTGCCGTGGCTACGCTAGTGGGTTGAGTTTGTTGGTTGGTAGAGAAGCGGGCAGCGGCTTGCAGCTGGCAAGTTAGCAAGTTAGCAAGTTAGCAAGCGTGGATGGCGGATTGTGGATCGTGTGGATCCTACCTCCTGTGTCTCACCCTGCAGCCAGTGAGACTGGGGTGCAGGAAGACCTCCTATTGGGGTATTGGTGGATGTTTGCTTTTGTGTCTCAACCAGCTGCCAGAGAGAGTATACTGGTATGACTCCCCTATCTATGGCTCCGTGGGTGTTCCTTTTTGGCCTCACCATGTCCTGCGTTCTTATGCGGGGAGCAGGAGCTGAGACCCTGCATTACACCCTCGTTAACCTGTGAGCACAGAAAAGTCGCCAAATACCCTACGTCATTGTGGAGGAGGCCTCCTAGACGGTCCTCCTTAGTATAAGACAGGAAGTGTCCAGATGAGGAGACAAAATGGTGCGAGGTCATTGGCCAAGATCATACAACTACTTAGTGTTATTACAGAGCCCAGGTCTCCCACCCAGGGCCCTTTCTGCTACCATCACACTGCCTCGGAAATCCTTCCTAGTCGTTTAAATTTATTTTTATAATATTTTTGTTAGTAAAGAGATGGACTAAAGAATTCTTTTATCTTTTCAGTTAGAAACGCTCCTAAGCAGACAAAAGTCAGAAGTCAGTCAGCCAGAGAGAACCAGGAGCTTGAATGATGCCAGGCTTGGTGTGGCTCAGGAGTGGCTGGGAAGAGACCGCAGGTTGGCCCCCTCCCAACCAGAACCCCCACCCACGTTGCACCCACCCCTTCAAAGAGTCCCTGGGAGATGGGCTAACAGGCTACAAATGCTCAAAAGGCAAGAGAGAGGAGAGAAAAGAAATACAAATGACACAAAGTGTACTTTTCCTCTCTAAAAAAGAGCATGTCTGAGTGAGATGTGTATTTATGAAATTTTAAGATCAATGTCATTATTCTGAATCTATCAAAATATTCAAGGACACAACAGTCATCAGCAGTCACAGCGTTGCTTCTGGTGGACAATGTTATTAAAATTTCTTCTAGTGACTAATATTAGTGCACTATAGTGCCTTTTGCTTTCTAGTTCACAAAGCACTTGCACAACAGGAAAAAATCTTGTGAAGTACTGTTATGCATTCTGAACCGCGGAAACTGCTGTGACAGGGTAAGTGAACTCTAAAGCCTCATCTTTCCTAACCGTAGTTTGTGCATGAAGTTTTAAGAAATGTTGCAAGGATCTTGGATAGGTTATTTTTCCCTGTGTCTCCAAGGACTTAGAGAACACAGAAGAGCCATGATGTCTCTGAACTCTTTTCTGTTTACAAGACCCATCTATCCAGCTCCCCATTCTCCATTTACCCTTGGAGATCTCCTAAGCCTCTCTAATTGAACATTTCCAAAACTTGTATTATCTCCTCACCCAGACCCACGTCAGTACATGGCCCCATATTCAGCTTGGCAATCCAGAAACTTCCTTCTTCACCCTACACTGTTCCCATGACAGAAAATCAGATATTGTGTCCTGTTGATTCTACCTCCTAATATCTCTTGACCTCACGCACATCTCTCCAGCCAAACTGCCACTACTTTAGTATATGCTATTATCAGTTCCTGCCTAGATTATTATAACACGTTAGTTAGTCTCCTCACAATCTCCAGCCTTTAATTCTCTGGAAGCTAGAAACAATTCTCTAGATGCACTGGCATTTAAGGTAGAAAAAGAAGGGCTGTCCTGGGCCTTGCAGGATCATAAACATCTGTGGTCCCAACTCATTAAATTCTCGTAACACCCGAGCCGTTGGGATAACCAAAAACTCTACAGGAGAGTAGAATGGTGCAGTGTCACAACCCTCAGCATTCCCTTGGGACTCATTAGTGTAGGATAGATGGCACCACTTTTCCTGCTAAAATTTTAATGACATCTTAGAATTAATCCCATTCCTTAAAATGGCCCGCTGGCCAACTCTGCAGTGTCATTTCTGTAGTCTTTAAAAAGAACCTTAATTGTGTTCAGGTTTCCAGTTCTACAGGCAACCCCATCTGCTTTTCCAGGAATTAAATGAGCTTTTAAGGCTAACAGGGATAAGTAAGATCAAGCACAGTGTGGTTTTACATTAGCGTAATTTATAGTATTGCTTCTGTGCTCATTAATTTTACCAAGTTATCTGGTTTAGAACCAATAGAAGAAAAAGCACAATGTGCCGTTAGAGCTAGGCGTTAGTACTCAATATCCTGTTGTGGGAAAATACACATAGGGTCCTCATTTCATCATTTAGTGATGTTAATCTATCTCTGGTCTCCAAATACAAGTGTTAATTATAGTGAAGCTTCTTTCAAGAGATTAGATGTAACACTTCTCTGATGTTAAAAAATGTTAATATCAATAAGCTGGTAATATTTCAGTATCAAAAAATGGGGTTGATTTCTAAGCTGTGACAGCATTAAAAAAAAAAAAAAACTATCTTCACTACCATGCCATCCCCAAGTCCTGGTTACCTGAACCAAAACCTGTTATCACTTAAAAAGCTGGTGATGTAAATCTCAACCTTTTCACACATGAAAGTAGGCCCCAGGACATTTCCCTAATTCCAGTGCTCTAGGCTGGAGACGGTGAGGAATTGGTGGTGAAGAGAAACTTCCCTTTACACAAAAACTGTGCCAAGTTGTCCGGTAGACGACAACCTGTCCAGAATCAGTGTAAATCAATCGTCACGTAGACTTGGCTATCTGACATTTGTTGTATTCAGGTTCCAGCCTCTTACTACCTAGAATCCTTGGACTGTGTCCATTTCCTTTCTTGAAGAGTTGGATAAGAGGTTTCTACCCTTAGTTCTGGTTGTTGGTTAAGATTTCAGAGTATGTCTGTGTGACTATTCAAAAAATTGTACGTAAAACTGTGTTCGTTTTTGTGAGTTGGAGGTCAGCCAGAGGTTTAATAAATTTCTAATTAAAGGGGTCCCTGACGGAAAAATCTTAAGAATCATTGATTTTATGCATTCACACATCTCCTAGTATATTCCAAACTCCCATGATGCTTTGTGGACAGTGTGGCAAAGGATGCCTACTAGTTAAAAGTAGAAGCAGATGAATATCGCAACAGTAAAGAGAAAAGTAATCAAACCTGAATTAAATTACAGGGAGGAGGGTGGCCGGTTGGCTGAGGTGGTTACAGCACAGTGCTCATAACAACCCAGTCACTAGTTCGATTCCCACATGGGCCAGGGAGCTGCAGTCTCCACAACTAGAGTGAAAATGACAGCTTGACTTGGAGCTGATGGGTCCTGGAAAAACACCCTGTTCCCCAATAATGCCAATAAAAAAATTAAAAAAAAATTACAAGGAGAAAAATCTATGGCATTTAATCAGGTTGCATTTTATTTAGATAAATGAAAAATTTGCCCCCAAACAGAAGTAGGAATCAAATATTGTCTCAGATTAAGGGAAACTGCTAGGCTTGAAGCTTACACCGAAAGCTAAAAATTTCAGCCCTTGACTATCTGTAGCTCCAAATATCAAAGGAAAATTCTGGAACAAAGTAAATGTGTACAGAGAGAGTCAATTCCTGTACCATTAGCAAAATAACCTGAAGGGGAACATTTTATTGTCCTCAATTACAAGAAGTGGCGAGAGTTTATAAGTCTTGCATTGCTTTCTATTGTACATGGTTCCATAGTAATGCCAAAAATAGCAAAATTTAGGCACTTGCTCCAATTTCTGCAGTTTACATTTGATTATTATGAACTTCATAAATTAACAGCTGCTTTAGAATTAGAATACAGAATTGTACTTTCACGTTACTGTTAATAGCATCCCTCTTAATAAAACAGCACTGCTTAATTGACATAGATACAGAGCTTGTACAGAAGTAATCCAGGGCACATCCAGGTATTAGGAGGAAAAGCACAGTCATGAAGCAGACCAATTGTGATGACCTGGCTACATATCAATCAATACAAATGGGATGAGGTGGCAGGATGGAATTGAAACCAAAAAACTGTTTACCACAGACTACACAAATCTTTAATCTGTTCAAAATAGCACAAAGTTTCTTCCAGCCACAGGCAGGAAGTCAATATTTGGCTCTGTCATGAACTCCCTACAAACGCTGTCATCTCCAATACTTTTTAGTTGATCTTCAAAAACTGACAACAGCACTTCGTGTTTTGTAAGTCTCAAGTTGGCAAAAGAAAGCTATTTATACATCATAGGGTTTTTGGTTTTGTTTGTTTTAATTTGGGAATTTTAGAGTTTAATAATTAAACACAGGTGGTTATATGTGAGAGTAACTCCTAAAAAGAATATTACATGTTTTCCAACTACAAGGCCATACATTGTTATGAGGTATCCTTCTACTTTAGCCAATTTATTGTAGTCAGGTTGGTTGGTATAAGAGAAACGACTTTCTAGTTTTAACAGCAATTTATCTTTCTGCTAAGACTATTCTAGTCTTTCTAGAATGCTATGCTTTAAAATCAGTAATTGGCAGTCAAAAAAGTTCTCAAACTAGAGTACTGAGTTTGAGTAAAATTTACGAAGTATATATGCCAGACCAATTCTACACGTGAAAAAGTGGAATTTTATGGTAGATAGGTGACTGTTCTTTGTGTGGTGATGGTTTGACAGAATCCTTTATCTATCAATAAGAATCTTAAATCATTTTAATATTAAAAAGAAAATTCCAAGATCACTTGTTAGGCAAGACATATTTACTATTAAGCCTTAAAATTTCTTTCTAGAAACATTAGTCATTAACAAATATTAATACAGAAAATCAACCTTTTATGAAAGACACCTCCAGATGGTGGCATGATATCAGTACCATCAATCTGTAAAGCTACTGGTTTATTTTGGCAGATAACTATCTGCTATGATTTCCTCTGAATATCAACTCAAACAGGTGTAAAGTGGTGACATCATGTAGCAACTACATTACAAAGTTCTAGCTTATTCTGCTTTTAGAATGCAGCAAACATATGTTCTGGGCTTTCTAATATCTAATAAAACCAGCAAATCTAAGTGAAGCAAATGTTTTATTTCAATTAGTTGTCAAATCACAATTTATCCAAATGAACATAATATAATGCAACATTATTCTTAAAAGAGTGGGCAAAAATATGGCACGGACACAATCCAGCATCTATCAAAATACCATGTGTAAAGAACCTGACTTATTTCATGCTGTGTTTGAATATGGTCCAGCATGTAAGAGTAGAATCAAAATCTTAAAAGAGTCAGTTCTTTTCCTGATAGTATGAAAAACATTTCACTACTATGCCTCAGGATTAAGCACACTCATCTGTCCAAACAACCATAACAATTTGGAGAAAAAAACTTAAAAAATTAATCCGCTACTGAAAACTTCCTTCCAACTTCCACTGGGCTAGAAAGAAAAAATTTCACAGTAACAACGGAACATTCTGTATGTTTCCAAAAAAATGCTTTCTTAATTTTAGCACACTGTGCATAATAGGAAAGTGACCAATTTCAGAGTTGTACTAAACACAGACCTAGTCCTTAGTGAATTTTAACATAAGAATTGTAGCTTTCTGATCAGGAATGTTATTTCTAGGAAGCTCTGTTTTCACAGGTTATAATGGAGGCTTAAAGCTTCCCAAGGTTTCATTCACCATAGCTGCATGCCTCGTCATATATTGTGTGATACAAAAGAAATGTACTATACTGCACATTTCCTTAAACATTAAGAAAAAATATACAATAGATACAGGAGGAGGATTACTTAAAACATACATATAAATACATAAAGAACGATACTCCAGTTTGAGAAGCAGAAGTAGGTATTGTCAACTCCAGTTCCAGGTTAAGAATTTAGGACTTTAAATGAGAAACATTATATGGTATCAAGGGAAAACAACAGGGTGGTCTTGAAAAGAGGAAATGTTAAGTGGTTATAGCTCCTGATGAAGCCTCAGGATTGTCGGGGGTTCTCTAGAAATGAGATCGGATGATGTGCCTTGTTCCTCGGTTCCCAAAGTTCTGAAATATTGGTCTTGAGTCTCATCAGCAGCACTGATCTTCTTCTACTTCTTGTCTTCACATTCTGGTCTTGCAAATACAAGAGTGTAACTGTAGAAGAAAGAATGAATGAAAAGTAACTACAATCTTTTCTTCTCTCTTTTATTTAACAACAGAATAGTGGTGAAGGTAAGCTGCCGTCAGTGGAGACCCTAATACCAGTTGAATTCCGTAAGAAAAATAAACAGGGGGAGGGTCCATAACATATTATGCTCGGAGACCTCAAAACCAATGTCTGCTGTTTCCTGACACCAACAGTCTGGCTCGTCACATGCCTGAATTTAAAAAAAAAAAAAAAAAATGTTGGTGACTCCTAATGGAAAAAATCCATTTTTTCCCTTACAGAGCAATAAACTGAATTTCAAGCAGTAAAATATACACTTCCTTTGGGCTTCTAGTTATTAAAAAAAAAAAGGTTCAATAGACTAGTTGGTATGGGGCTGAGTGAGCACAACGTATTTCTTAGGTGTTTGGCCCAACACACACACACACACACACACACACACACACACACACACACACTTGTGTACACACATGCCCCTTTATTATTTTTTTTCAAAGCAGTCACATTGGGGGTGAAAAGAAATTATTTTTTTCATGACACCTGTAATACTGGCATTTCAGTAAGAAAAAAAAAAAAGGAAATTAACCTATATCTCCTCGTCCAGTTGATAGTCATTTCCCCGATTGGAGGTTCTGCATAAAACCACAATTATTTGATGACATATGCCAGAAAGCAAGTTCTCCCGGAAAAAAATTTAGAAGAAAAGGAAGCCTACTTACATGATGTTTTAGGATTCTGTCATTTCTGATGTTGCTGCCTCTCTATCTCGTTTCTGTGTCTCCTCCTGTGTTTGTGTTTTGATCTCTTTTCCTGACTCGCTGTGCCCTTCTGCATCCTGAAATTCTACTGCTTGGAGTTTGGGTCCATTTGCATCTGGGGACTCTTTGGTTAAGGGCTCAGCATTTTCCAGGGCTGAGGTTTGGGTCTCAGGGTCATCGATAGTGTCACCTCTTTCATCTTCTTGGGATCCAGACAGCGACTTCTCTATTCTTTCTCCTAACCCAGCACAGTCATCACCTTCCAGCACAGACTTTGTTCCAGTTGCTTCTCTCTCTTCCTGGATTGAGGGAACTACCACTTTAAGCTGCTGGTCATTTATACTGGCACTTTTGACCTCGTTGGTCATGGTCTCTTCTGCAGCTCCATTCACATCTTTGGAAATATCTGAATGTTCCATGGTGGTTAGTGTGGACTCCTCGGCTGCAGCAGTTTGTGTTTCATCCCCTAAAGAGGCCTGAAGTTCCCCTTCTTCTTTTTCAACCTTCTGTCCAGCTTTCTGGCTGTCAGCTTTTATCAGTTGAGCCGGTGTCTGGCAATCAGTGGCTGTTTCTTCTGGACTTACTAACTGGTCAACGACTGTCTGAATCACATTTTGGACAAGTTTATGGCTCTCAGTCTTAAGTTTCAAAATCTCCTTTTCAGCCTTGAAATCTTCCTCTCTTGTTTCACTCACTATGACTTCCTGACAACTAACCTGCTCATGGTCTTCACCTGCCTCCCCTTTCTGGAATGTGGTTTCATCTCCTTCCAGGTCAGCACCGATGCCTTTCCCAGGGGTAGCAGATACTCCAGCTGGTGTTGCTTCTGCCTGAGACTCAGTTCCTGTAGGCACTGCCACGTCCCCCCGCTGAGCAGTCAAGTCTTCATCTTCTGCAGAGGATTTTTCTTCCGGTTCTAAATGTGCACGTGCAGACTCCAAAGGTGCAGCTGTTCCTAAAATCTTGACAGTTTCTCCTAAGACCGTCTCCTCCACTGCTGCAGCTATGAGAGGTAATGATGCCTCAGAGCTTTGAACTTGAATTTCTGTGCATATCACTTCCTCTTGAACTAGCTGAGAACTTTCATGCAAACGGGTAACTTCCTTTCCCCCATCTAGGATGGTCACATGAACTGTCTGAACCAGTTGCTTACTGAGTTCTTCTTCAGCTGGTGTTTGCTCAAGTTTCTCTTCATTCACTGGGGTTGGCTTTGCTTCCATTTCTTCTCTTTCTACTTGAACTATCATCTCTCTATCCACTGGGGTTGGAAGAGACTGAGTATGACTCTGGAGTTCAATATCATTCTTTTGAAAGTCAGCTTCTAGAGTAACTAGAGTAACTTCATCTTTACGGGCATCTTCAATGATCTCTTTCTGACTGACCCTTATTTCTGTGTCTGCAGACACCTCAAGTCCTTCTAGAAATGGTCCATCTTTGATTTCCTCACCTGAAGGAAACTGGCCAGCCTCTTGAATCACCTCAGCCTTTGAAAGAATGGGTACAGTGTCCATGGATATCTCTTTATCTGTATGTTCTAGAACATCGTCCATTTTTGAATGTTTTATATTCTCTTCCTGGGACTGAAAACCAGAAGGTGCTGCTGGAGGCATCTCTTTCAGTGCAGGAACTGCCTCTGCTTCTGTGACCTGTGGTTGTGTAACAGATGCAATCTCATTATCTTCATGGATTTCCATGATCTTGTCTTCCTGTGTTATGTGTAGCGCTTCAAAATCTGCAACGGGGGTACTTCCATTGGTCTCACTGTCTGTAAGAGTTTCAGCTGAGTCGGGGGCAACAGCCTGTTCCAGTACAATCTCTGATTTTACTCCAGCCAAGGTTTCAGCTTGACAAGTGGTTATGAGCTCAATGGACTCTATACCCTCTGTGACTTGAGGAACTTTTTCAAAGCAATCCGGGGCGGCCTGCACAATTACCTTCCCTTGTGTCAAATTCTCCGTTTCAGTTTCTTCTGCATATACTTTCACCACTACATCCATCTCTTTCTTCAGATATAGCAGTTGAGAATCCTCTTCTGCTTCTTCCACCTTCTCTAGTATTTTTGATTCTACTTTCGGCATTGGCTGAACTGTGTCTTCTGGCCGTCTGGTATCAGGCAGCTGTGATTCTTCTCTAACTTTTTCTGCCACCGCCTGTAGGAACTCTTGAGTTCGTCTCTCTTGGTCTTCCATGTCTGGCACGCTGCCTTCCACCTCCTGAACTGGTGTTGCTTCCTCTGTGGTGTCTGGAGAGTCAGTCAGCTGGGAAACAGCTGAAACCATGTCGGTGGTCTCTTCAGCACCAGAAGCTTCCGTGGCTTCTTCAGCACAAAATGCCTCCGTAGTTTCTGCAGCTGTCACAGCTTCAGAGGTTAATTCCACCTCACTAATGATTGTGTCATCACCAGCATCTTGGCTCTCAGGCAGAGTTTTAGTAACAACCGGGGTTTCCTCTGCAATGACTTCTCTTTCAAATACCTCTCCAGTTGGTGGTTTGGCTTCATCTTCCGCTGGTTCGGGAGGTTCTGTCACTGAAGCAGATATCCAAGACGGTGACCTTTCTTCAATATCGGGAAGGGCCCTTGCCCCATCAATGACAGCCACTGTCACTGTATGAACCAGACCCTTACTGAGCTCCTCAGACACAGAAACCATCTGAGACTTCTCATTTTTTTTGGCTTCCTGTGCTTCCATTTTCTCCCTTTCCACTGCATCGTACTCAGACAGGGGTACTACGGCTGGGACGTCAGAATCATCTTCGTTGATTTCTGTCGGCCCTGTATCTTCAATAGCAGCTTGTTCTTGTTTTCCATCTGACCTTTTCTTTCTTCGTCCAGGAATAAATTTCTTAATTGAAACCCAAGACTCTTCTTTCCCGGGTTCAATATCTGAAGCTGAATGTTCTATACCAGTTCCAGAGTCTTCATTTTTCTCCTCCAGTTTTGACTTTGATTTTTTTCTTGCAGTGACTAATCTTTTAAATGACTCCCAGGTGGAGACCCCCTCCCCTTCAGAGGGGCTTCCTGCTTGCTCAGGTGAGGAGCTTCCTTGCCCTTGATCATGCTCTTGGGAACTAGCAGGGATGGTGTCTGGTCTTGCTTCTTTGTCTTTTCCTGCTTCGTCTGGTTTTTGGCTTTCTCCACCCATTGGCTTTGGTCCCCCTTCCTCATCGGAAGATGATGCTTTTCTCGCTCTTTTCTTGGATGATCCCACACAAATTAAAGCTTCCCAAGATACTGAAGTATCAACCTTGCGCTTTGGTTCTTCCGGCTTTTGCTCTTCTCCATGTCCTTTTACTTCCTCTTGGGTTTCAGAGGCTGCGCTCTCTGTGGATGACAAGGTGGCACTCTTCACCTTATCTAATTCGTCTTCTTTATCACTTTCAGAAAGCCTTCTAACACGTTTCTTGGGCGTCACCATCTTTTTGAAAGATGCCCAGGGAGTAACCCCTTCTCTCTTTTTCTCTCCATCAGAAGTAGTTCCCTCTTCAACTTCCTCCTCCTGGTGGGCATCCACTATGCCTTTCTCTAGACACGTGATCTCCTCAGGTTCTTCGGGGGATGAAGCAGAGCTCTCGCCCTTTTGTTCATCTGTACTATCTGGAGACTCCGCTGCAACTGGGTGATGTTCCCCTGACTCTTCATCTCCTCCTCCTCTTTTCACTTTCTGTTTCTTTCCAGAAAGCTTTTTTAAGCCAGTGCTAGTAAAAAGTTTCTTTAAAGGACTTCCTTGTACCTTAACTTTCTCTTGTGATGACAGCATTTCCACCTCACTTACAATGCCTTCAGGGTGTGTAGACAATGCTTTGTCATCAGGACTTGGTTCAGATGGCTGGGTATGGTCCCCTCCAGGGGCACACACTGCTTTGGTCTTCACCAGCTCTTTGGCAGGTTCGCCTTCCTGAAGCTCAGCATTGGTTTCAACCAGTTTTTCAGATAGCAAGGACTCTTCCATTTCTCCTACCTCAGTTTTCGGCTCCCCTGTTTTCTTCTCTATAGTGCTAACATGGACTTCTGCAACAATTTCTACTTTTTCGTCAAATACTTCTGTTGCTAAAGGGGCGAATTTCTCTTCAGGAGATCCCTGCATTTGACCTTCAGAGGGCAGCTCCACTTTTTCATATTCAGCTGATAATCTGGCATTGTTAACACTCTCTGTGGTCTCCTGTGGGTGTGGCTGTTCAGAAGCACCCAGTTTCTCCGAGGTGTCGTCTGTCTTTTTGTTTTCGTCTGTGCCTACTCTTTCTGGCTCTTGTTCCTTTTTCTTCTCTGAAGCGTCCAGCTCGTCCTCCTTAGGCCTCCTAAAACTGGTCTTTTTCCGCCAGCCAGCCCAACCTTGAGTGAAGAATTTTTTGAAGGGTGATGCTGTTTCACTGGCCATTGGACTAGTTGGAGAGTCTGGAGATGTGGTAGGTTCTTTTTCTTGTTTTTCTTCTCCATCTTTGCCTTCTTCTGCTGCTTGACCAGACTCAGCTTGAAGAGAAATTTCTGTGCTACTCTGCTCGTGTTTCAGAGTCTCTTCAGGTTTCTCTGTCGATTTTTTCAGCTCACTTTCTTTGGGTATTGCTTCTCCAGTCTCCTGGCTGGGATCTTGGTGGTCACCAGCCCCATCTGATTCTCCTGCTCCTTCACCGTCATCTTTTCTAACGGTGAGTAGTTGGACAGTGTCAGACTTCTCGCTCTTATCCTTTTTCACAGTGAATTTAAAGCCAACAAACTTAAACACCTTCTTAAATCCAACATCGTTAGTCTGGGACTCAGCAGGTTGTGTTAGCTCTTCTAAATTGCTTTCTGAAGGAGGAATCTGCTCAATTATTTCAGGCATTTCCTCTTGCCCATCCTTTGTGATATCTTGAACAACCGCTGAGTTGGCAGCCATCTCTTTATCTGAGTCTCTTTCACTCACATCTTCAGATTCTCTCTGTCCAACTATTAACAGACAAAAAGAGAGAGGTGGGGGAGAAAGAGGGGTAACATGATGACCATTCAAGAAAAGTAAATATTTAAAAACACAACCAATCAATACTTTCTTTAATGTCAGGCAATTCCAGGATGGGATAAGAGTCTTATCAGTATTTGTGAATCTCAATAGATTAGGGAGTGTCTACTTCTTTCAAATGATGTTTAAAAATTCAGGTTCCAAGGTACTACTCTGCTCTTTCTGTTCCCTATAAAGGGAAAGTTAACAATCTCAACTATCAAAAAATTAGTTTTATATATAAGTAACCACAGGATCGTGAAGGGTAGGTGGATCAACCAGATGTACATTCTGTTGCAAGGCAAAATGGAATCACATATCACACCCATGATCTAGAATCCATCAAGTTTTAGACATAACTTCCAATTTATAGGAAATGTAGGGTTAGAGAAATAAGCTAAGTAACAACACAAGTAAGTATCTAGACAAATCTAAAGGAGGGGCATTTTATGTGATAACTAGTCTAGTCTTTTCAACAAGTCCCCAAAAGAGATCAGAGCTCCTTGGGGAAGTTCTGGGCTGGGTCAGGAAAAGTAAGAGGAACACTGAAACATGACAAAAAAGAGGTGCTCAAAAGCCGACGGGGACATATCGAAAGGACACAGGAGCTAGCTTGAAGGGCGGACTCCCTCTGGTGAAACTCTATAAAAAAGTGACAGTGATGAGTTGGAATGCATTGAATAATAATTATTATTTTTAAAAACCACAAATCAAAAGTGATGCTAGAAAGTAAACAGGAAGTGGGGAGTACTTCTTTATAAAAAAATTCCAATAGATAAATTTAGATATAACTTCTACTTTGATCTTTACAGTCCTTCTACCGCATCAAGAATACTACTGCAGGAGGACAGGTGGCTCAGTTGGTTGGAGCATGTGCTCTCAACCAAAAGGTTGTCGGTTTGACTCCTCAATTCCTGCAACAGACGGTGGGTTGCGCCCCCTGCTACTGACAACGGCAACTGGACCGGCAACTGAGCTGCGCCCTCCACAACTAAGATTGAAAGGACAACAACTTGACTTGGAAAAGTCCCGGAAGTACACACTGTTACCTAATAAAGTCCTGTTTCCCTTCCCCAATAATTAAAAAACAAAAAACACTACTGCATCAAGATTCACATATTACTTATTAAGGACAAGCGTTAAGAAAAAATATGGTTCATTCTTTTATAGGCAATTACCTAGGTTCTTCCTGGACCATGGTAAGCATTCTGAGCCTTTAAAATGTGGAGCATTATTATCTCTAAATATGCATTTGTGTCATTCATCAAGTATAATTCACTTAAATGAAATAACATTACGTGAATCTTCTTCTGTAGTTAGGCCATATTTTAGTTCATTTCATCTGTAGGGTCAATTGAGCTGGATTTTTTCATTTGCTTATAAAAGTAAAATGCTGGTAGTTTCCATTTGTTCTTATAAACCTGCTTATATATAAATCTAAAGATTTCTTTAAATTAAGTGCATTTCTATGGCATGAATTACTACTTACAAATGCCCCCAGTTATAAAAGTATGCTCACGAGAAAACTTTCCACAAACACTTCTAATGCAACACAAGAGGTGTGACTTTTTTCTAAAAAGCTGAATGATATCATTGGAAATACACTAAAGAAAAAACTCAAATTCCCAAAATAAACTATTTTAGTACAGTTTTACTAGTAACGAACACAAACACAAATTTCCTGCCAACAAGCATGAGGTAAAAACACACCATAACTAAATTTCTAGAATTCTTTAGAAAATGTAGAGACATTTTGCTGACATAGTGGGAGAAAAGAGGTGTTAGATACACGATTCCCCATCCCCTTGACCCCTGTATTTTCCCTCCATATTTCATTCTAAAACACTTTTTATTAAATTCTGGGATGATTAGAATGTTTAGTCAAAACTAGGGAAACAAAGATAAACAGCTGCCAAGCACAGGGACAAAACAGCTATTGATAGTACAGTGCAACTTAGCAATATTCAGATATTCTCTTTATATAAAGTGATAAATGGGCTGAACACATTAAAAAAAAAAACAGTATATAGGATCACAGAAAAATTTTAAATCATGTCAACTGGTCTGTAGTCTCTTTTGACCTAAGTAATCCTAGGAGCTACTATTGTCAGAACTATCTTCCATAAATCCCGGGCCCCCCCATTAGCCCAGATGGTGCCTCTGTGCTTTGCACAAAGGCTGGGCAAATGGAACTCACCCCTGATTTCACTTTGCACTTTCCTTCTGCACTCCGCCCAACCTGTACAGACCTTATAGAGACGCCATGCTTCCTAACATACTACTTTGATCACATCAGGAAGCTGTCCAACATCCCTAATGGCTGCAGGACCAGGACCGGTATTCTACACTATGGAGCCTGGCTGGCAACCAAGGCCGTTGAAATTAGCTTCTAACATAAAAGCCAACTATGATCACATACTTCCACATTACAGGTTTGTATCCCAAACCACGTGCGTTCACGTGGCTACTCACTCAGCTTCAAACCCACATTGAAACCTAGATCCCATTTTTCAGTCTCGTTTTCTATCAGTGGGCTATCCACCCCCCACAGTATAGCCCCAGTAGCAACGCCTGCTCCACTGTTTCGCATCCCGCATTTTGCTCGCCTCCAGGCTCCTTAGTGGAAACAACTTTCTGGCCTTTGCTAGTGGTTTTTTGAGGCCCGTAGCGTTTTCTACCTTTGCTCCCGCCCACTTCCCCTGCAAAGGCCTTCCCTAGTGACTCCAGCCGGCACAATCTCTATTCCAACCCCGTTTCATGCCAGAGTCCTCCAGGCTGTGTCCCTTTCAGGCCAGAAGAAACGTGCGGCCTGGGGAATCCCTTGAACCGCAGTTCTGTTTTAAACTCTCCAGGTTGAGTTAAGGCTTGGTGACTGGAGTGTTTGGGGCCTCGGCAAACCCTGTCCAAGCCCGGGCCCGAGGTCCAGGGGTGCATCCGGTACCGCCTCGTCCTTTCCTAACACCGCCCATGTGCTTGGTCAATGCAAGCCGAAGGCAGAAGGATGTGAACCCACACACCCATGTTTGGCCTCCACTAAAAGAGGCTTTGTGGCCCTCAGAGCGGTCCCGCCCATGTCGCGGGGGTGGCGGGAGCTCACGCTACTCACAGCACAAGTTACTCCACCAGGGCATGGTGTGCGCCGCTGCCTAGCGGGGGCCACCCTACAGAGGCCAGAGAGGCCCAATCTTCTCCTACCGGCTGCCCCATCGCTGGATGGAGGTTGGTGGCTGCCCAAGGGCTGAGCTGCTAACGGCAACCCCAGGGATCCACCCTGCACGTCACAGACGGAGCAGCCTCCTCGCGGGGTGCCCCCAGCAAGCCTGTAAGGAAAAGGCCCTGTGCATCTCCCCAGTGGGGTCCTTCTGAATTGCCTCTCTCTCATACGCACTACATTAAGTGGAGCACGTGGCCAAACGCTCTACTATCACAGCCATAAATACACATTCAGTAGTAGACTCTCACACCCACACTGCATGGCAGGAATCTGTGATTGTTTTGGCTAGGTTGTAAGAGCTTTCATTTCTTGAGCATTATCACCTCACCATGTTCCCATTACAGTTATTTATAGTCACAGAGCCTTGGAGCTTGACGGTAGACCTTACTTGGTCCCTCAAACTAGTTTACAGGGGGAATAAACTGACTTCAAAACGGTTATATATGGGAATTCAAAATGGTACAGCCATTTTGGAAGACAAAACTAAACATACTCTGACCACAAAATCCAGCAATGATGCGCCTTGGGATTTACCCAAATGAGTTGAAAACTTATGTCCACAGAAAAACCTGCACACAGATGTTTACAGCAGCTTCAGTAATAATTGCAAAAACTTGGAAGCAACCAAGATGCCTTTCCGTAGGTGAACGGATAAACAAATTGGTACATCCAGACACTGGAATATTACTAAGTACTTAAAAAAAAAAACAAAAAAAAGCTATCAAGCCCTGAACAGACATGGAGAAACCTTAAAATGCACATTACTAAGTGAAAGAAGCCAATCGGAAAGGCTACATACTGTATGATTCCAATTATACGACATTCTGGAAAAGACAAAATTGTGGAGGAGTAAAAAGATCAGTGTTGCCAGGGGGAGGAGGGAGGGAAGGCTGAACAGGCAGAGTACAGAGGATTTTGGGGGGCAGCAAAACTACTTTGTATTATACTACGAAACCCACAGAAAGTATGACACCAACAGGACCCCTCACTATGGACTTTGGGTGATACTGATGTCTCTCTGTAGGATCATGGATTGTCCGGTAGGGGATTCTGACAGTAGGAGAGGTTATGCATGGGGCAGGGGACACACAGGAACTCACTGTACTTTCCACTCATTTTTGCTGTGAACTGCGAACTGCTCTAAAAAATAAAGTCTATTTTTTTTAAATGGTCGTATGACTTGACCCGTGTCATATACCAGGTGTGTGGCATCTCTGGGGGGTGAAAGGCTGGCAGAAGAACACTTACTCAATGCATTAAATAGGAGCAAAACACAAAGTTTATCTGTTTAGAAGAAAAATTGATCCCATACATTTTCAAAGTGTTAAAATTCTTCTTTTCCATTAACCACTGTAACTTTTTTGTAATTTGTAAATGCCACTCATGACAAGAAAAAGTACTTAGATGTGTCAACACCCACAGTTAGATGGGAAAACTGCTGTATGTCTGATGTGGACAGCAATTCAAATTCCATTTCAGTGTAAAAAGCAGTTTTCTCATGGTTACAGTCATGCTTTTGAAAAAAGAAAAAACATATATCCTACCCACCCACTCACAGCTCCAAAAGATCAACTGATTGTCATTTTGCAATCATCAAGGTAAACACTGGATAAAGCAAGAATCAATGGGTGCTAAATGGGGGTTGATGAGTAGGAGTAAATTTTGACGTGGTTTATAGTTGAAACGATGGGGAAAACCTAATTAATTATACAGGGGGGAAATCAGGCAAGAATTCAACGTAAACCTCTGAGGGACAGATGGCCACTGTGGGCCATATTCTGAGAAGGACAGACCTGTGGCTGAGAATGCATAACCTGAACTGCATCAGGAGAAAACAAACAAATGTGGTGGAAATGGGGAGGAGAACTACATGCTTTGAACATGTCAATGTTTTAAAAGACAAAGGCTATAGAAATGTTCCAGATTAAAAGATGTATAATATGTAATGGATCCAAGGATAGATCCTATAGTACAAGGGGGAAAGGCTAAAAAGGACATTATTAGATTAACTGATAAAATTGGAATAAGGATGGTAGATTATTTAAAAGTATTGCAATAATGTAAATATATGACATTGATAACCGTACTATGGTTATGAAAGGGAATATCTCTATTCTTAGGAAATACACACAGAAGTATTTAGGAGTAAAGGACCATGATGTATATAATTTACCTCAAATGGTTCAGAAAATTTTATTATCTCATGCCTACCTTAACAGGAACTTGTATATTGGTTTTTGTTTTGTTTTCCAACAGAGAGAGAAATAATGAGGCAAATGAGGTAAATATTAACAATAAGTGAATCCGGGCACAGGATATATGGATGTTTCCTGTTACTGTTTTTGTTTTTGCCACTTGTTGTAAGTTTGAAGTTACTGTTTTAAAAAAAATAACTCAGAAGAGTAAACAAGTGCAGATAATAAAATTATAGAAAACAAAAATGGAGAGGATGATGATTCACCCTACCTGATTTCAGAGGACTCTGCATCTTTGCCTTACATTATATAATGTAATATAAATGTTATCAATGTATTAAATACTAGAATACTCTTCCCACACCCTCCATAAAGGAGAGAGAATTCTCATAGAGGGAAGAAGATTAAGTTCCAGACAGGTTGGTGTGATTAGCACCGGGCACCTGGGGAAATTTCCTGAAGTTTCTGTTCTTAGTGTCCTCACCTGTAACACAGATCACCTGCAGTACTTCCTGCAAAGGCTAGTTAGGAGGAAGGACTATCAATCATCTCTAATAATAATAAAACGAAAGCTCTAAAGAGGTTCTTTTCTTTTTTTTTGCTTCATTGTTTCCTTCAGAACTACTTATTTTTAATCACTTTTTACCAATTCCAAAAGTAATCTATATAAATTGCAGAAGATTTTAAAATACAGAAAATCAGAATAACATCCATAAAAATAATGTCCAGAGATAAACACTACTAATATTTGAGTGTTTTCTTCTGGGCAAGTTATTCAATAGTCTTCAAAATTTGACATTAATGCACAATTTATTTTTATATACCTCTACTGTTAGACAATCTACATTGGTTCACTATCACACATTCACGTGTATAAAATCATTGTCCAAATTCCTGAACAAGTTTTCAAACAGAAGAGGGCAGCATTGAACAGCTCTTAGCCTTCCCCCAACTGGAAGTCTGGCAACTTCCTAGATCTTCAGGATCAGAGACACAATGGAAATCCACAAATACTTAAAGTTCAGGTGCCTTTCCAATTCTGTAAAGTCGAATGCCATGTTGCACCTACATTTACTTCTTCACCTCCAACATAAACACTTCAAGGGAAAAGAGGGCAGACATCTTGAATTAGCTCCCTCTCGTCATGTAAAGATCTACATCTGTATGTAGCCCACTTTGGACCAAGTGCGAGTGAAATGAGACTGCAGTCCTTCTTTCTGTGTTGAACTTCCTTCTTCACTTTCCCATCCCAACTGCATATAGTACGCCAAAATCAGGCCACATTTTCCAGGGTCTGGCTAACAGAAACCTTTTTAAAAAAATTTTTATTTTATTTTTCAATTACAGTTGACATACAATATTAGTTTCAGGGGTACGACACACAGTGACTAAACATTTATAAAACTTACGAAATGATAACCTGGCACAGTACCCACCCAGCACTATGCATAGGTATTATAATATTATTGACCATATCCCCTACGCTATACTTTACATCCCCGGGACTGTTTTGTAACTACCATCTTGTACTTCTTAATCCCTTCACCTTTTTCACCGACCCCCAACCCCCTCCCAGCTAACAACCATCAAAATGTTGTCTGTATCTATGAGTTTGTTTCTAACAGAAACATTTTTTTAAGTATTTTTATGTGCTATCTGCATGCTGGTTCTGAATTAGATCAAGATCCTAGCTTCGTATGCAAAGAGGGAGCTGTTAAATGCATAAAATAACTGCCTAAAAGATGTGGGGTGGCAGGGAGAGGACCAAGTCAGCAGGTCTGGCTGTTGGGAAAGAAGGTAATAGGTGACAGGAAACTAGTAACAGTAATAAATATCCTCCGGGAAAGACAGGCCAGTGTTCACCAAGTACATTCACAGCCACATTTACATTCATTAATAAATTTACTTTTAAATGGCCTCAAAACCTCCTCTGCTGTAATTACTGACACATTAGCTCCCTAGGGAATTATTATCTGCCTTAGATTTGTCCGACTGGATAGGAAGACGAAAATCAAAAAAGTTGACTATCTAAGCATGCATCACTGATTTGGCGATGCACTTTCTTGGCACCCAGAAGTCCTTCTGTAGGAACAACTGATTTTAGAGTGGGCCTTTCTGACACAACCTATAATTATCACTCATGTGGGACTTTGAATTGTCCAGCCATTTTGAAGAACCCTGCTATTAATTCAGCAAGTCTCTCAAATGCCCATGAAGTCCAAACATGGCTCATTTATTCACTGACACTGTGGTTCTGTTGGAAACTTCACATTCTCACCCGGCATCCAAGATGGCAAAAAGGTTTGGAAAGGGAGCAGGTCCGTGTGTCAACTGGTAAATCCTCTAGGAGGCAGAGCTGGCACATACTTCCATCTTCATACTGTCCTGTTAGTCACTGGTCCTCTCCCCATCCCACAGCCACATAAAAGGGTGGGGAAAGTCCTTGCAATTGTCCACACACTCATGGGTACCACGTCCAATAGTCTTGCCTTGTACATGGGTTGTGTAGACAGGTTTTTCCATTAGTAGAAGCAACATCATGCAAGTCTTGCTTCTCAAATGGACATTACCAGAGAAACGATATATTTCGATTCTCTTTTTCTGGGAGAAGATTCTAATCATATGCTTGTTTGTGTGAACGTGTCAGTTGACAACATTGCTGGGAAACGGGAAAGATGATTTTAAAAATGACACACCTATAAGGGGCTTTCACTCAATTTTTAAGTTTAGTATAACCAACGCTCTCCAGTCCCCGAGCATATCAGGACTGCTTGCTGTGACATCTGGAACTGGTTAACTTTCCCCTACGATTTTGCAGCATTGTCCTGGAATGTTTCCAGGAATTCTCTGCATTCTAAATCCATCCCTTAGATCCTACACAGCCAACTCCCCTTGTTCTAAGGCTCATTAACCACAAAACCTCCTTGGGGAGATGTTTAACTGGGATTAAAACTCAGATAAGCAAAACCCCATAGAGGGGCACACAGGTCATCACTGGCCCTGGCCTGAAAGTGACGTTCCATGGTCTCTTACAATCTCCTACAAGGTAAGAAAGGGGTCCTTTGCAAGGTACTCGACAGCTGTGTTTCTTAGTAGCTGTGGAGCACAAGAGAAACTTCGTTTTCACAATAAAAAGGGGTTTTAACAACCACTTTTTGCAGGCTTATGGTGAGGAATAATGATAATGACCACACAGAGGCAGTTATTACTCTGGCAGTCCTGAGGATATTCTTTTCATGTCTCACAAGTCTCTTGACAACTAATCTGCCTCATGGTAGATAGAAGCAGCCATGTGAAGGGTATTTTTATTTTATCTTGTAAAATGATTTGTATAGAGAAGTGCATTATAAATAACCCAGAACTTGCATGCATGCTGGAGGACTCTTTCTTCCCCAGTTTATTTTAAATTTAAAGAATGTTGCCCTGATTCCTCATGAGACTCTACAGTTAGTCTCAGTGTGTATGGGGTGAGGGGAGAGTGAATGGGGAGGAGCGTGGGGGGGGACACCTCTTTTATTGTCAGTGTGCCAAATTACTTATTGTCTAGTTTTTAAGCTAAGTTATTGCTAATGTGATGTGAGGGCAAGACTTCAAGAAAGGCAATAGTATGTAATTTAAATTATCAATCATTTCATAATTCAAGTTCTGCTGCATTCAGTCCAGTGGTTTGTGTATAGAGGGCCAGGGAGGGAAGAATAATAGTTCCATAAGTGACAGCTTTTCCCAACATTCAGAAATGAAAGCTTGTTCCTAAGTAATTCTACAAAAATGTTATCAGTCCGGTTCCCTTCCTATTAATTGTGAAACTTAAATGCTCCTTGCATAACACAGTCCTACAGAGGACCAGAATAACTTTTACACTATTTAGATGAGTAGTCTGATATTTAATTAATCCTTAATGCCAATTTAAAGTCTTCATTGCTTTTCAAGATCCTGACCAACTACTTAAAGACAATTGACTGTAAATCTTCCTTATCAGGATAACTTGCAGAAGAATCAAAATCACAGCTGAAACTCCCTTTTATTTTTATTTCTTCCAGTACGAAATGTTATTAAAATATTAAAATTCCACTATGAAATGCCCTTAAAATTTGTGGAGTTAAGATTTTTCTGTGCATTTTCTTATTACCAGGAAAAAGTACTAAATTTTGCCATGTCCTCCACACCCACATTGTAATAAAAGTAAAACTCAGAAAGCAACAGATCCAATTAATTGAGGTTGCCTTAATAATTATTCCTTCCAGTTGCTTCCGATCATGTATCATTCCACTGGGATTATCTGAACCAATTTTTTCAAGTCCCCCAAGTTTGTTAACTCCTAATTGGTGCTAAAAAGGACCACCTTCCTTTCCCTTAAGAAACTCAGGAAATGATAAACCAATAAAATAGTTGATATAATGAAAATCAAGCTGTATACAAAAGGCACCCAGAAAAAAGTTATGATTGGAGAAACCCCACCCCCAGTTTTAACACCCCACAAACCACATTCCCAGGCAGCCTCTCTCAGGATTGGGCATTTGTATATTTCATTCATAGAAAAAGTAAAGATCTGGAGGGAAAAAAAACTGGAGAATTTTGTGTTTTAAACTTTTAAATTTTGTACAGTCTATTAAATAATAGTTTCTAGGTACCATGTAACTTTTCACTCAAGGTAAATAATAGAACGGCTAGTCAAGTTTATGTGTGGGAGGAATTTCAAGGAAATCTCAAAGTAAACAAGCTAATCTATAGGAAATGGGAGATATTTTTAGTTTGGCTAAACTTCCACATTCATTTAAATTCTCAAAGAGGACAAAGCTTTGCAGAAGCAATTATATTGAGAAAAATGTTAAGTCCTAGAAATTCTATAGTGCACTTTTAAGAAAACATGCAGATCTGATGAGCAATGATCTCAAATATGTAGAGAAAAGCTGGGCTTTTAAATCTAAATTAGCAAATGGAGTTTTGTCTTGATGGCAGGAAACCGGAGGAGGGAAACAGGTTCCTTGAGGGAAACAGGTTCCTTAAGGGGTGGTGAAATGATCAAACACAAAGTTAGAGGAGCTGTAAGTATATTCTACAAGTTTAATGTATGTAACTTATTTGCTGAAGGTAGGTATTAAATACTATAGAGTATACTCAGCCAGACTTCTAAAAAGCTAGCTTAAGAAACATACATTTTTAACTATTCATTGCCTAAATGCTGTTATCTGCTAGCCACAAATTTTACAGTAACTATGGCTTTACTAAAACCACCACTTTAACTAGAGCTAACATTTCGGTCCCCTAAAGTCGCCAAGCGTACCTCTGCTGCAAGTTCCTAATAAGTAGGTCAACATGCCAAAGATTGCAATTCCACAAAAACAGGAATTTGATATTTTATGACAAGAGTAGGCTGTCACAACCTATTTTGAAATTCACCCCAGTCTAACATGAAACTATTTTTCCGCGAGGGGAAAGGAGGCAATCCCCCTAGGTACAGCAGGAAGATTCCCGCATAGGCAAAACGGAAACATTAGGTTTGTTGGTGTTACTGCGCCAGAGAGAGAATGCTCTTCTGTTCAAAAAGTCTACACACAGAGAGAAATACATACCAATCAGTATGTCCCGCCACTGACCTCGAGGTCTCCACCCAAATGCAGGTTTGCGGGAAGAACGCATTTACTCCACCTGCCACCGCTAAGGGAGAACACGACGGACTGGCTTCTGCCTTACCTGTGATTGTAAGGATCCCCAGCATAGTTACCAGCACAGGTACCTCCAGATGAGACGAGCAGCTGGTTCTTGCCCTCCCCTGCCGGTTGGCTGAAGCGGCCCGGGGCCTCGCCAAGCCGGTGCACTCTTGCTGTGATCAGAAAGGACTAAGCGCCAAGCCACCCTCGGAGGATTAGGTAGAACCAAAGGTGCCTTGGGAGCTGAGCACAAAGCGCGGGCTGAGGAGGCTTTTCCCGGCTAATTATAGGAGGACCCTCCCTCGGCCAGCGGGTTGGGGTCTGGCCCCGCCCTCGCAGCGCTCCAGGACTCGGGAGTCAGGAGTTTCATTTTAAAGGAGAAGAGCTCTCCCCGCAGTTGGTCTGCTAGTGGTCAGTAAGGCTTTGCAGAGACCCAGGGAGGGTTTAACATTTGCTGGGAAGAATGAGACCCAGAGGCAGCAGCATTTTATCTAAACCATTACTTCAGTCCTGGCACCGATTTACTTCAGTATCTCAGCTTTTAAGGTTACTTTAAGGAAATAACTGCACAGATATTAAATTCTACTGCCATTTTTAATACTGTGTCCTATATCCTTGTTTGTTTTAAAGCTGTTAAAGTGCAAAACACTGCTCCCTTTTTAGCACTTGTAGTATTTTATATTTTCACCATCTGTTTCTCTCTCTCTCTCTCTCTCTCACACACACACACACACACACACACACACACACAACGTTGCACTGATCTGAGGCTCCTCAATTGTCCTGTTTCCTAAATTCTTTGAGAAGGGCTGTTACAAACTATGCCATGTGCCAACAATAAAGCCACTATCATGCCTCTAGTATCCACGCACACCACATGAAAATCAGTCCGATTTAAAAGTTTAAAAGTCAGAAAATTTCAGGCAGCCCTAAATTCTGAAATTCTTTTTCATTGAAACTTCAGGTTTGTTCTATATGAAGACGAGGTAAGTGATAAACGAGTCGGTGTGTTCTGAAGATTTTGACACACTCTTGTGCATGTCCATTTTCCGTTGGGTAGGTCCATTTAGGCCCCCGGGGTTTGTTTCCTTCTTTTCATCCTTCTCCTATTTATCACTTCATGGCTTGCCCGTCTGACCCCATTAGCACAGGCTCTTTCTTTAAGCAAACAGAAGAAAGGTTTTACTATTGCTCTCTTCTTCAGACAGTGAAGATCTTGTTCATTACTTCTTGGGGGCAGGGAGAAGGGTTGGGGGCCAGGGGTGGACCAGAGTGGGCACAATGAAAGGGGAGAGGGGGGCGAAGATTAAGAAAAAGCTGAGCACAGGAGGGCTGGCATGTATTTGCCCCCTCTGGCCACCAGGGGGAGCTACGCGCCATATTCAGGCATAGACTGAGCAGAGTAAAGGCGGCGTCGCTGCTGGCAATCTGACCGTATTACAAAAATCAGCTTCAGCCTCTCCATAGATCAGGTTTCCCTCTTCTATTCAGGCAAACGCCCAGCCTGGCCGTAAGTCCACCCGGGAACAGGGAGTGATGTCCCTTTCCCTGATGCCTGGGAGCTGATTCCCAGAGTGAGCCACTCAGCAGCTTCCTAACCTTTTATCTTCCCTAGAGGAAAGACTCTTAACTTTCGTTCACAATTGCTTCTATTATAACGAGTCTGGTGTGTGAGAAATGCTGCTGGTGCTAATGGGCCCTCTGCAGTCCACATAGAAAAGGGGTCAGGGCAGCTCCCCATTCCTCTTTCCCCCACCTATGCCCTCCGTCCCAGCCCTGGAGAGTCCTGGCTGTGCAGATGGACAATAAATTGGACTCTGGACGCTGCGTTTGTGGTCTACATTAAATGAGCGGTCTATAGCCTTTCCAAGCATGGGGATCAGCCAGGTGGAGTCCACACTCCTGCCTACAGTTGTCCCAGGAGCCCAGGCTACCTCCAGGATCTGAGGTCTCAGTTCTAAGTGTCTCAACACCAGCTGTTGGGGTCAGCACATGGTTTTCACTTGGTGCCACCTCTGAAATACACATGTTCAACTGATGGGTGTGTCTGTTGATTCTGACCTTGCTTAGCTGCACTACCAGGTCCTTTCTGTGAGTCCAAATTCTAGTGACAGGATGATCAACAGCTGTTTTCCTGAGCTGGCTGGGAAGAAATTTCACTAGTTACAAAATTAAGGTCCAGAAACAACATTTAAAAAAAGTTTAAGTGTATTGCTGTTCAGTTTTGTCACTTAAACTTTTTATCCATTTTTATGACATCAGTAAAGACATGTTTAACACCGCTGATTTGATATTCTTAAAGAGGTCATTAAAACCATGAGGCAGAGCAATAGATCATGTAGAAAGTTGTTGACTCAGTAGATAGTTCTCCTTTGATCTCCCCTCTAAGAGTAATCGGCAACCGGGTGTGTAGCTTAGCTGATAGGGGAAGCCTCTGTGTGTCTGCATTTACAAAGAAAAGTCATCAATCAGGATAAAAGCAGGAATAAAGATCAGACCTAAGGTAAGTGTACAACGCAGGCAATTTTCTTTTGCTTGTTTTTGTTAAATCAGAATTCTTAGAGGATGACATCATCTCCCAAAGCAAACGTTTTGGGGACATGTTTACCAATAGCATCAATAGGTAGATGGCAGAAAAGGTGTATTCCAAAACTTCATGGTTCATTCAACGAATATTTACCAACTTCTTGCTCCATGTGAATTATGCTAAGCACCCAGGGATATAGTTGGATATTGTCCTTCCCTCAGGGAGCTCAGTCTTGGGTGGTAAGACACACTCATGGGTAGAAGTATGCACGCTCCAGCTTAGCCCACCTCAGACAACGTCTGAGCTAGCGTCTGAATGGATGGGCATAGCAGGGGGACAGCCCTGCCTGGGGCACAGAGGAAAGCAGTCCACACAGCAGGAGCAGCATGAACAAAGGCATGAAGAACATGAACCGTAGGGAACCATGAGTGAGCTCCTTACAGCTACAAGCTCAGAGTCTACTTGGGGACTCTGTCTACATATGAGGCCATATGATGAAGCGTTTGGATGACATCTTAAAAACTCTGTAACAAATACAGTAACCCAATTTTTAAAAAGGAAAATGGTCTGAGTAGACATTTTGCTAAAGTAGACACACAAATGGTCAATGAGCCCATGAAAAGACCTTCATTGTTACCCATTAGGAAAATGAAAATCAAAACCACAATGAGATACTATTTCACACCCACTAGGATGACTGTAACAAAAAAGATGGACAATAACAAGGAATAGACAAGTTGGAGCCCTCATATGTTGGCAGTGGGAATGTAAAATGGTGCAGCTGCTTCGGAAAACAGTCTGGTGGTTCCTCAAAATGTTCAACATAGATTTATCATATAACCCAACAATTCTACTCCTAGATATACATACACTCAAGAGAAAATAAATACATGTCCATAAAAAAACTTGTATAGAAATATCAACAGCAGGATTATTCATAGTCAAAAAGTAGATGCAGCCCAAATGTCCATCAACTATGCATGGATAAATAAATTTGGTATATCCATACAATGGAATATTATTTGGTAATAAAAAGAATAAAGTACGTATACATGCTACACATGCTATAACACAGATTAATATTTTTAAATTTTTGTTAAGTGAAAGATGCAAGTCACAAAGTAGCACACGGTTGACATATTGTTTAGTTCTATTTAAATGAAATGTCCAAAATAGGAGAATCTATAGGAACATAGAATAGATTAGTGGTTACTAAGAACTGGGGAGCTGGGGGGAGAGAGAGAGAAGTGAATAACAGGTATGGGGGTTCTTTAGGAGGTGATGAAAACCTTCTAAAATTGATTGTGCTGATGGTGTGCTGTGACTATATTAAACTATATGACTATATTAAAAACCACTTAATTGTGTATTTTAAATGGGTTATTGAATGGTATGTGAATTATATCTCATTAAAGTTGTCTTTTTTTTTTAAAAAAATTTTTTTTATTACCTCTGAAGGCTACAGGGAACCACTAGATGTTTTGGAGCAGGGTTAGTGGCATAATTTGCACTGTGATATAGAAAAGGTACCTGGGCAGTAGTGACGAGGAGGAGGATAGTCTAGAAATAAAACAGATGGAAACCGTGGTGACTAAGGCGAGGAAGGAGCCCAAAGTTACATCAGGGCACTAACTGAAAGATGCCTGCAGGACAAAGGGAAGGCAGGCAGCAGAAGCCAGCAACTGCATGAGATCATCTGACTGGAATGACACATGTGAAATAAGAAAGGTCTGGAACCCTGACCCAAGAATGGACAGAGATAAGAAGCAATCAAGGAGAAAGTAACATCAGAAGCCAAATGGGGAGAGGATTAAAAGATGGAAGTAGTGGTCAACAGTCTGGTGACACAGGAGGCCAGGATTAGTAGACAAATAACTGCAATAAAGACAAGTGCTTTACTCTCTTTCCTGAAAGGGAGGGGACAGGGACCAATACACCAGAATTAGCACTGATCCTAGGTTCTGCAGCTTCCTCCAAGGAGGCTTGAGTATTTCACCCAAATGTGAGAATCGAGAAACTAGAGAAACGGATTTACACCAAGTCCAGCCCTGCCCATCACCTCTCCTTTTGTTTTCTTTTCAACCTGGCATTATACTTGGAGGAAAATAAACCAAAACCCAGTGAGGTCTCGTCTCTTCTGGCTGGAAAAGGGCAGGCGAAATCTAACTAAGGAAGCATCTATACCACTGGTAATCATTTAAAATGTTTCAAGATAATCTAAGTTTGAGTTAAAAACTGCTCCAAACTAGACAGCTGTGAACGAGGAGATGGATATATACACTGAACCTAAATGACACTGCTAAGTTACATATGGGACGGGCAGGTTCTCCTGGGCACAGTGTATTTTCAGGTCTCTGTCTCTATGCTATGAGTGCAGACAAATTGAATTTTATGGTCCCATTGTATTGGACATGTTTACATAGATGTGGTTATTTCAACTCAAAATCCTTAAGATAAATAATCTGAATACTAGTTCCTCAGTGGGACTGATGTAATACAATAGAAGAGCTAAAGGGGGATATAAAAATCACTTAAGACAAAAAAAAAGCAAGGGGAAAACATTTAAAAACTCAATCAAAATAACAAAAGTGACATGAAATAAGTATTATTGCTCCCTTAATATTTTTATGTTCTTTGATTGGCAATTCTATTTCTATGAAATATACCAAACGAGAGGTATAGATTTATATATAAAAATGTTTCTCCTTGGAACATTTAACATTTAAGAACCTAAGTGTCCCAATAGTAGGAAAATGGTGTATATAACTCTTCAGTGGCGTATTTGGCAAAAACATGTTTGAAGCAGTAATAACCAGGAAAATGCCTATATTGATATATAATATAAACCCACACCTCTTTGTTCAGGGTAAAAGCAGGATATAAACTACATATTCAATATAATACTGATTTTGCTTTTTAAAATATACATATATATTTTAAAATACATTATATACATACTATATATATGTGCACATAGGTGAGCCTGAGGAAAACAAGGAGCCCAGAAAGAATAATAACAAAAACCAGCCATAGTGGAATCCCGGCCACTTTCTTCCTACATTTCACAAATCTTCTAAACAACCGGCTGTTACTTTCATGCTTAGAATGCCAGGTGCAACGGACACCTGGCCCTGTGTTGTCCGGGTGGCCCAGCATCATCCGACCTTGAACCTTACAGCAACGCCTCGGATTGTCTATCAAAAATCCAAGGCGATTTACATCATGACCTTAAACTCTCCAATCAGGGACATATAAATCAGCCAGCTTAAAGCAGATTAAAGTCAAAGTGTGATCTTTTTAAAAATGATGAAATGAGAAAAACTTGCTTCACTACCAGATGTGCTCAGCTATATGAACGGGAATCAATTCTTTCCTGAGTGCCTTGCGCTGCAGTGCTCTATTCATTTTAAGACCCTGAACAACTACCTGTCTTGAGTGCAGTCAAGAGAAGGTTCCAAAATCTGAAAAGATGGCTTCTAGTTCTGGTTTTCCTGATAGCTGTGTGGCTAGGGGCAAAATATTTAAGTCTCTGGGCTTCAGCTGGTGGGAGAATAAATACACCCATGCTACCATTATTTTGAGGTGAAATAAAGGTTAACCCTAGCACTACTGAGTATATTCTAAAAGCAGAATAAAGTTAGCTATTATGCTTATTTTAAATCATGCATTCTCAGTCTGGGTATGTTGCCCCCAGTGGGTGAAAATTGGTTCGTGGCAAGGAAGCTAAAAAAAAAAAATTTAACTCCTTATGTATAAAGCATATACACACACACACGTATTACATAAATTGATATACAGTATATCTGCGCTATTAAAATTTGGGGGAGGGGAGCACTAGGAAAAATAATGTCTAAAAAGACTCCTTAGGGGAGTGATCATGAAAAGAAGGTTGGAAAATACTATCTTAAATATAGGTAAGCCTCATTTTAAAGAAGCCTTTGAAAAATACTCCCGTAATAAGCAAGCATGCCCCTGTATCGCTAATTTTTCAGAAATGCAGTCCAATAAGAGAAGCATCATCTTGTGCTAGAGGTAATCAACCTGAGAGTCTGCTTGCTTTTCCGGAAGACAGAGTGAGAGAGAGAGAGAGAGAGAGAGAGAGAGAGAGAGAGAGAATATCTTTCAATTGCTTGAAGCCTTAACCAAAGAGTGAGAGGGAGGGACAAGCTGCAGGGACAGATGGGGAAGAAATAATGGTGATTATATACCCAACACCCACTGACATTCCACAGCTCTCCACCTGAATTATAATGTGAGCCCCTAAGCAAACCACATGTGACTTCAAATTTTCTAGTCACATTGAAAAGAATAAAAAACACTTGCGGTTAATTTAAATATATTTTATTTCACCCAATATATTCATAATGTTATGACAACGTGTACCCAATGTGAAAAATTATTAATTTTACATTCTTTTTTTTATGTGAACTTTTCAAATCCCAGTATGTATTTTTACAAGTAGAGCACGTCTCCAATAGGATTAGCCACATTTCAAGCCACAGGTGGCCAGAGCACAGCTCTAAACCTACAGACATAACTGAAGGTCTCCCCTGCTTGCTAACTTCTTTCCCAATGACAATTTAATCTCCTTGCTTCCTGTATAGAATTGACCAAGACACCCAGAAGTGCCCTCACTTCTTCAGTGTCCAATCTAGAGTTGGTTCCTTCTTTTCCCAGAAGCATAAACGCAAATCCTACAATAAGCCGCCCACCCACCACCCTTTTACTGAGATGCCATTGTGGAAATCCTCCCTTGATGCAGTCACTAAGTAAAGGTAACATGGTTTGACTACAGATGAGTTCCTAGTGATCTCTAAGTGGTAAGGAATTAAACTCGCATTCATAGATTTAATTGGTACAGCCGTTTCATTGTCTCTTCAGTTAATATATTCAAATCTATTATTTTCCCCAGCTTTTTTTTTTTTTTAATTTTTATTGGGGAATATTGGGGAATAGTGTGTTTTTCCAGGACCCATCAGCTCCACATCAAGTTGTCCTCAATCTAGCTGTGGAGGGCACAGCTCAGCTCCAGGTCAAGTAGCTGTTTTCAATCCACTTGTAGAGGGCGCAGCTCACTGGCCCACATGGGAATCGAACCAGCAACCTTGGTGTTATGAGCACTGCGCTGTAACCACTGAGCCAACAGGCTGACCTCCCCAACTTTTAAAGAGGTTATGCAAAGAAAAAAACTTTTGAAGAAATCCTCAGACAGATAAAAGATATTGCAGCCAAGAAAAGATATGATACTTCAAAAACGAATGGTTAGATCCAAAAAAAAAATGAAATGAAAAATATAGAAATGAAAAATATAGTAACAAAATGCAATCTACTCTTGAGGACATTTCCCCCCAAAATATAGCGCCAAATACAAAGAGATAAAAACAGAGGGGGAAAAAAAACAAGCTTTAATTAGGACAATTCCAGAAAGTCTAAAATATGAATAATGGTAATTCGGAAAAGTGAACAAAGAAAACGAGGGGAATGGATGAGTAATTTTCCTGAAGTGAAGTGCATATGTTTGTGGATTGAAAGGTCATAAGAACCCAGCACGTCACAAACGGGTTCCCATGGAGATTCATCATTATAGGCTCCCAGAAGACTGAGGACAAAAGGACTCTCTGAGCAGTCGGAAGGAATAAGCATCAGAACAGCATGAGATTCCAGTCACAACATCAGTGAGCAAGATGACACTGGTAGAATCCTAATCGGGTGGAACAGTGACTGGACACACCTGGGGAAAGGGTTTGACAAGCACGATTAGGGCCACGATTTGACAAGCACGGGGAAAACCCCGCATTTTTGTGAGAAATTCACTCCCTGAGTTTAGACACTGAGGCCACAGAGTGAGATTAACCTCGGGGGCTCTGCAGAAGGCTGGTTAGGAGCGCCCCCCCGCCCCCGATTCTGCTCAGACCATCCTGCTAGAGACTATGAAGTGGTCCACTTTATTGATGACCAACAATTATTTGGAAAGTGGGAATTCTCTAATTCTTATTTCTAGCTACTGTACCATGCTTATGATCACGGTGAGTGAAGTACCAAAAGGGTGAGTGATATTTCCGACATCACAAATACATAGCAGCGTATATTGATATTTCCTTCATTCTACGTGGCTTTGGCTCTGTGAGCAACATCCTTGACAAGGGGCACTCCTCTATATATTCTCTCTCCATCAACATACTTACCTCCTCAGTACATAACACTTGGTGTAAAGCAAACTAAGTTGTTCTCACAGTTTAGAGAGTTTGAGAAATAAACTATCCTGAAAAAGCAGGAATGTCGAAATTGAAACCCAGTTATGCTTGGCAAGCTTCCATCAAGCACATTCATATTTGAAATATATGTATATAATATATATATATATATATATAAAAGCCCTGGCATTTTCCTTTTAATGCGAAACAGCTTATTTTCTCTGGAGATGTTTTGCCTAGAGAAGAAAAGATGAAAGGAAAGACATGATAAATGCTTTCAAATACTTAGAGGGCTGCCGTGTGGAAAAAGGAGGTGAGTTTGTTCTAGGCCGTTTCAGAAGGCAGCTCTGGGAACAGAGGGAGGTAGTGGGAGGGAGGTGTATTTTTCCTGCAGTGGAGTAACTGGTTTCCTTTTATGGAGACACTCCCCCAACCTTCCAGTGTTTAAGCAGAGGAACCTCCTGTGTGGGGACACGAGCCTGATTAGACAACCTCAAAGTTCCCGGCCACTGAGACTTCTTGATCCCAAGGTGACTTTCCAGCTGATCCGTCATGAAGGCAGGTGCTATGGGTTGAACTGTGTCCCCTCCAAATGCATGTTGATGCCCTAACCCCAGCACACCAGAACTAACTGTATTTGGAGAGAGAGCTTTGAAAGAGGGGATTAAGTGAAAATAAGGCCAGTAGGGTAGGCCAGAATCCAATTTGACTGGTGTCCTGCCTTATAAATTGTGACACAAAGAGACTACAGGGATGCCTATGCAAAAAGGAAAGACCATGTGGGGACACAGGGAGGAGACAACCCCAGGAGACAAGTCTAGAGAAACTAAATCTTAGGACACCTTGATCTTGGACTTCCCAGCACCTAGATTGTGAGAAAATAAATTTCTGTTGTTTATGCCACCCATTCTGGGATATTTTATCATGGCAGCTCTAGCAAACTGATACAGCAAGGTAACCACCTTGTGCTTGCTGTCAGTCTAAATACTGCATGTTCGTGGTAAAATGCATTAAAGCAACGACTTCATGCAATAAATTAAATCTAGCACATACCGCTTTTTACCGAAATAACTAACGCATGCATTGTTACTACCGGAGGTCAGAGATGACTACTTGACATTGGCACTTTACAGACTGTAAACCACAAAAGCAGTTTGAGAAAATCTGAAGTACAGTACTTAGGAATAAGACTCTACCTATAGGCTAAAAGGTCGTAGAATTTAAGCCCAAAGTACATATCTTCTGGAAGTTATCCAGGCATCCTTTCATATAACATAGGGACGTTGTACTCTAGAACATCCCTATGGAGAAACAGTCAGGGGTTGCTATCATTAGGTGACACAGGAGCTGTTTTACGGACGAGTCAGTCTTTGAGAACATGACTAAAGGAGTTTCATTAAATAAATACCACGGTTAAAATAATTTAATGTTGGGCTGGCCCGGTGGCTCAGGCGGTTGGAGCTCCATGCTCCTGACTCCGAAGGCTGCGGGTTCGGTTCCCACATGGGCCAGTGGGCTCTCAACCACAAGGTTGCCGGTTCAACTCCTTGAATCCCCCAGGGGATGGTGCGCTGTGCCCCCTGCGGCTGGGATTGAACACGGCACCTTGAGATGAGCTGCAGCTGAGCTCCCGGATGGCTCAGTTGGTTGGAGCACAGGCTCTCAACCACAAGTCCTATTCCCTTTCCCCAATAATAAAAAAAAAAAGTTAAAATAAATAAATAAATAAATAAATAAATAAATAAATAATTTAATGTTTCCATTATTGGCTGAGTTACAATTAGGGAACCATTCATCATGGACCACCTCATTCCCCTCAAGGGCGAGGATCTGTCTGAATCTTGGCATGTTGTTTGAACAAGCCCAGAGGCTGTCTCATCTGTGCTCCTCAAATGGACCAGAACCTCAACCGACTTCATGAGTGGACTGGAGTAGCCTCTAAATTATAGACATTCATAGGTAAGTCTTTGCAGTAATTTAAGATTGACTAACAGTCTTTAAAATAAGTAGAATGGCATTTACCAACATCTTTCACCCATCCTGGGCCATAACCAATCCCTATTACATAATTCCCACCTTCTCCCATATGGGGGCGGGTGAGATATGTTACCTGTAGACACATTTATGAAGCTCCTCAACTTTCTTTCATACCTAAATGATTACATATGGAGACATTCTTGAATAAATTTTCTCCTCTTGAACTTTTTGTTCATTAAATTAAAACTTCAAATCTAGAAGGTGGCTTTTAAGATCAGACTAAAACGAAAATGCATAAGTGTTTTTCTAAAAAGGCATAATGAAATTACCAAGTAGATTTGCACCTGCCCAAGGTCACTTGGGTGTTTTCAACGGCTAATCCATCATTTGGTTTTTAATGCCTGTATTACTAGCAATACTAATGGTACCCAGTCATAGAATTTCACAGATGGATGAGAATGCTCATGTTACAGAAGAAAATTGACGTTCAGTGAGATAAAGGAATGTATTCAAATCAAGGTCATGCAGAAAAATAGTGGTTAAAGCAGCTGTACCCGTGTCTTAGTGACTGGAGTGAAGTGATTTATAAAGGGGAGGGAGGGAAAAGTCTCACTACTTCTTCCCTCCCCTGTCCCCCCATTTTTTAAGTTAAAAGGAAAAATAAAGGTTCGTTGCACAGTCAGATTTGGATATAGTTCAGAGGAAAAAAGTCCTCTCTCTATAGCTTGGCTGTTAATTACTTTAAAAAAAAAATCTGTGTTACTTTAAAGATGAAAGCAGTAGGGTATTATACCTGAAATTTGTCAATGACAAGTAGTATCAGAGAGGCATGTATAAGTATTGCTGTGGAGTGAGGGAACGGGATTAAAATCAATTCTCAGAAACTGTACCCTATCTTGCTTTTGCCTAAGTTCAAGGCCTATTTTGTGAGTGTTCTCTCTCGCTTTCAAAACATTCCAAAACAGGATACAGCCTGAGAAAATGTCATGCAATAAAATTGTATTCAAAATACCAAAGTGGGGGGGAAACAAAACTCCCTCTTTGTCTATTGAGTACTCATATTTGATAACATTCGAGGACCAGAAGTCCTTATTTAATCACCAGCAGGTCACGGTCTGATTTCATGTTTCCAGGCAACACCTGGACAGCCAAGAGTGAACACCTGTGAGAGCCCAGCATAGTGTATTGAAAAGTATCGAGTTTTGTTACTGCTGATGCAACAAAGGAAAGGGAGCCTTGGGTGAATCTACAAAGCTGCATGTTTCACTATGCAGGAAATGAATTGATATAAAGTGAAAAGCTAACAGATCTTCTTCCCCCATATGAGTAAAAATATAATATTGTTAACTCTAATGTAAAACTGTGCCTTCATTTATTCAAATATTTGTTGAGCACTTACTATGTGTCAGACACTATTCTAGGCTGGGATGGAAGACTGAACCATTACTGCCCCCACCCCCCCGTTCTCCCCCCCCCCCCAAGAAATCTCTGCCCTCGTGGTTTAGCAGAGGTGGCGTAAGGGACAGACATACGGAATGCCAGCTGTTGACAACTGATAGGGGGAAAAATAAAAGATGAATGGAACGTAGTGAGGTGGGCAACAGGCATGTCTTCATGAAAATACTAACAAGGTGCCCATGATGTCACAAAATGAAATAGAAAAGATTGGATCATAACATTTTTTTCCAGTAGAGGAAAACAACCTCTCGCAGAAAAATCAGTGTTTTGGGGGGGTCATCTTTGAACAAAGACCTGGAATAGTGCTTAAGGCACTCACTATCCAGTTCTTACAGGATCAAAAAGCAAAGAGAAAGTACCTGTGACCGACCCCCAGATGGATTTTCTGTAGGGGAACAAGATGCCCAGGGAGGACTGATCGCTTGGCATTAACCTGATGGCCTTTCCATATCCCAAAGGCACTGCACACCAGGAACCAGCAGGTTCAAACAGCAAATTTAATCAAGGCAAAGACAGTGAGATTAAGCACCATTTGAAAAATGAAATTCTCCATAGTATTGCAAATTAAGCTTCTAGGTAACTGAAAAATGGATCTTCCGTTTCTTGCTGTATCTGGGGGAAAATATCCAGATATAGAAAAGGGGAATCCTGTAAAATGGAAGATATACACCCTCGAGGAAACTTGTGCTTTAAGCAAACAACATTTTGGGTATTTTTTTGTTTTTATTTTTCTTGGGGGTGAGGAGGTATTTTCCAGGATGGCCTTAGGATCAGAGCAGGTATGACAGTAGTGGTCCAAGGGCACATTACCTGGGCAACCTTGTTGCCATTCTCTGATTAGCATAACAAAGCAGTTGGCCCAGGAGGAACCAGCTAGGGGCAGGGCATCCAACAGCTGGTATAAAAGCCCTCACTCTGGGTATGCAGATAGTACAAAGTATATGTGAAGAAAAATTTCAGAACCAAGGAGATGATCGCCATTGTTTATTTACTCATACAAACACATGTGACCTGTGAAAGATGGAGAGAAAACATGGCATTCGCATGCTTTACAATGTTTGCTGTGTACTCTGCAGAAAGGCAAAATCAAGAAGAAAAAAAAGAAAGCATAGAAATAGCTGCCTTGTAAATGATAAATTCAAATGTATTAAAATCTGAGATAATCACTTGATTACTTGTATATACCAGTGAGTTCTCTAGGTACTTTACTTAACAACAAAATATGCTGTTACCAGAATAAAGAAGGGTCTTTAAATTTTTTTATTTCATAATGTCAAATTTTCCCATGTTTGGGAAAAATAATCTAACAGATACTAAGATTGAGTTAAAAAAAAATCTAAAAGTTCTAATTTGCAAACATTTTAAATCTGAAATCGAACCCAGACCAATATATAACATTTTAAAAATCTTTTTTCTTCAGGCATTTAACTCATGGTCACAGACGAGAATAAACGACAATTGGCTTAAGAGGGGTCTTTTTCTCTCTCTTTTTTTTTAAATCTTTTCAGCAGAAGCAAATTTTCCACAAAACTAATGGCACTTGTGCGGCCCCTGTGAATACAGGGAGTGGCAAGGTATGACAGAACTTTCTAATTGGGAAAAGGCTACATTTCTATATATGCAGTTTTAATAAATGATAAATCACCTGAAAAGAATTTAGAAGAAAGGGACTAAATCTCCAAGGCAGCTAAGGTAATTTGTTGTGAATTCTTTTTTTTTATTTATTTCAATTAATATTTATTTTTATGCCTAACTGTGTACTCTCTAAAAGATGGCCCCCAAAATTAAATAACCTTCAAACCCCC
Organism: Rhinolophus ferrumequinum; assembly: GCF_004115265.2. Lineage (NCBI taxonomy): Eukaryota > Metazoa > Chordata > Mammalia > Chiroptera > Rhinolophidae > Rhinolophus > Rhinolophus ferrumequinum. The sequence goes on along the minus strand of NC_046286.1, from coordinate 94,275,383 downwards.
ATATATAGATATATATGTACATAAGTGTGTGTGTGTGTGTGTGTGTATAATCTGACCCTGCTGAACAGTTTAGAAAGCATATAGTAGGCAGTTCCTTTTTTCTATTATTTAAAGAAAGTTTACAAGGAAACACAATTCCATTTTCATTAGAGGAAGAGGATTGGTTCTGAATTACCAGTATTTCTGGTTTCAGAAAGACAGCAGGCAAGACAAGGTGGGGAAATATTTTCACTTCTGGCTTTGTCTAAATATTGTCTGTCACCTCAAATTAAAAATGCTCCAGCAAGAATTCCCCTTATTTGTAGTTTTCTCCCATCACTTTATCTACCTATGACAGGACAAATCCCACTGTTGGCCAGTCCTCCCAGGGACCACGATGGGTTAGACTGTTCTTCCTGAAGTGGATGGCAGTAGAAACCAAGGGCCCCCAAATCCTACAGTTAAGTGTTACATACCCAAAGATGCTTTTGTTTGCATTACAGTAACTTTCCATGCAGAATAGATTGCTGGAAATAACCGTACACTCTAACCATAAGCTATTACTGATGTCAAGAGAAAAGCACAAAAAAACAGTTTACTAATCAGAGACCATAATAAGCCAAAGGAATAACAGTTTTGCCTAAAACAGTAAAAGTTCATCCCAAGGAAAGGCCTCCAGTGGTGGCCTTTGCAGCCCTGGGCCATATGGGGGTCCTTTCCTAGACAAGGCCTTTGCAGGATCTTTTGAAGAACAAGGTATATGAATTGCCACTCTTCCTGCAAGAGGCATTTGTATTTGCTCAGACCCCCAAAGCCATGGTCAGAGCCTGGGCAGCTCCAGAAAACAATGGAATAATCACAGGGTGGGGATAGAATCAGTGTTGACCCATATGGCTGAAACGTGAAAGAAATCACATCTGGACTAAAGGGAGATAGCCAGCAGACCTCCAGTAAACATGCCACAGATAGAAAGGATTATATGGAAATGTGGGCATCTGGTGTTTGCCCATCTCTTATCAATTCTACACAACAGCCTCAGATAAGAAGCCTGACTCCCGCCCTCCCTTGGCATATTTCTGCGATCCCACATTGCCTACTAAATACTTTCTAAACTCCACTCTGCTTTCAGAGCCCTCTTACCCAGCCGACTTCCTTTCTGGGTTTTCATTCTACCCTTTGTTCAGAGTTCATGAGCCTGTGGACACGCCCAGCACGGTAACGGCAGTGGTTAACAACTCACTCTTGGCAATATGCTGAGCTGGGTTTGAATCTTGAGAACAATATCACCTACCTCATAGGGTTGCTGTAACTTTTCTAAGGACATATGCACGAAAGGCACAGTTCCAGGACTCGTAATAAAAGTGAAGTGTTGGCTGTTATTATTCTCCTCACTTTGGCAGCATCCCTTGTCTCCACAAATCTAAACCTCAGCCCCCAGATCTTACCCCACCTTTCTGACCTCAAATAATTACTCTACCCGAACTCTGAGTAGCTCTCATTTCTTGCAAAATTCATTAGAGAACCACCATGTTGCCCTGTCTTAACCTTATTTTTATCTTATGTACAGTGGGTTGGCCATGGAAGACTCCAAAACTGCTGTGGCTTGATTTGAATCAAAGTTACCATGGGAAGGACAAAGTGTGGGACTTTGGCATTTGAGTTGGGGCCATTCCAATTATTTTGGTGGAAATTATTTGAAATTCTCACACTAGGTCATGCAAACTCTCCTCCTGTGAGACTATGTATTTCTAATTTTATATTGTGCCTGTATAAAGCACAATATGCTTTATAAATGCTATATAAAGATCAGTAAAAAATGATGCTATATAAATATCAGTATTGAAGGGGTTTCAAAACAAGTCTCCCCAAATCTGCCACTGTGGCAGGAGGATTATTTTGAGCTAAAGGCAGTCAAAACCCAGCAGATTCAGGAAAAGCTCTTTATCTCCTCCCTCCACTGCCTAATTTTGCATCAAAAAGGGGGCTATACCCGCAAGCGAGTTATTACCAGAGATCCCTATTTACCTAAGAGATTCCCTGTATAACAGGCAAACTTTGCTTGCCAACATCTCCTCTGCCTTCCTGTGAATGGCCTTCCTCCCCTGTGTCTCTCCAGACCCCTACCACTTTCCTTAGCTCAGGATGCTATATAAGCTTCAATTACCTGGCTGCCTTTTGTGCCTCAAATCTTTATGGGGCCCCGTCTGTCCATAATTAAATTTGTTTCTCTCCTGTTAATGTGTCATGTCATTTTGTTTGACCAGCCAAAGAACCTAGAAGGGAAGAGGGGAACAATTTCCCACCCCTACAGTTTGAAAGCACTTCCATGGGGGCACCGAACAAGAGGAGGATCCACAGGATGGAAGAATGTCATCTCACCAAGGCAACGGCCAGTCTCTTTTAACAGGACTTTCCTGTTCGCTTGTCTTATTCACATTACACATAAGAGTCAGTGTACTTTATGCCAAATCACCAGTTTATATATCTTCAATAGTGGTTGTTAAATCACTCCTTCATTTATGCATAAATAGAATGATGAGACCAGAACTCACGAACAGAGGAAGGTATTTCTTCCACATGTAGCATTTCACATGAGACCTACTGGTCAAGGTGCTTGATCTGACCCTAAGGTGTGATTCTCGCCACCCCATGTGGGATAAAATCAAACCAGTGATGGTGCAGTGAAAGACTCGTTTTCCAATAACCACCCCTCTAGGCTCTCTACGCTCAGGAACTATAAAACATGCAGCATATCATAGTTTGGACAAAGAGTGGTGTGCACCTTGAAATGCACACTACCAGAGAAACGTGTGCATGTATAGCAGGCTATTCTCTAGAGTGAGAGATACTGACTCTTGAAGCAACCAATGACTCCAGTGTTTCCCACAAGGATTCACGTTTGACATCAGACAAGTAGCTGGGACAAGGCAATAGTAGAAAAACACACAAACAAAAAAGATCAGGATTTAAAAGAGAAAAGAAACATGACTCACTTCCTATACCCAAGAATTGGTATAACTTCCTAAATATAGGGCCTGCCCAAATGCTCAAATACTTCTTTTTGTCATCAATGAACTGCTTTTGTTGTCAACATCATTGACCCCCAAGTGGTAGGACAGTATGTATTCTGCCCAGACCGGGGTTTAGTATTTTCCTCGGATTCATCACAGGTGTTGTTTGCCCTCCAGCAAACAACCTGGTTCTGCCCAGAGTCTGGAAAGGCGACTTACCATCTATGACAACGACTTCTTCCTCCTGGCCATTCAAAGCTTCCTCCTGGAGGCCAAGCTCTCCTTGCTCAGCTAAGCCGTTGACAGTGGACAGCTGACCGTTCTTCTGTAGGAGCTACGGGGAAGACAGAACTTAATTTCAGTCTTTGCAACCAAGTTATAAATACTGTCATTTCAAGACTAAATCATTCAGTGGAGAAATACAGAAAAATGGAGGGTCAATGACAATGAAAATTTAAGTTTTATTCATCTGAATGACCCAGCTACCTTACAAAAGGAACTATTATCAAGCAGGTAAGGCTTTGTATCTGGGTAGTCATGCACACCATTCATTCATTCATTCACCTGAACACCATGCATGATTTACACACCCACGTTCCAGGTCTATTTGAGATATAACAACAAAGAATAAGTCAACTGTGGTCCCCACCACATTGAGCTTACAAACTACTATGGAGGGCAGACTTTAAAAATATTTACAATGTTTCCTTGTGATTAGACACAGGTTATGCATATTTGACTAGAATATACGTAAGTGACAATGGGTCCTCAAGGGAGAGGGCAGACAGTTAAATAATGACTAACTTGCAGCTCTGGAAACTGTCCCAAAGAAGGAATACATAGAGCAAATGACAAAAAACAGGGGGCCCTAACTGAGGCTAGGGTGACAGGGGGCTTATCTAAGAAAGTAAAGGTAAAACTGAGGTCTAAGTTCCCCAGATGAGAGGAGTGTGAGAAAAGGGTAAAGGAGGTGCAGAGAAGGGGGGCAAGTTAGAAGACCCCTTGTTTCAAAGGCCAGTGTATCCAGAGCCAAGTGAATCAAGACAAGATACGAGTATGTAACACATGCTTTTATGAGTCATTGTTTTTGCCTTAAAATTATTACTAAAATGGTCATCTGTAATCTTTTCCATAGGGTAACCTGTGCAATAGATGTCATCAGTTGCAAAAACAGTGGATATAAAGACAGTGCCCTTACGTCACTTTTTAAATCCTAAGAATATAGCTAAAAAAATTTAATAACCATTAGGAACCTAAAGATTTTAACAGTGCTTTATAGTTCTTATACATTTCTCATGTCTAAAAACCAACTTAGCCGGTGCCCTTGTTTGCATTTTACAGATGAGGACATTGAGACTCAAAGTATTGCAGAAGGTCTGGGTGGCTAGATTCAGGTCCCACAGCTCCGCAATGGAGGCGGCCATTGTCTGATGGCCAGGAGTCCACAAGGACTACTTCCAGGGTTTTTCTACAACACTACAAATTGAAGGACCTGTTACTACGCACAACGAGAAAATGCCTTCAAGAGTATTCCACAGTACCCAGACCTGCTACTCCAAAGAAATCTCAAAGCTCAACACTCCGTTTGGCATCATTCCATGCTGCTGACAGACCAGTGGAGCACGCTGGCCAAATCACTGACTTTGATCAGCACCTTGAAGGGACAGTGGGTTCAAGACAGTCAATCCCGAAGGCTTGAACTCTGCTAAATTGATTTCACCTGGCTTTTCCCCGCTCCCAGCAAAGCTGCCCTCCAACTGCATGAGCTGCCTCCTGAAATACCACTGTACTTTAATACATACACTACAGATGGGATAGTTGGCTTCAAAAGGCCTATGCTGAGTCCATTTATTAGACAGAATACTCAGATTACATTTCCACTTAAAGTCTTCTCTTACCAAAACATGAAAGATGGGACTTTAAAATGAAACCTAAAGACAAAAGCAAGGGAGAGCAGGGAGGTCTCCACTATGCTCATCAGCAAAAATGTCAGCGTTTAATAAGAATATTTTAACCAAATATCACAAGTTATGCACACTTAGACTTAGACTTACATTTGATTAATAACGTGAAGAAGAACCAAGAGAGGAAAGGAGGAAACACCTAACAGTGAGGGCTACATGGTAATCCAAAAAAATCTTAAACTTAAAAAATGTTGACATATACACCATGATATGGCAAACTAAATGGGGAACGTGAGAAAGCCATTCGAATATCTCATTTTCAATGCAACAAATGTGGAACAACTGTTCCTTTGGTTTAAGAACCAGAACTCTGCGGTTTTAGAGTTCTACAAAGTTTCTATAATTCTTGAAAGAGTCCTCATAATTCCTTACGAATTGTCAAATCCAAGATACCTTTAGTCACAGCCAAGTTGAGTATCTCTACACATGAAGGACCCATAGGACATAGGCACAAGCTTCCGTTTACTCTTTTAGAAATGTTATACGTCTATAGTGAAGTACATTAGATGATATAAAATGCGCTTTAGAAAATGAGATCACCTGCTAGCCTTCCTGGTATCTAACATGGGATGAGTAAATTTTGGATTAGTCATTCCTAGTGTCTACAGGGTAACTATCTATACTCCAGAAAGGCACTTGATGAATTAACTTCGGTAACAATTTATGATAGTGACATTACTGAAACTGAGTTTTGAGCCTACTTTAGTATATGCATAGCTTGGGTCCAGCAAGTGTACCCAAGCTGTAACCCCATGGGTGACATCTTGAGTGAGCATTTAGAGCCCATGACACAACACTCCACACGTAAATGGGACTTCATTTCTAGCCATATTCAGATATTTCCGCATTCTGTTTCACTTAGAGATGTTCTGTACAAAATCTCAGGTGCTCTTGAGGATGGATAGTTCACTGTTTTCCATGCCAAAAAAAAAAAAATGATTTTGTTTTCCTTTTCTCCCATCCCCAACCATTATACATACTATTGCTAAGGGATCAGGTGCCTCTGAGAGTTATTAATATGTTAAAGTCACCTCAAATTGAGAAGCCAAATCCAAGGTGCCTTAACATAAGTTTAGTCCTGTCTGTCTTTTCTGTGTGTGTATGTATGTGCATGCACATGTGCATTCTTTCCTTAAAAAACAAACAAAAAAAGAAAAAAATTTTTTATAACCTGATAATTGATAAAGAAATGCATCTACAATGTATGAAACAATACGTGTTTATTGATTATTGATAAAGAAATGCATCTACAATGTATGAAACAATCAATAAACACGTATCTGGCTTGTCCTTAGTCATTCTCTCAAAAGTTATGTCTTTTGAGATAAGAACTGGATAAAAGACATGCTTCTTGCATTTAAACATAGTAAGCACCAGAAACCCCATTTTCCCAGTGGATTTGTGCTTTCAAAAGGGTAAACACCTCCTTTGAACAAATCAAGACCCGAAATGTTTTCAAGCTTATATACTTTGAGTAGGTCAGCCAGAGTTTATTCCCGTAAAGTATTACCACATTACAACTAAACAAGCTTTGAAGAAAAGATCTCAAATACTCCCAGCCACAGTGTTTTCTTCTCATTCCTGTTAAGAACCACTGAGAACATCCAAAATGGTAGCCAAAGCATTGCAGAAAAATGACCGGACGTTTTGGTTCCCTTTACTTCTTCACAGGAGTAAGGCCCTCTAATGAACCAACAAAACAGATGAGCTCTTCACAGCTGTCAGGATGTTGGGAGAAAAGGAGGTGAGCCTACTAACGTAACTACTGTCACCACAAAAGTAATGCTCCTGGTTATACATTCTCATTGGATGACAAACACAGGTGGGTATGGGCCAGTGTCCTACAGTCCATGTGGCAGATGAGGCTTGGAGCAGCGCCATTCATCCCAACTACAGCTGCAGAACCCAAGAAGCAGAACTGGTAAGTGGCTGTAACCAGAAAGGGACCAGAGGCTTGTGAATGTAACAAGGGGACACACACACACAAAGCTTAGAATAAAAAAAGGTTATCCATTGACAAGACTTGGAAAAAAAACTCTTCAAGTTACTTGTAAAACTCATTACTTTTACAATTGGGTAGTGGGAGAGCTCTTCCTTCACGAATTATTGTTTTAGTTTGTTTATTTTTAGTATGGGCAGGAAACATGAAGAAAATTTTGCTTTCAGAGTGAAGCATTTTAATTCTAATTTTTTCTTCAATGTTTTGAAAATAAAAGTTTTAAAATGTCAAACAGAAGAAAATGGACATTAGAGTATAAATCAGTGAACAGTTATCTTTGGGGAATAATTTTAAGCATGCATGCCCATTGGCTCCACCATCCATTTAATAGATATGGCTTTACATGTGTATGCGAGTCTATGCACAAGAATGTGAAACACACAATAACTTATAAGAATAACAACACTTACGTGTCTGTCAGTGGAGGGGAAAGTAAAATTACAAGACACCCATATAATAGACAGCATCATAAGCAATGAGGTAAATCTCAACACACTGATGTGGGTAGTTGTCTCCAATTTAAGTGGAAAAAAAGCAAGTGGCTGAGAATGTTTGATTCCTTTGTGTATAAAATAAAACAAAATAACTCACTAACGGGGAGGGAGGGAAGTGGAAGCAGAGAGCTCACTCCAGTGTTTGTACTCATATAAGCATTAAAAAAAGTCTGGAATCATATATCCCGAATCTTTAACAGTGGCTACCTCTGTGGAATCTTCGTTGTTTGGTTTTATCCTTTGGAGAGGGGTAGGGGAAGAGACATTGTGCTCTTTTTATTCACTTTATCATTTCATTATAAAGGTGAAAAATACATTCATTCTTAGGCTATAAGCATGCTATTAACCTGGCTTTCCAAGGTTCACAAACCTTTTCAGATCATCTGAGCCAACAGGCCAAACTGCCCTCAGAGAGCGTCAACTCTTTTGTTCATATTATTTCCCAATGTGATTAGCATATCAATGTCCTCAGCCACACCATAGGATAATATCCTATAATCAAAAACATTGACGGAGACAGAGGAGAGATTATCATCCTTCAGAGTCTCCTGATATACTGATACATGCATTATGTACCCATTTCACAATCATGTGTTTTATATACACTTGCTAATTTAATCCTCTTCCTTAAAGGAAGCTACTATCGTAACTCCAGCCAAGGAAGCAGAGCACAGACAAGTTCTGTACCCAAAGTGACAGCCATGAAGTGGTGACGCTGGAACTCAAACCAGGTGATCCGAGCTGCACATGTGCGGCCTCGGTGTTCCGCTCAGGACTGAGCTGCTTACTTACCAGCAGTCTCCAAGTAGGAAACAAATGGCCAACCCATTTTACAAAAATGGCACAAGCTGTGAGAATGTAAGTCCAATACCAACCATCCTAAGTTATGTTTTATGCTAAAAGTTTTCCCTGTCATTTCCAGAACACTGATAGATTTATGGGTTTCAAAAGGCATAGAAAAAGTTAACTGAAAAAGTTGCTTTAGAAAGTAACCATTTTTATTTCAAACTAATCTAAGCAGAAAGCTTTGTAAAATCAAAGGCTAAACAGGGCATAAAATTTTAGGACAGAGAGCAAGGCACTGAAGAGGAGATGCATTAACTAATTAAATGAAATTGATCCAATTCCTACAGTGAAGGTCACTGCAAACAAAACAAAACAAAACAAAAAAACCCCTAAAACTCAGAGGAAAGAAAGCAAAAGATAAACAAAAAAATTAACTTAAAATAAAAAACAATTTTAAGTACCCAAAATTTGAGTGGTGGTTATAACGTATCTTGTAGGCATTTAAAAAAATGGTACCTACAAAGCCTGTGTAATGATGTGGAGACGTATTTTATATTGTAATATTAAATTTAAAAAGCAAACTCAACAGTTATATATACAAGAATATACTTTAAAATAGCAACAATATTACCAAATTGTTAATATACCAAATTATCATTGGGGCGGGAACTATATGAATATTTGATATCCTTTATTTTTCTACTTTTCTGTGTTGTTCTTTATCTAATTAACATGATTACTTTTACAATTGGATGGTGGGGGAGCTTTTCCTTCACAAATTGTTTCAGCTTGTTTATTTTTAGTATGGACAGGAAACAATTAAGAAAATTTTGCTTTTAGAGTGAAACATTTTAATTCTAATTTCTACCAGTTCCATGAATTTTCTGGGAAAACAGAATTGCTTTAAGATAGAATCAGTGAATCATATTTCAGGAGCTTTTTCATGCAAACCAATGCATATTCACACAACCCTGGATGACAGGTTCAGAAGCTGGCACAGAAGCAGAGTGGAGGGCTGGATACTCTGGGGCAAGATTAAGTATTTCAAATCTGGTATTTTATAATTGCCCATCAGTGTTGCAGGCTAAAACTCCAGGCCAGCAAACAGGAAGTGGCTGGGAAGGCAAGGTCTTACTTCATCTGTGGCCTTGGATACCTTATTTAGCTTTTCATACTCTCCCTTTCCCTGTAAACTGGGGAAAGAACTCATTTGTATCTACCTGAAAGAATATTTGGAATATCACCTGATACACATTAAGTTTTCAATATCAACTATTAACATCAGTTTTAGCTATTTTTGTTGTACCATTTGCTCTCAATTTGATCTAATGGCCATGACTTCTCTTATGTTTGTTTCCCCTCTAGAATGAAAGCTGCAAGAGTTCTAGCCTGTTTTATTCACCCTCTGCACACAACAAACAGCAGGTTGGAAACTTCTAATTCTTCTCATGTGCTAACGGTCGGACAGGAGAAAAGGGGCACGTAGTTTATACAAAGGTCTAAATGGAGGAAAGCCACCTGCGTATTTTTCTTTTCTTTTCTTGAACCCATAGCAGGTATGGGGAACCGCAGGCAGAAGACAGCATGTACAATATCTGGGTTTGAGTCCCAATTATAAATTGGAACCAATACCATCTCTGTTTATGGATTGTTTGACATTCAGATGACAGTTCCCTCCCTAACTTGCAAAGCACTCAGCAGCCATTTCATGAGTCCACTTGACTTGGATCATGGCATGTGTTCTATTCCAGCATTTTTCCAGTCCTTTATTTCACACTAAGCTTGCCTCTCATAAATTGGCCTCATGTTTGTGTTGAGGGGAGTTTTGAAAGAGGCAGCATTAGATTTGACACAAGGGAATCCAACAAAATTAGACACAGCTCTGTACATGGGACACGTGCCTCACTACATTCATCACACACACTCAAGCAGCGTCGCAGCTCAAGACGCAGGCCATGGCTACATTATAATAGCTGTAGCCTTGAAACAGACTTGTCACAAGAAAAGAAAACAACAGCTGGAAGGCTGGAGTCTTTTTCCGCCTGGGCTTCCTGGTTGGTTTGACCCGCCAGGTAGCAAGAGTAAGTTATACTACTGCAGAAATGGGACTGTAAATGACACCCTCCAACACACATACACACACACACACACACACACACACACACACACACACAACTGCATAGTACCTGTTAGTGAGTCCATCTATCAACATCGCTTAAAACGTTGGCCATCTTTATGGCTGAAGACTTATTTTATGTAAGTCAGTAGCCATAGCTCTTATCAGTATGTTCACATTAGAACCAAACTGTCCAAACAGCAAAGAACCAGACAATGGCAAAAATATTTTATGCCCCCTTTTTAAAATTTAAACACAAAGCACACAGAGGATTTTCCAATGTATTTTTAAATTTTTAGAAAAAGGAAAATAATTTGGAGGCTGAATTCGGAGACTGATTACTTCATCAGCAATCCATATTTATAAGAATTTTAAATTGTCAACAGCCCTAATTTTTGTGAGCAAATTGGACTGAATTCTTTCATTTCTCCCCTACATAGCCATACTTTCCAACAAGTTAACCTTAAGATGCTGTGCTTCAGTATGAAACCACGCTACCAAAGGACAGTCCACCTCTGAAATGCAAAAATAAAATCTATGGAAACGTCAGTGTTAAAATAATTTTTAAAAGTTTTCTTTCAGATTCTGAAACAACATTGTTATTTCTGTAAAGTATGATTGCAATAATGTGTTTATGTTTTTATAAAGTCCTTCGTTGTTAGAGATATAGTCAACATAATTTTAAATTGTTTTGTTTTAAATACTAAAATGTTTCATCCTTTGGTAGTGACCAAATTTCTAATTAGCCCAAGATATATACCGTGTTTCCCCAAAAATAAGACCGGGTCTTATGTTAATTTTTGCTCCAAAAGATGCATTAGGGCTTATGTTCAGGGGATGTCATACTGAAAAATCATGCTAGGGCTTATTTTCCGGTTAGGTCGTATTTTCGGGGAAACATGGTAGTAAGCAGTGCTATAGCAATCCTTATATAGGAAGGAAGATGTGTTTTTATTCCATGAATTTAAAAAGGATTTAAGGCAATCCACAAACAAAAAATATGGAGAGACCTTTTAACTTGCAAGGCTTTTCAAAGAGAGAGAATATGAACTGCTTATCAAGTTTCAAGGTATTGTCAACACACTGAGCCAAAAAGCTCTTTCAAACCACATGAAATTGAGAAGAGTATGTACCCCAGGTCAGGAGTGATTCTAGTGACCTCTAAATCTAAGAAGTCTTTATCTCTGAGAAGCTGACCTTTAGAGATCTCTTTCTGAACCCAATTTTCCTCTTCAAAGAGGTGACGGACCCTCCTGTAAGTGTGGCAGCAGATCCACCTCTTAAAATACTCGTGCCCTGAAGTCTCTGATCTTTAAATAAAACCTCTATTTGTTTTTAATTTCATGCTACTTCTTTCCACTCAGATATTCAGCAAAATTAAACCAGCAAACAAAAATGTCCCCTTACCTATTGGTGACATTACTTTTAACATGACTATATTAATTTGCAGGACCCAGAAAAGGGGGCGAGCATCCCAGCATCATTGTCCCGAGTCAATGTGGGTGGCTCCCTTTCCCCGGTCCAGCTGTCGGGACCCTACATGTACTATCATTTTATCTTGCAGATACTCAGTACTGAGATCTGACTTCAGAGTCTGCAGTGCTCTTCAACTAGACAACATCCTCCAACCAACTGCCAGAAGTAAAAAATATTCACCAGAAAGCAACATTTAACCAAATTCATACTTGACTGGATTAGAACACTTTTGTTATGCTCCATTAATTTGATTAAGTCCTACTGGAAAAAATTCTTATGTTCAGAATGCAAAGATTAATCTTATTTTGAAATTGTGATGCTCACTATTTAAAGAAAGTTTCTGTAATAGTATCTGCACAGCACATGCCATGTGGTGAGGGTATATATCATATACCAGAAAGTCTCTGGCTACTGTCTACAAATCCTTGATTTCCTGCTGCTCACAATATTCAGTAAAATTCCTGAACATGACTTAAGGTAGTTTCAGGAGGAATAATTCAAACTCACTCCTGCAGACATGAGAAAGGATGGAAGATAAGAGAGATCCACTAAAACCACTGGTTTGCATTTAGCATGCAAAATTAATTTTCAATTTAATTGAATGCTAATATTCAAATTATTTACTGTCTTAGAAAATAATACCTCATATAGTTTACTTAAATCCCAAGGAACTTGGCCACTACAGGCGAACTCATTTTATTAAAAATGTTGTCTACAAATATGAAAGGTCAGCTTTTTTCAAACTTGTATCCAAGAATATTGGTGATATAGCAGGTATACTGATACCATTATATGAGGCATTATCTCAGAATTGTTCTGTGCTCAAATCAGCCTGGGAAATTCTGATGTAGAAAAGGTTAAATAAGCAGATTTACTTAGACTTCGGAGACTTTTTAATGTGCATTCTGAACCTCTAAGTAGGAGATCACTGCAGCATATTCTAAAACAATTTACCCACAGAACCATAGCTATTAACACCCGCATAACTAAAGACACCAGGATAAATGCAATATGTTTTAACATACGCATTTCAGTCAAATATCCTCCTACTTTAAAAGTTATAGTTGTTTTTAAAAGTATTACAACTCCTGGGTTCTCTGGGAAAGTATGCAAAAGAAAACAAAGAACTCTAAATCTGGTGAGGTGGGAGAGCAACCGTGCTGATTTCAGGCAACGGGAATGTATAAGATCTCTGCTTGAGATGAGGGAAATAAAAAGCACCACCTACAAAGTACAATCCACTGTGTGAAGAAGGTCTACCAAAAGCCCATTATGTGAAATGTCTACCTTGTCATGTTTGGAGCCCCCACAACATTTAGGTCTGTATTGTACTTAGACAGAGAGATGCTTCATAAATACAACCGAAGAAACCTTTGAATCCCAGGCCAAGCCTCGGACACCACCAGCATCCTCCCCCATGTGGAAGCTGTATATAGGAATTGCAGAACATGAGGTATCCTTGCTTCCACCCCAAAATGTGCCTCCTCTCCTGGGGGGCTGGTGGTGGTGGATCCTGACACTCCTTGTAAAGAACTACTACTCACCCTCAGAGAATCAAAAAAGAACTCTAAGGGCTGAATTTGAAGAACCGTATTCTTTTTTTCCTAACTTTGCCTTAAACCAAAAAAAAAAAAAAAATGCATTCCTAGTTATATGTTGGATCAATGATATAAGCCACCTAACATAGATCTTATTCCAATGAACCACGGTTGAACCGTGGTGTCCACTTGAGGGGAAAAGACTATGCAACTCAACAATTCAAAAGGTTCTTGTGCTAAGGACAGGGAACAAGTCCCACTTTCATGATATTTACCCTCTTCTTAAACTTCAAAGCAATGCTACAGTTCCATATTTCACAGAAAAGTAAGCACCTAACATCTATGGGTTAGTTATTTGACACTGAACCCCATGGGATGGGACCTACATCTTGTCTACAGATCTTGTCTACAGACCTGTCAAGTTAGACACCTCAGGATACAGATCTTTAACGTATACATTCTAGTGTCATGACGTATATAACGAATGTCTAAGACGAGTTATTTTCCCCCTTCTGAGTTGTGGCACAGACATGTACAGGGCAAATCAACAGCCATCTTGACTTCACAGGCCTCCACAGACCCAAGATGCAAAATAAACAAAATATCCCAGGGAAGGAAACAATAAAAATGAGTAGCCTAAAAGCACAAGTTTGGTGTTCAGAGACATTTCTCACAATTCTCAGGCCTAGTTCCTTTTGAGTCCCTGTACCAGCGAGTTCATACTAGTTCCATTCATGGTAGATGTCAAAGGTCAAAATCCCAATTCCCACTTAATACCTACACACCTCTCATTACTCTCTCGTTAAGTGGCTGCTTCTCTCAAAGGGATCTGCGTTTGGTAGAAAATTTTACAATAATTAGAAGTAATTATATCACATCCCTGCTTAGGAATCTGATAATACAAAATGTCTCAAAATCACTGCATGCCATAGGAAAGCTAAATACTTTCTTAGCCTGGCAGATAAATAATTGGAACAAAGGAGGAAATCAGCGTTATCAAGTAAAATTTAGATTTTAAGGTTCAAAAAATTTTAGATGCTAATATTACTTCTCCGAATCAAAGATATGTTCCCGAAACACGACATGAGAAACTTCACCACAGAGGGAGTCAACAATGAGAAATATACAGTGCTCAAACTTGGCAAAATAAACTCCCCTATCCAAATCAAGATGCACTTTTGGTATTAACAGAGCGTCCAATAATAGAGGACCATCGCCTGTTTACAGGAGACGGGCAGAGATAGGAAAGGGGCAGGCACAAGAGGGTCTCTTATAAGAAGCTCTTCTCCCATCTTGAGAAGACGGTTCATTTGCTTGTTGGTTTGTTTCTTTCTTTTAAGCAGCCCAAGGCAGCATGTAGCACCACCTCTTCCAGGTTCTACATCATGTTGATGACTGTAATACAGGGAGATGGGAATGGAAGTTTATCCCAAACTTCTTCATCCAACACAGGCAACATATTATTTAGTTAGGATAATTGAGATCACTGTCAAAGTTAAATCACATACATTATCAGCATGAAAATTTAGTGGCTGTATTATCTGGGAAGCACACTGCTTAAAATGATTACTGATTAAAAAAAAAAAATCCAGTTAGAACTTATTGATCGCCCTGTTACTCCTTCCATTCTAAGACTATGCTCCGTTCCAGTGAAAAAGAAAATGAACAAGCAACATTGTTTGTCTTATTTTCACTAGAATTAACATAATTTGCAAAGATGGCCCATCTAAGATAATGTGATTTAACCAAGAATCAACAATTGCTACCCTATAATGTTTTCCTCCAAGTATTTTTAGCACCATTACTGAAAACTTAAGATACAGAAGAGAAAAGATGCAAATTGCTAATCCTCAAGGAGCCGTGCTGTGTGTGCTGAAGAGCAGCTATTGCTTCCTAGGCTGAATTCTAAACTGCTTCTCAATAGATTAAGTGTCGGCCTCACATCTGAGTCTTTCTGAAGCCTGCTAAGCAGGGGTTCCCCTGCCAGAACCTCTCCTGCCGGAAGGAAGCTGTTCGGATAGAAGGCCCTTGGCAAGGAAGGAAGGGGAGGGACTTCCAGAAATGCCTCCTTCTATGTGGGGGGGAAAAACCTGAAGAAAGTTTCCTATATCAACCTGGCAGAAATTACTTAATAAAGTTATTAAACATTTAGCTCTGATAATGGACTTGAAGATGCCATTTTGGAGAATCCATTTCGGGTTTGTGAGTGGTTAATAGCAGAATTAAAGTGATGAATGGAACTGGGTTTCTCTGCCGTCTATGCTTAGGTCTGTACTCCCCAGAATTCAAATGGCCTGCTGCACGCCAAAGAAGTGATGTGAGTCCGGTCCTACGGCATCCTGGGCACAGCCAGCGCTTACCAGTGCATCTGGTCCGACTGAAACAGGGACTCTGTATAGGCCCACTGATTCATGAAGGGCAGGTCACGGCAGGACCCTTCCCTTCACTGGCAAAAATACTGCAGTGCTTCTGTGGAGCCAGCACAGACAGCATCGTGCAATAAACGGAAAGAGCGCGCTTGACAACTGGACAGATGGGGAGGGAACCCCTCTGCTCAGCGGCGAGGCATCTGAGCCCATTTCTCAATGCTCTGAGCCATTTCTTCACCTATAAAAACAGGACAATGCTTTGCAGAGTTGACATTGTGGCCACACCCCAACCCAACTATATCAGGATCTCTGGGAAGGGGCCGCAGGTATCAGCAGTTTTCTAAAGCTCCCCAGGTGGTTCCAGGGCAGCCATTGTCCCAGTGACCTCATACTGACCAAACGAACCTGAGAATTCGTGAGTGGAGACACTAGACACTAGTACAACAACTAGAAACCATCTCTCCAAAGGAAAACAAATCAGAATGCTGGTGAATTTATAGGAGGTGAGTTTCCATGCACGGGGAGGCAGTTTCTGTGCAGGGATGATTATAGAGAGGACCTCACAGGAGTAACTCCTAAGGAAGGGAAGGGGCAGTTACTTGCTGAGGGTAGGGGCGACGTGAAAACAAGAAACTGGTGAAGGCTGGATGTCACCGCTGAGGAGAGGAAGGTGACGTTAGATAAAAAGGCAGTGAACTGAACCGTCGGAGGCGTCTCCCATTCAGCCCTTGCAGGTGCTCAGCACTTGGGCGTCCCAGACACTGCCCAGTGTTCCTGTCACTCAAATGGCCCCTATGAGGCTACCTGAACTCAATGGAGAAGGAACTCCATCATACTAGTTCCTAACAAATGTTAACAGATGCTAAAATAACTTTTTCATAAGAAAAAAAATAATGACTATTCTAAGAACAGGTTCAAGGTGGTAAATCCATTTCTTCTGTCTCAGCAGTAAGCTTCCAAACCAATTTGTTCTGATGTCTCTTCCCAAGCCCTGCCTTTTAGACAATGAAAGTACATTAAAGCAAAACAAAAACAAAACTGACGCAAACCCTAAACATGCTAGTCATCAGATTACCTAAGGAGCAAAGAATCACAATACAGGTTACACAACAGAAATCTTTGCAAGTGAAGCATCTCAGCCTTGGCTTTGAATGAGGTAAGTCAAGACAATTACTAAAACCTTACGAGGGAAGTGACATCTGGGCAGCCCCATCACCCTCCCCTTACAAAATTTGCCCAGCTACACTATCTATCTATATTTAACAGTCCTTGTGCTTCGTTTCTCTAGGAAAATCTAGCCAGGCCTAGACTGCATTTAAGGAAGTCACTCTCAGCGAGAGAGACAACACCTAGAGAGAAAAATGGCAGCTGGTTTCTCTTCTTTGGTATTTTCCTGCTTTTAAAAAATTAATACATTTACAAGTCCTTTAATAAGTTAACACTACACATACACCAACTTTCTTACCAGGATGTAACCCTACTTGAGGGCAAGAGGAGGGTTTTTCTAAAGAAGTAGACATTGTACAAAGCCTGTTCATTGGCAAGGCTCTGTGAAAGCCATACCAACTTCAAGGTGTTTGGGGGGCCTTGTGTTTGGTTGGTTGGTTGGTGTTTGCTCCCAAAGCTATTCCTTCTCACTTCTGCTTTTGATACATACATGGTGGTCAGAATATTCACTAATATATAGGCAGACACTCTAAAAAGCACCGCCTAACTGACAAATACATTCACAGTCTAGCCCAGCATCATGGTGCATTTGTGGAGGAATTCAAAGCTATAGAACCATCTCTCTCAACATTCGGGGTGGAGAATATTAGCCTGAATCTCTTAATCTGCACTCAAAGAAAGAAAAAAAAAGTGCTATAATGCCTAGTAAAAACAAAACAAAACAAGGATTCTCCAGAAAAATATAAGCCTAAGAGAGGAAAGCACTTTCAGCAGGTACTTAATTATCACTGGAATATAAGTGATCTTATACAAGTGCAGTTTCCATTAAAAAAGGAATCCATTAACCTAATTTATAAATCATAAGTTATCTCTGTCAAAATAGCTTTTAGAGCTGCCATTAGTAATGCCATTAATACCTTAATTTTCAGCTACATCAGTAATACAGCAGAACACAGACTGGGCCTTCTTCCCCATATAACACACTCAAAGGTACCTGCCCTGATTTAGAAGGCAGAAGGCATTAATTTGGGAGAAACTCTGTCCTCCCAATGCAGACGTTATTACTTCTGAAAGGGGATGGCCTGGGGGTGGAAGGAATGAGGGACAATGAGATGTATCCCAATCCCCCAAAATAATGAATGAAACATTTTAGGAGATCTCTGCGATCTTGAGTTGTAACTGCCAACTTTAGCACTTACTTTGTTTTAGTGCTTATTGTTTGAAAAGTCGGTTTGAATCCTGCGCCTTTAGCCCAACATAATATATTTACCACCATCTCGGCGGGCTTCGCCCCCCCGACAACAGCGGGAGCTGAATCAAGTCACCAACGACCGTTCTGCTTCTTGTTTGGCGTTTTCCTTCTATAAAATGCAAGCCCTGAGCGCTCCCGAGCTCTGAGCTTAACCCTTGAATCAGATCGTGTTCAAGACTCTCAGTCAAGAGGAACGGGTTACTCTGCTTTGACACCTGGACAGACAAAGAGTAGAAGTGGCTTGTTATGTCCCCAAGCGCTTCAGTAAATAACAATGGGCGTCTACAGGGCAGAGGCAGCTGATTCCTTAAACCACTCAGCAAAAGACTTGGAAGCAAATAAAACAATTTCCAAAGTATAGACTTTAACTGCTAGGGAAATCGTCTCCAATACTCCCAATTTGAGTTACTAGAAAGGGAAAGCCTCTTTGTTTTTGTTTTTTAAGAATGCAAGCCAACACCTGGTCTAACTCAGGGGGGTAGCTCCTTTGGAAGCAATGTGGCCAGCTATTGATCTTGCACTCTGAGAGCAAGCCAGGGGGAAACCACTTGGATATTCGAACACACAGCTTGGGCCGACAGGTGCCAGCCTTCCCTGCTGACTTTTATTTGAAATAGGAACAAAATCCTTTCAACTTAATGCTATTCCTACCAGTTTGCATCCCCAGGAAAAAGGGCTGTGCCTTCACAAGTGTCCTATCAGTGACACTTTGGGACAGTGACACTGTCCCAAAATTGTTGTTGCCTTCATCTTTTTTTAGATGATCATATTATAGGTGTGAATGATCACAAAGGCTTTGCTCTTTGGGGAACAAATGCTAACTTACAGGAAATGATTTGCTTTAAATTCACAGAGACTGAAAAACCTATCGGTTTTCTTCATCACACAGACCCTGCATTTTCTCCTGCCCTTTACAACCTAGTCAAATGGTAAACTGAAATACATGGAATATTTTTTCTGTTTTCTTCACATAATTTACCCTCCCTTTTTGCATGAAATTTTCCCCCCTAAACAAGAGTAGATTATAACTGAAGAAATAACTGCAAAAACGAACTTTGTTTTAATACCGATCTGTCTTAAACTTGCACGTTAGACTTCAAAAAAAATCCTCTTTTCATCTTTTCCATAAACTCTCCATTGAGGATTGTAAGCTCTCTGGTAATCAGTAGTTTAAAAAGAACACACACAGAAAATGAAATGCAGTTCTCTGTGATGTGCAAGACCACCTCCTGGCAATGAAAAAATAGTTCAGTGGCAAACTCAGTAACGTGAATCACTGCCAAGACAGAAAAATATTATTTGGTATCCATTCACATAATAATGGGGAAGCAGTTTTGAGATTGAGAAGTTTTTATATCAATAAGGACAGCAAATGTCTTAAAGACTGTTTTCCAGTTATTGCCTCTGGGGATTAGGGGACAGCATTTTGCTTTAATATGTAAGTTTTTATCGTTGAAATTAGTCTTACTTGATCCCAATCATCCCCACTCTGCTGCTTCATAAATTATGGTCTTTCCATATTCTTAAAGTCACAGAATCTTGCAACCTAGACCACTACACACTCATACTGCACCTTGCATTTCACTCTATTGACCCTCTAAGTTCACTCTCCAAAGTCTCTATCTCTGTATTAGGCAGCTCAAACTGCTATAACAAAATACCACAGTCTGGGGGGTTTAAACAACAGAAATTTATTTCTCAGTTCTGAAGGCTGGGAAGTCCAAGATCAAGGTGCCAGCCAATTTGATTTCTGGTGAGGGCCTGCTTCTTAGATTGTAGATGGCCACCTTTGGGGACACAGTCCCAGACAGCAGTTTCCAGGCTCTCGGCCTTGTGTGGGGAGGTGCTGGCTCCGGTAGTGAGTGACCATCGGCTGTGATTGGTTGGCCATCAGCTGTAACCTGTTAGCCAATTGGCTACTGATGTAACTGCGGGGCTGCGTTGATTGGTTGGTTGGTTGGTTGGCAGGCAGAAAAGTGAATGGCGGACTGCAGATCATGTGGCTACTTCTGCGTGTGTCTCGCTCAGCCACCAGAGAGAATATAGTGGTGTGACTCCCCTACCTATGGCTCCGTGGGTGTTCTTTTATTGCCTAGCCATATCCTGCGTTCTTTTGTGGGGAGCGAGACAAGAAGCCCCGCAGGCCGCCCCACACGACAGCACCTTCTCACTGTGTGCTCACATGGCGAAGGGGGAGGCAGAGAAAAACAGAACAAGTGAGAGCTCTCTCTGGTGTCTCTTCTTATAAGGACACAAATCCTTTCAATCCCCCCCGCTCTATGACCTCATTTAACCTAATTATCTCTTATAGGCCCTATCTCCAAATACAGTCACACTGAGGGTTAGGACTTCAACATGTGGATTTGGGGGGGGGGTGGCGAACACGATTTGTCCATAGCAGGGAGTAAAAACAGGAAGCAGTCACATGAGAGGCTCCTAGAATACTGGTATTATTCTAAAAACCGACCTGGGAGCTCTTTACACACATGTTCATTTTGTAAGAATCCATCAAAAGCTATACACTTAACATTGATATGCTTTACTGGATGTAAGTTGACCATAAATAAGCACACAAACCTGAAAATCCCCCAAACCATCAATCCCGCTGAAAGCAGATAATGGAATGAAGGAGGCCAAGAATGGAGGCAGGGAGGCTGCTACTGCATCCAGCTGAACTGGACCCAGGGAGGAGGCCCTGGGTAGGAAGGATCAACCTGAAAATATTTTGGAGATGAGCCAATGAAAAAACACAGCTTTGAAGCTTGGTTATGTCAGTGACAGTTTCTGAACTTAGAAAGAACTCATCCCTGTTCACTGCTTTTAACCCTGGGCTTTCTGTCTTGATACTGCTCTCTCTCTCTCTCTCTCTCTCTCTCTCTCTCTCTCTCTCTCTCCAGAATGCCTTGTCCTGACAAGAGGCCCCAGGTGTAAGTGCATGGTTCCTCGGTCTCCTGATCCATTCCCTGCCATCTACCTCCAGTTTATGCTATTGGTTTCTGATTACTCTTGAGGTTCAGGATAGTTAAACTTGAATTCAGTAATTATTTACTTAATGCATATTATCTGTACAGTGCTGCATATGTAAGAGATGCTGTCCCCACCCTCATGGAGTTTAGAGTTTTTATCTTGGCTTAGCGCTTGCTAGCTTTCCACAGCATAGCCTGGATTCGTGTTGGATAAAAATTCAGAGATGACTGGTGAAGAACATTGAAGATTTCTCCCTGTTTAGCCCAGAATTAATACTGGATCAAATAGACAGAGAAGAGGCATCGGGGGGAAAGCAATTGCTTCAAAGAATCACCATGAGTGATAGCACCAGCCAAAGGGCCCCTCATTTTACACAGTCCCAATCGGGCCCGCTTCTGGGCCTTCCCTCCCCTACAGGAACCAACAGGACAAACCTACCTGAAATTAACATCCCACCTGCCCTGGGACACAAGACCATGGAGTTCCCAGGGCACCTGAGGCATTTGCTGCGGTGGAGGATGAGGGAGGGACAGAGCTCTGACAGTGGGGCTGGGTGATCACATGCACATGCTGAAGGTCCCTCAAGGTGTAGGGGCAACCAGGCCTGGGAAGACGACAGACTAAGAGGCTGGAGTTCCTTGCATCACCACATTCTGGCACAGAGGGTCTAGGGCAGGGGTGTCCAAACTGCGGCCCGCAATTCATTTTTAATTTGCCTGCAGCAAATTCCAAAAACATATTTAGTTTACTTAAATAGACCAGGTGAGGCAATACGTACTTCACCTCGAGTGAGTGGCCCGGCTGTTTGTGTATTTTACCGCATAGGGCCCTTGGTGAAAAACGTTGAAAAACGTTTGGACACCCCTGGTCTAGGGTCTCAGAATTCTAAACTCAGACCCAGTCTTCGAGGTCATTATGAAGGTTTAATTGTCGAGATAAGAAGAACCAACATTTCATTTAACAGTATATTAGCTTCATATATGGGTCTTTACTTGTATTCTTGCCCTGGGCCCTATGAATGTTCGTGGTGAGAGTACATGAGAGCCAGATCCGGGTAACGACCAGTCCAAGGCCTAAAGGGGAAACTGGAGCATGCTCCGTTAGAGGAAGCCCAGAAGGGAGCCAGACCTCCAGTGTTCCAACCCAGACTCCACTTACTGGACTTTTGTGACCTTAGGCAAGCTGCTTCACCAGTCAGGCTTTGCCTCAATGTCCTCACCTGTCAAATGGGCTTAAAAGTACCTACACCTCATTAGGTTGTTGAGAGAAGTTAATATTTATAAAGTGCCTGAAACAACCCCTGGAACCCAGTAAGCACTACATAAGAGTTTATTGAAGAAATAAACGTGTGGAGAAAAGAAAGATGCCACAGGATATTAGGTCCCCACCTCACTTTTTCACATAGAATGTTTTACCCACCAAAACCCAAGACTCAGCATTGTGTGGTATCATCAGGATACAAGGGGTTAAGTCAGAACTGGGGCTTTGCCTGGAAACCCAATCCTTATGTGTAAGAAACTTCTAAGGGAAGACACTTTCAGCAACTCAACTCACTAAAAAAAAGAAAAGGAAAAAATTGTTAGATGAGAGAATGCCTGCAGATGTGAAAACATAAACCATGACTTTTGAATCATATAAGACCCCAGTAGATAAAGTGGGCAATAAATACTGTTCATAAAATGAAATTAAATCAGTGAATCAACACATGGACATATATTAAGTAAAAGAATGCAAAAACCAAGGCAAACTTAAGATGCTATCCTTCACCTGTCAAAGTAAACTCAATGAATATCAGTGATGAGGCAGTGAAATCTGAATACTTATTTGCTCCCATGCATCAAAATCAGCGTAACTTGTAAAAGCTACCCTTTAACAAGCTTCTATCCAATTTGTAGAAGGAAGCTCACAAGTTAAGCCACTTATCTTAGGTAAGTGACAGACTGGGGATTCAAATCCACATCTTGACTACACAACACATGCCCTTTCTACTTTGTCATGAAGCCTGGAAATTTACCCCAAGGAAATAACAAGAGAAGGGCACAGAAACAAAGCCACGTGGAGCAGAATGGAAATAAGCCATCAGTGTGTTCACTGGCAAATAAAAAGAATGCTTAGTTAACTGTAATATATTTTTTAAATGACATGGAAACATAAAGGGGTGGCTATTCTGTAAATGGAAACAAAACGGGAGTGCTTCACCTTACCTGCAACTCAATAAAATTTATATACTTATGAATTCATAAATTATGAATTTAATATATTGAATTAAATAAACATACCATGTTTCCCCCAAAATAAGACTGAACCAGAAAATAAGCCCTAGCATGATTTTTCAGGATGACATCCCCTGAACATAAGCCCTAATATGTCTTTTAGAGCAAAAATTGATATAAGACCCGGTTTTATTTTGGGGGAAACACGGAAAATTAAAAATCCATGCCAAAACGGGGGGGATTTTATTACTATATAAATATGCAATATTATCATAGTTTTTTAAAAAAAGAGACATATGGTAAAAATTACAAAACTTTAGAGCTTGAAGTATTGCTCCTTAAAATCACCTCTCACAGTCCCTCCATTACGCTGCTGAGAACCAAGCCCTGAAAGAACGTTTCTTGCCTAAGGCCACAGAGCTTGTTAGGAACAGAAACCACCAGCCACCAGGCTCCTGTCTCCTCTATTTTTTTTTTTTTAAGATGACGTTTTGGTAAGATAATACCTGGGAACACAATCTTTTAATACAGTAGAACAATAATGACTGTTTCCCCAAGATTGAGAATAAGCTCTGGGTGAGAACACTCTATGCCACTGGAGTAACATAGGTACTACTGATACTCAAGGTTTGCTGTTCTTAATTTCAAATCTGCTATACATGCCTGTTTAAAGTTTTATTCAAGGGATTTTAGAAAAGGAGAATGTTTTGATGAAGAACACTTTGAAACTCACTGGTCTAAGCAAAGTCATGAACTAGATACTGTCTTTTAATAACTGCAACACCAGAAACACCACTGCAGAGAGAAAGGGCTCTCTAACACAACTCTGTTCAAAGAATGGACTTTTCCAAGACCCTGAGTCCAACCGGATTTATGATTCTTTGATGACAATAAACTACACTTGATTTCTCCTTCATTGTGCGTTTATCCGCATTCATGTGGTGTAGACCCAAAGATTATCTTCTACCTAGAAATTAACATGAAATTAACTCGTGAACTTTTCAAATACTATCTTGAAATGATATTTTCATCATTGTAGATTTTAACTAAAATATGAAAGAGAAGATGGGCAAATTCTATCTCCCCCTCCACAGTAGTAATAGAAATGTTTCTCCCTGATAAGAAAAAATAAACGCACACACACCCCTATTAGCTATTCCCTAAGGATCTGAAAAGGGAAGGCTTAACATGCCTCATACGCTCCAGTGATTAATGCTTTATTTAATATTATGAAAAACACCAGTGCCAGGTGAACCAACACAGTTCAAGAACAAATTCTTACAAAACCCACACATTAATTCTAAAGTCTGTTCCTACTATATTCTTATTAGCAATTTTAAATGCCTTTTATGTTTGTTTCAAAAAGAACAAAGCTAAATAGGAAGTTGGATTTATAGCGCTGTTTAAATATAGTCACCAAAAGAAAATGGTTAAGTAGGAGGCAATAGTCTACTTGTGGGTTTAAGCCTTGTTTTGTTAAGGAAACTGGTTACTTTTAAGACCTACAAGTTAACTCATTCAATAAATATCTATTGAGCATCTATTGTGTGTCAAGCATCAAATTTTAAGTTAAAGCAATTTTACAGGTATTGTTTCAAATTATTTCACTTCTACAAAGTTCTCCTGTGGTAAACATCTAGATGTTTAGAAACAATATACCATTGAGTCCTCTTTCCAAACATTTTACATCTTAAAAACTCCTTTCAAAGGAGTAGATCCAAAAAGTGTGTTTTATCTGTCTGGGTGTGATTATCGTTAAGAGTCGTCCACCTCCCGAAAGATAAAATCCAGGCTTTTTTTAAATTAGGAACATGCATATCGCTTAGGAAAGCATTCCAGTCCATGTAACATCTATAACTGACAAACATTTCTTGCAGCCCCATCGATTAATATAATACCAAGCTCAGACATGTGCTCAGCATCCCCATCTGCTCCGATGGAAATCTGCAGCCCCCGCGTGTGGAACCCACCTTTAAACAACTGCAGAAGTAATTACCCGTAGGAAAGGAAGGATTCATTGTCTTCGTACCTTCAAGATTTTATAACTTGCTGTATTTGTTTTTAGGTTGCTTTGTTTTCTTGTTAACTAAATGACCACGAGCAAGATTTGCTTTAAATTGCTGAAATTGAATACGTGCCTATGGAAACACGCACACGAAGAATTCCACCTCAAAACTGCCAAGAAAAATTCACTCCTTCCATATCATCCTATAAAGAGGATAATCTTTTAAACGACAGGTCCCTGTACCAGTCTTATTAAACAGAGAAATCAATAAAAGGGAGAACAACATCAATGGGCTATTTAGCTTTCATAAAGGCATACGATTATGATAAAGCACAGTCAGTGACCTCCTGGGGGGGAGGGGAGGTCAAATAAATGAAAAATAAACAAGTTCCTCCAAATCTTGGATCTCCTGGTGCATTGTGCTCCAGGAGCCACTCCCAGCCCGGCTGGCTTCCCTTTGTGTGAGGCTCGGAGACACTCTGTCCAAAGGGAGACAGATGCGCTGCAGTGACACGTTGAGCTGGGAGCGAACCTCCGCCCTTCAACTGCCCAGAACGCTGACAAAGCTAACTCAGTTTCGTTAGCCATCCTTTCTCCATTCCACTAAAGCCCTAAGCAAAAACAGAAACATGCATTCCAATGTGTTGGTACCTATGAAAACGTCTTCATCACTTTTTAACATGAAGCAAGCACTGGGAGGAAGAAATCTCCATTTTCAACTCCTTTCTGGCTCTACTAACAAGCATTTGCAACAAAGACTCTAACCACCAGGATAACAAGCTCTTCGCATGAGCTTTCAGAGTTTTAGCTTTGCTACATTTAAATTTTGTTCAAGATTTTTAAAAACTGTCCAGGAACATGGAAGGATAAAAAAAAATACAAGATTTATTGTGCTAACTCATAATTGTATTTCAAGGTCTCTTGAGGCTCAACATAATCTTTAGGCTCAATCACCATTATGTTTATACACAAATTTTCAGTTGGACCAATTTGTTAACCAACAATTGTTAGACCAAGACAAGTGGTCAGTGGTGTCATCAATTAATGATTATGTTCCATCTAACTTTTATTATTTGCTAGCTATTTTCTTCCTGCAAAGATGAATGCTAAACAATAAAACAAAACCATGTTTTTTTCATCTAGATGTTTAGATAATTAGAACAGTTTCCAAGTCAATGTGGTGTTCTGTTGGTTTAATCTGCATATAGTCATTCAACAAAAAATGAGAATAAAAACAGCCCTTCTGCAATCCCACACTGGAGTGAAAAATAGAAACACACAACTTGGCGGGTAGAGATGAAATGCAGGTGGTCCTTGTGAAACAGATGGCAGGAAAGTAATTCTATTATCTCTTACTCCTTCCAGTGATAGTGTTGTAGCTCGAGATTTATTTTTAACATTCAAATTACTAAATCAATATAAAATGTGTATAGCATTCTGATCAAAACAAACTTAATGATTCATTCAAATGTCTCTACAACAAAATATGAAGTTGAAAAACGTGGTGCCTCCTATAACAGGGTTTCTCAGGGAAGGTCTCAGTCAAGATGTTTTGTTTTTTACCTCCTTACAGGGTAAATTCGTTTTTCAAAAATCTGTTCTTCAAAAATGCACATTCATTCTTACAGGGTTAGACAGGGCTCAAAAATGGCAGTCAGGTAATACAATAACATCATGCATCGTGGCTTCACCACACTTGGGTTAAACAGGTTTGTGAGCACTGGCTTAGAATTCTTACCCTCCATTTTCATATCAATGTTTTAATGAACCTGAGTTTGGTGGGTTTTTTGTTTGTTTTTTGTTTGTTTTAATGCTTTTGAAATTAGAAACCATCTATAAAATTGTGAAGTGGCATCAAGTCACACACATTTTTTTTCTAAGAATATACAAAAGAGTTAACGGTTGGGTAAAGTTGGAACTTCTACTTTTTTTTTTTTGCTCTGTTATTTTTCAATCTTTCTACAACTTCTAATTTCCATATTTATAATGCTTAAAGACATCTACCTGGTATGGGACAGAACTTTTGTTTTGTTTTATTATATAACTCACAACTTCTTTCAGGGGAAAAAAAGAACATTTATGACAAAATATTTCTGATACATTTTCATGACATTAAGATCAATTATTCTAGCAAACTACTTCCCTACCACCCTCTTCCTCCCGCCTCCTCCACCATCACCACTCACACCTTTAGGAACTGAGGGTAACCATCTTGGTCCCATTCTTTTAACAAGTCTAACATTAATTATCTATTAATTATCTAGCCTCTCACTTGTTCTATTAAATGTCCCTATCTTTGGATTGGCCTGCTCCAGGTTTTTTTCCATGTGGTAAGTTTAAATAAAAATTGGAAATATGCTCATAACCATATTGTTGGGAGTTTTGTTTTGTTTTTCACTTTAAAGGGAAAACAAAGGGAGAGAAGAGGGTAAAAAGGAAAAAAGCTCTTCTATACAGAAGAATGCCAGATGTAGAAATGTAGAAAGAATGATGGATGAGAACCATTTTGCAAACCCCAATGTGATGCAGGCGAGGACCATCGGTGAATGCTAAAACATTATTTGGCAACAGAATAATGGGCATCCAACTATCACATCACCCCACGGACAAAAGCATACCTTTCTAATGAAGAGATCTAGTGGGAGCCCTTAATGAAATCACCAATGTGGCAACCAGGCTCCTGGTGTGAGGTAACAGTTAAGTATTCAATATCAGGTAGGTGTATTCTGGCTTAGAATGTGCAGTTTGAATCTAATCACAGAAAAACCAATCTGACAAATCCACTATGTAAGAATCTGGCCTGGGCTCTTCATAAAAATAAATCCCATGAAAAACAAGAAGGCAGGAGATGTATTCTAGTTTAAGAGACTTTAAAAAGAAACATAACTGAACGCAATTTGGGAACCTTGATTAGATCCTGGATCCAACTTTTTTTTTAAATGCAAGTATAAAATGTATTTAAGGAATAACTGACTATGGACTGTATATTAGATGATATCATTAAATTAATATTAAATTTCTCAAGTATGATAATTCTACTGCAGTGAAGCAGAAAAATGCAGACATTTAGTCTCAGGACACAATGCTAAACTCTTCAGGAGTGAAGAATTTTGATGTCCAAAACTTATAAGGACAACAACAAAAAAGATTACAAATAAGAGAAGGAAAGCAAATCTGGCAAAATGTTGATGACTGGTGCATCTTACAGAAGAAACGGCTTCTGTGTATTTAGTGAGAAACATTTAACGAACAGAAACTCTCAGCACATCACCTTTCCCCACCATGGAAACATTATTTGAGCAGCTCCCCTGTGTAGAAACAGTATTTCTTATCTGTTAACTTAGGACTATAAGAACCATTTATCAGAAGGCAGAAAAGCACATGCTTTAATGGCCAAGGGTGCACAATGCATAATGTTCACTCAGACTCATCGTGGTGTTTGCCATATGCACATTCATTTCAGAAGGCATCTTTAATTTTTAGCTTTACTTGCGTGTATAAGAAGAACACCAGAAATTTACTTCACTAAAAACAAATGGGATCAACATCATTAGCCCTCAGGGAAATGCAAATCAAAACCACAATGGGGGACCACTTCATACCCCATGTCATCATCAAAAAGGCAAATAACAAGTGTTAGGGAGGATGGGGAGAAACTGGAACCCTGCTACAGTGCTGGTGAGAAAGTCAAATTGGTGCAGCTGCTTTGGAAAACAGTGTGCTAGTTCCTCAAAAGGTTAGATATAGAGTTAACATATTAACCAGCAATTCTACCCAAGAGAAATGAAAACATATGTCCATGCAAAAACTTGTGCACTAATGTTCATAGCAGGATTATTCGTAATAGCCGAAAAGTGGAAACAACCCAAATGTCCATCAACTGATGCATGGATAAAGAAAATGTGTGAAATACAATACAATATTTGGCAATAAAAAGAAATGAAGTAATGATATTACGCTACAACATGGATGAACCTTACAAACATTACACTAAGTGAGAAAAGGCAGACACAAAAGGCCATGTACTACATGATTTCATTTATATGACATGTCCAGAGCTGACAAATCTTTAGAGATAGAAAGTATATTAGTGGTTACCAGGGACAGAGGGGGGGGGGAATGGGGAGTGATTGCTAATGGGTATAAGGTTGCTTTTAGGGGTCAAACTGTCCTAAAATTGATTGTCATGATGTTTACACAACTCTGAATGTACTAAAAACCACTGAATTGTACACTTCAAATGGTGAGGTATACGGGGCGTGAACTATATCTTAGGAAAGCTGTCATTTTAAAAATCTGGAAAAATTACTATTCTTCGAGCAACCGACACTGGGAAATATCTCAGAGGGAAAGTTACCCACAGATATCTTCCTGGAATCAAGATATCTACTCCAGTGTGCTCATCTCCTGTTAATTACAAACGAGATCTACAATGCTTCTTGAGCAACCGAAAAATGTCATGACAAATCAGACTTAAGTTGCGTTTGATTCCTGAAAAAAAAAAAATACATTCTTTAATTACGAAAGCCTCTCCAGATAGCTTGGCAAGTTCTTATGATAGAAATAAGCTCCTTTTTCACTAAATTTGGAGGGGAAGACTGAATAAATAGGATGACAAGTCTAAAGTGCGCTTGAAAAGCCAAGTCAGGGCATAAATAAATAAGCAAATAAATAAATAAAATGTTGATCAAATATCCTGCAAATTAAAAACATAAGTCTGTTCCAAAATCCAAAGATTGCACAGAATTGGAAGTTTCCAAATACCGGTACCACAGGTATTTGGCTAGCTGTCATACTTTCCCTTGTAAGCAAAAAGATCAATATTGTTGACAGATTCACATTAAACTTAGATATATGTGTATATAGCTGTTAGTTTTTGTTTTTGTTTTAAATACACATATTTGAGATTATGTCCCATTGTTTCAATGATGGTGATTTGAGTGTCCCATGGGAAGGTTCCTTGATCTAACTTCACTGGAAAGGAAAAGATAAAGTGTGGGGAGACAGCGGCATCTGTTAGGCAGGAAGGTGACACCCAGTGAATGTGTGTTCCAGAGCAGCTGACGAACAAGGGTTAAAGGATGATGGCTTAGCCTTCCCCATCAGCAATGCCTAAGAGAAAGTTTCAGAGGGTTTGAAGAACAGATGTCTCCCTACTGGCAATGGAAAAGTTGGTAGCCTGGAGCCTTGCCTTTGAACTACCTCAGCTGCCACTAAAAAGAAACCACATCCTATACCTTCCATGGAACCTTTCAGACTAAGTTCCTCCCCAGTTATTTTTGCCTGCAAAAAGCCTCATTAATTAACAGTCATGCCTTGCCAACCTGTGAGAACAGCTTTGGTGTTTTTTTGTGTTTTTTTATGACTGCCTTCTAGAAATGTAATAGGCCCTGATAACAGAAATCGAAAATGGTACAATGGCTATCGACACAAAATCTTGTCCTTTGTTCTATCAATCTATAACTTACTTTGCAAAACTTGTCCCAGGAAATGGGGCTGGCATTCTAAAGATGATCCTTTTCAAAAGGCCCCTAACTCCAAACCCCACATGCTCTCTGCCGGCCAGGGTTTGGCATTTTGTGGACGCCACTGTGACAACTGTCTCTCAAGGACTTGAAAATGTTTATGAGTCTCTTTGAAGAAAATCTACACTTCTAACTTTAATGTAGCAATATCTCGTGATAGAAGGTGACTCTGAACACCAAGTACAATACGCTAAATGGAGGCTGACCAGCACAAACCACAGTATGGTATTTTTATCAATACAGCATCAGAGTACATTCGAAATGCTCTGTATTAGCCTCCCTTTCTCATTTTACATGACAGTGAACAGAAAATCAGTTAAAACTCCCAGCTTGTAACTTCCTATGTTGACCTACCTGTTGATTTCTCAGTAATCTTAAAAAGGGGAAATTAATTAAAGAAAGTTTTTAAAAGTTGAAATGATCTAAAACACTATCATTCTAACACCTTTTTATTTTTGTGTATTCCTTTCAAGTTTCAGCCACATCTATACGTTTTTTTATGTAACTGCTGTTGTGGAGTGCAGTTCCACATACCTCCCCCATTTTAGAACCACAAACATTTCCCCAGGTTGCTACCTACTCTTCCCCTGTGTCCTCTCATGACAGCGATCAGGTCCATGTACCATCTATATTTCACTTAACCAATCTTTCAACATCTTAAGCGAGACAGTGGTAAACATTTGCAATACACCTTTTATGAAATACAGTTTTCTTTCCCTTGTATTATTTGCTGCATTTCCAGAATTAGGAGTATTGGAACAGACTGTGAACACTTAGGCTCAATGCATTGCCAGATTGCTTCGTAACTTGGTTTTTTGGAAGCACAGTAACGGATGCATTTCATTCTATCCTATGAGATGTACTCCTCACTCCCTGTCCCCCCACAGACCCAGGGCCTTCCTCTATCGTGTACTGCATGCCTCGAGTATGTCTGCGCTGGTGCCCTCTTTATCCCAAAACACTGTCACCATACCGAACTTTGAGAAAGATATAATCCAGCATTCACTTTCTATTCTTTTTCATCACTTGTCAATTTGAGACGTCTGCCTTCATTTCTTATGCAAGCTGATAAAATATTAACTCTGGTAAGGCCAAGAAGAGTTTTATAGCAGGTGACTCTTACTAGGATGATCAATTATGTTTATTCAACTGTAAGTTTGACCAGACCATATTTCAGGTGAGTTGCCAAACTACTCAATTTTGTCAGATCTCTGGCGAAATCCAGAATCACCATCAGTCCAGGAACCAGAACAACAAAAAAGACCAACAAAGGAAGAAAGAACAACAACAAAAACAACAAAGAAGAAAATTCAATAAATTTGATGGTTGGGCTTATTCTTAGTGAACCCCAGCTGACTCCTAAGGATCACCAATTATTTTTTTTTTCTCAGACATCTATTAACTAATCCGTTGTAAACCAGAAAGGATGATGGTGATGATGACGACGGTGATAATGTGGTTCCTTCTGATGAGGGAGGCTGGTGGGGAATGGATAAGTAATGAGGAAGAATGGCTTTGATATACCTATGGATGTCAGATGTTTAACAAGTATTATTCTTCTTGAATTTTAGACTAAGTGGCCTTTTCTCCCAGAAGATTAATATATCAAAGTTCATTTTCTTCTGTTATATTTTAAGTCTACTGGATTGAAGTTAGTTTAGTTAATGGGTTTAATGGGTCCCTATGACCCGTTAGATTTAATGAAATCCCTATGGTGACTATTTAGAGTTCAAATAGCAATAGGAGTTCCCTTCTAAGACTTTGATTTTTGAAAAAATTTTAGAATGGGCCAGCTGGGTTCCTATGAAGAGCTTTAAGCAGCCATAAGAATCTAAGTCAGTTCAGTTAACAAATAGCACCTGCCTCCAGTTGTTCAATAACATTTTTCAGTTAAGAATGTTTTGATTACTAAAAATCACACTTTCAATGGGTGAACTGTATATCAATAAAACTTGCCAAAAGACTACTTAATTTACATGTATAAATTTAACTTTGCTCCTAAAACATAAGCCTTTAGACAAATTCTATTTTCCTACAGATTTAAGTTCAGTCTACATCATCCAAATGAGAAGATTTGGAAGCTAAATTCACTTTAACTAGAAATATCACATACATGTTTATATTACATAAAAATGTGTCTTTAGCCGTGAGCTGCTGTCAGCGGCCAACTGGCAACCAACTGCCTCAGCGAGGGGGGCACAAGTCTCATAATACCAGCATGGGCCAGGGAGCTGTGTCCTACACAACTAGACTTAGAAACAACTGCTTGAACGGGGTGTGGGGGGGCAGAAGGTGAAAAAGGGGGGGGAATTTGTCTGTAACATGTATTTCAGTATCATATTATCTTCATGTAGAATTTACTGGCAAAAGAGCCACCTAAGATTTTATATTAAATAGACGTCTTCCCCTTTTAGGATGTCAGCAAGCAAAACTAGCAAACTGCTTTAAACATACATTTTAGAGCTAACAGGCCTTTGTAGTCACCAAGTGTCAGCAGTTCATTCAAGCCTCTTTCCAAGACCACACCCTACACCGGCTTTCATCTTGGCTCTTAAGACTGCAGGGCCATCCTCCAAGCTGATGTTCTCCATTCGTTCCCTTCCTCTCCTTCTTTCAATCCCTTCTGCATACCACTAGCTTTTCTCCTGCCTGCCCCAAGATGGAGACAGGGAAGAGAACAGAAGGGATCAATTTGAGGTGAGTAGACTACGTTTGAAAGGGCAGAAGACAATGAAATGGAGGTGTCCAAAAGGAGAGATGGATAGTTTCAGGATTCAACAGCACGTTGATATAAGGGAAGCCAAGACAGCGGACAAAATATCTCAGGAGAGCTTGTGGAGTAAAAATGAAGACATAGCAACAGGAAGAATTTAGTACTTGTTAAATGAAGTCTCAAAGCCCAGTTCTGCATGGATATAGCTAAAAGAAGTCTGAGTTAGGAAAGCCCAAAGCTACTAGTTTAAGAAGTAAAGGGTAACTCTCCTGCCATTAAGTTACCCAGACTTTCAGAGAATCATCATGTGAGTCAAAGGAATAAGTTTAAGAGAAGAAAGGACTCTGAAAAAAATCACATGTAAGGAAGAAATCTAAAGGCTGACATCTGCAGCTAATAAACTATCTTTTATATACAGGCAAAGAAAATGGGCTTAAACTCTGAAGTATAAGGAGACTAAGTCCCAGAAAACTCTTTAAAACCTTAGACTTGAAGTTATGGAATGTCTGTCTCAAGCTTTAAGAAAAAGAACCGTGGGAGGGGCTGAGCATGTCCTGTGAAACAGTTCCCACCTGTGAAACAGTCCTGATAAAGAATGGCTTTGGTAAGAACCCTCCCTGTACTAAGCCTGCCGATCAAAATTATAAACTTCTTTAGGGATTCTCTTCTTTTTGGAGGAATGAAGAGAAGGAAAACGAAGATTTTCTAAACTTCAGTTTATCCATACCAGATAACCTGCTTGTTGCAAATGAAAATGCCAACAGAGCAAATGTTTGGCCATATTTCTGCTTCAGACAGAATTCCCCAAATAAAAACCAATTAAATAATGGAATAAATTTATAGCCCAAACTACTATTACGCTTTTATACAAATATGATCAAGATGCCATAGTGTGCATCTAAGAATACCCGAGGAACTGGAAAATTGACTTCAGTTATGTAGATATTTCTGAGGCCATGCTACTGCACCACATGGAAAATATTTCAAATTAAGAGCTTCACTTTATTACCACATTCACTGGTCAAATGGAGGGAAAATATATAGAAGATCAAAAGAAACATGTAACACACCATTGGTTTTTGTGTTGTCTGCCAACCCTCAAGATGCACCTTGGGGAATGAAGGATAAAGGGATGCATAGGTGCATGAATGGAGGCCAAAGAGGAAGTCTGGAGCGATACATATACCTGCAAGATCACAGCGTCCCAGGGTACTTCTGCTTTCTAGTTGTCTACATCTATAGAGCAATCATATGCTGAGAAAAATGGCCAGAAGCAGCAGGAAGAGTACTTTGAAGACGAATGTTACAGTGTATTGCATAGGATAATTAAAATTTGGGAATGAGGAAAAGATCTGAGGAAGCAGAACTAGAATCAGTATAATTTCATGATGACCTGGATACAGATAAATGAAAGGAAGAGCAAGAGTAGGACAGCGACGCCACCTGCAAAATGGTAAGGCTTCCAGAGGGAGTTCTCTTTTATGGAGCAGGTGGACAAAGAGGAGGGGTCAACTCGTCCAAACATAACTGCATGTGGGACTGAAACTTGTGGGTATGATTGGTTGTAAAAGCCCGGGAGAGGACAAAATCCCTAAGGGCAATGCCTTGATCTGGGCTGGCAAATTGGCTGGGAGATGATCCTAAGGGAGGAAATGTGTTTAAAATGGAATGGGGTTCAACAGATACAGTAGGGTAGACGATGAAGTAGGAGGCGTTGAGGAGAGCAGACCAAATGGGAAGGGAGATGGACATCGTATGGCCTGGCATTGGGTTACACCCGAATAAAGGAGAAAAATGAGTGGCATCGATTCACGTCTATGACCTGCCCCCAAATGCAAAGAGCCCATGTAGCCTGGCATCAACTATCTCCAGGCCATGACAGGGTGGGAAGAGTGTGAGAGCAGGATCTGCAATAACTGCTTGGCCAATAAAGATGAATTGTTTGGCATTTATTAAACAGCAGATAGAGCAATACATCCTAAAATACCTAGAAAGGCAAAGTGCATTGGGATCTTAGGATCTGTGTAATATCCCAGATGTTAACAACACGAGAGCTATCTCCTTGGCACGATAGCAGAGGCCTGTGCACCCTGCAGTGCTCTCAGACCACCAGCCCCAAGACCCGGAGCTGAGCCAATCAGGGAAGACCTCTAGTATTGAACTCAAGAGCTGTGCATCAAAAGCTGCACTTCCTAGTTCAATTTTCTCTTTGTTGGCTCATTTTTAAAATGGGGGTGGCACCACTTACCTCATAGAAGTGATGAGCTATTTAAAGATAGGGAAAAGCATGAACAAGTTCCCACAAAAAGCCTGGTGCCTAACAGGCTCTCAAGTCCAACAAACTTCATTGAATTGAGAGTCATTCAGAAAAGGAACTCTATTTTTTATATTTCTATATGCACCTGACCCTTAAGGTTTATGCATTTATTAGTTCCTTCTCTACAAATTTCAACCTTATAATCAACAGAGACACACAGTAAAAACAGCTGTGTTAGGAGTCTGGCGACATGGGCACAGCACACAAAACTGACATAACCATCACATCGCTCACTCCTATCCAGTTAATGCTTTGTGTAAGAATAAGCACAAGAAGTTACACTGAAGAAAGGGTCAATAAAAGTGGGTATATTCAACTATACATATATATATGCATATGCTGATTTTTAAAATAAACAGTTTTAGTAAACATTTATTATGAAAGAGGAGTCAGCACTTTATGCCTAGATTGAGTTTGCTTTTGCTTTTTTACGGCCTAAAGCAATCTTAAAAGAATAGCCCAATATCAACTTTCAGGTTATACAGAGGAGCAACTTTCCTAAAAATTTAGCTTAGTTACAGTCCAGAATTTGTTTTGATCAGGCTCAAGGAAAAAAATACATCAGTATCTTTCTCAACTTCTTATCCGAAGCCGAAATAAGCCAGCTGGTCAGCTCATAGCAAAGGAATCATAAGCTTTGGGGATTTTTCCTTCTTCATGACCATAAAAAGCAACAAACGGGTGACATTTCCCTTTACTCTTATTTGTCAGGGGAAGAATTTGCAACTCCGTTCAAGAAGGCTCTGTTTTGACCTACCCCTGATCTTCGTTCAAGTTCACATACAGTTACAATACCTCCAGTATTCACTGCAGGAGCTGGAAAGGGTTTGAGAACACAATAATTTACTGCATTTAACTCCACAGTAGTCTAATTGTCTTTGGCCCCAGAAAATATGGGTAAGGGAAAGTTTGAAGGCATAATGTGGCTTGCGCTAGGATGTTTAGCCCTAAGAGCACTAATTAAGTGCCATAGAAATTGAGTCTATAAACAGTTATTAGACCTACTGCAGACTGAAAATAAAAACTAAATCTGATGCCATTATCTGGATTATCTGAACAATGAAATTAATCCAAAATGTACTCTAACCCCCCCAAATTTTCATGATCCTTATTGTTGCCTCGATTTTCTACTTCTTTCTCTCACCTCTCCCCCAAATGAATCATCAAGTATACACGTAACTTAATAAGGATATAAAAAATACTAAATATTTCATCTCAGGATAATGTGAGGCATTTCCCAAATAATATACATTTAAAAACCTGGACCAAATTCCTTATTTTTCCATTTTAACCAAAGAATAAGAATCTTTCTACATGTGGTTAATTTAAAAATGAGGTATATAAAAATACAATAATTTGTGTATGAATGAAATGAAAATCCAACCTCTTTGCTCCCTGCCCCCAAAAGAGAACAAATTTCCTTAACATCTCAGATTTATTCTCTTGATTGGCTTCCCACTGCCAATCACAATATATGCGGAAGTCGTGCCCTAATATTAAAAATTCTCCCGACAGCTCAATCACTATTCTAATTGTGCCCTCCTCGTGCTGGCCTGGCACTTCCTAATTATATTTGGGTAAAATGCATACTATATGTCCTTCTACAGAGGCATAACTAATAATATTAACATTTTAAAGGTTCTGAAAAGTTCTGTAGGTAAAAAAAAGAATCTTTAACTCAACTTTTCCTAGGCTATTTTTCACTAAGTATCTCTCCCAATATGAGGCTCTCGCAGCTCACTTTTTTTTTTGTTTTGTTATTTTCTTGTCTTATCTCAAGCATCTCATTCTTCAAAAATTCAGCATAAATTCCATTTCCTCTGTCTTAGCTCAGGCTACTAGGACAAACTACCATACACTGAGTGACTTAGATTAACATTTATTTCTCAGAGTCATGGAGGCTGGAAGTCAAGATTAGGGTCCAGGCAGATTTGGTTCCTGGTGAAAGCTATTTCCCGGTTTGCAAAAGGCCTTCTTCTCCTTGATTATAAGAAAAGTTCTTTGGTGTCTTTTCTCGTAAGGGCACTAATCTCATAATGAGGGTCCACCCTAATGACCTAATCATTTCCCAAAGGCCCCATCTCCTAATACCACCACATGGGGGATTAGAGTTTCAACATATAAATGGGGGGGGGGGAATAAATATTTATTAGGTTGTTGCAATTACTTTTGCACCTATCTAATCGTTTATGGCATCCTCCACGCCATTTTTCCTGGTATGCCACAATGTGTTCTCTCTCTTACCTTTGGGACCTGTCATGTTTGTGCTTCTTGTCCAGCACTTAAGCTACAACTCACAGCACAATATGGTTTCCACGAGATTGTTAAATCCTCAGTTGACTCTGGGCCCTAAGGTCACACGTAGTTTTAGGGTCCCCTGCAGTGCTTAACACTGGCAGCAAAAAAAGACCCCCCAGTTCATTTAAAAGGAACTCTTAATACTCTTGTTCTTCCTAAATATACTTACACATCATCTGCCTACTCTTTAAATAATTTTTATTCCAAGATCATGCAGTTAAGAGAAAATACTTATCAGTCACACTTTATAGCCCTAACTTTTCATTTTTGGTGTTAGGAGTACAGGTACAGGAGGTGAATCTGTTACTTTTAGTGCAGCCCTTCCAGAGTCTGAGAAGCTCATTCAGTCACCTAATTTGCCTAAGACTAAGCCACTTTGGGTAAGGAATAAGCAGAGGTCAGGATCACAGCGCCTGCTTGAGAAACTTTCTCCGACAAATGTAGTGCTTTAAACCATGACCTACTTCCCTGAATAGTTAAGCATTCTTTGCATTCTTCCCTGTCGTGGAGGATTGTTTATCAGGCACAGTTCCAGAAGTCACTTGAAATCTCTTGTCACTGTTGCAATTCTAGATAATATTGTAGGTCCTCTTTGGTCACCACAGAATCTCTATTATAGGACAAAAACCTTTTGAGCATTCAAGAGATCTTAATGTACCTTTAATGAGTATCAAAAGAATAACCAATCTTCATTTTAATCAAAGTAAAACAAATTATCTATATAGTAAATAAAACAAAGACAGATCTAAAACTGACATCAAATTGAGTTTACGTTTAAACTCCTGAAGGCTTTACAAAAAACAAATCAGATATTACAACCAATCAACTGGATTTTGGCTCCCATCACTTACTGTCAACAATTTTTTTTGTTTAAATTTATACACCAGCTTTCCTTTTCATCAGGTTAGAGAAAATATCTTAATAATCATGACTGATTCTAGTAAACTTTAGTGGTAACATTTTCCACTGCTTTTCAATAACTGAATTCATATAAAACAGAGGAGAACAAGAACAAAAATTTCCATTTAAATATTTATATTAACACTATAGGAGTCAGGAACTCATGTCCAAATATTGGTTAAATGTGTCGTTTCTGAAATAATTTAAAAATTTTCATCATAGAGAGACTGGCTAATTCTAAGCAATTTCCTATAGATTATAATCCTATTTTCCACCCACCCCCAATTTATACTGCTGTGTATATCAATTGTAAAGTTAAAGTAGATAGACCAAATTTAGGTTGAACTTTGCATGGCATTCAGTATGTCACTGGTGTGTAGTAAGTTTGTTTTACTTATACATCCAATTGAAGGGTAATTTCAAACAAAAGTTTCTTAAGAGGCATTCTATGACAGTGTATTAACTTAGTGAAAAATTATCTCCCAGAATGGCAATGTAAAAAAAGGTTAAGAACCATCAAATCAGTCAACAATCTTTAATGCATCACAGCAATATGTATTTTATAGAGTAAGGAAAATTATCAAGGATGCAATGAAGCATGTCTTCAATAAGGATGGTTAAGATCAGGGGGTGACGATAGAAAACTGATAGTTGCAAGAGACAAAACCCAGAGCCTGTAATGGCTCAGTTCACTAAGAAATCATATGCTCTGACATGAAGAAAAATAGCAAATCATAATCGTCCTCTGAACAACAAACCAAAGGGCAGACACTGGAGATGGAAAGAATTACAAAGAAGAAATGTCTTCTTTAAAGTAAACATTCCCAAGCTACCTAGTTTCTTTGCCTACAATGGAAGGAATGCAAGTCAACCATCAGGCTCTTTCATTTTTAGGTAGACCCAGACGTGCTGGGGTATAAAACGGTCACTATTGCCTGGTGAAGCAGTGATCCAACAGCTGTTCAGTCCAGTGGCATCTGTTTTATCGTCAATTCACGTTCACTTTTAGTTCCCCCTTCTCCATAGCTGCCACCATCAGCTCCTTTGATGTTATCATCTCTTATTCTGTGATACTTGACCTTCCACTGTGATCCCAGGCCAACCCACCCCCCACCCGGCTGCAAGCCTGGATTGCTCCAGTGATCTCTGCTCTGACACAGGCTGTTACAGACCTTATATTAATTTTTGCTCCAAAAGACACTTAGAGCTGATGGTTCGGCTAGGTCTTATTTTCAGGGAAACACGTTATTTCAATCTTTGTTATTGAATATTTCCTCTAGAGGGACCCTATAACCTCACCTAGATTATGATGTTTGAAAGGATAATGCTATGTGTTCTTATTTCTTTATCTCTCAACGCATCTAGACCAGCGCCTTTCATATGGTAAGTGGTTAGGAAACCTTTCATCGACTATTTTTAATGCATAGTGTTATTACAAAACAAGAGAACAAATTCAGTTTAGAACAGGGGTGTCCAAACTGTGGCCCACGGGTCAACTGCGGCCCGCGATCCATTGTTAATTGGCCTGCAGCAAATTCCAAAAATATATTTCGTTGACTTAAATAAACCAGGTGAGGCAATGCGTACTTCACCTCGAGTGAGTGGCCCGGCTGTTTGTGTATTTTACCGCATGTGGCCCTTGGTGAAAAACATTGAAAAAAGCTTGGATGCCCCTGGTTTAGAAGATAACACCTGTTTGCCACTTTTTTATATTTCTGTATGTATAAACTTACCATAGCCGTGAGAGACCAGGGTAACACCTCAGATGTTGCATATAAAAGTATTTTAAACCATCAACTTGCTACTATAATTGACTAGATTGTTAGCCACTCCCTTAACTTAATGTCCAAATAAACACAGCAGGAAAAATTTTAAAGTGAAAATCCACAAACATTTATGCATATATGGAAACTCATTTCAACAGGAGGAACTATTTAATCAGTAATATTGGAACAATAGGTAACCCGTATGGAAAATGAATTAGAGGTCTCTCTCTAGACATAAAACCATCAATTTCTAGTGGATTAAAGGGCCAAATACATGCGAGGGAGAACTTTAATTTTTCAGGGCTGAGTTCTGGAGCTTTCTTTTCTTTGTCTCTGCAGTTCCTAGTCCAGTTCCTTGGAGCTAGTAAAGAAATGTTTACGGAGTCAAGATTGAATAGTGAATAAGTACTGGGGAAATCCAGAACGTATTCTGATCCTCAGGGACTTGGTTAGGTTTTAAGATTTCTTCACAGATGTTTGGACCAGCCAAATGCCATAAACTAAGCCCTCCAAAGTTAAAGCTGATCAATCAGTGAGGGAAGAGGTTTAAGAGGCCATCAGGTGGGAACGAAATGAACATTGACAAGTAGCCTCCTTCTTGCTCAGAAAGGATAACAGTGTTTTGATTCAACATCTATTCACCCTGAGAAGCACATTCTCTTTAGAACAGCCTCTACTAGCAGCACACTTATTTTCAATACAGTAGAATAAAGAAATTATGCAGGAGAAATGTTTTCTTTTATTTTTCTCTTCAAGAGGTGAGAAGGGAAACACCTAATTCTTCCAACTTTACCTGAAACCCTCCCTCCCACCCACACAAGATCCAGCCTCAGTCAGTCTGTGCTGTTGTCACGGAGGCCTGGACGACCTCTCCCTGGCCCTCCATCACTTCCTACACCCTAACACCCTTCCTTAAGGCAATAGTGGTCACACCAGGCAAATCAGAATACCGGAAGAGCATTAAGGCTACAGAACCTCCGAATGCTGGCTTTCTGATTCAGTGAACCCAGGATGGGGCCAGAGGTGTCTTTCAAAAGCTCACGAGATTAACCACGTTTGGGAACCAGGGAAAATGTAATCTCTCAACACTCCTGCAATTTGCAATGTCTGCGTATAACAAACAGATCAGCCAATGCTCCCCTTCTTAAATTGTGGCTTATCTCAACATAAAGTTGACATTTATTAAAACTGGTTAAGGTTAGACAGAATGAAACTACAGGGTTTCTCCCCATCATGGAGAAATTTTTGAATTTGAATGAATACTTGCACTAAGAGAAGCCTAACAGTGTCTGGAAAAGATCCTGCAGTTTCCAGAGCTTTGAACACCTACGTTTTTCTGGGAAAACACATTTATTCCAGTTAACAGAACCAGGCTGTCATTTGTTAAGAGAATGAGAAGGGAGCTCAGGGGAAGTGGATTTCTGCTGCCCCCAATCCCTGACTCCAACATTTCATGGATCAGAAGTATGAAGAAATTTCTGGCAACTAGATGATTTTATATTGTTCCCGGGGGAGAAATTTTTAAATGGACAGCCAAAGAAGTAGGTCATTGTCCAAGCAAATAGAATTAAAGACAGTTTACTAATTTGGGAAGGAAAGGGAGTAGTAAAGAAAAGCAGTCCCTCAGGCATCTTTCTACTCATAGACTTGCTTTTTCCCTATTTGGAATAATTTCTGAGGGGAAAAAGAAGTAGTTAAGAAATTAATTAACAGTAAAATCAACCGTAGCCTTTAATGTTCTGAAAGCCAATCCAGTTCATGATCGAGTGGCCAATATACATGACAAGGCGCTCAACTTCATAATTAAAAATGTTAAGAAAATTCAGGTGCTGAGATGACAACTGGTAAATATTAGAATATCTGCTACCCACTGGGGCAAAAGCACTGGAAAGCCAGTATTGACTTACACGGAATAAGGATGCAAAGCGTAGAATCTCTTTGGAAAGATATTTAGCAAGGGCTATCAAAATTTTAAATGGATATAAATTCTTTGATCCAGCAACCCCACTTCAGAAATCTACTTTAAAGATACATCTGCACACACACACAGATATATCTGAGCTAGGATATTACCTGTGTCAATTCAATATAGCAAAAGACTAGGAAAATATAAACATGGAATTGGTGAAATCATTATGGTACTTCAATCCATAAAGGAGAAATGTATGCAGCCATTGGTAAAAATGGGGGTGGATCTTTACTTCCTGATGTAAAAAGCTATCCAAAACTTAAAGTAGAATATACCATGGGTGCCCAAAAAATGTATACACATTTTAAGAGATGTTATCTATGCTCAAGCAGTAGTTTACCATAATCGGAAATGTCTGGACGCTGATGGTAACCACTTTGAGCACCTCTTGTAATTGCAGAAGTCAAACGTGACTTGCATTCATCTTTTGTTTTCAGTATATATTGAGTATTACAATTAATACAGTTTTTTTCCTTTCTTAAAATGTGTATACATTTTTTTGGCAACCTCTGTATATATGATCTTATTTCTTAAAATGGGCAATTCTTATTTATATCCTTCCTTACACATGCATAAAGGTTTTGAAAGAATATACAAGAAATCACCAACATTGATTTCAAACTATCCTCAACAGTGAGTACTTGTGGGGTGGAAAAGAATAAGTGACTTTCACTTTTACCATACTCTACAAGTTCAGGTTCTCAACCATTAACATTTTTAGAAAAATAAACATTAAATGAATCCTGTTATGCAATGACTTTAATAAAAATCATTTTAATAAGAGTAAACAAGTGCTTTTGATCATCTTGTAAAGCTTTTGATTCAAAATGATGTCAGATCTACAGTCAGCTTTAAATAAGTAAACTCAATTATTCATAAGAAATACGAAGGCAAGTATGATTCAAATTATTACAAATTATTAATAACTTTACCCAATCCTTTTATTAGATGTACTAATGAGCAGGAAACAAAAGGATGATCAAAGGTACAAAAATCCCACCCATACATTCTCTAATACGGTGCTAACTGGCAAGAAAATGGCCCAAAATAATTACGCATAGGTTTTCAAGAATTTATTGAAAATAAGCTTACACATCGTGCTTCTCCCTTCCAACCCAGCTTTTTTAATTATACTTTTCCATTGTAATATTTTAAAATTAAACTTATTCTAAATTGAAATTTTTTAGGTTATAAGAGAACTAAGGATTAGGTTTAAGGATATTTAGGTTTTTTTCTCATGAGCTTAAAGTACTAACTATATTTTTCTCAGAATGCTGAGTGCTATAAATTCTAATTCTCATTTCATGAATGACGACAGCATACAGAATTAGAGGTCAAGAATAAGCACCATTTAACTTGATTTTCCTTTTGTCGGTGTTCTATAACACTGAGTATGTATTGAAACTGATGAAGGAAAGAAAAAAAAATTTATAGTATCTTGTGAAACAAAAACATTCGCATTTATGAATTGTCTTCTAAGATACCAATCTAGAATAATCCTATAACATCAGTTTAAAGCTATCCAGGCACAGAGCTTAGTTGACCCAAAGTGAATTCAAAAGGATGCACATGAGACCTGT
Organism: Rhinolophus ferrumequinum; assembly: GCF_004115265.2. NCBI lineage: Eukaryota > Metazoa > Chordata > Mammalia > Chiroptera > Rhinolophidae > Rhinolophus > Rhinolophus ferrumequinum. Next base: position 94,230,979 of record NC_046286.1, on the reverse strand, counting down.
GCCTCATAGAAGGATGCATTTCAAGTGGAAATCTCCACTGATATCGTGTATCTACAAGCCTAAAAGGCCATCACAGATTCCAGAGAAGGTCCTGCCGTCCCCAGGCTATGGCTATCCTAAATGACCATCCTTATACCCACATCTCCAAATTTTGGACTGTGTTCCAATCAGAAAGTAGCACCTCTTGTAATCTGGGGAAAATCCATAGGAATACAGGTAGCCACACACATAAAAACACCACTCCATTAACAAACATAATTCTCATCATCCTAAATTCCGGCGTTTTTAGTATAAAATTATATGTAGACATAATCATTTTAAGGCCATCTTCAGTCTCAACTTCCATTCTATAAACAGAAGGCAGGTGAGAGAAAGTACACTGCCTTAGGCCCAGTAGAGGAATTATGAAATGCATCTGGTCAACTCAATTGTCTGTTTTAATGCATGAAGGGCCAAGACATCCTTCAGTCTACCAATCAGCTAATGGATTCTTCTATTTGAGTACATTTTTGTGTGTTTGGTGATTCAGCTCTTGTAACCAAATGGAACCACAGCTTGAAAGACTGACAGGAACCTTCATCTCCCCCCTGCCACCTGCAGGGACGTTGGCCACACGCTGTTGCAACTGACTACTGTTCCATTTCCAGCTCTGAGGTCATTGAGCAGAGAATGCAGAAAGCTAATTCGAGGATTATGATTGTCCAGACTTAGGTTTGGTGGCGCTTGGCTCCAGAAATCAAGATTTGCCAGAGCATGAAGTAAATTTGTCATTGGTCACCTCACCCTATATTGCCACCTGATTGAAATATTCTTGGAAGACGAATTTTGAAACAGACGATTGAGGATTAATACACAGGCTTCTTTTTTTTTTTAACCACCTATGGTGGTAGGTATCTAATTCCTGCCCCTGCAAGTAGCCGAGATGGCCCAAATCTCAAACTAAATCTACAAATAATTGATCAGCCATTTTCTCCCAGAATTTACATACTACGATTGTAAAAGATTGACTGGAAGACTCTATTTTACTGAAAAACACTACAGATAAAAAAAACCAAAAACTTCTGCCTCACTGCATCTAAATGTTAGACTTGAATAATCAATTTTGACCAGTAGGAGTAACAATAACTCAATTAGTGCAATACCTTTGACTTGTGAGCACTTAGTGAGTAACTGGTAACTAAAATTAGCAGAAAAAAGGAAAGTAAACTGGATTGCTAAGTAGGTATGCATATGATCAAATATCATTTAGATGGGAAAAAAGTCTACTAACAGCTTTTAGTTAATGATCGGCATTTAATGGGAGTTAGGGAATGATGTATTAGTCTAAACCTCCCTATGCCCATAGACCAACCAAGAAAGTTCAAGATGTAATTCATAACTTATCCAATGCATTGGCGTGGTCCTTTGAGCCACTTGCAGACTTGTGGCTAATATATTTGGTCTATTTGAAATTAAAGGCAATTTGAAATTGTAAGATTAACATGCCACTCTTTCTAGAGAAGCTGAGAACTGAAAAAGTCCCCAAATCTGGGTTTTTTGGCCAAAATATTCTCTCATTCTAATAATAAGCGAACAGACTGACTTAACTTAGTCACTGTCTGTGATACATGAGATGGATCATGAGAAGGTCAAAGATTAAATGTAGAAAAATTAGATGGGCCAAAGTATCCCCAACTTGATAGTCTCCAATCAAAACCTGGGAGTCAGTGGCGTCCCTTCCTGAGAACCTTCTCCGTGCCAGGCAGCATGTCACACTTGGGGGAACACCTACTATAAGCAAAACAGATATGGTCCCTACCTCGTAGAACATTCAGAGTAGCCAAGAAAGCACTTATTAGTCAAGTCACTAAACCCACAAATGTGGAGACTGCTGGGAAGGAGGGTCTATGGTGCCTTGGGAGCCTAGATGGCAGATGGGATTCCTCAGAGGTCAGGAAGTGGAGTTGAACAGGGAAATGAGGGGAGGAAAGAGTCCTATGCTGAGTCAGGGCACGGAGGGGAGGAAACAGTCCTGTGCTGAGTCATTCTAATTTGGGGAGTCCCTTTGAAAAGACTCAGGTCTTCAAAACCTAAATAATACATTTTGCAAATTGAAATGAAAAGCTACACATTTTCCAAGGATACATATAAGTGTATTGATTGCCTCCAAATTGATAACTAGGCTGAATGCCAAAATGTTCAGTGATCATTCTGGATGTCATTTAAGTAATTGTTTCAAGGAGGTGGTTTGGCTGTTTCAAGATGGTGGTAACTAGGAAAAGGAAGGAAGAAGGATAAATTTATGAAAGGATATACCAAGAAAAGAATAAGAGAATGGAATGAATAGTTTTAAATGAACAAATGTGAGTTTATTGGGAAGGGAATTAGTACCATATGGCAGGGTGAACTGTTAATAAGAAGACCTGAGGAGTAGTAAAGCCAAGGAAAAAAATGAACCTGAATGCAAGCTTTTATCCATTATACCTTAAAATTACTGTCATTGCTGGACTCTAAGTACTGGTTATGCAGCCATTTTGACCGTAGTTGGTATCAAAAAGTGATTTACAGTAAGTATTAAAAGGTGACTCAGACCTCAAAAGGATAATACATTCCTTAGGCCCAAGCCTTAGGCACCGCTTAGAAAATCTAGTGTACCAGGCAGTAAGTGCTTGTCAGTATCCACAGCTCTGGGGACCATAGATTTTACAAGTAGTTGTAAATTAAGGACTGGAGGTAATCTAGTTATGAAGGACAGTCTCAGCCTAAACTAGACTAGGACAACTAAAGAGGTCAAGGCAATGAGGTCATAGTTCTGTGAAATTTACCTGGATTTCAGCCTGTTTTTTCCCTCATAAAAACATTGAACAGATTTACCTCTAAGTACAAAACATCTATGCCTCCTGAGATAACTCTTAAAGGTCCTCATTTAATCTGTATCCTCAAATTCGACACATGGTTGTTGTGTATTGTGGGGGTTTTTTAAGCATTAAGTATGGTTACCCACATCTTCCTATAAGGATGTCACAACACAGGTAGGGTGAAACCTTGCTAATGAACACACGTGGTGGAAAACAGATCTAAAATACAAAGACGGGAACAAGGAACAAACTTGACGGCTGTAGTGGCCAAGAATAAATATTTCAGCCTTGAAGACTTAAGACTATAAAATCGACAGATTTGCTAGGAGGCTCAGCACTGCCTCCACTGACAAGCGTACAGGGAATGCTCGCTTATGCCAGACCGCTTCCTTTGAGAACTTCTAACTACTCCTCCAGCATTTGTTTATCCAAAGGAGCCCACAAGCAATGCACAGAGCGAAAAAGACGCTGCCTTGTTTGCGAAACCTGTCATTCCTTTTGGAAATGCAGCGTCTGCCCAGGTTTTCTTTGGCTCAGAGCGAGCTACCTCCAGGCTTTCTCTGCATTAAGAAGGCGGTGTCTGCTCCAGCCGCAGCCGCAGGACTGGGTACCAAACCCCGGTCTCTCCATGAACAGCTAGTAAGGACCGTACGCGGCGGGGAACCCATGGGTGGCCCGTTCGCCAGGCTGCAACACGGGTCATGGCCCAGCAGCTGGCTGTCCTCATCGTGGAGAAAGGGGGGCCGGGAGCTCAAGACGCTGGGCCTGGGAGTCAATTCTCCACGGACTCCCCCACGTAGCCCGTGCGTCTCGGGCTGGGTCGCTCCCACCGGAACAGTGGAGAAAGGCTCGGTTAGCAGTGCGCCTGGGGCTGGATTCTCTGACTGCGGATGGCGCAGTCGCCTCCCCTGGAGACCCACGACAAAGATGCGAGTCTCCCCCCGCGTCCACTGCTGCTCTGGTCCCGCCCTGGGGCAAAAAACCCTGAAAAGAGGGGCTCCTGCTCCCGAGTTTGCAGATGGGCTGGACGGGCGGGGAAGTTCTCGCAGGCGGAAATCAGAGGGATCCTCCCTCCCCCGCCTCCCCGGGGCAGGTGGCCCGGCGCGCACGTACCTTGGTGGCGGGTCCGGGGCAGCGATGGACGGGTCCCCTGGCGCTCCAGGCGCCGCCTCCGCCGCGGGGCCGCCGCCGCTGGGCTGGGGTTCGGCCGGCGTCGAGCTCCCAGCCTCCGGCTGCTCCGGGCTCCGCTGCTCCGTGGAGCTCCCGGCCCCCATGGCTTCTCCGAGATCTCCCGCGCCCAGCCGCCGGGTTACGCCTTCTCCAAATCGCAGGGACGCGGAACAGAGCCAAAGAAGCCGTGCGCCCGGAGGTCCCAAGAGCTCCTTCCTCTCCCGCTCCTCTCCGCTCCTCCCGCTCCTCCTCCCAACGCGCCCAGTCTGCGAATGAAGGAGACGCGCTCGCGGCAAACTCCTTAAAAGAAAAGGGAAAAAAAAAAAAAAAAAAAAGGCCACCTCTTTGCTTCCTCCTCCTCCCCCTTGTTTTTCCCTCGCTTCATCACATGAGCACAGCCCAGACACGCCTTGCAGCAGCATCTCCCCCCAGGCTGCAAGGACCCAAAGCGCAGCGAGAGTCGCAAGCCAAGGTCCAGGCGAGCAGCCCCCCCCGCCGGGTGCCTCCTGTTCAAAAATGGGGACCAGAGCTGGGGGATGACCCAGAGCTGCAGAAAGTGAGAGGACAGGGAGAAAGGGGGAGGACAGAAAGCCTGGATTCGCCTGGGAGATTGGATTCGCTGGGGTTTATTAATGATAGATACCCCCAAGGCAAGAGCTTCTGCCGCAGCTGACTTGCAACTCGCCTTGAAGCGAACCCAAATCCTCATTTGCTTTCCTTCAGATTGTGTGTGACTAAATGTTTGTACCTGCCTCCTCCCCATCAGCAGGAGAAAGGCAAGCCCCCCGGGCTCCTTGAGAGTCGGACCATATTAGGACACCTCACGTGGCAGGAGCAGGGAACCAGGAGGGTCATGCCGTCAGGCCACGGATGAGGTAGGCCACGCTCTCCTATCATCCAGAACAAGTGATGTCAGGCGATATTATCAACAACACCGACCGCCTTCTTTCCCTGGGGAATTTGAGGAAATGAGATTGTTACTGGAAATGTGCAGGTCTTCCTTTGAGGGCCTGATGCAGGCGGTCCAGGCCACTTCTCCCTGCGCCGTGCTGGGGCATGATGGCGTAGATCTGTTCGTTTGCATCAATCTTTGTCCATAAATACTCTAAATAATGGCAGCCTAAGCGGCTTGCATTCTTTCCCGTAAGACTCTTGAATATAATATTTGTTATATAAATATAGCAGGCAAGTTAATAAATGTTTGAACTAAATTAAAATGTTAGTTGGGTTATTTGACACATAAGCATAAGGTGGTGGGGCTGTTAAGAAATATTATCCCAGCAACTAAATGCCTTGATTTTCACAAATAGTTGGAATCATCATTTTTAAAAAAAATGAAACTTTTGGAATATTGACACTTGACACCAGATAAATATCCCATAACAGATTTAATACAATTTAGTAGAGATTGATGGACACAGTAGTTCAGCACTGGGATATTTTGTGCCTAATTGTTAGTTATCCAGAATAAAATTTTTCTGAATTTGTCATTTTTATTTGAAAGAGTATATAAGTACCACTTTCTCTGGAATTTATCCCTTAAGAAGTAGTATATCTGTAAACACGCTTGGTTTTCAGAAGTTTTAAGCATTTCACCCATTTCAACTCAAATTTTAACGACTTAGGAAAACTAGAGTACTTTTTCTGTAGCAGGCACTAATCAAAGCACTTCGTATATATAATCACATTTAATCCTTACAACCACACTATGACAGAGATCCTACTATCCTCAATTTGACCAATGGAGAGGGAGAAAGTAGGCCCAGAGAAATTGAATAGGTGCTCAAGGTTTCACAGCTGACAGATGGAAGGAATCCTCCATACCACACTTCACTCTTCTGTAGGAAGCTTCAGGAATGTTAGTGAAGTTGCCTTTAGACCTCAGGTAGGATGTTAAGAGCTAGAAATGCTGTTAAAGCCTATTAGAGAATGATGAACGTCAGCACCTATGAAAATGTATCAGTAAGTAGTACAAATACTATCAAAATTTCCCATTCTGTGAGATTACATTTATTCGGTTCTTGGGAAATTTTTAACAAAGCTTTACACATCTCCCAGCCTTTGTATATTCAGAAAAGATTGCAAGGTCAAAGATTTCAAGCCGACAGCATGACCCACATGCTAAGGAAGCCATCACCAGTGTCTGCTTAGATTAGCAACTGCTTGCTTTGTGTTTATTTTTCAGGCTATGAAAATGCTCGTGTCCTTATTTTTAGAAAGCAAAATCTTATTTTAAGGAATGTGCATATTCTAGTACTCCCTTGTCTGCTTCAAACAGCCCACGATAAGGAGGTACTAAGAATAACGGGCTCCTTTGTTGATTCACACAAGCACACACATAACTAACTACCTTTGGTTCCTAGACTACCAAACAATCCTTTCCTTCTTACTTGTAGATTGGGAGTTACTCTTTTGAGTTATTTTTGTTGAGAAGAGGAGTTATGTTATTTATTATCCCCAGCAATGAGATGTTCCAACCTTTTAGATATGCTAGTTAGTGCTTCAAAACTTTACAAAGCTCTTTTTCTTTCTTTCGTTCGTTCATTCATTCTTTCTTTCTCTTCCTTCTTCCTTCCTTCTTCCTTCCTTTCTCTCTCTCCTCTCTCTCTGTCTCTCTCCTGTCTCTGTCTCTCTCTCTCTCTCTCTCTCCTTCCTTCTTCCCATTCTTCCCTCCCTCCCTTCCTTCCTGCCTCCCTCAGTTTCAAGTCATATTTACTGAGTGCCTATTATGTGCCAAGCACAGTTAATGTGCTTCCCACTCAAGGCTCTAAATCGAGTCACCAAGGTTTTCTTTTCAAGGTTTCGAGACACCTTCAGAATTGCTAGCATTAGTGTCAGTGATGGGAAGAAAGACAGCTGTTCTCTATTTTCCCTAAGACTTTTTCACCTAAGACTGTCAGTTACCCCAATTTCTCACTAGCAGCTCTTTCTGCTCCAAACAGCAGGACGCAGGTGTCCCTGCACATCCTCTCCCATGGGGCAGTCAGTGGTACAGTTGTTTCCTTGAGAGAGTCAATGTTCTCATAAAAAACAGTTTGTAATTTCTCCCAAAACAAATACACGTTGCCCGTACAGCAGGCTGAACTCGTATATCTCATGTAACTCTCTAGAAAGACGGGTCATACGAGATTTACCAATAAAATTTAGAGTCGTAGCTGGACATCCTGTGCATACACCAAAACATTTTAATATACGTTCTAAATGAATTCATAAATTTGAAACATTTTACAACTGAAAGAGCAATAATAATTACAATTATTAAAACAGAATTTAAAACCAACACTTTACCCCATAGATTCATGCTCTAGCTACAAAGCCTTCAGGCAATTTCACTTAGAACTGTCAACTCTTCACTCTTGAAACTGCCACTTACCACTTCTTTGTTTTTTCTAAATAAAAAGCCTACTTTTTTTTAATTAATTACTCACATCAAGATATCTAAGTCATCTAAAACCCATTCCTACTCTCTTCTTATGCATTTGCTAATTACAAACTAGAAAACTAGAAGAATTAATAATTTTATTAGTGAGTAACTAATAATCCAACATTCCTATAGAAACTATAGAAAAAGTTCAATATACAGATGAAGTTCAAAGGTCAACCACCTGTAGATATACATGATATATATAGGCGAGTACTTTTCTTTTAACTTTTAAGGAATTTATTGCTTAAGTATAAAGCCAGCCATTAACTGCTGGTCAATGTATGATAAAATAACAAAGAGGGCCAGGGGTAGTTAATCCTTTCATTTGTATATGTATTTTTTTCATTTATATTTTTCCAGCCACCGTAGAAGACTTGACAGAAGCAATTCTTTGCAGGGAACTAATTTGACATAGCTGCCACCACTTTGTTCAAGATGTGTCTAAATATAAACAAACAAATGAAATGTAGTCACCAATAGGCCAGTATTATTTTGGCTCTTCATTTTTCTAGAGTTGGGCTGTTCTCCACCCACTTATGACTGGAACCAAGGTATAGTAAATGATTTGCTTAATGAGGAGAGAGAATTTCTCAGTACACATTTTTGTAGAGTACCTGAAGGTATCTGGAAGGTTTCTACACTCCAGGACAGATCAAGTTACTGTAATCCTCACCATTTCAAATCCTTTCACAGAGTCTACAAAGAGTCCTGTAAGTATACAACAAACAATCCAACATTCATATAGAAACTATTCATATTTTATATAGTTTATAAAAAATATTTTAATATATTAATTCAGTGAACTTTTACTGAGTTAAGTGCCAACTAATACACTTGGTACTTTTCAAAGCTGGAAACTTTGGTTTCGTAAGTCAACATGCTTACTCAAAAAAAACATTATACAGACACACATTGTAAAATATTGAGAGATTTTAATGTTCCTCTGTTAATTTGAAGCCCTTTATGAATTTTTAATCTCAGATTCGCTACATGTTGTCTATGACATCAAAAAAGCCTTCAGTTATTTTTTACATGTGATTAAGAACCCAATGCAAAGACCAATGCTTGACCTGAAGATTCACTAAAATCATATCCAAGAGAGGTTGATAATAGTACCCCATTTTCCAGAGCTCTCAGTCAATGCCCTGGTTCTGTATTCGCAAGGAATTGTCTCAATTTTATCAGCTGCTTTGTTTTTAAAACTACTTCTTATCCTTCCCACAAATACAGTATCTGTAGGAGGAGTAGCTGTGATAAATCACAATAAGAGGTAGAAAATCAATAGTGACACTAGATCCACTTTGCCTACCTTCCCCCCTCCCAACATGTTACTTCATTACTTCTTTGGGAATATAATTAATCACATGAAAAAGATTCCAAAATCTGCAGCTGCTTCTGCTAAGTCAATGAAAACTTTGAAAAGTGAAATAATCATTGGAATATGTTGTTTTGAGTGTTATTGTGCTCTTGAGAATTCTATGAAAGAAATTATAAGTAAAATATTTGAATTTTACTTTCTATGGAAGAATTGGAAACACGGATTATGTCAGAGTATAAAATTATGAGGTGTTTTCTTGAGTAAAAGTGATGGTTAGTGAAAATAACATCCAGTAAGTGATTGCAATATCCAGTATTTCAAGCAAAAATTTACAGAACAAATTCCATTATTGTAGGTTGCCAACAGTCCCTTAGAATATATTTGTTGACAGCATTATTGAAGTATAATTGGCATAGAAGGAACTGCACCCATTTAAAGTGTACAATTTGATGAATTTTGACAAACGTATGCATCCTTGAAATCATCACCATAATCAAGAGATTGGATTTAATGATTTACCCAAAAATCTCTCCAGTGTGCTTTTGCAATCCCTTATCCCCCCGGCCCCACCCTGCCTGCCCAGGAAATCACTGATCTGCTTTCTGTCACTGTAGATTAGTTTGTATTTCTAGAATTTTATAGAAATTCATAAAATGGAATCATCTTTATACTTTTCTTTGGCTTCTTTATTCAGCTTATTTGTATCTAGATGCATCAATGTTGCCAAATTTAACAATAGGTAGTTTTGATTTTTTTTAAATCAACTTTCCTAAATATTCGATAGTGAATATATGTATTTTTTCCCCTGTAATTTAGGCATATATGCATGACATATGCATTCATATATCCTTCCACTGAAATCCAGAGAAAAAAAGTCAGCTGCATTTGAGTCTGAATTAAAAAGAAAGGCAGTTCCATTCTATATTTAATAAGTATGCATTCACCTTACATATTTTTCCTGGTTCATATCCTTATTCTAGTCAGAGTACTTGAAGGATTAGAAAAAAATGATAATTTTATTATCTTTACATAATAATTACTGGTTTGGCTGGGAATGGTGCATTTTTGGCCATAACTCCAAATCTGAAAATGACAGAGGAGGTGTCAGCTGTATTTTGTCCATTTAGGGGGAAAATATCCTGGAAAGTATAATCATGTGCCTTAAACGTTATTTTATTGTAATGTAAAATGACTTTTTAAAAAGTACATTTTAACTGCTTATATCCATGACACAGATTAAGGTGTGTAAAATTATAAAAATTATGACAATTGCAAGCCAATATGCCACAGTTTCTGTTTGATACTAATTTTTACATTAATTTATCAGCTGTCTAAAATAACTTATAAAACTATATTATGATATCATCTCAACTTTGAAAGGATAAAAGCTGAAAAAAAAATATATTGTTGTGTGTGTGTGTGTGTGTGTGTGTATTCGCCTAAGAAAAAGACTAGATGTTAAAGTAATTCTTTCTGGATGATAGAATTTAAAATGATTTTTTCCCCTTCATTATGTTGCTTGTTTTTTCCCCCCAAGTTTTCTCCATTAGACACATGTAATTCTTGCCAAAAGAATAAAACCATTTAGAAATTTTTTAATTCTCCAAGGAAGATATCCAGGTTTTAACCTGAAAGATACAAGTTTATATAGTATGTTATGACAACCCAGTACACTGTATTTCACAGTATTGAGTGACAAATTACAGTAACATTGATAGGTTCATAAGAAAGTAAGCCACACAGGAGACCTCAGCAGTTCTCAAACATGGCTGTATACTAGAAAAACATGGGAGTTTTAACAAAATTGAAGGCCTGTGTCCCAACTCCAGATAGTCTGACTTAATTGGTCTAGGGTGCAGCCTGGGTACTGGGGTTGTAAAACGTTCCCTAGTTAATGCTAAGTGTGCAACCAAGGTTGAGAACCACAGCTCTGGAGACTTGCGATTGAATTGACTTTCCTGTTGCTTCCTGGATTCTGATGGGAATTAACAGTCAACTAAGCAAGGATATGAGAGAAAAGTAATTTCCTTTTAGCACAGTTTTTAAATGATATTAGGGGAGGGAAATTCTATGTTCTGGAATCATCATCATTACATATACTCAATCTGATCCTTCCAAGGAAATCAATCCACCTGGAAGGGGTCCAACATAAAGCCTCATGGCATAATGAATTTTGTTTTAGGTAGGAATATCTTATAGTAAGAGTGCATTTTTTAAAATCATGCCAATGAAGATGGTATTTTGGTATACAGTTACAGATAAATATAAAATCATCTATATTCAATTATATATTACTTATCATACTCACGAGAAGAAAACTATTAGGTTGTGAAATACTGAGTATTTGCTCCTACGTGTAGAATGTAATCACTATAGAAAATATTTCCTCAGCCAAAACCCTCATGCCTACAGTCATGAAAATAATCAGTATGAACTGATAAACATCTTAACTAGGAATAAATGGAAGAAAAACAGATAAGTTGATCTAACATTTCTTTGCATTCCTTTAAACTGACTTGCTAAAGTCTTTCAAAATAATTCCATAATAATGTCAATAAACCCATGTAAGTAGACACAACTGAGTTTTCACAAAGCTGCAAAAGCAATTCAATGGAAGGAAGATAGCCTTTTAACAAACAGTGCTGGAACAATTGAACATCCATAGGCAAACAAATTAACCTTGACCTAAATCTCACATCTTAGAAGAACATTAACTTAAAATGGATTACGCACTTAAAGGTAAAACATAGAACTATAAAACTTTTAGATAAAAAACATAGGAGAAAATCTTAAGGACCTAGGCCTAGGCGTGGAGTTCCATAAGAGGCATGATCCATAAGAGGAAAAACTGATAAATTGTGCTTCAAAAAATTAAAAATGTTGCTCTGCATAAGACCCAGTTAAAAAATGAAAAAGATAAGCTATAGCTTGAGAGAAAATATTTGCAAAGCACATATCCAATAAAAGACAAGTATCTAGATATATGAGGAATTCTCAAAACTCAACAGTAAAAAAAACAATCCAATGAGATAATGGGCAAAAAGACTTGACGAGACATTTCACCAAAGAGGATATACAGATGGCAAATAAATACATAAAAATGTGTGTGATTTGGGAGAAGCAAATTAAAACCACATTGAGGGGTTACTACATAACTACCAACAGAGCTAAAATAAAAAATACTGACAATACCAAATACCGGTGAGGTTGCAGAAAAACTGGATCACTCATATATTGCTGGTGAGAATGTAAAATGGTACAGCCACTCTGGAAAACAGTCTGGCATCTTCTTAAAAAAAACTAAACATGCAACTACCAAATTACACCCTTGGACCTTTACACAGTTCTGTTAACACAAAAACCTGTACACAAGTGCTTATAGCAGCTTTATTTGTAATAGCCCCAAAGGGGAAGCAACCCAGATGTCCCTCAACATGTTGAATGGTTATAAACAAACTATGGCACACGTATGTCTATACCATGAAACTACCTACTACCCAATAAAAAAGAAACAAACTACTGATCCATGCAACAACTTGGCTGAATCTCCAGAGAATTGTGCTGAAAGAAAACCACCAATCCCAAAAGGTTATATACTGTATGATTCTATTTATACAGCATTCTTGAAATGACGAAACTCGAAAAATTAGTCATTAGTCATAGAGAAGATATTAGTGGTAGCCAAGGGTTAAGGAAGGGTGGGGGAGGAGGAGGTGGGTATGGCCATAAAACCAGCAACAAGAGGGATCCTCCTGGGCCAGGAACATTCTGTACCTTGATTGTATCAAGTCAGTATCCTGACTGATATGTATCTTATAGTTCTGCAAGATGTTACCATGAGGAGAACTGGGTGCAGGGTATAAGGGCTTTCTTTGTATTATTTCTTAAAACTGCATGTGAGTCTACAATTAACTGAAAAAGAAAGGTTTAATTTTTTTTAATAAAGAACAATAAATATTTATTCTCAGATGGGCTAAAATATCCAAGACACCAGTTTTATTCAATTTAGTCTCCTCAACTTTCCAGAGTCCTTGAAATACTCTTTAAAATGAAAATTAAGCCAAATTAGATGTCAACACAGTGTTAATAGGTTGGTATTTTGTAGTGCTTCTAAGCTTGTTAACTATCAGACTTGATAAAAACACAGAAACAATAGGTTTCCTGACTCTGCTGTGTAAATACACTCTTAACTCTTGGCTTCATCTGCCTGAAGCAGTGGACCCACCTGTTATTATCCTGGCCAACATCATTTCCAAATTCTCCTGTTTGTGAAGGGTCTCAAAGGAACCAGAGCAAAACAAGAAAGGAAGCCAGGGGACAGTCACAGTGAGATCAGCAAAGAGGAACATCGTACACTCAAAAACAGCTTCTGCAGAGGTCCCTCCCTTTTCTGCTTCTCTGATCACCAAGGTTTAGGATGTCTTTCATTAGCAAAATACATCTGGGAATCTAGCAATACCTCGGATAAAGAAAGAACAAAAGGCGTGCTTTGCTTTGGTGATTTAAAAATGCTAATTTCCTAGGGTAACTTTAACTTGAACAAAATTGAGCGTGGATTGTATTTTCTGGATTTGAAAAAATCCATATTCTTCTTTGGCCTATATTTAATAACTACTATTATATATTTTCTTGTTTATAAACATTTGCAACATTCAAGGCAATGCAGCAAGGCATTCCCTAAGATTAACAAATTAATACATTTCTATAATCATATTTTTTAAAAGCTCTGATAATGATAAAGCTCTCAGCCAGCACACTGGCCACCAGTATTAGAAGCTGATTTTTGAGCAGAGTAAGACTTGGGTCCTGGCCGAGAGCTACACTTACCCCCAAAATGTCCACATTTCATTGTATTCAAGTAAAATGGTTTCTGGACACTTTGGAGATATGTAGACAAATTCCATTTTAACCACTCTTCAATATAATGGTATGTCTAACTTTGGTGGCCAAGAGAACAGGTAAGAGGATTTTTAGAGATCTGAGCAGACTAAGGTTTCATTGATATCCTTGCAATGGGCTTGCTCTGAACAAACTAGCAGTTGAGTTGAAGAATGATTGTATTTATTATTGAATAATTTCCTCCTTATTGACACAATTTTTTCTCAGCAGCACAAGTTGCAAAAGCTATTTCTTAAATGTGTTATCATCCCAAAACACAAAACCATAGAGATAATTAAATGGAAGGCTCTTCCGTCCCACTTAAGCCACAGTTAAGATTCAGAAAAGTGGAGATGGTAAAAAGGATTGGCCTTGGAACTTCATTGAGTTTTTCTTTCCTAAAGCTGCAAAGTTCCAGTTTGCTTTCTGTTACTGCGTCTTATTTTTTTTGTTCTGGTTTATACCTTTATTGTGGAAATTGCGGTTCTGATTTGAAGTCCCTTATCTGTCCCCATCCTGCCCCACCCACACACTTCCGGCTCCCCACTCTTGTATTCTCCTGCATTCCTCTACCAATCCTGGGAATCCCAAGATAAAGAGGGAGTTTACTGTGGGGGAAACTCACATAAGGCTTCCTTCTTCTTCCTGGTGCTTTTACATAGTGGGTCAAGTGCCCTGAAACTCATAGACTCTTGGAGAAGGGAGCGTAATGATGGTTCTCTTGAGGGTGGTGGTCCGAGGGGTGTTAGAGAGGAGGTGGGTCCAGCCTGGGGCAGGGCTCAGGGACAAAGAAATTACTCTCTTGATAAGCCCAACACACTTTAGACTGGAACATTTATTTTTCATTTTTCTGTTTTCTTTGGACTATGAACTAGGAAAATTTTAAATGTGATTTATTTCACCAGCCACTGTGGGGTCAAAAAATGATGTGTTGACCACTTGTAGGTGAGAATTTTGTCTGTGGAGCAATAGCTGACAAATAAGAGGTGAGATCAATGAAAATTACAGGCTTTGCCACTTGGGGACCTTATTTGCTAGAGGAAGTCTTGGTGGAAACAATTGGAATGACAACCCATTGAATCTGTCCTTAAAACCAAGAAGATGAAGAGAACTACTTATTTTGAAAATAATTATTAAAGCACCTTTATTTCAGATTATCCCTTCCAGTTGCACTCTAGGCCTATCACAATTTCCCTCTAACACAAGAATTCTGAGACTAGGAATTTGCCATGAGCGACAATTTTGAGTGGCCACAAATGTCCATCTCAGAAGGCAGAGCCAAACAGGCAGGTTCTCAGAGGACTCTCTAAGTGCAAGAAGAAAACAGGAAAGCTCTTATTTACATGTATGTAGTTTCATCCTATCTATAAATTACTAATCTGAGAATATTATATGAATACCTAATATAGTATAGTATCATAAATATTAGGTCGGTGCAAAAGTAATTGTGGTTCAAAAGGTTAAAAATAATTGCAAAAACCTCAATTACTTTTGCACCAACCTAAAAAATATAGCTATGGATATTGGATCCAAATGCTCAATTAAAAAAACTGATGGCGTATACATGTGAGAAGCCTGGAGACTGCTTTGCGAAAAGCGAAGAAAATCAGTCTTCCTCAGTCCAGGCCATAAAAATGACTTGTGATTTAAAACCGGAAATTCACACTTAGTATTAGTGGCTGGCTGTTAAGTCATTCACATCACACACTCCTCAAGGAAAGGATCGCATTTTATATTTTTCCCCCCATAATCTAGCATAGTCCTTGAAAGTGTAAGAGAATTCTTAATGATGGGTAAACTGGATGTGAGAGGGAGTGGAGAGGAATGGCCAGGGACTGTCCTTACATTCGTTTATCTGGATTTAAGTCTTGGTCAGCCACTTGGTAGCTGTGGCTTCAGACAAGTTAGTTGACCTGTCTGTGCTTTGGTTTGCTCAACTGTACGGTGAGAATTTAATACCTTCCTCGTAAGGTAGTGAGGAGTAATTATGAGGACACATTTAAAGGGCTGAGAACAGTGCCTGGTACTTAGGAAATATTTCCAAAGCAGGATTTCTTCTTCTCCAAGGCAGTGGTCTCCAGTCTTTTTGATGATCTACCCCATCACTACAAAAAAAAAAAAGCATTTAGCTTCATATGTATATTCTATTCTATTCTATTATTTATTTATATATTCTTATTTATCTATTCTTTCTATTAATCTATACCTTTGAGCATCAGTACTACAAAGCAAAATGCTATGTATTATTTCACCACCAGGATTGGACTGCATGCCTGATAGATGACGTTATAAAAAGACCTTGGCTTCCATTTTAGATACCCACTCTCTCACTCTCTCTCTCTCTTTTCCCTCCCTCTCTCTCTCGCCCTCTCTCTCTCCTCTCTCTCTCTCTCTCTCTCTCTCTCTCCTCTCTCTCTCCTCTCCCTCTCTCTCTCATCACTCTCTGACTCAGAGGAAAACATGCTGCCATGTTGTGAGCAACCCAATGGAGACGCCCATGTGGTGAGGGCCTGACCTCCTGCCAATAGCCAGCTAAGGACCGAGGCCTACCAACAACAGGAGGGCGAGCTGGCAAGCGGATTCTTCAACTCCAGAGGAGCCTGGAAAGAACTACAACACTGGCCGGAAGCTGGAATGCAACCTCAGGGGAGACCCTGAGCCAGAACCACTCAGCTAAGCCATTTCCGGCGTCCTGAGCCGCAGAAACTGGGTACAATAAAAAAAAAAAGAAAGTTTGTTGTTTTAAGGTATTTAAAAAATGCTCTGTTTTTTGTTTAAAGGACAAATAAAATATGTTGGAATTTGCAAGCCCCAAGGATTTCAGATATTTACAAAAGAAGGTGGTAGATCCTTATGATTTTTAGCAGATGCATAATTCCCAGCGGTCACTAAGCCTATCTGAGTTGAGGCTCCGGATTTCTCTTGTGTCACAGTTTGGTGACAGCCACCCTCTACAAAAGCCGCTGCACTGTTTAATTCCAAACAAGATCTGGATGGAGCTCTCAGACGCAGATGTATGACGAGGAAATGAGCTCATTAAATGGCAGGCAGAGCCACAGAACAATTTTCCAACAAGGACGTTCCTGCAGAGAGGACCTGTGCAGTGACCACAGAGGCAGGATCAGCTGTGACAACGCCCTGTGGCAAATAAAAACTCAGGAGATGCTCAACAATGCAACGCCCATTGAAATAGGACTGTATGTAAAATGGCCTTGTTCTCATCCTCGGGGGCTATTTGAGAGGCTCCAGAATTTTATAAGACACACGCTAAAACAATATCTATTTTCAGACCTAATAGTGGAGTGCAAAAAATATATGTAAATTTAAAAACACTGAATTTTAATGTGGAGTAATCTTAGGATCTGGCAGAGTTTTGGGGAGGCGCAGAAGACATTTGGAACAGCAACCAGGAGAGGAAACAGCTCACTGCATAAAGAGTGATGTCACGAGGAAAGCCAGGCAGCCATCGACACTTTGTTCCATACAAATGAGCTGCAAAGCACTATAAATGCAGTAAGTAAAATTAATATTTGTAAAAGACACAATCAGTTGCCTTAAAGAAATGGTAAGAGTAGGTCTCTCAGAATCTACGTGGAAATTTGCAACATGCTGAGAATTTGGGGGAGCCAAAAAATTTAAACCTCAAGAGGTCCCATCTCTTCATTGAGGGGAGTGATTTTACATCTCCAGCTCGTCTCTTTCTATGGTGAGGTTTCAATCGTATTTAGCTCTCATTTAGAGCACAGACAATGACTCTAGGATATGACCTTTCTCGGCACTGTGATCTTGAAGAATACGTGGGCCCCTTTTAAATTCTCGGAGCAAAATTAAATAGTAGATCTTTTATGTTAAACTGTTATTTTAATTTGTAAAACGTTGGATCTTGTATTTTGTCTCACGTTTCACTACTGTGTCCTCCACAGTAGAGAGCTGTGATGAAGAGGCCACGATACCCATTGTCCTCTGTACTGTCCGTGGATTGTCTGGTCACCCACCCACCACAGGCATAGGACGCTTGGGTCTCTGTGCGTGTGTCCAGGCAGCGTCTCCTCAGGTGGAGACTGTTAATACACTGGAAAATAGTCCCTTTGGTTTTTCCAAATTTTTTGGCCTAAAACAGAGCATTTTTCTGCCCTTCCTCGCCATCAAGATCTCCTTAATCCTGCAATTCATCCACTCAGGCAAACTTTTCACCTTACTCCAGCATCCTAGCAGACGGAGATGACAGGGGCTACGATTTGAACACTGACCTGATGCCATGGATGGTATTTCTTCCTTCCCCCTGGCGTATCTTACTTCTCTTCCTCTGTTGACTTTCATACAATGTATAACTCTATTTTAGATTTAAAAAATAAACAACCGCTAAACTTTACTTAACACCCTTAGAAGCTGCCTTTCTGTTACAGTCAAGTTTCTTGGAAGAATAATCTAGAAGACCAGCACGTTGGTCTTCTTCACCTTACGCTCTGTCATTCCTCGACTCTCTGCCATCTGGCATCTGTCCCCACCACTCCGGCAGGCTGCTGCTGTCTGCTTGTCTTGGTCCACCGCTGTGCGTCAGCCTCTATCTTTGTTCCCATCCTGCGATATGACGTTGTGGACCACTGCCCTTGAGAAACCTCTTCTTCTGCAGCTACCTGGCTTTAACTGCCCTTTGGTCTCTGGCCGACCTTGTTCTCTCCTCCAATGTGGCTGCTCCTCGATACCCTGTCCCGGACCATCTCCTGTTCTTCTCTCACCTCATCTCATACTCTGTCTCCTTCCTGAGTCAGCCCATCCAAAACTTTAGTAGCTACTTACTTGCCAAGCATATCCAGATGCGTCCCTTAGCCAGTCTCTTTCTGCAACCCAGAAACAGACTATCCAACTGCCCTTTTTATACATCAACTACTTCAAATGAGCTCACCTCCTTTTCCAAATAACTTCCTCCCTCTCTTGTATTTCATAGCATGCTAGTTCATCAACCAGAAAGCTTAGAGTCATGCAAAATTCCACCATGTCCCTCATTGCCTCAGCCAGTAGCCAAATTGATTAATTCTGTCTCCTGAAAGTTTGAGGTACTTGTTCCCCTCCATTTTCACTACTGCAGCCCTTGTTATTTGGGCCTTACTACTCCTTCCTTGTTATACTGTCCTATTTTACATCTCCAGCACAGACACAGTTTGACATGTGTATGTTTGTACAAGTCAACTTTCATCTACATGTTAGGAGTGGTTTGTTGACATTTAAAAGACCCTGATCACAATACTATTCAGCCTTAAAAAGGAATGAATTCTGATAGATGCTAAAACATGAATGAACCTTGAAAACATTATGCTAATTTTTACGAGGTTAGAAATAAGCCAGGCACAAAAGAACACACATTGTATGATTCCACTTATATGGCGTTTCTATAGAAGTCAAATTCATAGAGACAGAGAGTGGAATGGTGGTTGCCAGGGGTTGGGGGTGAAGAGAATGGGGAGTTGTCATTTAATGGTACAGTTTCAGTTTGGGATGATGAAAAAGTTCTGAAAATGGATAGTGTTGATTGGTTGCACAACATTGTGAAATACTTAATGCCACTAAGAGTTACAATGGTCAATTGTATTTGTATACTTTACCACATTTTAAAAGTGGGGAAAAGAAGACCCCTAATCGGAAGTCAACCCCAGGAAGGCACTTCAAATACGTCACTTAACCTGCACTAGAGGATTTACTGATTAGAATATAAGGGAGGTTAAAGAGCATTGTAAATTGGTAAATGGGGTGAAAGGGACAAGGATTACTGCTAAAAAGAATTACACAGGCACTTCCTCTTGTATGAGTGGGTTAAAAATCAGGTGAAACCCTTAGCCTTAAACCTTGAGAATGGCCCCTGAGGTCCGGAAATTCTAGAAATTTGTTGGTGCGCCTCCATTCTCTCTCTTCATATTCCGTTAAGACTGCTGCCATCCTGTCCTCAGAACAATGTCACATTTGCCATGAGAAGGGATTCTGTCCTTTGAGGTGTTTCAGCTCCTACAGGGCAGAGAACTAGGACTTCATGGTGCTCACACAACACGTTGTGTTTCTGTTTTCCTGCCTGCTTGCTCCTATACATTTGTGCCTGTTGTAGAAGCTGCTTTCATGCAACATACACCTGAAGGGACTTGGCAAAGGAGACCTATAGCTCTGGGTGCTTCTAATCCTTGGAGGCTGCTGAATTTCTGCAGTCTTCCTAAAATACAAATCAGGTCACGTTAATTTCTCACTCAAAGTTCTTCCGTGGACCCGTTCCCTTCCCATCACCTGCCCCCCTTACTTGCAGAGGAAATCCCAGCTCCTAGCCTGGAACATAGGCCTTTTCAGATCTGCCCCTGCCTTGGTTCCCTTCTCTTCCCCACCCTCATTCTCTGCCCCATCAAGCCAAACTCTGACCTGCTCTGTCTTTCCAGCTCCTGCTCTCTGCAACATGCCTTTTATTCTGCCCCCAGAGCTCTTCCTCCCGCTTGCACTCTGGTTTTTGCTGAAGGGACACAGCCTCTTCAGAGATGCCAAGTCCTGCCCTCAAATGACAGCATCTGGCCCTGGAATTCAACCTTTTTTTTCACCACACTGTCAGCAGCCATGAGAGATCACCCAGTGTGCATCCAGAGAAAGGTGGAGTAGACACAACAGAGGGAAACAGACAACTGCTGCAGCCCGAAATCTCTTAGGGGTTTAGGTAAAACTGGAAACGTGAGTAAGCTACACTTTTGGTTTTTAATTTAATTACAGCAGAGAGATCCAGACTCGAATCTGAAGGAGGGGTCAATACTAATATTGTTACAGGGACTCGCGTTTCTTTCTAGCTGATTTCCAGTGAGAGGACCAAGGCACTTTTTTCTACAAAGCTGCACCTGAGAACAAGGTACAGTTTCAGTTTGGATGATGAAAAAGGTGCCTTTTCTGATGAACATCCCCCACCTGTGCGGAGTCCAAGCATCCTCAGCTGGTCTCCCGGAAACACTACCTGTGGCCGGCAAGCTGATGGCCAATGTCGCAGAGGCGCCGAGGGAAAGCGCCGGCTGGAACCTAATCAGATTGCAAGGCCAGCGGGGCTCTTTGGGAAAGGAGGTGGGGTGGGTGTCAGGCAGAGGTAAAGCTTATTGAGAACAAGGGCAGGATGCAGGGAACGAGCCAAAAAATAAACCTGAACTCAGTCTCAATTGCTGTTAAGTGTCACCCACCGGAAAGCAACTTAAAACAGAAGGCAACCACCTCATCTGCCAACGCTTGCGGCTCTTAGGACCAAACCCCGCTGTGCAGCTATTCTTAGTCATGGTTTTTCCCAGCCCAATCTGGAGTCGAAGTTAAAAGACTTCTGCCTATAATAAAGGGCTATCCCTTTCCCCTTTATTTCCTGATTTTTACCTTTTGCCTCTGCAGTCTCTGTTAGTGCATGTTCTGGACATAATAAAGAAGGCTAATTTGTGCAAGCAAAAGCTTGTGTTTGAACTGGCAAAGCATTGCAATTAAGAAGACTAGCAGGAAAAAAAAAGAGGCTAGCAGAGTGTAAATAGAGGTCAAAACTAGCTTTCTTTGTTTTAAAAAGTCCTACTCCTTTTCTTACCGATTATCGCAGTTAGTTATGAGGGTTTTGTTTTCTTTTAAGCCTCTTGAATTCAAACTAGTAAAGCTTTATTTCTTTCAAATGTATACAATAGCTGGACTCACATTTACCAACATGTACAAGGCCTCAGGTTGTGGTTTCAATGACTACAAATGCTCCCTTTAAGTCAATGTAATTTCTAAATCAAAACGTTCTGAAACCAACAGGAATGTTTATCCTTAGCCTGAATTAACTACGGCACCAACAACTTTGTGCTCTCATTTGTGGAAGGGATTCTGCCTTCATCAGTGACACTGGCTGGATTGTGTTATAAAGACAGCAGTGGGAATTTGTGAGATCATCTGGGATGTCTCACTAAGACAAGCTGGAGAGCAAAGAGGAATTGCAAATGTGAGAAAGGGGCACCTGAGTCTTGGGGGTTGGCAAGTGTGTACAATGACTGAGACTTTGTGGAGGGAGAGATATGGAGGTGTCACATTATGGCCAAGAACACAGCCTTTGCTGCCCGCACAGACCCAGCCCTACCACTACGTGACCTACCTGACCTACTCACGTAGGA
This sequence comes from Rhinolophus ferrumequinum, assembly GCF_004115265.2. Lineage (NCBI taxonomy): Eukaryota > Metazoa > Chordata > Mammalia > Chiroptera > Rhinolophidae > Rhinolophus > Rhinolophus ferrumequinum. The sequence continues at coordinate 94,209,220 of NC_046286.1, read as the reverse complement.
GGAATTGCTAAGTGTCTCCAAATCTTCCTGTTCTGTTTTCTCATGTGTGAAGTGGGGATATAAAACACCATTTACACAAGACTGTTTGTAAAAGATTTTCATGTGATAAAGGTACAAGGCAGTAAGCCTAGTAAATAAACATTGGCTATTGCTTATTGTTCCAATACTAGCTCCAGCACTTACTAACTCTGGAAGTTTGGGCAAGGTTTCTGGAACCTGATTCCTCATTGTGCAATAGGGCTGTTCACATCTACTTCATAGAATTACTGTGAGAATAAAGAACAGAACGGTGTATGTGCAGGGTGCCTGACACAGCACGTGGCCAATCAGTCTTAATGCCTGCCCCCTTCCTCCCCTAGCTCCCCTTCCTCCACTACCGTGGGCTTAAAATTAGAGGGACATCTGCCTACTAATTGTTTATATTTGTCTTACATAGGTAGCCATTGTATTTGTTGCCTCATGGAAGGACTGACCATAATTTAAAACACCATTTTCTCATTCTCTTCTTATGTGTTTTAGAGATATTTATGAGGTTAGAACATCATTTACTTATTCATTCCTCAAGTGTAACGGTCTAATCCCAAGCCTGTATTAAATACTTGGAAATATAGAGAAAGCAGCAGCTACTGCCCTCTGGGAGTTTGCAATCTGTGGGGAGGAACCGCAATAGGAGCAGAGGATTATGGTACACAGAGGTGGAAATAGGCGGGGAACCCAACTGTTCTGAGGAAGGGTCTTTCCATAGGCCAGGTGGGTCAGGGAAGATGGGCCTGAGCAGGTTACTGGCTGAATCTAGAAAGTAATAGGATGAAGGGTGAGGCGTTCACTAGCCATATGGACATTAGGGATGTGGATGAAAAAGGGTGCTATAAATAAATCATAAATTCCTAACTGGGCAGGTCATGGTGGTAATCCCGCCCCAGGCCTGTAACTTCTCAGTGAAAGCCTTTTAAGTCAGCCCTGTCCATTGTTCTTGTGCATTTAGGTTACACCTTGAAATAAGTGTTATGCCCTCGAGAGAGCACATCATCTTAACTATTAAGCCTTGCTTTCTCCCACCTCCACTTACTCTTCCTTCTTTCCCTCCTTAATTTCCAACGCACAAAGGAAACGGCAAAACTGTTATTCTCTGAACATTTGAAATCTTGCTTCCTGGCAATTGCCGTCAATTTTGACCTCAAACAAACACTTAGAAAAATTCTCTACAACTGTGGACATTTCTTACGTCGACAGGGCGAGTAAGAATATGAAAGGCATCCATCCACAGAGGGACGAGCATTTGCAAAGGCACCAGGGAAATGAAAGGGAGCTCCGTGAGTGTGGGGAGCTTTGCACGGCTCAGCAGGACTGGACATGCACTGTGCGTTCTGGGGGAGGTGTGGGGCGGAGGGCTGCACATGGTATTCTAGGGGTACCCCCAAAGGCAAACTAGGGTCAGATCATAACAGATCTTATAAGGCACTAGGACACTTTCACATGGCTTTTAGGGAGTCATTGAGGGGTGTGGGGTTATTTTTGCATCTGTAAGATTTATTAATTCATATATTCCATTAATTAAATTTAGAAACAAATAGGATTTTCATTATGTATGTTTCAATTTTATTTTTTAAAATTATCATATCCAAAGTTGACCTTTTGGGGGTGTATAGTGCTATGAATTTCAACACATGTACAGTTTTGTGTAACTATTACCACAATCGGGATACAGACCAGTTCAATCACACCTTCCCCAAATCCCTTCTGCTACCCCTTTGTAGCCATACCCTTCCTCTACCCCAACCATCGCAAGTACTCCTCTATTCTCCATCACTATAGTTTTGTCTTTTTGAGAGCGTCATATAAATGGAATTGCGTAATATGTAAACTTCTGAGACTGGCTTCTTTTATCAACGCAATGCCCTTGGGTTTCCCCCAAGTTGTTGTATATATCAGTCTGCTCTCCTGTTGATTACTTGGTAGTGGTCCACTGTATGGACATACCACAGTTTATCCATCCCCCATAAAAGGACATTTCACTGAAGGGTTTTTTTTTTAGCTGTCAGAAGAAGAGATGGGAAGAGAGCTGGACCGAGGAGTGGGAGACCAGTCCATGAGTTTTCATGACATCTGTTTCATGAAACTCAGATTATAGCCATGAGGCCAGAATAAAAGGGGACAGGTAGAGAGATTTCCATGAGGAAGAATGAACAGGATATCAATGACTAATTGGACCCAAGCGGGAGGAAGAAAGAAAAGTCTAGGCTGAAGCGTGAGTTTCTGGTTTTGAAGATAAGTGGAATTACCAAATAGAGAATTCAGGAAGAAGAGCTTGGGGCCAATCACATTAGAGGCCCAGATTTGACCTCATTAGGAAAGCTCTTCATGGATGGATGAAAATATGTAAAGCCCCTGGCCCAGAGCAGCAGCTCAATAAAGGACAGATCATTGGGGACCTAGTGTGTCCCAGCCGCTGGGCACAAAAATGAAAAAGACACAGTCACCAGCCCTGAAGAGGCAGATCTCTACACAGATTGTTTGAATACAACTATGGAGGTGTGCACTGTGTGTTTCCAAAGTAGACGGAAAGGACACTTAGCTGAACCTGAGCTATCAGAGATGGTTTCCTGGAGGAGGAAGTGGTTTAAGACTTGATGCAAAATCTTTCCTTTGAGGAAAAATGCTGTCCTTCAGATGGAACCACTTACAATGCAAACATTAACGGGAGGAAACAACAGTTTAACTCCCTGGCATTGGTAGCATGCTGGTCTGCATTAGATAACTACTTTATCTAAAGCGAGGAATACTGGAAAAGTTTGAGTAGAGGATGAGATGAAAACCCACCATCTGGGAGCAGGGGTTGCTGAGTTATCTAATTTGGGAAATCTGACTAAACAACTAGAATTGCCCAAAGCCTTTTAAAAATTCAGATAACTGAGGCTTACCACAGACCAAAATCTGGACTCCCTGGGCATGAGATATGAAAAAAACAAAAACAAAACCCAGCAACAAAGCCTGGGGACACTGAGTTACCTACCTGGATTTTTGCCACAGACATTGTCTAAATCCTCATCTTCACAATTCTGGCCTTTGGTTATGAGGGAAATAGAGCATGTGAATGATTCGGTCCAGCTCATTCTTATTCTTGGAAAACCAACTCTGACTAGGGGTTACTTGTCTTATTTATAGCCAAATAATCTCACTGCACCCGATACAAAAATATAAACAAACTTAAATGTATGCGTTTTATAAAACAGCAATGATAGCTCTACTTTTTTGAGCTCTCACTATGTCCCAATCTTGCATATACCTAAACATTTCTCATCTTTCTAACAACTCAGGGAGGTAATTATGAAATAGGCCCATTGTTACTTGTTCAAGGTTGTGCATCTCCCAGTGGCTGAGCCGTCAGATTCCAAATTTCATTCTTTCCATTATATGAAATAAATGACCTTGAAAGATCTGTAATGAGGACAAGAGTGGCCAGCCAGAAAAATACCAAGGGAACCAGTAAGAAAATATGACAATTAAGTGCGTAACAAATTGGCTAGGGGAGATAATGAAAAATAAACAAATGAAGGAAGAGAGAATGAATAGATTTTAGGGCAAGCATCTATTAGCAAAAGAGACAGAAAAGTCTGAGGGGATCATTTGTGAAAAACAATGAAATAGACCCAGTATTTCCTGACCCGTGTCTTATGTGTGTGCAAGGCTGGTGTTTATAGTTATTCCTGAACACTCTACCTACCCTACTTCCCGAGTTTCTTGACCTCAGGAAAACAGGTCTAAAGAGACTGCTTCTGTCATTTCCAGCTGTCCCTGTTGTCCATCAAATGCAGCCTTTGTTTCTCTTGCAGCCTTTCTGCCTCCAAATGCAGCTTCAACCCTGTCTCGAATTGTCTTAGAGGCTGAGGACTGACAGTTGAATCCAAGTCTAGAGACACAGATCTTGACCTTAATAGCACATTGACCTAGAAAATACATCAATTAATACAGATAGGAAGAGATGGAAGAAAGAGAAGCACAAAAGGGGGCAAAGGATTATTAAAGGAGGAGTAAAGGGACTGAGAGCCGAGCATGCTGACCAAAGAAATCTGGGTTAATGATAGCATGTCCAAGAGATGACTTTAAAGCAGGTCGCAAAGGGTCACAGTGTAGCAAGATCACAGACACACCCCATCACTAGGAGTTACTCCCAAAACAAGGGAGTTAAATATAGTCTGGAATTTAGGTTAGATGTAAAGAAGAACTTTCAGGGAATAAGGTATGTTTAATAAAGGAAAAGATGAGAGAGAAAGCTATGTAAATCACCCGCTTGTATAATATTGAGACATAATTATTACTCTCAAGCTCCAAATATATGCATGGCATACACTTGTAATTCTAGCAATTATCATCAAGAACTACATGTATGGCACTGTACTGGATACTTTCAATACATTAATTGCTTAATTTCATCTTTATAGGAACTCCCAAGGTGAATATTATTACCCACATTTTACAGACAAATAAACTGAGGCTCAATGATATTAAGGGACTTTCTGGGGACACATGTAGTGAGTGGCATGGCTGGATTTAGACTGAGTTATCTTTGACCTTGAAATTGATGGTGGCTCTTGCCACCATATCAGCCGGAAACTTGGTCTTGAATTGATTCGGACTAGGGGATGACCAAATCAATTCAGTTGGACCCCATCTCTGCCTTATCGTAGGGACAAAGTAGAGAAGGAAAAGAGAGGAATTGAGAGTGACCTCACATTGGGCAAGTCTCCTGGTACGGCTATCAGCACAAAGCCAAGAAAACCTTCCTCTAGTTCCTTCAGGGTGAATCCTTTTAGATTTGAGTAAGTGATGTCAGCATTGCATTGTATGCTTTACAAGCACTGTTCTGGGCATGATTTCTGCATCTGCATCCATACTCTGAGAGAGAGAAGGGTGAGGCTTAGGGAAAGAGGCCAGGGGCCTTGCCCCAGCCCATCCTACAACACTGAGCAGAGGAAACAAAGCTCCCACCCAGGTTCCAAATATGAGAAAAAAGGATGTCAGCCAAAGTGTCAGACAAAGGATCTCTGAAAATTCTTTCCTCCATAAAAGTCATGAGAAAACTGGCCTATGTTCTAATGTGCCGTTTCAATTCTCCAGGATAATTTTGAAGGTCGTCCTTTAAACAATTCTACCTGATACTAATAAAAAAAAAAAATTCTAAAGGCAGGTTGAAATGAAAGGACACTAGACCGTAACACAAATCCATATGGAGAAATAAAGGACATGGGTAAAGGTAACTACATAGGTAAATATAAATACAGCATAACTTTATTTTTGGTTGTACTTTTTCTCCTAGCTGGTTTAAAGGAGAACTACATACAACAATAATTATAATTCTGTGTTGATGAGCACACAACATATAAAAATAGAACTTGTGTGCCAATAACAGCACAAGGGAGAGGATAGGAACAGATCCTTAGGAGCAAGTTTTTTGTAGACTGTTGAAATTAAGTTGGTGTTAATGTAAACAAGGTTGTTATAAATTATGAGGTTGGACAATTAAGTTTATGAACTCATCCTAGAAAACGTGCTCCATACCTCATTGCTGAATATCACTACAGTCACCTTTGAAGTACTCCCCTTGGGAAGGTATGCACTTACACCAGCACCTAGTTCACCCTTCAAAGCAATTTTGGAACTCTTTTTCTGGAATTGCCGTCAGAGTTGTCGTCATATTACCCTTGATGTCCTGAATGTCATCAAAATGTCTGCCTTTCAATATTTCCTTTATCCTCAGGTAAAGAAAGAAGTCATTGGGGGCCAGATCAGGTGAGTAGGGAGGGTGTTCCAATACAGTTATTTGTTTACTGGCTAAAAACTCCCTCACACACAGTGCCGTGTGAGCTGGTGCATTGTCATAATGCAAGAACCATGAATTGTAGGCGAAAAGTTCAGGTCGTCTAACTTTTTCATGCAATCTTTTCAGCACTTCCAAATAGTAAACTTGGTTAACTGTTTGTCCAATTGGTACATATTCATAATGAATAATCCCTCTGATATAAAAAAGGTTAGCAACATTGTTACAAGTTCGCGAACTTAATTTTCAGACCTCGCAGGATGTTAATTTTAATCTGCAGGGTAAACCACTAAGAAAATAACTGGAAAAAAAATCAGAAAAGAGACAACTAAGGAATTTAAATAGGATACTAGAAAATATCTACTTGTCAACATATGAACATCCAAACCTGGATAAAATTTTTATAAGAATTTATTAGAGTTATTTGAGCAAAATCTCAACAGACTGAAGGAATATAACAAAATTATGTGCTCTCTTAAAGGTGATCTAAAAATGAGGCATTTCCAAGGTGTATTAACCTAGATGCACAGAAATAATGAACAGGGCTTGCTTAAGGCAAAGATAAATCTTTTTCCCAAAGGACTTGTAGGCCTGGGGTGTGACTACCCACCATGACCTGCCCAGTTAGGAATTTATGATCAGATCACCCTGTGAGGTTACTTTTGGTTACTATTATTGCAGAATCCCTTTTTCTTCCACATATTTAACACACAAGATTGCAGTATGGAGGATAAGAGGAACAAAAAGACATAAGACATAAAAAACAAACGGCAAATTACAGACATAAATCCTACTTTATCAGTAGTTACATTAAATATAAATGGATAAAACATGAAATTAAAAGGTAGATATTGGAAGAATGGATTTTAAAAAAACAAAATATGATCCAACTATTTGCTATCTACTTCAGATTCAGACACAAATAGGTTGAAATTAAAAGTCTGATAAAAGACGGGGTGGCTAGTTAGCTCAGTTGGTTAGAGCATGGTGCTAATAACACCAAGGTTGCCGGTTCCATCCCCGTATGGGCCACTGTGAGCTGCACATTCTTTAAAAAAAAAAAAAAAAAAAGGTCTGATAAAAGATAAACCATGTGACTAATAACCAAAAGAGAGCTGAATGTTAATATGCTAATATCAAATGTTAATATGCTAATATCAGTGGCTATGCTAATACCAAAAACAGAATTTAAGACTAAAACAAATGTTAGTAGTGACCAAAGAGACATCCATCAAGAATATATAACAATTGTAAATTGTTAGGGACTGAATTTTGTCCCTCCCCCCCTCAAAAAAAATTTATATTTTGAAACTCTAACTCCCAGTATCTCAGAATGCAATTATTTATTTGGAGATAGGGCCTTTAAGGAGGTAATTAAGAAAAAAAAAATCTTCATATACCTATCTCACCTGAGCCTACCAGGGGAGGGAAAAAAGAAGGGAATTATCTCCATTTACAAATAGAGAAGCAGCAGCTCATAGAGAAAAGCTCTAAGTAGGTAGTGTCTGTTCTGAGCTAAAATTCAGGTCTGTGTGTTGTCTAGCACCCAGGTCTAGCACTCTGAAAAAGAGAGGCCTGGGGGAGATGCAAGATGGCAAAGTAGATCAGCACTGTGCTTGCCTTATCCCATGAACACATAAAAACTACAACTAAATTATAGATAAATCAATCTGGAGAACCATCTGAAGTCTTGCTGACCAGAAGTTTTATAACTATGGCTATAAAGAAGAGACTTTATAGGGTAGGAGGAGCGGAGACACTAAACAGACTGGTCTCACATACACGTGTGACGTTGACAATCAGGAGAGATATCTTGGCCACAGAGGTTCCCCACGAAGGAGCGAGAGACTCCAGCCCCCTACACCATGCTCCCCAGCACAGAGTACTGGTGCCAGGAAGAAGAACCCCACAACTTCTGGCTGTGAAAAACAGTGGGGATTCTGACCATCTGGATGGGAGAGAAGGCTGTGAAGAAACCCATACATCATCTTAAAGGTCCCTCTCAGGCATTCACCCTGGGCTCTGGCAGAGGGACGGTGACTCTGGGTGCGTTAGAAACATACGGGGAGAGACTGAGTTGTATAACTTCAGAGCAAGGACTGGAGGGACAGTCCCCATTTTCCCTGTGTGGTGCCCTGCTCCCATGCACCTGGCTGGCAGACTCCATATTTCCTGTGTTGAGCCTGCCCATATAGGCCGTATCTGAATCTGATTCGCCTGGTGAGTTCCACTGCTCCACCCTGCTGACTGCCTGAGACCCTGCCTCACCCAATTAATTTACTGCACTAGGCTTTATCAGCAGCTGATCCTTAAGGGAGCCGGCAGATGGCAGCAGGCCTTAGATTGTCCTGATTTTTTGTGGAGCTACCCTAGATCCGGTACTGGTGGCAGCCATCCTTGGTTCAAAGCATGGCCTCTCCCACGTGCCTCCAGGGTTAGCACAGGCAGCAGTGTAGCTCCTACCAGGTACTCCCTGGCCACTCATGGGCAGTGGCTGACCTGGGCCTGCACCAGACCTTCTCCCAAGAGGCCCCAGAACCAGCATACTTGGAGGTTAGCTGCAGTCCACAGACCACAGCAGAACATTGCCCAATTATCCCCATAAGAGACACACCCCACAGCCAGTCAGCCTGAGGGTCTGTACCACCCACTGACATGCCAACAGCAATCAAGGCTCAACTTTAACAGGAGAACACACACAACACACACAACACACACAACACACACACAGAACACATGCAAGGGACACTCCTGGAGCACCTGGCTCACGTGATCAGGGAGACTGTGCCACTGGGCACCACAGGACACCTACTACATAAGGCCACCTGGCAAGTGTGGGAGACATAGCATCCCTACCTAACACACAGAAACAAACACAGAGATGCAGCCAAAATGAGGAAACAAAGAAATGTGTCCCAAATGAAAGAACAGGAGAAAACTCCAGGAAAAGAACATAATGAAATGGAAGCAAGCAACCTACCAGAAACAGAGTTCAAAACAATGGTTATAAGAATGCTTAATGCTCAAGAACTTTAGTGAGAACTTGCAGCAAAGAGATAGCAAGCATAAAAAAGGACATAGAAATCATATTTTAAAAAACACAGTCAGAAGTGAAGAATACAGTAACTGAAACAAAGAATGCACAAGAAGGAATCACCAGAAGACTAGATGAAACACAGACTCAACCAGCAATGTGGAAGATAAAGTTGCAGAAAACACCCAATTGGAACAGTAAAAGGAAAAAAGAATAAAAAAAGTAAGGATAGTTTAAGAGACCTCTGGAACAACATCAAGTGTAACAACATTCACATCATAGGGGTACCAGAAAGAAAATAGAGAAAGCAAGGGATTGAAAATCTATTTGAAGCAATAATGATTGAAAACTTTCTTAACTTGGCAAAGGAAATAGACATACAAGCCCAGGAAGCACAGAGAGTCTGCAAAAACACGAACCCAAACAGGCCCACACCAAGACACATCATAATTAAAATGGCAAAAGTTAAAGACAAAGCAGCATAGGAAAGCAATTAGTTACCTATAAGGGAGTTTCCATATGACTGTCAGCTGATTTCTCAACACAAAATTTGCAGGCCAGAAGGGATTGTCCTGCAAATACAATGTGATGAAACGAAGGGACCTACAACCAAGGGTACTCTACCCAGCAAGGCTATCATTTAGAATCGAAAGACAGATAAAGAGCTTCCCAGACAAGAAAAAGCTGAGAGGAGTTCATCACCACCAAACCAGTATTACAAGGAATGTTAGAGGGACTTCTTTAAGATGAAGAAAAAAAAAAGATCAAAGATGTGAATACTAAAATGGTAATAACTACATATCTATCAACAATTGCTTTCAATGTAAGTGGATTAAGTGCTCCAATCAAAAACATAGGGTGGCTAAATGGATGAGAAAACAAAACCCTTACATATGCTGTCTACAAGAGACTCACTTCAGGTTGAAAGACATACACAGACAGAAAGTAAAGGGATGGAAAAAGTTATTTCATAAAAATGAAAAAAAAAAACAAACCAAAAATCTGGGGTAGCAATACTAATACTAGACAAAATCGACTTTAAAACAAGAGCTATAACAAGAGACAAAGACCCAATAATCACACTTCCTGGTATTTGAAGAAACCCAAAATGCTGCTCCAAGGGGACATATGCATCCATATGTTCATTGCAGCATTTGTTTACAATGGCCAAGATGTGGAGGCAACCTGGGTGTTCATCGATAGAAGAATGGATAAAGAGATGGTACATATACACAGTGGAATATTGCTTGGCCATGGAAGGGAATGGGTTCTCGCCATCTGTGAGAGCATGGATGGACCTGGAGGGTATTGTGCTGAATGGAGTATTTCAGACAGTGAAAGACAGAAGCAATATGATTTCGCTTATATGTGGAATCTAAAGAACAATATAAATAAACAAAACAGAAACAGACTCATAGATACAGAGAACATTTTGATGTTTGTCATATAGGAGGGGGGTTAGGGGTGTGGGTGAAAAAGGGGAAGGGATTAAGAAGTCCAAACTGATTGTTACAAAATAGTCATGGGGATGTAATGTACAGCATAGCGAATATAGTCAGTAATATTGTGATAGCCTGGTACAATGTCAGATGGTTGCTGGACATATCACGGTGATCACTTCTTTAGGTATATAAATGTTGAACCTCCTGAAACTAGTATAATTTTGTATGCTAACTATATTTTTAATAAAAAATTTTTAAAAAGAGGTAATTAAGTTAAAAGGAGGCTTTACAGTATGTCCTCATCCTGTCTGACTGGTGTTCTTATAAGGAGAATAGGACACATGAAGAGACACCAAGAGTGCCCAGAGGGACAACCATATGAAGAGGCAGCAAGAGGTGGCCATCTTCAAGGCAAGGAGAGTGGTCTTGGGAGAAACCAGCCTTCCTGGAGCCTTAATCTTGATCTTCCAGCATCCAGAACTGTGAGAAAATAAATTGCTGTTGTACTCTGTGGTATTTTGTTATGGCAACCCACATTTAACAACAAAGTTCCAAAATTCATGAAGCAAAAATTGACAGAAATGAAGGGAGAAATAGACAATTCAACAATAGTTGGACACTTTCAATAATAGATAAACTAGACAAAAGATCAACGAGAAAACAAAAAACCACTATAAACTGTTTAGAACTAATAGACATGTTGGAACACTCCACCAAACAGCAGCAGAATATACATTCTTTTAAAGCTGATTTCCTGCTCCATGTACCCCCATGTGCCATATGCTTTTATCAGTGACTCTGAAACTTGATTATGCATCAGCTCTCCTGGAGGGCTTGTTACACCTTACATTGTTGCGAGTCCTACCACAGGGTTTTTGATTCAATAGCTCTGGGGTGGGGCTTGAGTTTACCTATTTAACAAGTTCTCAGGTAATGCTGATGCTGATGTCCTGAGGACCACGCCCTGAGAACTGCTGCTCTAATTAAACTCAATCCCTCCATGTTTTTTAGAAATTATTGTCATGCCTCCCTGTCTTTACTTACGCGTTTTCTCTGTGTAGAATGCCCTTTATCTACACACCTCCTCTGTGAACTTTCACTGAACTCCCAAGCTGGAATGAATCTTTCTCTTTCTGAGTTTCTATGTCACTTTATATTTATTTTGTCATTTATCACCTTTTACTTTCGATTTTACTTATTTGTGTACCAGTCATACCCTCTCCTGGGATGACACAGTTTTTGATGTCAGTACTCATGATTAAGTTATCTTTATATGGCCCCGCTGTGCCTAGTACTTCACCTGTACCAGGCATGCAAAGGATCTTTGTTAAGTGAATGAAAAAATTAGGAAATGTCCAGTGAATAAAAAAACAGCCACTTTAAGGAAAGAAAACATAAATAAGAAGACATAGGAAAAGAGAATGGATACATATGGTGACTAAAGTGGAGTGAGTAGGAGGAAAATTCTTTCCAAAAGGGAATTTTGTTTTGCCAACTAAATGGAAAGCAGAAATAGACCAGGTCTTCCCAGCTGTTCTGGTTTTCTGTGTTTTTGTTTGTTTGTTTGTTTGTTTGTTTTTTCCTCTCTGTGCTAGAATTCCTTTTTTTTAGGCTAAAATTGCTAATCACCATACCAGTAGGGCCCTTGTGATTAAAAAAAAAAAGAAAGAAGAAGAAGGAGGAGAAGGAAGAGAAGAGGAAGAGGAAGAGGAAGAAGAAGAAGAAGCTGGATGGCTCAGTTGGTTTGAGAGCAAGCTCTGAACAAAAGGGTTGCTGGTTCGATTCCCACGTGTTGCTCTTTAATGGGCCAGTGAGCTGCGCCCTCCACAACTAGAGTGAAGGACAATGACTTGAAGCTGATGGGCCCTGGAGGAACACACTGTTCCCCAATATTCCCTAATAAAAAAAGAAGAAGGAGGAAGTGGAAGAGGAGGAGGAGGAGGAGGAGGAAGAGGAGGAGGAGGAGAAGAAGAAGAAGGTTAACAACTTTAATTCCCAAACACTTAGGGAATTAATGTGTGGAGGGATACAACGTTCTAGTGTACTGACTGGAAATCTATGCTGGCTGCTTTTTCCATTTCATGATATATCAAGACACCTTTGCCCATGGAGAATTTTTTCACTGCAGTGTGAAAAAAAGTATTGAGGGAACCATAGCGAACTCTAGAATTAGTTCTCTATGAATGAAATTTTAAACCTATGTATAAAAATGATCCCACTCTAGAATTCTTTATTATATTTATGGTCCCTCTTCTCTGGCAGGTTGGACTGGGCATGATTTCTAATGTTTGCTTCTTAGTTTGTTTATTAGGATAGCCTTCATTTAAAACTAGCAATATGAAGTAGGGTGTTCTCTCTGCCATGCTTTGCCCAATTGACTGGCAGAGAGCTTTGCCAGGGCGTTTTGGGAAAGGCCCGTGAGCCTGGGAATGCAGTCTCATTGCAAACACCAGGAGTCAAGAAAAGAAGCAAAACACAGACAAACCAAGGGTTGCTGCTAGAACGTGTGCCCTGAGCACCCTTTAGAAGTTTCTGTGATTTTTATCCTGATGGCAGGTACCCTGGGGTTGTTCTATTCAGCTGGTGGCCATTTTCATCTTTGTTTGCTTGCTGTTTGGACACTAGGCATATCCTATTGTGTTATACAGTCATTTCTGTCCCTAGGTGCACTACTAGAGCATTCTAACCACCGGACATGTGTTGCTCTTTAATAGTACATAGAAAATTGAGAGGATCTTGACAGCTGGCCTAAAAAATTTATTAGGCTCTCATTAAATCTTCATCTGTTAAAATCATTTTTCCGTGCTGTGGTTGCACCTGGAAAAACTGGAAATCAACTACTCAATTATAAGCCTAAGAGTCTATGAAATTAAACATGCCTGGAAATTGATTATTTTTTTCTCATCTCTTCTGTGAATATCTCAGCAGTCACATTAGCTCCTGCTTTACTAGGAGAGATTCAAGAGTAAGAATTTGGAAGCTCTTTGTAAAAGACTTTACACAAGACCTTAAAATAGATTCTTTACATTCGTATGCAAATCTATTTTAAAAAAATGTTATCTACATATGCTGAGGGAAAAGATGAGGATATCTAGGTGTGTCTCTGTGGCAAAGTGGGGGCCTGTTTTTTCTGGTTAGTTCCTTGAGGAAATTAAAGCATGGGTGTAACTGTGAATGAAATTTAACCCAAATGCTGAAAACTTGAGAGCTAATTGAATACATCAAATATGAACCTATTCTAACATCAAACGGATGAACAATTTTGATTTTCAGTGAGGGAAGAGCTAAAGGTGACATAAAGCTGGAAATCACCACCCGTTTCTACAAGGACTTCCAATACGTGGTGACCGTGTTTAATTATAAATTGAACAGAGATGCTGAAACACATTCTAATTAAGGTAGAGTAGAAGTAAAAGGGAGAAAGAAAGATGTCTTTTAGTACCAATAATTTTCTTTGTTTCCTTTTAAAAGTTTTTATATTTTAACATTTGGGAAAATAAAAGCTATAACTATACATACATACATACATAGAGCAGACATATATTTAATTTTTTTGACATGCATTTTTGCCCAGTACCAACCCTTGTTCTAGGGAACTGCTGCTTCCATCACTTCAAATCTACGGTTCTTGTGAGAACAGCCACGCTCTTATGTGACCTGGCCTCCTGCCTATGGTTGATTGACTGAAACGTAACACCAATGATTCCCTTCTCTGGGATTTCAACCTGATTCCAGGGGTGATCGTCAGTTTCCATAACCAGTGCTGGCTAGCTGAATAGCAGCCTTGATTGAGAATAGGGAATATGGGAATCCCTGTTTGGAGGCGGAGGTTAAATATGACTTAAGGGAGGCCATGTTTTCTGCATATAGACAAAGCCAATTACATTGACTAGGAAGGAAGGAAGCCAACAGCAGGATCTACAGATGAAAAGAGACTCCCAACTATGTTGAAACTCCTGGTTGCAAATGTTCCAATGGGCCAGCTGGATTCCAGCTCCTCTATAGCTTCCTCGCTCGACATTTCCTTGGGATCTGAGAATAAATAAATTCCAGTTTGGGACTAGATGACTTCAAATTCAGTGTTTTCCTCCTGTAATAAATAATCCTAACTGATTCAACTTTAAACAACTATATTCTTACTTACACGTTGCCTTTCAATCTTGTCAACAAGTATGCATAGTTTTTATAGAGTTGTTAACTAGCAGAGTTTTATATAATTTTTGTTTTGCTTTCTCTTATTTAATAGTATACAATTAAGTTTAATATATTTAATTTTTATTATACTGGATATATTAAATATCTTAAATTATATATTAATAATTAATCAGTAAAATATCACATTTAATATAATATATAATAATAAAACATGCTGCTACAGTCTTTAGAGTAATCACTTTAATGCTCATATAATATTTACATTTCTCATTGCTCTGACTGTACAGAAGTATCCTTTGTGGAGTGCTCCTTCTGTTTCAGGTACTATATATGTATCGTACATATTCCTCATAACAACCATAGATGAATTATTGTCTCCCACGTAGTCATATAAGAACTGGCTTGTAGAGGCAATGCTACTTGCTCAAAATCACATAGAAAATAATAGACTACTGTTTGGTTTGTCCCACTGCCATCCCCTCCTTATTGTGCAATGTGGCTCTTTACTATCACAGCATATTGGTCACCTCAGACTGCCACCTACAGATTGGGTGGTTTCAACAACAGGCATTTATTTCCTCAGTTCTAGAGGCCAGTTGTCCAAGATCAAGGTGTTAGCACGCTGGATTTCTTCTGAGGCCTCTCTTTGGCTTGCACGTGCTGCCTTCTCTCTGTTCCTCACATGGCCTCTTCTCTGTGTACTGGAATACCTGGTGTCTGTCTGTGTCCTAATTTCCTCTTCTTATAAGGACACCAGTCACATTGGGTGCGGGCCCACCCTAATGACCTCATTTGAACTTAGTCACTTCTTAAAGGTCCTATTTCTAAATATAGTAACATTCTGAAGTACTGGGGGTTAGGGTTTCAACATACGAATTTTGAAGGAATATGATTTAGCCCATATCACATGATTTATTATAGCAATACCATCGTTGGCTGACATTTACATCATCTCCTGAATTTGGGGTGCTTTGTATTGGGTTAGATATTTGGCATTTAACTCTGCTTCTGCTGACTTAAAAATTCCTGTTTTCTGCAGAGCATTTAATCTAAAGCTATGCCCATTACATCAGATTTTGGGACTCCATTTTATGTTATCATGTTGAGTCCAGTTAGTCTCCCTTTATTAATTTACTAAACCAATGTTTATTGAACAGTCAGTATGTATTAAATATTAATATCTAATGTAAGTGTGAAGAAATATGACATCCTTGGGAATATCAAGGTGAATTAGTCATGGATTCTGTTTGAAGATTTAGTCTAGCAGATACAAAAATCACCAATAATTATGATAAAAGAAATAAAGGTTTAAATCAAAGTATACTTTAAGAGATGGACAGATAAATTTTGTAGACATGCAGAGAAGGAAAAAAGATAAATTTGCAATTGGGAAAACTAGGGGAGACTTTCAGGAGGAGACAGCGTGTGAGCCAGATCTGAGCCATGCGTAGCATTTGCACCTGCGAAGGGCAAGGGCATTTCAGGAGTGGAGACCAGTGCTGTGCTCATCAGACAGACCTGGATGGCCAGTATCCCCTGAAAGGAAGCGCTAAATGAGGGCCCAGACATCTCCGAACAGGAGGAGGGGAAAGAGGTCAGCACCGTGATTTATGAACCTAAAACTTATTATTAAGTCAGATGATGGAGGTTAGTTTCCTTTCAGATAATATTACCCTACTTGCTCACTTCCCAATCATTCCTTCACCCACTGTAACCTAACTTCTAAAGTCAGCAAAAACCTCCTCATTACCAAACCCAGTGGTCCCTGTTTAGTTTGCATTCCACGTACCTTTCTGTGGCAATACACTTTTCTCCTTCTTGAATCTTTTCCTCCCCTGTAGTGATGTATCTACAAGCCAAGGAATGCCAAGGATTGCTGGGAACCACCAGAAGCTGGAAGAAGCAAAGACAAATGCTTCCCTAGAGCCTTTGGGAGAGCATGGTTCTCACAATACTCTGATTTCAGACTTCTAGCCTCTGGAATTACAAGACAAGAAATTTCTGTTCTTTTAAGCCACACAATTTGTGGTACGTTGTTACAGCAGCCCTAGGAAACTACTTAATACATCATTTAAAAAATACATCCTTTGTAGATATATGATTATTTTATTGTTTAGGCTTTGTCTAATCTGAAGATAAGCACCAAAGTATCTTTGGATGAATGAATACCCTTCTCAGCAGGTAGTCCATTTGTTAAATGGAAGAAAAATGTTAACATCCACCATAGCTTCAAATACATGCTTACTGATTTGATGTAAAATACTGAAAAGTAACTTGTGATGGTGCAAAATGATAGCCATTTAAGGATATTTATTGTAGCATTATTTACAATAACAAACAACAAGCAACAACCTGAATGTCCATCAATAGGGGAATTAGTCAAATGACTCTATCTACTCAGGTATTACAAATTATGATGATAAAAGCAAGTACAGACCCATATGTATAGTTTGCTATCGTTCATGTAAATACACACACACACACACACACACACACACACACACATACACACACAGTGAAAAGAAAATTTAAAAGTGGTAACAATGCAATAGTTGCTTCTGGGGAGAAACTGGTGGTCTTCAAATAAATACAATTTAAAAGCAGAGTGTGTGAAAGTGTATACATTTAAATCAATTCAAGTGCACCATAACGTTTGATGGCATTTCTCTGGATCTTCCTATTCTCCCTATATAAGGGGAACATTCTGTGACATAAAATCACAGGGTAGCCAAAAGTAAATGAGAGAAATAAAACTAAAGACTATTATAAAGTGGTCTTTAGTTTACATTTTTAAGACGTTTAGTAATTCAAACAGACAGACCACTTCTTATTATGTGGACTTTTAAATTAAAGTATGACATGCCTGCAGAAAACTGCACCAGTCACCTCAGCAAACACCACCCAGGTCAAGATAGAGAACATTTTTGCATCCTCCTCCCCTTAAGAAAAGGGCTCCCTTATGCCTCTTCTCAGTCCTTTCCCCACACAGAGACAACTATTCTGACCTTTGTCAGTAGAACATGGTTCTGCCTGGTTTTGAACTTCATATACACGGAACCACATAGTCCGTCTCCACTCATACCCCACACCCCACCCACGCTGTGAGATTCATCTCGGGGCTGCTGCCCTCCTCTTCGCTGCTCTACAGCCTCCCATTGTCAGCCAGGCCAGCCTAGTTTTCTGTCCTGTAACTGGCCATCTGGGATGTTTCCACTTTGGGGCTCTTACAAATATTACTGCTATGAGGATCATTGTATAAATCATACTGGCATGAACACCACTGTGCACATTTTTGTTGGGTATTGTGTTAGTTTTCTATTGCTACTGCAACAAATTACCACAAAGTTCTCAGCTTAAAACAACACACATTTATTATTTTTCAGCTCTGAAGGTCAGAAGTCTGGCATGGATCTCACCAGACTAAAATCAAGACGTCAGCCAGATTGCATTCCTTTCCGGGGGCTCTAGGGGTAGACCCATTTCCTGGCTCACTGGAGTTGTTGGCCTAGCTCTGTTTCTTGATGCTGTAGGACCAAGGTCCCCATTTTCTTCCTAACTTTCTGCTGAGTGCCCTTCCCAGCTTCGAGAGGCCTCTGCTTTCCTTGGCCTTTCTTTCTCCATCATCAAAGTCAGCGACGGTGGCTTGGAATCCTTCTGCTGTCACATGTCTCTGACCATTCCTTCATTTTATCATCTCTCTCTGACACCAATGAGAAAGGCTCTTGGCTTTTAAGGATGGATGTCATTAGATTGGGCTCACCTATTTTTCTCAGGATAATTTCCTCATCTCAAGGTCTGTAATCTTAATCACAGCTGCAGTGTACCTTTTGCCACATAAGGTAAAATAGTCACAGGTTCCCAAGATTAGGACATGGACATCTTTGGGGGTAGGGACAGTCTTTATTCTGCCTACCACAGGTATATACCTGGGAGTGTTGTGTCATAAGATGTGCATAAGTTCAACTATAGGAGATACTGCCAATAGCTTTTCAAAATGTACCAATTTACACTGTTGTGTAATCCAGTGTACACTGTATGTGAAAATCCAGTCCCCCCACATCCTTGCCAATTCTCAGAATTGGCAGCTTTGATCAATGTTAGCCAATCTGTTGGGCACACAGTGGTAAATAAATGTGGGTTTAATTTGCATTTCCTTGATCAATTGTGAACACTTTTTCATATGTTTATCGGTCATTCGTCAGACCTCTTTTGTGAAATGTCTGTTCAAGTCTTTTGCCCATTTTAAAAAACTGGATTGACAGCAGACCACTTTTGAACTGTAAAAACATTCCTCAGGGTGGGATATTCTATTTGGACATGTTAACATACTTAGGAAATTAAATAGGTAATTCTAATGCATTTAGAGTGCCAATAAAGGAAGAAAATGAGCTAACTTATGCAGTTCTTATCTTTTTTCTTTTAAGTAAAACTAAAGAAATAACGAAATCAATAACAATAACTCACATCTATATTGTGCTTTAGGTTTTACAAAGGGCTTTCAGACCCATTTTTCTCATTCTGCTTTTGTTAGAAGGAGCAAATGAAATGTTGCTTGATAGTCCTGTTTCCATACCATATATTACTTTCACCAAATGCAAAAATCACGGCAAAATGCGTATGTTAAAAATAATTGTAGTTGGGCTCATCAGTAGCCTAATTTGTGAATTTGATCATTTTTCATCTTTGCTTACAATTATCTCTACTCTAGTGATAAATATGATATATACTTGCAGAATGTCTTAACAAACCCTTCGATATGTGATGCCGAACGGTACTGCCTTCTGGGAGCTGCTGTTTAAATCAGGAAGAGAGCATAAATCCACAGAAACCTGGGGATGGGAAGTGTGGCTGTTGCAGAGAGGGAGCAAACCTCTATTGTTGAGAGCAGCAGAAAGACACAAATCAAGGAGTCATTTTTTTCCACAAATAAACTTTCTACGTTATAGGTGCTTTTTTTCATTCTTTCCAGACTAGACACTGATTAAATTAGCCTTCTTTTCTCTGAGGCTTTAATAAAGAATTGTGCTTCTTGTTTGGTATTACATCATTCCCAGGACGAAATGTGTGTGTCTGAGGGTAAGTGGGTAGATGGGGGGCGGGGGGGCGTGGGCGGGCACTAATATTTATGTGTATGTGTGAAATGAGAGAAGCTGTTGAAGAAAAGCAATGAACGGGCATTAAAATTCACAGGCTAAATTGTACCCTGATTTTTTTTTGGTTCTTGACATTTTAAATACCACCGTGCTATAAAAATATATGACCTCTTTCCCCATCAAGTTTACAACCTTAAAAGATAAGACAGGCAAATGTAAGACAGAAATGAAAAGTATAAATTTAATGACTTTTTTATGGCCATCTCAAAATCAGAATCATATCTCACGAGAAGTGAGTTGTCTCCTTCTAATTGTAGTAAAAGCCACCAAAGATAGGTTTTACTTGCAAATGTGGTACCTACAACAACTCTGCGAGGTTTTTTCCATCTTCTTAAACCACCTACCCCAGCACAGATTATTGCCTTGTGCCAATTCTTTATTTTTCATAGTCCTGTTGCGGTCATATCAGTGCGTTGGACACCGTCTTCCCCTCTTCCTGTGAACCACGCAGCGCAGGATCCCTTTCCGTGTTCACCCCACCCCATGCCGTTCACACGCTTCCTGAGAGCTGAAGGCTCTCCTGATTCTAGGAAGGACCTGTGGCTCAGGCCCAAACTCGTCAACATAATCCTTTTTTTGGTTAGGGATGGACACATGACCCAATTTTGCAAAGAGTTTTGCTAGGCTCTTGGGAATGAAACTGCTCCATGCTCCTGAGGCAGCTTCCAGAAGAGACTTAGTCCCTTTCTCTCAGCTTGATCAGGAAGCCTGTGGGCCTGGGAGTGAGGGGTGATACTGATGTCGCAGAGTGTAGGTGAAAGCTTGGAAGACACTGGGTCCTCGGGGACATCACTGGAGACTGAAATAAACCAGCTGCCCTGACTCTCAGCTCACAGCGCAACTCCTATAAGGCATAAGGCAGTTTGAATTGGGTTTTCTGTTGCAACGAGCATCTCTTAAATGATATAGGCTATTTAAAATATAATGTGTTCATAGAAAACTTGAGATACAGTAAGGTCAACAGATTAGGAGGCGATTGCCATTGAAAATATTGGTTGTTACTCCAGCCTCCAGAAGTGTGAGAAATAAACTTCTGTTGTTTAAGCCATCTATCTTGTTTGGCAGCCCCAGCAAACTAATCCAGGGAGGAAGAAGGGGATCCCCTGCTAGCACATTTCCCCCCTGCGTGAATTTTCTCTCCCATTCAGCCCAACCTGTTCCACTCATTCTAGACTTTCTATCTTGACTTTTTCTCTTCTCTGCCCTAAAATTTGAACAATACTTTTCCCAACGTCCTTTTCCCTTCGACTGCCAATAGCATCTGACATTTTCTTTTGAACAACCACCCTCCTTAAACCCCCAATCCATGCAATCTGTGTGGGACTGATGCTCCGTAAGCTCTTCTGGCCCAACCAGTCCAGAGATGGGAACATCACCAGTCTGCATCAGCAGAGAGGCAGGTAGGCTGAGGACTTCTTGGCAGCCCTAGGGAAAGAGGTGTCCTCTACCTAGGCTGCTACCTGATAGGTTGTCAATCCATAGCTGCCAGATGCCACCTCGTGCTTTCTGAGAATGCAGTGAGCTCAGAAAAGCAGAGGTGACACCACATCCTGGTGACATCATTTGGTCTTGATCCAGCTTTCCCTGAGCTTGTTTCTTGCCTTTGAAATTACATGATCCAACTACCAACTCCCTCCTTTATTTAAAAGCAGGGTTAGACTGAATTTTGAAAATCAGTAGCTAAGTCATGACTTACAAACTAAAATGGATTCATTCCTTCACCTCCTTCATCAAACCTTTAATCATTTTTTCCAGCACACAGACTTTCTCTCCCCTGAATTCTCAAAGAATTTAAAGTTTGTGCTACACTATTTTAGACATTACACTACAATTGCTATTCTTTAAGGACTTCAGGGAATTGTGAGTCGAATAGTCTTGTGTATAAAGACTTTCCTCGCCCTGCCCTCCATCCACCATACTGTGTCACCACAGGCCTACTAAAATCCCCAAGTACTTTTCTCCTGCTCTCTCATTGGTTTATCTCATTGAGTTCTCCTAGTCACTCTGGGAAAGGTTAAGTGACTTGTTGTAGTTCACATCATAGGGTTTGGGGGGTAGAGGTGGGGGTGGAGGTGTAAGAGAACCATGCCCATTAAGTAGTTAGGATTAAATTTGCCTGCAATGACAAAAATCCAAAACAACAATGGCTTAGATTAGATAGAGGTTTACTTCTCTTTCACATAAAAGAGTGGAGGTTGGCAATTGAGAGTAGAGGCAGTGCTACATGGAGTCAGATCTCTGGGTTTCTTCCACCCCGTAGCTCTGCCATGAGTTCCTCCCCGTCCCAAACCCACCTTGTGATTCAGAATGGATGCTGAAGCACCAACAGGCAGGAAAGAGGAAAGCACGAAGAATGCCAATGTTCTTTGCCTTTAGAATCCCCATCAGAAGTTGCGTTTGTCATTTCTGCTCTCATCCCCTTGAATAGAATTTAGTCTCACTCAGCTGCAAGAGAGGCTGGGAAATGTAGTCTACATTCCGGATGGCTATAGTCCCAGCTAAGAAGATGGGAGTTATCTTATTGAGAAAGGGGAGATAGATAGGTATTTGGGGATCACTAGAGTCTGTCACTGTCCTCTGAGCCTTTTCTGCTTACTCATTGCTCAGCCCAACCCCATCTGTAGGTTGTTGTTTATTGTTTCACATTTGGGTTCCATTTTCCCAGATAGTCAGTAAGCTTTTGGTGGGCAAAGGTTATATTCAGTTCTTTGCATTTCCAGCTCCTTAGATTGTGCTTTTCACATGATCTCTTGATGATCATAAATCTATCTATGGTCAGAAAAAGAGGATTTATAACAGGAAACCAAAAGCTAAGTGTTACACAGCTTAATTATTCCCCCAACGATAACACCCAGCATTAAGCCAGCCCATAATCTTGTTCGGGCTTTGAAATCAAACAGTTCAGTTCCAGAACCCTGGCTTTACTTCCTAGGAGCTTGATGGTCATGGAAAAACGAGTAAAGCTCTCTGAGCCTTATTTTGCTTATCTATTAAAATAGGTATCATAATACCTTTCTTTCACTGTTGTGAGACTTCCAAAGATGAATTGTGTAAAGTGCCCAGCAAGTTATGGGTTTCATTCATTCCTTCCTTTAATCTGCAGTACGTGATAATGGATTGAAGGTTGGTCTATAGCTCGACGCCACCCAGCTTTGTATGAGTCTAAATCAACATATTGGGATTACTAATCCAGGCCATGAGAAATGTGTTTTCTCCTTCTGACTCCTGCATTTCAGATTTAATCTTTGTCCTTCAGGAGCGAAACAAAGGGTGATCCAAAATATAATCACAATGTTAATGTAAGAAGTATCTAGGTTGACACACATGACTGAATAAGTGGCATCTATTGGAAGATTTCCTCTGCAGTGACTTGCAAATAGCAACTGTAACTTAATTATTCAGAAAATTTCCAGGTACAGTCTCTTTGCTGTTGCATCTCTGTCTTCTGGAACATCAACTAATCATTCCCTGGGTGCCTTCCAGCAAGTTATTTAGGTTAATGCAGCTTGAATAGAGGATATTCTTGGTCTCAAAATGTCAGAATTATAATAGGATTAACTCTTGGTCCGGAAATTGTCTGCGTCTTCTAAATATTTCTCTGAACGAGCCAACTGGCTAATTTTTTGCTTAATTCATATTAAGTCAGGTTTCTGATGTTCACAACTGTCTAATATATAGGAATTATAAAAGATATTTTTTATTTCCTTGTCAAGCGTATCTCTTCTGTGTTTTAGGGAAGGGCTATATCCATTCAACATGAGCCTGTCCTCACAAGCTTGTCATGGTTCAGAAGCGAGCCAGAAATTTCTCACCTTTAGGAGAAGAGAACTACTCACAAGAAGGCTATTCCAATTTAGACTCAGCTAAGGGCAAAATTACTTATACAGATAAGTGCCGCACCTTCTGCATGTGATATTGTGTCGCTCCTTCCAGCTATGTATTTTTCTTTCCATTAACACCTTCTCAATACTCACATCATTGAGCACTGGGTGCTTTGAAAGACTCTTCCTATACCATCTCTTTCAAATCCCCCTGTGAACACTGTCCCCGTTGCATACACAGAAAAGTCTGCATATGATACTGGTGACCAGAGAGTGACTGGGCTCCTGGACTCCTTTCATCCTCTGTTCTCACTGCTACCATTTAGCTCTCCCTTCCTGCCTGAATGCCCTCCTCAGCAAAGCAAATGGGTCCCTCTTAGGAGAAAGATTTATTAATCTGCCCCAGCCCCTTTTGCTTTTGTAATTGCCCTTCTCCAAACCTATGTGATTATAGGGTGGTTGTCAATTACGAAGCCCATGATGGGACCCGTGCTGGTCAGTGCTCCCCATTTCTTAAGACAGGTATGAGTTAAGATGCCAGCATGGCCAGGTCAGATTATTTTGAGAGACTGAGACGGATGCAGGGGAAGAGACAATCTCTCTCTTCCCTCTGGGATTGCAGCCTGGCAGAATCCGAACCTGCACATTGACAGTGGCCATCTTTCCCACGTGCAGAAAGAGCCTGCCTGACAACGAAGCAATAGTGAAGAAAGCAGACTGAGAGGAGAAGGAAGAGGAGGAGGAGGAGGAGGAGGAGGAGGAGGAGGAGGAGAAGGAAGAAGAGGAGAGAGAGAGAGAGAGAGAGAGAGAGAGAGAGAGAGAGAGAGAGAGAGAGAGAGAGAGAGCAATATGAGGTGGTTCATGCAAGCCGGGACTTTTCATGACCAGGAGCAATAGACTCCTTTTATGCTTACTTTATGTTAAGTTTCCGACACTTACAACTAGCAGACTAATATATAGAACTTACAAATAATCCTTCTTCCCCCCTCCCTGACCCCTGCTGTCAAGCATAGCTCTTCTGTATTTTAGGGCAAGTCTCTACCCATCAGACATGATCCTGCACAATTTGAACGACTCATGTATTAAACAAATCATCATAGGCAACACCATATATATATACATATATATATATATATATATGTATATATATATGTATATATACATATATATGTATATATATATGTATATATATATATATATATATTTTTTTTTTTTTAATTTTTTAAATTTTTTTTCCCCCACTGCCCGACAACTGTCAGGTTTGTGCATCTCTTCACTTCAATACAGACCAGGAATATATATTTATTGAAAGGTTTATTTGACAGATTTAAAGTTTTTCCTATGCATGCATCTTACCATCTCAATTTTGATTGTGAACTCCTGGATGGTAGCTTGCATACTTGTCTCTTTGGTGTCCCAGACACTGCCCAGTATATTGCAGGTACATAATCCCTTATCCTAAGCCCTGGAGGCCTTTTATGTTTCAGAATTCAGAATATTTTGGATTTTAGAAAGGTGACACAGAGCATAAACCACCTCCCAGTAGGGCCTCAGGAAGTTCCCTTTAATGAAAAGTAGTGATATATTTGCATATGCTATGAATATTTAGGATAAATTGGGATAAATTAAGAAGGAATAACCTCACATCATTTTAGGTCAAGGTTGGTTACCACATGAGTTTGTGTTTTGGAACTTTTTGGGTTTTAGAATTGTGGGTCAGGGCTTGTGTCCCTGTGCTCTGCACTTCATTAGAGCAGGGACTAAACTTCCGTTCAGGGGGATACAGTAGTGCCCCCTTATCCAGGGTTTTGTATTCTGAGGTTCATTTATCCGCAGTCACCTGCCATCTGACAGTGTTAAATGGAAAATTCCAGAAATAAGCAATTCATACGTTTTAAATTGTGCACCGTTCTGAGTAGTGTGAAGAAATCTGGCCGCATCCACTGCATCCCACCCAGGACGTGCATCACAATCTTTGTGCAGCGCACCCATGCTGTACACACTCTCCGCCCGAGTATCTGCCTCAGTTATCATCTCGGCTGTCATGGTATTGCAGTGCGAGTCGTCCTTACTTTATGTACGAAGGGCCCCAAAGTCATGTAACTTTCATTACAGTACGTGGTTATAATTGTTCTATTTTATTAGTAGTTATTGTTGTTGTTCTCTTGCAGTGCCTAATTTAAAAATTAAACTTTAAAAAAGGTATGTACGCATAGGAAAAACATCATATAGAGGGTTTGGTACCATCTGCGGTTTCGGGCAGTCCTAGTGGGGGTCTTAAACCTATCCATTTAACAGAAGCTCTGATGAAATGCAAGGCACTCCCTGATCTCCTTGGCATTCTACCACCCTTTAAATTCCTTACAGTCACTTACAGTCAGTGGGTAAGGGAGGACTACGGTACTAAGAAGTCTCTTCTAAGGATCATTTTATATTTTACCTCAAATTTGATGGCAGTATAAATAGATAAAAGATGTTTGGGATAAATACATTACATATACATACACATAAATATACACACATATGTGCAAGAACGTAATGGAAGATACAAATCAAATTGTTGATTTTTAACAATGCTTTTCTCTGATTAGAGAGATTGTGGATGATTTTTGTTGTTATTTTCTTTGTGTTTTTCCCTATTTTTGAAGTTTTTGCTTTAAATATTATTTTTCTTTTTAAAATAAAATACTTCTCTTGGATTTTCTAGGTAGTCAAACATATCATCTTTAGCTTGCCATCTTTTTTGTTCTTTCCTTACTGATATCTATGTGCCTTTGTTTCCCTGGTCTGACTTCATCTGCAGGGATTACAAGAGTGTTGAGTAATCAGATGATAGAGAGACCATTCTTGCCTCATTCCTGACTTCAAGAGAAAAGGACATATTTATAAAAACAAAAATTAAATGAACATTATTTTGAAAAGCTTTCATAATTTTGATTTATACCATGTAGGGAATCTAAATGGGGTAGACAAGGGAACTTTCCAAGTAAAAGGATCCGCACAGGGTGTAGCAGATGCTATTTCACAGTTAGAATCTTTGCCGCTGATTTTCTAGAGGATAGATCATTGAAACTGCAAATACGAAGTCAATAAACATCCAAACACTGATTTAGTCCGCATTTAACTACACTTTGAAGAAAGAGTTTTATGAAATAACCTGAAAGCTAAAATGAAAACATTTACCTAAAAGAAAGGGGAGAAAAATTAAGTTGAACACGATAGCTGCAATAAAGTACTCCAGAAATAGAACTGGGAAACTGAAAAAATCAGAAATGGAAAAACTTCTAGACAGAGTCCAGCAAAGGGCAAACAAACAAACAAAAATAACCCCCAAACCCCACAAACTCCAGGAGAAAATGTCTCCTGTGTAAATGATTAAGGGACGGAATATATAAAAAATGGCAAAATTGTGTTGGGAAAGTAAGATAAATTTAAGATCAGTTTAAAGTTTATAAGAATACATGGAAAGGAAAGGCAGAGAAAATGAGAAAGAAAAATGCACTGTGCTACCCCCCAAAATGAATGAATAGTGCGCCCGTGTGCCACATTCACAGATGATGGCAGTGAGAAAGCTGTGGGGTGGGGACGTCCTGTGTCTGAGACTCAAGTCCCAACTCCTGGCTTCCCTCCACACCCCTCACCCACTATGGGATTGATCCAGGGTCCTCACTATCTTGTTGCAATCCGAACAGAGCCAGAAATATTAACAGAAAACTTATAATTTTTTTTCTCTCGGGCCACTTAATTGTCTTTTATTCCAGGGTAATTTGTGTAAACGGAACTAAGTTCCATAGAATCATGCAGATCATAACATTTAAAAAGGAAAGTAAAATTCTATTTTAAGGGAAACTTTCCTGAAACAATGCTGAGATCAGTTATTTTTGGATCACAAGATGCTTTTATACCTTAAAGGAAAGACTATCTTATTTCCTGTATAGCAGTTTACAGGAAATTGTAGCTATTAAAAAACTCTTGCGATTCCATTGTTTTACTTGTTTTCTATAAATAATTTTCCTAGTCCAGTCTATTATCACAATAACATCTCCTCTAGTGTTTAAAGTGTTTGAGTTTTATTTAGCATGTTCAGATAGCCAAATGACTATGGTATTATGACTTGCTATCGGATGACTTGGTTTTTTGTTTGTTTGTTTTTATATTCCCCCTTCTTTCACCTCCCTCCTTCCCCCCCCACCCCCCACACTTTGGTTCAAGCCGTTGTTTCTCAGTTTAGTTGTGCAGGACACAGCTCCCCGGCCCATGTTGGTGTTATGAGACTTGCTCTCCCCTGGGCTGAGGCAGTCGGTTGCCGAGTGTCGGTCGGCTGCTCACAGCAGCTCACGGCAGCTCTCGCTGGCTGCCGGCCACTCATGCTGGCCACTGGCAGCTCATGGCAGCACACAGCAGCCCACGGCAGCTTACACCAACCACGGCAGCTTAAGCGGACCTCCGGCTGTTCATGGCAGCCCAGCTCCAGGAGAGCCGTTGTTCACAATCTTAGCTGTAGAGGGCGCAGCTCACTGGCCCATGTGGGGATCTAACTGGCGACCTTGGCATTAAGAGCACAGCGCTCCAACCACCTGAGCCACCGGGCCAGCCCCAGATGACTTGTTTTTGCCTGGAAAAGTTAGGTTTAGCTCTTTTTAGAAGCAGCACAATTTTAAGAGAGAAGGCACAGTTCCAGTTCAAAAGGATCTGAAGAATAAGGCCGAGTTTCACTTATAGGCATTCGTGTTAAGTAAGCATTTACACCCAGCCACCTCACAGCAGTAAGTCAGCGCCCTGTGCCCCTGCAGTCGGCCATAGGAAGAGTTAGAGGAATGGCGTGCCTCCCCACCTTCTCCCCTGTCCACCAGAACCTGTGAAAGGATTCCCTTCTGGAAAAACAGGAGCTGTAAGACCTGGAGGCTGAGTTCTAGGGGCTCATCTGGAAGCTGAGCCTGGGTGAGAACAAAAGCCGGGGACAATACTCTGTTTGGGGGGTTGTCCTGGGAGCTGGGAGCATAGGAACCTCCACTGAGGGAATAAAAAGAGAACAGACCCCAGTCTGAGGAATATCTATCCATGGATTGCTGTGAGCATTAAACAAAAAAATAAATGGGACCACTTCTCGATGTATACCCAAAAGAACAGAAAAAGCAGGGACTCAAACGGATACTCGTATACCAACATTCATAGCAGCACTCTTTGCAAGAGCCAAAAGGTGGAAATAACCCAAATGTCCATCAACCTATGAATGAATAAACAAATATGTATATATTTCATTATAGATAATGGAATATTATTATTCCACCATAAAGAAAAGTGGAATTCTAATAAAGCTACATTATTGATGAACCTTGAAAACAAATAAAATGAAATAAGGCAAACACAAAAGGATCAATATTGTATGATTCTGCTTCTATGAGGTACGTAGAAGAGGCTAATCCATAGTGGTAGAAATAGAATAAAGACTGCTGGGGACTAGACGGAGGGGGAAATGGAGAGTTACTGTTTGATGGGTGCAGTGTTTGTCTGGGGTGACGAACAAGTTCTGGGGATGGATAGTGGAGATGATTGCCTAACATTGGGAGTGTACTTACTGCAGCTGAATTGTAAAATTTCTTGTTATGTATATTTTACCACAATAAAAAACAAAATGAAACAAAGGTAATAAGTCCTTAAAACTTTAAAATAGTTACCCCAAAGTTCCCATGTCTGCCCATCAGTGGCTTACCGCCCAATAAATCCAGTTTCCCTTCCTTCTCTCCTGTATCTTCTGACCCCACCCTCCCAATCCACTCACATTCCCCACACTCAGCTTTCAGTGTCTAGTTAATACCCAGACGTTCCATATACTTAATTTAATCTTATTTCAGAGAACGGTGTTCTTAAACATCCCTGAAAGAGGTTGCAAAGTAGTGGCATGCCTTCATTCCTGTAGCTTTTTTTTCCTGTCTCTGGTGTCATTAATTTCTCCCTCTCTACTAGGTCATTCCCAACAATGGACCCATGGGTACCCCATCATTAAAACCAACCAACCACCCACCCAAACAAAAATTTCTTCAGAACTGCTATCCTGTTTCTACTCAACTCTGTCCTTAACCACTACCATCTGGTCTGCATCTCCACCACACAACTGAAATGATGTGTGTCAAAATTACCCGTGATCCCCATTTGCCCAAACCAGGGATCAGTCTTTGGTCTCACTGTGGCATTTAGGTGTGGACAACTTTCTTTTGAAACAGTATCTTTTTTTTTTTTTATAAGGATTTTTACTGGGGAAGAGGAACAGGACTTTATTGGGGAACAGTGTGTACTTCCAGGACTTTTTTTTCCCCAAGTCAAGTTGTTTGCTTTCAATCTTAGTTTGGAGGGTGCCGTTCAGCTTCAAGTTGTTGTCCTTTCAGTCTTAGTTGTGGAGGGCGCAGCTCAGCTCCAGGTCCAGTTGCCGTTTTCTAGTTGCAGGGGGCACAACCCACCATCCCTTGCGGGAGTTGAACCGGCAACCTTGTGGTTGAAAGGATGCGCTCCAACCAATTGAGCGATCTGGGAGCTCAGCTGCAGCTCAGCTCAAGTTGCCGTGTTCAGTCTTAGTTGCAGGGGGCAGAGCCCACCATCCCTCGCAGGACTCAAGGAATTGAACTGGCAACCTTGTGGTTGAGAGCCCACTGGCCCATGTGGGAATCGAACTGGCAGCCTTTGGAGTTAGGAGCATGGAGCTGTAACTGCCTGAGCCACCAGGCCGGCCCCCAAAATACTATCTTTCCTTGATTCCTTTGGCACCACTCTCTTCCAGGCTTTCCCCCTACTTCATGGACTATTCCTTTGCTGGCTCCTTTTCCTTTATTTTTAAGTTTGAAGCCCCTTTTCTATGTTTGCCCTCAGAGATCTCATCTTACCTCATGGCTGTAAATTCTATTTATATGTTGATGAATAGCACAATTGTATCTCTAGTTCTGACCTTCCTCTTCAACACCAGATTCATAAATTCAATAGTCTACTGGACTTCTCCGAGGCTGATAGGCATTTCAAATTTAAGAGGTGTAAAATAGGACTTTTTATCCAAACTAACCTTCCCCCTCACAAACATGTTCTTTCTACATCTCTCCCATCTTAATAAGTGTTACCACCATCCACTCAGGTGCCCAAACCAATATTCTGCAGATCGTGAATTTGCTTAAAACCCTCCCGTGGCTTCCTATTGCAGTCTGAGTAAACGACACACTCTAGATAAAGGCTGTCAGACCCAAGAGGACGTGGCCCCTGCCTACCTATGACGTCATCTAGCACCGCTCACCTTCTCAGTGTGCTACATGGTGGGTGTTCTTTCTCTTGCTCCTGCGACACACTGAGTTTGGTCCTGTGTTTGTGCCAGCTATGTCCCCTGCCTGGAAGGCCCTTTTCCCAGATGTTCATCCAGCTGATTCTTTCTTGTCATTTAGGTCACTGCTGAAATGACATATCCTCAGAGAAGACTTGCTCTACTTTCCAGTCTAAAGTAATGTTTCCCCCAACCCTTCCCTATTGTGTCACTCTCTTTCATTTCCTTAGAATTCATCATTATCTTGTGTGTTATTATTTTCTTATTTAAATTTTTCGTCTTTTCCAGTTAGAGTATAAATTCCATGAGACCCAGGATGCCATCTGTTTTGTTTACTGCTATACACCTGGTGAACAGAACATGTCTAGGACTTGGTAAGTGCTTAATAAAAGCCTGTAAATGAATGAGTGAGTAATTCTCTAATTTAAGAAATGCATAGCTCCTTATTCTAGGCTTTCAGGAACCTGGCCTTCTACTGATCCCATGTTGCTGCTGGATTCAGTAGCCTAGGCAAACGGAAAGTCTCAGGGTCTTCAAGAGGCAGATCTATAATGGACGGAACATACATGTTACAGTTATGTAGAAAATGTCTATTTTTTAGCAATGCTTTCTACAGCATGAGGAGCTGAAACGACCTGATGTCTGGGATTTGCTGTAAAGAGGAAAAATTGGATGAATAAAGATATGTGGCAAATCTTGATAATTGTTGAATCTGCAGTTTACTGTACCATGCTCTCGACTTCTGAGTATGTGTGAAAATATAATAATAAAGTTAAAAAAATACAGCTAAAAAAGATTCCGGTTGAGAGTGGAGTTAGGAAGGTTCACTCCACCTGTAACCCCAGGGCGACAGACACCAGCGGCAGTGGCAGATAGGCTGGGTGGCAGGTGGTGGGTGGGCTGCCCCTGATTCTAAAGCAGAGCCGGGGTGGCCTCTGGTCCCAATCTACAGATGAGAAAGGGTAATTGACCCTTGTAGGACCTATTTCTTTCCTTTGTTCAATGGCTGGGAAACCCTGAGGCTCTTTTTGGCATTCCACCCTGCTCTCCAGCCCACGGAGGACAGGCTGAGTGACAGAAGCCTCCACTTGTGTGTTTGTGGCTACTTAGCAGTTCTTGCTACTCTAGGGTAGGAGTGTGATAAACAGTGATTACGGGTAAAGTTTGTGATGTTTGTTTTCCCCAAGATCAAAACTCCCTCTCCCCTCTGTTAACATAAGCCATCAAAAGTTGATCTGTATTTAATTTTCCCTGGGTGGTCCTGGGTTGACATCTTGCCCTTTTGTCTCACCCTAGGAACTTGGGAACCCAATCTTCAGTTCCATCTGCTTCTAAGACAGCCTGCCTCCCGCTGCTGGCCTGGTGGTTTCAGCGTGGATTCTGTTTTTTGAAACCTCGTCTAATGTTACAGGGAACAAGAGATCCTTACATTTCATGTGAACATTCTGAGTGAAAAGCATGTGTCCCAGCCGAATTCGTGCACAACTGGTCTGCATTCATAAGAACGTTGCAGATCAAGAGCCAGGTTGCAAATGTGACCCTTCGCAGCCCGTACTTCTTAAAGGCTCCCCTGGATTGGAGAGACTGTTCTGCTGTTTGAAATGGAATAAGTGAACCCCACTTTGAGCGAGTATATGGGTTCTGATGCCTGGTGATCTGATTGGGGATCCCAGTGAACGAACCCTGGCTGCCATGTGGAAGCTTTTCCCAGAGTGGCATGAAGGGTGGTGGGGGAGAGATAAAGTTTCGAGAACAGCTCCAGGGAACCTGAGCTCACCGCGCTTTCAAAGCGCCTTTGCACGCTGGAATTCCTCCGGAAGGGCGCTCCTCTTTCTCTTATAATAAGCACAGATGAGTAGCCAGACCGACCCCTCTGAAAAATGTGTTTCTCAGGCACCTGCAAGGCAGGGCTGTCCCAGAAATGCAGATATGTGCACAGGGCCGCGGGGCTCGGTGACCAGTCCCAATTCACAGGGCACATCGAGGCCACCGGGAGGAGAGCAGCAAGTTCAAGTGTCCCTCCTACCAATGCATCTCACCCTGGGGCCTTCCTCTTACCACACACAGCTCTGTTACTTACCTTCTGGGACTCTGGGGCTACAGGACAATAGTGTTTGAAACTGAGCGGTCATTTGAAACTTCATATCATTTTCCTTCTTTTCATTTCCCTGGAAATGTGAAGTCTGTTCCTACTGAAAATTCTAAGGAGGCTGGATCCACATCATAAAACACAGAATAACTATGGTCAGAATTACTATGATGTGGGCGCCTTGAATTCATTACGTCTACGGCTTTACAGGGAATATTTAAAATGTATATGCTAACATGAATATACACTTTATGGTTCATTTTGCCAAGAAGGAGAAAAGGATGAGAGCAAATTAAAGTTGTACCCTGGCAAATTCACTGTGGTGGAGCTTCAACCAAAACAGTGGAGGAATTTGGATTCTGGTGGTCTGGACAACGCCCCCTCTCCAGATAGCCTTTCTTTGAGTGCGTGCTCCTTTCTCCTGAGGCTGACAATAAAGTTTTAAAAGTTCCCACTCATCAATTGAGAATCTGCTAACACGAAACCACCTCATGGCTTAGAGCAAAATTGTTCACTTTTCTTAGGTCTGTGGATGAAATTATACATCTAATGGTCTGGGACTCCTGCTTATCTGTGTGTGTGTGTGTGTGAATTTTTCCATCATGCCTGAGCCATCCTGGAGATGGGTTCAGAGCTAAATTCATTCACACACGACCATGAAATTCGAGGCTGACAAAACCGACTTGAAACGCTCCATTTAAGCAATTTTGCTTTTCAGGTGAAGCAGAACTCCCTGAACTTACTGACAGTAGCTCTGATGAAATGCAGGGCAATGCCAGGTCTCCTTGGCATTCTACCACCCTTCAAATTCCTTACAGTCACTAAAAATGTCTGGATAAAATAAATAAATAAACAAATAAATTAAATAAAATTTAATTAAATAAAATAAACAAATAAATTGTACATAAAATAAACAAATAAAATGTAATAAAATAAACAAATAAATTGTACATAAAATAAAATAAATACATTGTACATGCTGGCTTTATGGAAAAAATAAACCAATAGATGTAAAACACTTAGAACAGCGATCGGCACATAATAAACACTATCTACTATTGGTTTCAAAATCTGGTTTCCAAAGCAGTGTGACCTGATCTAGGTATCTACCTGCCATTATCGAGAGACATTGGATTTGAATCCTGGCCTTGCCACTTTGCAGCCCTATAATTTGAGGCAAGTTAAACAACCTTCCTTTGCCTCAGTTTCTTCATCTGTACAATAGAAATAAGAACAGCAGCTTGTTTTGAGCGTTCCATGAGTGAATAGTAAGACTCTCAGAACAAAGCCAGCACACACTAAGTGTTCCATAAGTGTTAGCTTTTGTAATTATTGCATCGGGAATGACATACACTAAAACGTTCATAGTAGTATTTCAAATGTCCATAGTAGTGTAGAATCATGGATGAATGTGTAGTTCGTTTTATGTCAGGTAAGTTTAGGTTTCCTCCAGGGCAGGGGCACATCTTCCTGGCTTTTGTAACCTTTGTGTGCCTAACCCTGTGCCTGGCTGATGGTAGCTGATCAATAAATATATTGAGCTCAGCTGTTAGGATTGCACTGGGTCATCAGCCTCTCTCCCAAATAGCCATCTTGATTGTCTCATGTTTCTCTAACTATTAAGTAAGTTTCTGGAACAAAATTAGTAAAGTGAGATGCACTAAGTAAATACCAATCAACATGAACATATTTCTCCTAAACTTGAGTGTCTTTGTCAAGAGTCCTTGAGGGCTTAGATATTAGGTTCTGCACTTGCCTCTCAAGTAAGGTCCCTCTCAGCCAGCGCTTTGTGGTTTGCCATAAAAACAACATACTACTAGTTAATCATCTGCATATGGAGCCCATGTGCTGGTGGCCTCCCGGGAATGGTAAGTAAATGAGATTTTATGGAAGTAGACCTGGATAGGCAGTGAAACTGGCAGTCAAGAAGAATATAAAGAGCAAAGAGCAGGATTACAGGAAAGCCTGTATGGTATGATTCTATATTCATGTAAAATTGCATACATAAATCTGTATGTGCAAATATGTACAGAATGTCTTAAATAAAATGTAAGTGATGGTTATCTCTGGCTAATGGAATTTAGGGTGATTTTTGTCTCTATGCTTTTTCTATACAAGGAAATATGTGAACACACATGCGCACACACACACACACACATACTCACACACACATTATATGTGAGAAAAGGGAAAGTAACGACATACTTCTTATTAAGTGCTCAAGGGAACAGCTTTGTTCAACAGTTCAAACTAACTATAAGAAAAAAATAATTAATCAAAAACTAACTGTAAGAAAAAAGTAACTATAAGCATATCAAATCTGATGTCTAGTAGGGTTACCAGATTTAGCAAATAAAAATATAGGCTATCCAGTTATATTTGAAGTTTGATCAACAATGACAAGTGTATCTCATGCAATATTTGGGACAGTGCCTCTTTTCTTCTATAGAAAAATAGAAGAGGTGATACTCCTACCACAGTTTATATTTCTTTGTTTTTAGAGGTAATAAAAATTTATTAATGTAAAATTGAATTTAACTATTTCCATACTTATTGAGAATAAAGGGCTCTCACATAGATAATCAGCATTCCAACTTACAAAATTTTTTTTTTAGTTCTAAAGGAAATTTATTGACAAGAGTACACATAACATAAAAACAAGCCTTAAAAAAATAATAAAATGAACACCCATGAACCCATCACTCTGCTAAAGATAATGTCACCAGTACCTGTGACACATCTGAGGGGCCTGCCCTGATCTGGCCCCCTCTTTTCTGCCAGAAATTTTGGACAATAATTTTCTTGATTTCCTTGATAGTTTCACCACCTATGCATGTATTGCTGACCAATATACTTTTGGTTTTGAAATATATATTATCATAAAATATGGATTCCATATATGAAATGTCTATAAATATCTTTATAACACATGTATTCTTCTTGCTTTTTAAACTCATTGTATTTTGGGGCTCACTCATGTTGGTAAAGACAGCTGAGATTCATTCACTTTAACTGCATTATAATATTATATGTCTGATATTAACATAGCTATACTAGCTTACATTTGGCTAGTTGACTGGTAGAATTTTATCTTTTGACTTTTAAAGTTTCTGTGTCTTATGTTCTGGCAAATCTTTTTTTAAAAAGATTTTTTATTAAAATACAGCTAACATACAATATTATATTAGTTTCAGGTGTGTACCATAGTTATTCAACATTTATATACCTAAAGAAGTGATCACCATGGTAAGTCCAGCAACCATCTGACACTGTACCATGCTATCACAATATTATTGACTGTATTCCTTATGCTGTACTTAACATCCCCATGACTTATTTGTTTTATACCTGGAAATTTGGACCACTTATTCCCCTTCACCTTCCCCCTACCTTTTAAAAATTTTCAGTTACAGTTGACATTCAATATTATTTGATATTAATTTCAGGTGTACAGCATGGTGGTTAGACATTTATATAATTTAAGAAGTGATTCCCCTGACTAGTCTAGTACCCACCTGGCACTATACATAGTTATTACAATATTATGGACACTATTCCCTATGCTGTACTTTACATCCCCATGACAATTATGTAACTATCAATTTGTACTTCTTAATGCTTTCGCCTTTTTCATCTTGCCTCTGACCCCCTTCTGATCTATCACCCCAATAAATCTACTACCCATCTAACACCATAAAGAGTTATTACAATATTATTGCCTATAATCCTTATGCTATACCCTACATCCCCATGACTGCTTTGTAATAACTAGTTTGTACTTTTTCATCCCTTCCTCTTTTTCACCCACCCCTCAACCCTCCTTCCATCTAGCAACAATCAAAATGTTCTCTGTATCTATAAGTTTGTTTCTGTTTTGTTTATTTATTTATTTTGTTCTTTAGACTTCATATATAAGCTAAATCACATTGCATCTGTCTTCCTCTGTCTGACATACTTCACTCAGCACAATACCTTCCAGGTCCATCCATGCTGCTGCAGATGGCAAGAACCCATTCTCTTTCCTGGCTGAGCAATACTCCATTGTATATATACATGTACCTCCTACTTTTTATCCAATCATCCATCAACGGATACCCAGGCTGCCTCCACATCTTGGCCATTGTAAACAATGCTGCAATGAACATATGGATTCACACATACCCTCTAAGTAGTGTTTTGGGGTTTTTTTTTGTTAAATACCCAGAAGTAGAATTACTGAGTTTTTGTCACTCATAGCCTTTGTTTTAAAGTCTGTTTTGTCCGGTATAAGTATTGCTACTCCAACGTTTTGTCGTTGTTTCCATTTTCATGAAATATCTTTTTCCTATCCCTTTA
Organism: Rhinolophus ferrumequinum; assembly: GCF_004115265.2. Taxonomy (NCBI): domain Eukaryota; kingdom Metazoa; phylum Chordata; class Mammalia; order Chiroptera; family Rhinolophidae; genus Rhinolophus; species Rhinolophus ferrumequinum. The sequence goes on along the minus strand of NC_046286.1, from coordinate 94,172,073 downwards.
CGTTCAGTCTGTGTGTGTCTTTCAATCTGAAATGAGTCTCTTGTAAGCAGCACATGCAAAGGTCTTATTTCATTATCCATTCAGCCACCACATCTTTTTATTGGAGCATTTAATCCATTTACATTTAAATTAATTGTTGATAGATATGTAGTTATTGACATTTAATTATTAATTATTATTATTATTTCATCTTAAATAAACCCCCCTGTTGTGCAGGGGCTGACCCTACCAAGTAGGATTCGCTTCAGCAGGGCTCTGGTGCCTGCCCAGTCTGCCCTTTGGGTGTGTCTTCCTTGGAGGCAACTGGGTGTTGCTCTGGCTGGGTCCAGAGCTGGCTGCCAGGTGTGCCAGTCCCCAGGCCTCCCTGTGTTTGTTTCTATGTATTAGGTAGGGCTGCTATGCTTCCTGGTCTTAGTAGAGTGGCCTTATGTAGTAAGTGTCCTGTGCAGCCCAGTGGCACAGTCTCCCTTGTCACCAGAGTCAGGTGCTGCAGGTGTGTTTTTGTGTAAGTTGTGTGTGTCCTCCTGTTGTAGTTGAATCTTGGTTGCTGTTTGCATGTCAGTAGGAAAGATTGATTCTCAGGCTGATTGGTTGTGAAGACTGGCCATGACAGTGGAGGAGCAGTGGAGGAGCTCAGGGGCTGACCCTATAGAGGAGGACTCACTTTAGCAAGGCTCCAATGCCTGTCCAGTGTGTCCTTTGGGTGTGTTGTCCTTGGGGTGACTGGGTAATGTTCCAGCTTGGTCCAAAGCTGATCACTGGGTGTACCAGCCCTGGCACCTCCTGGGAGGGGCCCTGACACAGCTGGGCCCTGCCTGGGGCCACCTGCAATGAACCACAAAGCAATCCACAAATGGCTACCACCTGCACTGGGCTTGGAGGTGCCTCAAGAGGCCAAGCTGCAAAGCGAGGCTGACTCTCACTAGTGCCAGACTTAGGGCTGCTCAGCCAGAGCTTTAGCACATGCTGAAGCCAGATGTTGCTTGCTTGGGGTTTGTGGGCCTGTGAGAGATTTTAGGTAACTTTACAGCATGAGCTGAGACAGGCCATATGTATGGAAAAGCCACTGGAAGCAGGTTGGGTGTGCCTGAAAGTTGGGTGGGACAGGGCCTCAGGAAATGACCAGGGTGGGCCAACCAATATCTGCAAAGTGGGATCTCAGCTATTGCAGTAACCAGTCTGTATAGTCTAGGAGGGGAGAGGGCTCAACAGGAAACAATGGATTACGCCAACACTTCTCTCTGGGAGAAAGCTGCCTCTCCAGCCTTCATCCTGAAGCCAATTCAGTTCTTTGTATGACCCTGTCAGTTCTTTGCATGACCCTTTTCAGCTGCTGCCCTAGCACTAGAGCTCAGAGCGGGTGAATTCGTCAGTGAATAAGTACATGTGCCATTCATTTAAGAGGAGCACCTGGGAGTGCAGCTGTTCTTATCTCACTCAGCCACAATCTCCTCTGATTTTCACAGCCAGAAGTTATGAGGACTTCTTTCCCCGGCTTTGAAACCCTGGGCTGGGGAGGGGCTGAGACCTCTCGCTCCTCAGGGGTTGTCCTCCACAGCCAAAATATCCCTCTCAATTTTTAAGTATCAAAGGCTGGTGTGGGACTAGCTCATTCTGTGTCTCTGACCCTCTTACCAGTATCCAGGTGGCTTCTTCTGTACGTCCTTCGGTTCATCTAGACTTCAGGTGAATCTCAATGATGGTTGTTCTGTAGTTTAGTTGTAGTTTTGATGTGATTGTGAGAGGACATAAGCACAGCATTTACCTACTCTGCCATCTTCACCAGATCTCCATTGTTTATATTTCTTTTTATTTTTTCTCTATAAGTAGGTTTTGTTTCACAGGGTCAAAAAATCATACTGTGTCTATACAGTTTTCATTCATTTACCAAGTTTTTATTGAATCCCTACTATGGATTAGTGTCGTGCAGGGCAGCCTGCGTGGTCTCTGCTCCCGCTCCCCACACAAGAACGCAGGATGTGGTGAGGCCAAAAAGGAACACCCACGGCGCCATAGGTAGGGAAGTCATACCACTATGGTCTCACTGGAGGCTGGGTTTACACGACGTGCGACCTGCTGTCCACTTTGCAGCCAACCGACCGACTCTCCTCCACTCTCCTCCACTCTCCTCCATAGCCACGGCAGTTATATTAGTGGCCAATGGCTCAATGGTTACAGCTGACAGCCAACCAGCCACAGGTGACAGCTATCTACTATCCAAGCCAGCACCTTTCCACATGAGGCTGAGAGCCTGGAAACTGCTCTCTGGGGCTCTGTCTCCACACTCCACCCCTACAGGTTCTCGCCTCATAATCTACCCGACAAGCGTCTTCCGCGAGGGTCCCTGTGCCATATTAGCCTATTGACACCTACGGATGAAAAGAAATGGTAGTCTTAGGAACCAACAATGGCAAATCCCTTCCATCCGGGAGGATACACGCTAGCTTTTTGTCCTGGGAAAGGAGGGTTGCTGCCACTGGCACCTTTCCCAGTTTGTGGTACCAGACCTTTATGGCAGTGCTTGGGGTCCCTTGCATAGTTTCAACATGTAACAGAACAGGGGACCCCATAATAGGCCATAGTGAGAGCACATAATTTCCCCGCAAAATCATCCTGGTATCGGGACCTCCGTATACTACAGTCACTTGTGGTGGCCACTCAGCCACCACCCCTGGCGTCACTTGCAAATCATGAGTAAAACCATCCCCCCATGGGGTATCAGGCCCAACCATTGACAGTGGGGGCTTTTGACCTGCCAGGGCCAAGTCCATTGCTGCCGTTCCCCTGCTTTCAAGCATGTGGGTGCTGGCAGCAAAATGTTTCCATTTCTGCAGTAGCCTGGCTTTAACAGTCTCACTGGTGGTAACTTGTAATTGAATGAGAGTGGCCGTTCGATGTAGCAGAGCTTCTACTGGTGGGGGCCCTCCCTTCCGTGGTCTCTCATTCAGGATTCTCAGGACATCCCATAGACGTGAGGCCCAGTCACGCATAGTGGGAGGGTGTTTTGACACCCGGAGACCTTGCTTCATTATAGCATTCAATCATGCCAGCTGCTTGTGGGTTATATGGAGCATGAAACAACCATTGCACGTCCATCCTGGCAGCCCAGCGCTGCACTTCTTGCCCCGTAAAATGGGTACCCCTGTCACTTTCAATGACTTGGGGGCGCCCATAGAGGGCGCACAGCCGTGTAAGAGCGACCACTGTATGCCGCTGATCTGCAGCCGGACACGGCCAAGCAAACATCAACCCCGTAGCAGTGTCCACTGCTGTAAATGCGTATATCGCATTGCGGGCCTTAGGCAGGTGTCCAATGTAATCCACTTGCCAGCGAATGAGGGGTACCCTCCCTCACATAATCTGCTGTGTCTCCCAGGGGAGCCTCCGCCTTTGGGGGATGTCCTGGGCACAGACGGCACAGTCATAGCAGGCATCTACTGTCTCCTGCCATTTCAAAGGCAGACCCCAGTGTCTGCTCACCTGCCACATGGTTCGGCTTCTAGTGTGCTGCAATTTCCTATGCAGCCAATGGGCCACATCAGTGGCAGGAGCCCGTTCTAACCATCGGACCCGTGCTAGGGCATCTGCTTCATCATTACCTGGGGCTACTAAGGGGGAGTGACCTGTGACATGCATTAGGGTCACCACCTTTCTCTGCCCTAGGTCCCAGCGGTCCTGCCACATGGCTTGAACCCACAGTGGACAGTGTCCTACCAACCAGTTTTGGTGTTTCCATGTAGGGAGCCACAACGTTAGGCCCCGGAACACCGCCCAGCTGTCAGTACAAATAACTAGGGGCCCAGGCTTCTGGCTGATTACCATCCACACAGCCCGTAATTCAGCCCACTGGCTACTCTGGCCCGTCCCAGTATCAAACCAAATGGTATCCGTTTTGGGCTGCACACCAATAGCCATCCAAACAGCTGCAGCCCTTTGGCTAGAACCATCGGTAAACCAGGTATCCTCAGGTACTGGGGACTGTCCTTCTTTGTGGAGCGAGGGCTCCAAATCCTCCCCTCTAGGCAGAGCGCTTGGCTCAGCCTGGGCTACAAGCTCCGCAGGCCCCAGGACCTGTTGTAGCTCTGTGCTCAAAGTCTTGATTCTGTTATCTCCTGAACACATGATGCATTCTTGCCTCTGCTTTTACCAAGTACTGTTCTTCCTACCTGAAATAGACACCCCACTCCAGGTCTCAACTGAGTCATTCCTTACCATCCAACTCAACTCCTGCCTCCTCTCTTCCCTCCAATAACAAGACTCTCTAGGACTGATAGGCTCTCCACTCTTTTGGCACTTAGTCTTCTATTGTATCTAATGACCCAAGTGTTGTCTTAATTTTTCAATTAGATTATAAGCACTTTGAGAGCAAGAATCATAAATTTATATCTATTACAACAACATAGTGTTTTATACATTGTGTGCATTCTTTAAATACTTATTAAATGAATAAAGGAATAATTGGCAGGCCCAGAATCAGAAATGTATTTGTTTGCTTGTTTATATTGATCCCATGAAAATACAATGAAAGCATTTGTTAGTTTTCTGGTGTGAGTAAAACTTTGTATCTGAATACGAATGGAATACCCAGCTAGATACCCACTGAAGATGTAACAAAATTTGTTTTCTCGTTTATTAGCATTCACTAGCCTAATCAATACAATGTATAACTATGGTATGATGAGCTCCCAGTCATTGCTGGGATTCAAGTAGCACTGAGTGACTGTGAGAGCTGTGGTAGAGTAGATTTATGTCTAGATCCCTTCTAATTCTGAGATTCAGTCATTCATCATATATTACATGGCTGCGGATATAAAGATGAATAAGATATGGTCCCTGATCTCAAAAAGTTCACAGTTTCGATAGGAAACACTTATGTGAGGGATAACAAAAACATGTACTGTTAAGTTGGAAGATGTATATGAGGTATAGAAGGAACAAAGGCCTCTGGTGTGGGGAATTGGCTGAGTCTTGAAATTTAAACCAGTGTCTACCAGACAGATGTGGGTGAAGGGAATGGTGCTCTCCAAGGAGTGAACCAGTTGAGCAAAGTTGTGGGGGTGTGAAACCATTGAATTCTGAAAGGTTCTCCACGGCTGGGTGAGAGCCAGATCTTGAAGATCCTAGATCTCTGCGAGTGTGGTTGGTTCAGAACACAGACCTGTGAGGCCAGGGTCCCTCTCCATGTGGTTCTGTTCCAGGGACAGCTCTGACCTTGGCCAGTTTACCAAATGGAGAATAGGACTCTGGGGCCCTACTGAACAGTATGGTTGGATCTGCCCCCAAATAATTCCTATCACTATAGAAATATAGGATATTTTTTCCCTTGTTTTCTTTGGTAGGATGTGTGTGTGTGTGTGTGTGTGTGTGTGTGTGTGTGTGTGTGTGTGTGGTGTGTGTGTATTCATTCTTGGAGAAGCTTTAGAAGTGCAAGGTCGCATTATTATTATTTAACCTGTAACAGAGACTTTTGGTTGCTTCCCAATATCCATCCTTTTTTATAAATTAATCCTGATTTTTTAACTGGACACACTGCTGCCTAGAAAAAAAGCTGCATTTCCTTACTTCTCTTGCAGGTAGAATGACTAGTCAATGAGAGAAGCAGAAGTATGGTGTCATATTTCTAGGAAGGCTCCACCCAAAAGGAAAGGGCACCCTCCTTCTCTTCATCCTTCCTGCTGGCTGAAATGCAAACAAAAATGCAAACACCGAAGCTTAAAGATCTATCTTGGACCATAAAGTGGCACTCAAGGTGGGACAGCTGTGGTAGGACAGCAGGATCCTGGGCCTTTGATGACCATGGAGCTGCCATACTGGCTCAAATGCCTACCTCCAGTCTTTCATGAGAGAAACAAAGAGTTGTATTTGTTTAAACCACCATTATTTTGATTTTAGTTTTGTTGCTGTTCAAGGAGGTTGAACTTAAGTCTAACTGCTGCAAGATCTCTGTTAGGAGCTGACTTGTGTTCCACCAAAATTCTTATTTTGAAGTGTTAATCCTCAGTACCTCAGAATGTGACTGCATTTGAAGATAGGATCTTGAAAGAAGTGATTAAGTTAAAATAAATTGGCGGAAGGGGCGTGGTTAATGCATTACGACTGATATCCTTATAAGAAGGGGAGATTAGTATACAGACAGACCAAAAGAAGACCTTGTGAAGATGCAGGGAGAAGATGGCCATGTGCAAACCAAGGAGAGAGGTCTCAGAAGAAACCAATCCTGCTAACACCTTGATTTCGGACTTCCAGCCTCCAGAACTGTGCGAAATAAACTTTTGTAGTTTAAGCCACTTACTCTGTGGTGCATTGTTATGGTAGCCCTAGAAGACTAATACAATCTCTTTGAAAGAAGCTCAAATTTATCAATTGACATACTGGTTTTCTAGTTACTTTAGAAAAAGTTAAAAATAATTTTTTAAAAAAAAGTCTTTAAACATCTTGACAAATCTATCTCCCCAATTTGTTGGAGACCTGTATTCCTGACATGCCCACTTCTTATTAGCATGAAGAATTTAAAGTTTACTGAAACACCCAGATTTATGTTGTATAAATACGGTTAACTTCTTATACTGGGATGGTGGAAAAAGCATGGACTTGAAGGAAGAGTTGCTCACAGGACAATAAACCACTTTATTCTCACCTTACATTTGTGTGAAAATCTACTGGTGATCACACTTGCACAGTTTCTAAATACTAGAAAACGTGTGAGAAATTGCCCCATTGGGGTGGGGGGTGGCAGCTATGAAGGCCAACTATTTATTTACTTATTTATTTATTTCCTACTAGGCTTCCCTCTGATTAAGACAACATAGCAGAAACCAAGTGGAATTCGTGTTTTTAGACAAAGCAAGACATTCAGAATAAATGTTTCTTAAAGTGGAGTCCTCAATATCCTGGCACTTTGGCAAAAATCTGAAAAAGGAGTGGAAGCAAGCACTCCTGAGCTGGGCTAGGGTTTGGGGTACGTGGTAAAGCTCAGAGCAAACCCCTTTTGAACACAGGTGTTCCTCAAGTTACGATGGGGTTATGTTCTGATAAACCCATAGTAAGTTGAAAATATTGTAAGTCGAAAATGCATTGAATGCACCTAACCTACCAACATCAAAGCTTAGCCTGGCCTACCGCAAAGGTACTCAGAACACTTACATTAGCTACAGTTGGGCGAGTACCTTGAGTTTCATCGTAGGGTAACTGCCTGCCTCTTCCCACCTGAAACAACAGGCACAAATGGGTGTTTTATAGATATGACGGGATGTAAAAACACAAAACACAATGTCCACAAATACTGGTAACGCAGTACACGGTAGAACTTTGGTGATGACCCTCATCGTAGCTTGCCATCGCTGCCCAGCCTCACAAGAGAGTATCGTACCACGCGTCTCTAGCCCGAGAAAATATCAAAATTCAAAGTTCAAAGTACAGTTTCTACTGAATGTGTATCGCTTTCACACCACTGTCAAGTCAGAAAATCTTAAATCAAATCATCGTAAGTTGGGGACCATCTGTATATTTCTTTCTGTTCTTTGATTACATACCTGGGAGAATGACCGTTTTTCAGCATTTGCTCTATGTCAGGTACTGTCTGAAGTACACCCCTAGCCACGTGTCAGTCTATAACCTTTATTTGACAACTATGGGATATAAAGCATTATAAGAAAAGTCTATAATCCCACAGCCTTTTTTCCCCTTGGTGATCCCGTCCAGCCCCCATTGATTTAGGTGTTCATTTCCTGAACACAGAAAGGAAAAGAGCTTGGTATTTTTTGTCCCTTCTTAACCTCACAAGAATACTGAAGCAGTGCAATTTCTAGATAGAAAGTGTCTTAGAGACTATTAGTTTCCTAGGGCTGCCAACCAAAGTATTAGGTTGGTGCAAAAGTAACTGCGGTTTAAAAGGTTAATTGCAAAAGCTGCAATTACTTGTGTACCAACCTGATACCATAAACTAGGTGGCTTAAAAATAACAGAGATTTATTTTCCCACAGTTCTGGAGGCTAGAAATTCGAAACCCAAGTTTCAGCTGTGCTCGTCTCTGAAACCTGTAGGGGAGAATACTTTCTTGCTTCTTCCCTACCTTCTGGGAACAGCCAGCAATACGTACTGAAAATCCTTGGCATTCCTTGGCTTGTAGTTTCCTCGCTCTGCTCTCTGCCTCTGTCATCACGAGGCTGTCTCCTCGCTTTTCATCTCTGTCTCTTCTCTTCTTATAAAAACATCAGTTATATTGGATCAAAGGTCTACTCTTACTTCAATATGATTTCATCTTAACTAATTACATCTTCAGTGACCCTATTTCCAAAGAAGGTCAAATTCTGAGGCACTGGAATATGGACTTCAACATATTTTTGGGGGAGACACAATTCAATCCATAAGAGAGAACATCTCATCTCATAAATTCCTGTTACAGCTATTTGTATCTAAGAAAAGTTAAGCTCTCAGAGATTGAGCTGGAGAGTAAACATGTCTGAAATGGTACATTATTACTCTTGGTACTCGGTTTCAAGAGATTAGAAACTCATTTTCCTCTAGATTAGGCTAAAAGGAGTTCTTGGGTTATAGAGTCAAAAGAAGAATGAACCAATCAGACTGCGAGAGGTCAGGGTTGCAGCTTGACTTCAGAAGCTACTGGAACAAAGGGCTTGAGTGGGTCAAGATTTCTCTCATTCTCTTTTTTGGGCTTCATTCTGTTTGTTGAAAGGATTTCTCCTAATGGTGGGTAACATGGCTGTTGTCAGTTCCCAAGTTTTTCCCTTTAGCGTTCTAGCACTAGAAAAAGGCTGCCGGCAATGCTAGATCTCAGAGGCAGACTCCCTATGGGAGAGAGCCAGCAACCCAGGGGAATAGAGGTGCCTTGTCATGGACCAGTAAACTTTGGCCAGTGGGATGGAGTTCCCCCAAAACAAAGTAGTTTCTGCAGTAGACCCGTAGATGAGGGCAAGTGGAGCAGGAAATAGAACAGACAATATTATAGATGTCCACTATAAGAAGATAATTCATGAGAGGAACAATCTGATTTTTATGTAAATTATCCAGATGGGCTCCAATGCTTATTTATATTCACCAGAGAAATGATTCTATTCCTTCCTTATTTTGTGTAATTCAGTAGATTGGCTTTATATCTGTGCCTCATGGCAATGACGCATGACGTCTACTAAATCTGAATTCAAATAGTAATTTTAGATTCATTTGAAAATTGATCAGGTCAGATGTTTTTGCATACATGGCTTTGGTCCTTTTGGTGTATGTGGGGGATCTAGTATTCACTTATGGATCCAGGATTTATTTATTTATAAAAACAGACTTTCAAGTCAATTAGTAACATTAACTGGAGTTTAAAAGCGACCATTTTTTAAATTATTATTATTTTTTATTAGTTTCAGGTGCAGAAAACAATGTAATAGTTAGACATTTATCATTTATATCCCTTACACAGTGATAACCCCTCTCCCCACATCTACTACCCCTCTGTGACATCGCACACAGCCATTACATTTCCACTGTCTCGATTCTTAATGCTGTACTCCACTTCTTGTAAATGTATGTATATATATATAAAATTACAGTTGAGACTATATATATAATTACAACTATATATATAATTATAGTTGACATTCATTATTGTTCAGCTTCAGCTTCAGGTGTACAGTGCAGTGATCAGGCATCTACATCATCCCTGAAGTGGTCTCCCTAATGAGACAGGTGTCCCTCAGATACCCTACAAAATCTTTACAACATTATTTATTACATTCTCCAAATTGTCTTTCGTATCCCCTTGGCAATCTTGTGGTTACCGACTGTGCTTTCTAAAGCCCTCACCTTCCCCCTTATCCCCACCTCTTCCTCCCATCTAGCAACCCTCAGTTTTTCCTCTATGTCTCTGAGACTGTTTCTGATTAGTTCATTCATTTATTCTTTTCTTTAGATTCCACATATAAGTGACATCATATGGTATTTGTCTTTCTCTGTCTGACTTATTTCACTTAACATAATGTTCTCTAGGTCCATCCATATTGTTGCAAATGGTAAGATTTCTTTCTTCTTTATGGCTGCGTAAACTCCATTGTATACATGTACCACAGTTTCTTAATCCAGTCGTCTACCGATGGGCATTTCGGTTGTTTCCATGTCTTGGCTATTGTGTATAGAGCTGCAATAAACATAGGAGTGCATAAATTTTTTTGAATTAGAGTTTTGGATTTCTCTGGATACCTAGGAGTGGAATTCCTGGGTCATAAGGTAGTTCCATTTTCAGATTTTTGAGATACCTCCATACTGTTTTCCATAGTGGCTGCACCATTTTGTAAAGCGACCATTTTTAAAGTTCATATTTTAACAAAGATATCTTTCCTTTAATTTCTTTTAAAGCACTTGTTTAATTGTGAGCAACAAGCAACTTCAAAAAAGCTAATTTACTGCAGGACTATAGTGTGCGCATTAAGAATACTTTTCTCCTTCTAGATTATTGGTACTGATTGTTTGGCTAAATCCATTCTAGAAAGTAAAAACAACTTTTATCCCCCTCTGCTACACTACAGAGCAGAGTGATTATGGGAGCATGATCTTTTTTCTACTAAAATGTCAAATTCTCAAGGTTGTAAGGGACAGACGGTTCTACTGGGCCCCAGGCCTGATTTCCAGCGGCTGAAGGGACATCTTCATCTGAATACAAGTGTGTACCTCACACCCAACTTGTAAAGCAGCTGAACCCCCTGCCTTCTCCAAGACCCCTCCCTCAGTTGATGGCATTACCATCTTCCTTTGTGATCAAGGCTAGGGCCTAGACAACTTTTTCTTTTTCCTTTGATCCCAGTCTCCTGTGACTCACCCAAATATTGTCCTATCACCTATGTCAGTGTTTCCCAACCTTGCCTGAGTATCAGAATCATCTGAGAGAACTTTAAGTGAATTCAGATTTTAACAAAGATATCTTTCCTTTAAGGTCCCATTCTGGGAGATTCTGAGTCAATAGATCTAGAGGTGGCCTGCAGATCTTCATTTACAGTCCTCCCCTATCCCCCCCGGTATGTGATCTGATGATTACCAGGATTTAGGAGCCGCTGTCCCAAATAACTCCATTCCCACCGCTCCTACCCTAGACCAGCCCCCCTCCCCTCCAACCCCGCCTCTGCATCCAGCATCTCCATTTGTCAAGTCACCCTCTAACCCAGTCAACCACCTCAACAGCCCACGGATTTGAATGCCTACTTTTTCCAGGCACTTTGCTAATCAGTGGAAGTACAAAGATGAAAAAAGCATAGTCCTCCTCTCAGGACAAGGCTTTAATGAGGGGGATAATCCAGGACATTGAATTCTATTCGTGAGAGAGGTGCTGTAGTTAGGATAACGGGAAATACCTTAAGGTTCCAAAAGGGACTGAATAACTCAACCCTAGAAGGGTTCAGAAAGCTTCACAGAGGAAGTGGTGTTCCATTTAGGAGGAAGACAAGTTTATCAGCCAGAGGAGGGAAAGGAGAAGAGAATATTCCAGACAGTTTAAACAGGAGAATAATGTGATTAGTCTGGTGTTTTAAATTCATCTCCAGACTAATCTTTTAGGATCACACCTTGGAACCCCCATTAACCCTGTTGGAAAGTTCGTGGTGGCCCCCACTGTCTTCAGCATCACCTCCCAACCCCTTGGTCTTGTATTCAAGGCTCGTCATGACCTACCACCATCATCTATCACTTCCCCTCCTGTGCTCTGGCCACATCTCGGAGAAGTGGTTCCCATCCATCATCACGCAGTTGTCTCCCTTACCCACTCACCTGCCTTTATTGCCTTGACCACTCCCATTTAAGAAAAAATCATTTCTTCACCTACTTCGTTATGAAAGACTGAATATATGGACGATGGCCAGACTATATATAAAACCAGAACTCTGACCTACAACCTGTAGCAACTTGCCCAGGAAACCAACCCCTTATCTACAATAAAGAGCCCAGGAAGCCAGCCTGCTATAAGTCAGACTTGTAGGAAAATAAACTATCTCTAGGAACAATCCAGGAAGCTAAATAATAACTTCTGTAACAATTGGCCCCAACAGGACAGGACTTGATTGATAACTGACAGCTCCTTTAATTTTTGTCCAGCTTCCAACTTAGGACCACCAAAGAACGCCAAATATGCACCCCTAAGCAATCACATAGGATACCCCATTTCTACTTAGCTGCCTACAGCTTCCCATGCTAACAGTCTCCATTAGGGCACTTCTGAATGTTTCCCTATCCTCTTCCTGCCTTTGAGTCTCTACCAAACCCAAGTGACAGTGGCTGCCTCCCTTCCTATAGCAAGCTCTGAATCAATAGGCTTTGCTTGTTCTCATTTGGCTGGTCTTCATTCATTCCTACAAGTTGTAAAACTGGTACACACACACACACCCCCCAAAACAATTGTGTCATTTGTCCCTGTTTTTTGTATAGTCAAAGAAATGCCCTTTTCTTTCCTTCCTTTGCTAGATCAGTTCTCTAGTCTGCACAGAAAGTGACTAATCTCCACACTAGCCTAACGAGAAGTGGTCAGTTGTCCAGGTCACTATGGGAACCCCCAAACCCATGTCGCTGAGTTTTACGCACACAATGCTGTAATAAATCTTGCCTGTTCCCTGGGTGATATTAATTTGATGTTACTTAGCTTGAGGTTGACATTTTACTTTACTAGAAACACTTGTTTACTTAAAAGGCTAAGACCATGTCATACTTTCAGTTTATAGCAGCGTTGTTTCTCCCGGCAGGAGGCACAGACCCTGCAGTCAGCCTTCTCTAGCCCCCCAGGCGGCCTCTTGGCCAGTCTCCTAAGGGCTTATCTTGTCTTTTTCTTTTACTCCCTCTCATCCCCAAAAATCTAATCCCCAGAAGTCCCAGATCTCACTTTTCCAAGACTTCCAGAAAGCTTGAGTAAGCAATAGGAGTTTGAACAGCCTGCAACCCGGTAGGATATTCCTCGTATGAGATTGTTGTTTAAAATGAGTTCTTTTATCCTAAAGAAAAGTTTTCAAAAGCTTCAGCGGCTTTTCTACTGATAGAGAATGATGTCCAGATTTGTGAGCCTAACCAAATCTGGCCCGATTTCCAGCCACTATTCTCCTCCCAGAATCCTGTGCTCCAGGAATGCTGGACGACCTGCGCCCTGTCCATGCCGCCTGCCTGCTTGCCTTGGTTCTGGTTTGTCCTGCACAGGATGCCCTTCTGCCCCCCTCATCGGGGTGCGTGGCCACATCTCTCGTTCTTCAAGTCCAGTGTCAACAGTGGGAAGACAGCGTGGCGAGTCAGTCTGCACGATACGCGTATGACCTCCCGGCTGTGGGATGCTGCTCATGCCACTTCGCCTTTCTGAGTCTGTTTTATCATCTGCAGACCAGGTTTAATCATAATTACCAAACAGGTCTGAGGAATTAAAGAAAAATGTTTATTCAAACATTCCCAGCCTAATGTTCTCTTTCTTGACATGGGTGGTTACCCAGGCGTTTGCTTTGTGATAATTCATTGAACTGTATATTTATGTTTGTGCACTTTTCTGTGTGTGTGCTGACATCAGTGAGAAAGAAACAACTATCTAGTCCAGCTTAGTAGGCTCTCACTGAATATTCTAAATATTGGTTGTCTTTCTTCTTTCTCTTTTCCTGCTGGAAGGCAGATGACCCGGAGTTGGGTTGGGCGGCTAATGCAGGAATGACAGATCAAGATTCACAAGACTCTAAATGTGCTGTATTGAAGGACTGAGAGCAATCAGATGAAATTTAATGGGAATCAATACGCAGGAGGCTCAAAAGGAAACATGCAATAATGAGTGGGAGACGTGCTGAAAGAGGAATTGGTACGAAAAAGCTCAGAGATTTCAGCTGACTGCAAACTTGATTTGAGCCTGCAGTCTAGCTTGGCCACTAAGCATTATGACCCTCTCTCTACAAGACAAAGCAGCAAACAAAACCAAAACCAACCAGAACGAAAGAGAAATCTCAATGCAGAGTTAGGTTTCAATAGAGGAGTTATACTCAGATCCCAGGAGGTAAGTGAACCCATTGACTCCTGTATCTGTCAGACCACACCTATATTGGGAGTATTTGGAGGCCTCTTCTTATGATGAGTCTAGACCAACGACCAGGTACAGAGTTCAGTAGCTTGGATCCTAAGAGGGGCTTGAATGGCACATGAATATCTGGAGAATTTAGCCTTAACATATTTGTAGGTGGACTTCATATGTATGAAAGAATTTTGTCAAGAGTGATTGGATTTGTTCTATATAGTTTCATAAGGGAAAACTGGACTCAATAAGAGAGGCAGATTTTGGATCACATTAAGGAATGAGGTAGGTAGTGACTGGGACACTGTGAAAAGAGACTGGGTTGCCTGTCTGCCCTTGGCAGTATTAAGCAGAGTCTTTATGGTTCTGCATCATGCCCATTGTAGAGTATGTTTTTATTTGATGTGGGATGGTAAATTACATGCCTTCTGTTATGGGTTGAATGTGCCCCCCCCAAAAGATATGTTGAAGTCTTAACTCCTGGTGCTTGTGAATGTGACTTTAAACGGAAATGGGATTTTTGCAAATGTAATCAAATTAAGATGAGGTCATTAGGGTGAACAATAATCCAATATGGCTGATGTCCTTATAAAAAGACACACAAAGGCAGGCGGGGGAACACCATGTGAACACACAGATTGACAGGGAAGAAGGCCTCGTGACAACAGAGGCAGACACTGGAGCTCAGCAGCTGTAAGCCAAGGAATGCCCGGGGCGGACTGCAGGAAAATGAGAAGCCGGGGAGAGCATGGCTCTGCCTTGACCTCAAATTCTAGCCTTCAGAACAACTGGAGAATAAAATTTTGTTGTTTTCAGCCACTCAGTTTATGGTACTTGTGACAGGAACCCTAGGTAGCTTAGTAATGCACCTTCCAAAATCCATTCCCAATCATAGCCTCTGAATCCTTACTAATCAGGTAGTGACAGTAGAGTCAGGCCTGCCTTGTAGGCCTTACATCTGGACATACGGGTATCTGTGGCCCTTTGCAGCCACCCCTACGGTGACAGTCTCATCCCCGACCCTCTTGTTCTTGGTGCCTCCCCCAGCAATGCCCATGGCTGCTGAACCCCTGGAAGACTCTATGCCATGTTTCTCCTTCCCCTTCCAGCCGTGCTTTCAGGCCTGATAGAGCCCAGGACTCAGAGTTTGGGAGTTCTGTGAGACCAAGGTCAAGGTCACGGAGCTACCATCGCTCTCTCTCACTTACCGCAGGAATCAACAGTCTTTAGGAGCTCTAGCCCACCACAATATATGGAAAAAGATGCTCTGTGTTGCAAATAACTCACCTACAAATGAACTTTTGGAATATGGTCATTTTTGAGTTCAGGGACAGCCTGTGTTTGACACTCAGGCCCAGTTTACAGATAAGGTTGTAACATTGCAGCATATTGTAACACTCAACAGTCCAGAAACATGTTGAAAGAGCTCATAAAGCAACTCATTTTTCCTCCCACTGAAACTCAGGAATGTCCTTTGAGGACTTATGCTAAGATATGTGAATGATTTGCTTTTCAAAAAACTGTAAATCAGGACCTCCATGTGATTCCCGCACACGGCCAGCTGATCAAGTGCAGAGCTTCCCTCGGTGCCCAATTCTCCTCGTGGTGAGGCAGAGGGCCTGTGTAGGCTGAGACCCAGATCCAGAAAGGGAGGGGATGGAGAAGTCATCCCCCAGGGCAGCAAGTAAACTGGTCTTCCCTCTGACCTCCTTAAAGGGACAGCGAGTCCTTGAGTCCTAGAATCCCTCCAATCCGCTCTCATTGACCTAGTGTGTGCTCTTGCACACTGCTCTCCCTGCACCCACCTCAGCCGCACAGCTTGACTTGATCGCTTTACATATTGGGGTTGCACATAAGATTGCATTTTAAAAGACAGTCCACTCCTAATACTATGTGTGTGTGCACCAATTTGAAAAACCACTCGTCACGGTCTAGAAGAACATTGCAGTGGGTTGAATGGCTGTCCCCCAAAAGATATGCCCTTGCCTTAACCCCTGGAACCTGTAATATGACCTTATTTGGAAAAGGGTCTCGACAGATGTAATTTAAATTAAGACTCTCAAGCAGCAATCATCCTGGATTATCCAGGTGGGCCCCAAATCCAATGTCAAGTGTCCTTGTACAAGACAGAAGAGGAGAAGACACCGATGCAGAAAGAAGGAAGAGAAAGCCACGTGAATGACGACGGATGCAGAGAGATGAGTTTTGCAGCCACAGGCCAAGGAATTCCCTATCCCAGAAGCTAGAAGAGATAAGACCAGATTCTCCCATAGAGCCTTCAGAGGGAAGGAATGAGGCCTTGCTGAGCTCTTGATTTCAGGCTTCTGGATTCCAAACCTGAAAGAATACATTTCTGTTGTTTTAAGCCACCAAGTTTGAGGAACCAGTAGAACCATCACAAGGCATTGCCGTGTACCTGAGAGAGGAGGGTACTCTAGCCTTAGCAGTGTCGGGTGAATCCTGCCCATTTCCAGGCCTTGAACCCGGGCACTCCCCGTGTACACCAATGATCTCAGCACCGTGTTACGAGAAACATAATTCTACTTCTGGGAGGCTATCCTAAGCCAATAACTAAGAAAACATGCAAGAATTTGCCTCTAAATAAATTCATCACAGTGCTGTTTGGAATACAGGGAAGTTGGAAACAATCTGAACGTCTCACCATAGGGGATCAATTAAATAAATGACGATGCAGCCACACTAAAGAATCCTATGTAGCCATTAAAATAACATTACAGAAATGTAACAATTGATATGGGAAGATGTTACCAATTTACTTGTATAAAAATACATTATGGTATGATCTCATTTAAAAAATACGTAAGTACCCTGTTGGAGGAAAGCATCCTGGGAACTTGTTTGGAAAACAAGGATTTTGGAGGAATGCACTAACCCTTCTGCCTCTAGACCTGGGTTTCCAGCCTGCGGTGCCAATCTAGAGTTCCTGGCCTTAACCTGCAAGATCCAGCTGCATTTCCCGCCTCCAGTCAGCCCTGCTCCCTTCAGACAGGCCAGTCCCTGCAATCCAAATGGCCATGAGCCAATTTCTTAATCTATCCTGTTGCTACTGTTTCTCCTGACTAACGGGGATTTTATACAATTCAGTGGTTTTGTTTACTGACAACGAGTCTCTCCTTCATTTGTCTAAAGTCTGAAGTCAAGGGGAGATTCTATCAGCAACCAAGCATCTCTCAGTTTAGTCCTGATGGGACCAATTGCAACCCAAAGTTTTAAATATGTCTCCCTGTTCTTACAGCGTTCACTTGTACCACCAAATGTGTAAGTGTGTCTAGATGGAATTTTACCACTGTCTAAACATTCTAATTGTCTAATAGATTCTGCAGTGTCTAATATATCATATCCTTAAAGCCATCTGCTCATTTATCTTTACATTTCAAAAATCTGGATATAACATCAACATATACTTAGGCTCAGTATTTAATGGTCAAATTTAAACGTAAGTGCATAATATGTGAAAACTGTATATCCACCCCTCCCCCCACAAAAAAACCCGTAAGTCCATGTATTATGTATAAATACATAGAAAAATCTAGAAGGGAATGTCAACAGTGGTTTTCCTTGACAGAGGTGGTGTTTTAGCTTCTTTTCCTTCTCTATATTATCTGTAATTAATATGTAATTTATAATAATAGTGAAAAGTATTACTACAATAATTATAAAAAGCAATGAAGGCATTGCATTCGGGGGAAGAATAAAACCTGAAATGTCATCAGCCACGCAGTAGGGAATGTCATTTTGCCATGTGGAGGATTTAGGGAGATGGACCTGGGAAGGGGTTGACCCCGTACCAGGAAAGCACTCACTCTGGGGCAATCAGAATGATCTGGGGGTTGGCCTGCCAGGGGTAAGCTAGTAAGCAGGGGAATGCTAAACTAGACAAGTGCAGAACTTGTCAGAGCCATTTTACCTGCTAATGCCATTGCAAATCTTCATGGACAGACAGGGTTGCACTTTCCCTCCCACCTTATTGGATCACTGAGCCAGGAACATATGACAGTACCGCTGCTCTGAGAAACAGTGGGGGAAATGCTGGAATACTATTTGACAAAAGCCAGTTGAGAGAAGAGCAAAAGAGAAGAGCAAAACTACCCAGATTCAAAGTGGAGAAGAATATTTTCAGTTTATAGCATGTTGCTGAGAAAGGCTGGCTGATCCTCAGTGAGCCATAAACTATTAATAAACACAAGCAGTGGTGTCCTAAAACATTATTGAAAATCTGACAAATAAGAACGAGGAGCCTGGAGCAGATTGGATCCTCTCAGCTAGTATTTGGGCTCTGATTTTAGAAGGAATGTGGAAATTTTAGAGAGGGTCCTGAGAACAGCAGCAATCAACAATTATTGGAGGCGATAATATTAGAAGGGAAGGAGAGCCAAAACGTATGAAAATATTGGCATGATCTGTGTCCAAGTACTAGCATCCATCAAAGAAACCTGCCAGCAAACATCTCCCTCGTGCTGGCCGGCAGGGAGAACTCCAGCCTTCTCCTGAAAGCAGAACCCAGTGTATCCCTTTCCTGCCCAAATTGACGACAAAACTACATTAGACTTTCCTTTTTTTTTCCATTTCCTTCATTCTTTTCTTCTCCCCTCAGAATGAGCCTTTAGGAACCCCCAGGCTTGAGCCTTGTTTGCAGCTCAGTGTCAGGCTCTTGGGGGTAGAGGGCAGGTGGGGGCTGCGTGTCCATTCCGAGCCTGCACAGGATGCGGGAGGCCTTTGACCTAAAAGAATGCAAGGGGACATCCTGCATTGGTAGGACACTCCAGGATTGTCACTTCCTGCCCCACAAGCAAACACCCTCTGCCCCTCCACCCCCACCCCTGCCACGTCCTGGCTGCTGTGGCCTTCCTCCTTCCTGTTGTTCTTTCCTCTACTCTCCCCTTCCTTTGTCTCACTGCAAGACATTTAGCATGAGGGGCGGCAGGGGCGCCTTTGCGAAGGTGCCGTTTGGTCTTTTTATGGCTCTTACTTTATGTTCTCTCCCACCCCCCAGGGCTGATGTCCACTTGGCCCCTGGAGACCCAGAGCAGCCCCCATGGGGCCCACCGGGCCTGTCCTCCTGCAGCCCCAGCCCCAGAGCAAAGCTGCAGAACTCCCCACTCCCTCCATCCCACTCAGACTCCTGCTCTCAGTCATCGACTGCCAACTCCTGTACTTCAGCTGCAGGAAAATCACCTGGGCAGCTTGTTAACCCTGCAGTCTCCCAGGTTGAGGGGGTCTAGGTTAGGGTGAATCTGCATCCAAAACCAAACCAAACCAAACCAAACCAAAACCAGTGATTTGTGCTGTAGAACCACTGACAGCAGGTTGTTAGTTATATATGGACTCAGCCGGACCCCACCCCAGATCTAACCTAAATCCTATTACTTTATCATCTTAATATTTCTCAAGTTTGTTCTCTTCATTTCCAATGCAACTAGGTGGAGAAAACCCAAATCCTCAGTCTATAGTGTATAACTGGGATGCCTGTATGATTGATTGTGCAAATCGGGGTGCTTTCGTGAGTAACAGGGACACTATTAACAATTGTGCAGAGAAACAGGTGTGAGCCAGCCAAGCTGGATGTGCGCCCCTTCTGCATATAAGCCCTCTATGACCTGGCACCTCCTTACCTCTCCAGACTCCTCTGAAGACACTCCTCCAGGGACCCCCAGCACCCCCACTACCAGAGACCCCAGGCTCCTTGTTCAACTTGAAATTCCTTATCGTGCCTTGCTCTCTCTTTACTCCAGGTCCTTGATTGCACTGTTCTCTCTGTCATCTCCACACAGCTCACTCCCCTCCATCAGGCCTCCACTTAGATGTTACTCCCTTGTGAAGCCTTCCCTGATTCCCCCGTCCCCCAAAATTGGATCAGGTCAGCCCAGTGTGTGCCCCCTGGTGCAGTGCTCTACTCCCCACTGTGGACATATTTTCCCATAATCCTCTGTTTACCGGTCTATTTCTTCTCCCCGGAGGCTGGAAGATTCTTTAGGGCAGGGACTAGATTTTGTTCTCTGCTGTGCAGATGGTCCTGACTTATCATAGTGCGAAACTGACACACATTGAGTAGAAACCGCATTTTGAATTTTAAATTTCAATATTTTCTGGGCTAGTGACATGCGTTGTGATATCCTGGTGACGCTGGGCTTCAGCTGATACACTCGGGCCACAGGCCCCAGTCAGCCACGTGATCACGAGGGTAAACAACTGAAGAGCTCTCACAGACTGTGTTGCCAGTGGGATTTTTTATTTATTTATTTTTTTCTGCCATTGTGTTTTCACTACCTGTCATGTCTACCAAATGCCCACCTGTATCTCCTACTTCTGATGAGAAGAAGAAGAGGAAGGCGATTGCATATTTAGGCCCTAACTTGTCTAGTAGGTGGCTAAGACAATCACTTACCGAAAGTTTGTCTCAGAGAACAATGTACGATTAATTACAAAATACCATTAATTACTCCCCAAAGTTCCTTCAACAAATGCTTACGGTGCTCGCACTACCAGATATCCTGTTGAGTCCTGGACACACAGATAAAGGACGCCCCAGTCCTCACCCCGCTCCCCTTCCAGTCAGTTATTCCTCTCAAACACACGTGCGTGTTTCCTGCAGCATCTGCCATAGTGGATTTTTCTCCAGCTTTAATTTCCAGATTAAACGGAGTGATTTCAGACACCTATCAAGTGTGAAACACTTTCTACATGTTGGCAAAGCTAAAGGGCCCCAACAACACACAAGACTTGGACAAGAGCTATGTGACACAGCAGCTCAACCTGGTGCCTCTGCTGCCTGACTGTCACCATGCTGGGCCTTGCCACATTCTGGACAAAGTACGTAACCTTTGTGCTTCAATCTCTGCATCAGTACAGTGAGGATGAATAACTTGCCCGGTGCATAGTAAGTGCTCAATAAATATCATTATCAATAGATGGACTGGTCCAAGGGCTGCATCTCTAACTGGGACCCGCATGGCAGGGTCACATCAGGAGATGGCAGGCTCATCAGGAGCCTCTGTTAGGCTGTGGTAGAGAAACATCTGGAAGGTTACGGCCAGCTGCAACCAGCTTTAGGTCTGGACAACAGCCATTCTCAAGTTTTGTCCTAACCAGAGCCATCCTGGCACTCAACATGTGCAAAATAAATACAAATATAGCAGGAGAGGCTGTGCGTCATGAGGAGAGGCACACAGAAAACACAGAAGACCTTCTTTATTTGAGACTTTCAAAGATTAAAGGAAGTTTTTTGGAGGAGGAGCTCTAATGTTACCTGCTGGTCACTGTCAATCAATAGTTGCTAGTTGATTAGTGGTGCTTTGTACACACTTCTTTCATGCAGAGAACAAGAATAATTTTGACAGTAGAAGCTCCAGAGTGGATGAGCAAAATAGAGGATACCGCTGTTTGGGTTGAATTTGCCCAAATGTCTCCATTTACTATTGATTTGGTTTAATTCAATCTGAATGTCTCTTAGTGGGGAGGAGCTTTCCAGATGGCGAGGCACGTTCACCAAGTGCTAAGGGAGGGCTGTGATCAAAGAAAGGCAAGAAACCCTGAGCATCATGAGTGTATTTCTGACTTCTAACACCCTTTCGGTTCCTCCCTGAGCCTCCTCGCCGTGAGTGGAGGGGCCAGTTGTTAAGGAGCGTGCATCAGGTAATTCGTTTCCCCTCTCGATAATTTGAGTGTCGTCTCTGCCAGGCCCTGCACTAGGCACTGGGGATACAGCTCTGAGCCTGGTGCAGGCTCTCCCAGCCCTCTTGTTCCTACCCTTCTTGGGCAGGGATAGGTGACGATTAAATAGCAACCTGCTTGACCTCATCTTAAGTTGATTACCTCTGCAAAGACCCTATTTCCAAACAAGGTCACATACATAGGTTCCAGGTGGACAAGAATTTTGGGGGGACCCTATTCAACCAAATACAGTGATTTTTGACTGCAGATTCTTTTGTATCTTTTGTATTTTGCATACTAAATGTATTATTAGTAACTTGCTAAGTACTCGATGCCTACCAGATGAATGTATTTTAACCTTATTTAATTGTAGAAAATTTAAAATCCCTAAAGCAAAGCACAGCATCAGCAACTAGGGGTTCGGCTCCAACACTGCCTCCCCTTCTCTTTGGAGTGTGACTGTAATAATTCCAGAGGCCGTAAACCCCTAAGGGCAGGGTCAATTCTGTTTCCTTACCAGTGTCACTGTAGTACCTGGTCATACTTGATTAGGGTGGTCTCTAATCCAATATTACTGGTGTCCTTATAAGAAGAGGGAAATTTGCACACAGACACACAGGGAGAATACTATGTGACAATGAGGGCAAAGATACGGTTGGAATGATGCTTCCACAAGCCAAGGAATGCCAAGGATTGCCAGCAACCATCAGAGCTGGTAAGAGGCAAAGAAGGATCCTCCTCTAGAACCTTCAGAGGGACTCTGATCCTACTGCCACTTTAATTTCTGAAAGCTAAAAGTCCAAAATCACAGTGTGGAAGTCCATGATCTCTCTGAAGTCTCTAGGGGAAGATCCTTCCTTGCCGCTTCTAATTTCTCATCTGTGACAGCAATCCTTGGTGTTCCTTGGCTTGATGTTGCAAAGCTCCAATCTTTGCCTCCATTGTTACGTGATGTTCTCCCTGTGTGTCTGTCTCTACGAGTATGTCTCTTTTGCCCTTCTTTTAAGGACACTGCCCTACTCCATTATGATTTCATCTTAGCTAATTATAACAACAACAAAATTCACATGTTGAGTCTCCAGGAAGGAATGAATTTGGTGGCAACCATTGCATGGAAGGAGAGATCCTCAAACTAGAGTGTGTAGAGTGAGAACAAATGTAAACACAGAACTGTGGGAAATTCCTTCATGTACAGGGAAGATGAAGGATGTGAAGCCATGCAGAGACCTGAGAAAGGGCAGTCAGAGAAGTGGGAGGAGAGAAACCAGAGATACCAAGGAACATGAAAGATTTGACTTTAGTGAGAACAGTTTCTGTGGGGTGATGGAGGTGGAAACCAGATTATAGTGGGTTGAGGAGCAAATAGAGGACACGGAAGATGAAGAATCAAGGACCACAAGTGTAAACCACTCTTTCCAAAAGCTTTCCTCCCAAGGGAAAGAGAAAAACAGAGCAATAGTTAGAGGGCTGTGTGGGATCCACTTGGTAGTCTGAGTGGAAGCACTAAGGAGAGAAGGAGAAGATAAAGAGAAAGGAAAAGGTTTATTTCATAGAATGAAATTCTGCAGGAAAAAGGGAAAGTAAGATCCCAAGCACAGATGGAAAAATTAGGATTGTACAGGGAGGACAATACTTCTCCCCTTAAAACAGGAGGGGAGAATGAAAGCGGAGATAGACAACTGCATGGTGGAGTGGAGGTGGGAGAGAGGAAGTTGCCAAAGACCCTGCTTTTTGGCCTATGTTTTCTCTGTGGAGAGGGCGGCAAGGTTAGTCATCTACAGAGAATGGGTTGAAGTCGGAATCAGAAGAGGGCCTGGAGCTGCAGTGGAGAAATACAAATTTGGAAGAAAGGACAGGAGAATGGAAGCAAAATATCATTTCACCATTGATAGCGAAGGTCTTCTAGTTCCAAATTTGTATGTGGTGTTGATATTTTGTAATCTGTGTTGATGCTTTTCTTTTTATAAAATTGTTCCTGTAATATGGTGCTAAAAGGGCATGCAGGTGAGAATTTCAGGGCAGTCCAGTAGTGGGTGTTTTCCCACATCTCTGGCTGAGAGGTCAAGTGAAATATGGCGCCTCCTTATCCCTGTACCCTGTTTGCATAGAGCAACCTTCATATTTAGGTGTGTCACACACGAGGGTTGTAGGTGACTCACATAACCATGCACGTACTGCAGACCTGGGCCTCTGCTGCTCCTGGTTCTCCCCCAAGAGATGGCTGGTGAGAAAATTGATGGGGATCCTCTGCCTGCCCCTCCTAATCGGGGCATGGGACCAGGAGGGGTGTGTGTGTGTGTGTGTGTATCTGTAAAATTCTTCCTTGCTCTGGGCAACACTCCTCATTGTTCCCCCCTCAGCTCAAATGATACTTCTCCTGGAAGCCCTTTCTGCCCATCTAGGTCTGGGCTGGCTGCACAGCCTGGTGACCTCTTGGTCCCCTATGTTCACCCCATCGCAGTCCTAAGCACACAGAGCGCTAATTGCCAGCTTCCTGTCTGCTGGGGGCAGGAGATCCATGGGCGCATGATACATAGTGCCTGTCATGTCACCACTGGATCCCCAGCTTAGCACAGGCCTGGCATATGACAGTCACTCATTCAATATCAGTTCCACGAAAAGAAGAAGGAAAGGAGAAGGAAGAGGAGAAGGAGGAAAAGGGGAGGAGGAGGAGAAAGATACTAAAGGGATGAAACTTGGGACTCCATTTCATTTTACCTTTGATCACTGTGTCACCATTGAGCAACCCTGGCTATTTAAAGAAAGCACGTCGGGCTGGAAGACCTGAGCCCTCATCCCAGTTTCCACATCAATCTTCCATTTGACTTTGAGCAAATTAACATAATTTCTGGAGCTTCATATTTTCAGTTTTCGAATGAGGATAATACTCGGAATTCACAGAGGTGGACTGAAGTTCAAATAAGACAGGTGTACATAAAAAAAACCACTTTTGCACGTAAATATAAAATTAAGTGAACTTTATAAAAAACTTCCTAAATCAGATCGGCAGCTGAGGAGTAAAAGTTCCATGTGCCTCACAAAGGGCCTTTTTTCTTGCTTTAACTAAATCAGGGGTTCGGCTCCAACACTGCCTCCCCTTCCCCTCAGAAATGACTGTCATAATTCCAGAGGCTATAAACCCCCGAAGGCAGGGCCAGCCCTGTTTCTTTACCACTGCCACTGCGGTACCTGATTCTCAATAAGTGTCTCTTAAAGAATGGATACATGGATGAGGAGAGAAGAATATTTACTGTAGATTTGAGTGGCCTTTTGAAAACCATTTTTAGTACTGGCATATTTAGGCATGAAGAATGGTAAATGAAAAATATAATAACTTATATGCATATATGCTTTTCACATTCATAAAGCCCTTTTGCCGATGATTTAATCTGATCGTCACACCCTTGAGAGAGAAGCTGAGCCGCAAAGACATCACGTTTCTTGCTCAAGTCCATGGGGCTAGTAATTGGCTGGATAGAACCCAAATCTCATTGCTACTATTGGGCTCTGAGTCTTTCTCTGCTTTCAACAAACAGGTTTTAATGAAACACAGTCCTTCTTCTTTATTTACTCAACCCAGTCTATCGTGGAAGAAATTTCAGCAAGGGAGAAAAGAAAATATTTCTCTTTGACAATGACAAAAAGATACACTTGAAAACAAGAAAATAAAATTCCGATTAGATATGAGAAAAGACAAATGAAGACTTTCCCCCTAAGCTAAAAGCTAACATTGGACTATCGAAATACTAAACATAATGTTTGAAGCATATTTAAAACAATTGGCCTTGAGATGCTCAGATCAGATCATTCTCAATTAGTATTTAACAGATTTTAAATATTTCTATTTCTCTATTTCCTACGCATGACACACTATCATCATTGGTAACATTTTTCTATGAAACTCCAAATACAAATAAACTTTTTCATCTGGATAGTCTATATCAAAGGTTGGCAAACTATGGCCTATGGCCTTTTTTTGTACAGCCTGCGAGTTAAGAATGGTTATTATATTAGTAAGGGTTATAATAAAAAACAAAGAATATGTGACAGAAGCAGTTTATAGCTTGCTAGCTTGTAAAGCCTTTATATATAGAAAGTTTGCTGAACCCTGGTATGTGTATCCTGGGGCCAGACACACACACATATATCCTGGGGCCAGACATTATGGCATCTATCTATCTATCTATCTATCAATCATCTATTTATCTGTCTCTATCATCTTTCTATTCCCTCCCTCATCCCACAAAGGGTTCTATTGAAATAGATGAACTCCCAAAGGTTCTGAGTCTTCTGCAAAATAAGATCCTTCAGCTGGATAGTCATGGTACCCATGACTTAAAACTTAATAGAGAGAACACTGAATTGAACAGCTCTCTGCGTTCAATGAAAGATAATAAGAAATGATGAGGGGCATGGAGAACAAACACCGAAATGGAAGAGCAACCTCAGCTAAGAATGACAAATTGCGATTTACATTGAACTTCATATTTTCCAACTGTGTTTTAATTCCCTTTTATCAATTTTTCAATAACTCCTCCATGGTCTGTGTTGTGTTAACGACAGAAAAATCAATGAAAAAAAATAATGATCTAATGAGATGCTAAGCAGTGATCTGTCAATCTAAAATTTTTTCTCTGGTGCTATATTAATACAGATTTTAAATATTTCTGCTTTTTCCTAGAGGGGATTGAATTGTGTTCTAATAGCTATCAGTGTTATGATGTCTTCCTCTGGGATTTGAAAGTGGTCTTCAAGCTCTTAGGGCGCTTGATTAATGTGGAAATTCAAGAGACTGGAAGAGAAAAGAGCAAGGCTGGGAGGGAAGACGAATAGAAAAGATGAGTTTTGTCCCAGATTGGGGCCTTCTACATTTGCCTTATCCAAAGACCCATACAAAGTATGGTTTACGGGCGGTGGGGGAGCGTGGAAGAAAGTGGAGGAGGAAGAGAGTGGGTGGGGAAGCAACATACCCGCTTTTCTGTAACCGGCTCCCTGGATGCGACAGGAAGCTACCACTCCCTTCTGAAATGTTGGCGACCAATATCCCACGCTCTGACACCGCCCTCCCAGGTCCTTTCAGCTCTCTCACTCCCTCATGTTGTGCCGGCAAACCTGTTCTTCCAGCTGACAAACTCCTCTAGTCCCCTCCCTCCACCCATCTCAGCTCCCTTCTAGCTTTTGTTTTCTAGTATACCATGGATTTCTGCTGCCCAACACTGTAGCCACTAGCCACATGTGGTTCCTCCACTAAAATTTAAAAGTCAGTTGCTTAGTTGTACTAACCACATCTCCTGTGTACAATAGCCACATGTGGCAAGTGGCTACTGTCCTGAACAGTGAGAATCATAGAACCTTGCCATTACAGACGAAAGTTCTAAGGACAGCACCCCTCTAAATCTTCTGAGTCACCCCTTGAACTAATTTGTCATGACTACCATCATGCTGAGTAAATGAATCAACCCTGAAGGTCGTTGCTACCTTGTCCTTTCCCTGCCTCTCAACCAACAGGCGCACAGCTGTGGATCAGCCTACCTTCTACCTGCTTTTGCTCTAATACCAACGGATAAGCGCCGCTGGAAAATTTATTCAGCAGGGTCTAATGGTATCTCTTCATGGTCCTCATCTACACGGGGATAATAATAAGATTATTGGAAGGATTGAGTGAGATAATGTGAAAAGTGATCAACAAAATATTTGGCAAATAGTTGTAGCTCAAAAAATTTTAGTGTCTGGATGGTGAACACATAATGTAATTTATAGATGATGTGATACAGAATTGCACACCTGAAATCTATGTAATTTTACTAACAATTGTCACCCCAATAAATTTAAAAAATAAATAAATCAGTAAAAAAAATTTAGTGAATCTTATTTATTATTATTATTACTATTACTATTATTATTATTTAATTTCCAATCTCAGCTGGAACTGTGCATTGTCCACCATCTGCCTACTTTTCCCAATAACTACATTCCCACCCCTTCCTACTCTTAAAAGAGAAGAGGCATTTTTAAAGTTACTTCCAATCCCCTCCCCTCCAAAAAAATGTTTTATTACATTCTTCTCCTAGGTCAGTGGGAGAAATTTTTCTCTGCAGTGAGTAATTATTTGTAGAATAAGATAGATCTGCTTTAAGGTGGTGATTTTTATTCTCTAAAACTGGTGGTAATGCCCCTTTTAAGACAGGAAAAAACAAAATTGAATTTCTGGAAGTGCCTCTTGGTTGTGTGCTGTGTTAGTTACGTGTGGCTTCTGCAACAAATTACTACAAATTTGGTGGCGTAAAAACAACAGAAATTTATCCTCTCATAGTTCTGGAGGCCAGCAGTCTGAAATCGAGGTGCCGATAGGGCTATGCTCCCTCCAAAGGTTTTAGGGGAGAACCCATTTCTTGCCTTTTCCTGCTTCTGGAAGCTCCAGACATTCCTGGGCTGTGGCAGACCCTCCATAACTCCAGTCTCTGCCTCGTCTTCACATGGCTTTGTCCTCCATGTTTCTCTGTGTCTTCTCCCCTTCTGTTGCAGAAGGACAGCCATCATTGGATTTAGGGCCAACTGTCTCATTTGTACGGGGGGAATTTTGATTTATGGAGACTGAGTGATGACAGACTGGTCAATGCCATTGAAAGAAGAATTGATTACTTACATTTCCCAAGAGAAAGGGGTACACCGTGCCACTCGGGGCCGCATGGGGGAGTACCAGGTTTGGTCAGAAGGCCAAAGCAGGAGAGAAAATCCTAAGCCCCAGCCTTTATTGGTGTTTCTGTGGAAAAGGCAAGGCAGGGCAGGGTAAATGTTTTAGAACTGGCTAGTTTGAAGAATGCTGGCAGGCTTTGAGTTTTGCCTAGTAGCTGTCTCTGGGATGATTTAGGGCAGGAGAAATAGTGGCTTGGTGTGAGAGAGTTAGATCAGGGGGTGGTTGGGGCCATAGACTCAGGATTGGTTGGTTTGCATATGAAAGGTGTGCTGCTGGGCAAGTTGTTATTCTCATTAGGAATTAGTTTGCCCTAGGAGTCTCTCCTTGGGTCTGTAGGCCCCCACAGGCCAGAGCATCAAGAATACAGAAAATAAGAAAATATAGTTAATATAATTGGCTCTGTCACGAATGGACAGCAAATAGACAAGTACACCTGGTTAGTCCAGGATGATCTCACGTCAAGATCCTTAACTTAATTACATCGGCAAAGACCTTTTTTCCAAGATCACGTTCACAGGTTGCGGTAGAGCATCTTTTTAGGCGGCCTACTATTCAACTCACTACCAGGGCCTTACAAACAAATGTCTCTCAGATACCCTCTCCCACAATTCTGGGTCAACTTCCTGTTATTTCTTGACTGGATGATCGTAAAACTTGCCTACTTGCCCCATCTGCTCTACTCTGTTCCTCCTTTGGGCAACCTCAAAATGATCTTTCCTAAATGTAAAACAGATCACTTCACTCCCTGCTTAAAAAGCATGCTTCCAAACTGTGGGACTGTATCAGCACTATTTTTGAGTGTTGCAGAAAATATGTCGTAAAGGAAACACGTCCAAGCGTTCAAATTACAGAGAATGTGCTCCAATTTGTGGATTAGAGCAATTTACACGCATTCATCTAGGCGATGGCTGTGCATAACCTTCCACTCTGATACCTGAATTAATGAGTTAATATCATGCACTCCAGCTGCTGTAGCTAATTGAATGCAAATTAAATATGTAAACTTAGTGAAGTGATGTGGAATCTTCATAATCTGTCAGAGAAAACAAACTTCTAGATGTTCAATATGATCAACCAGTTCCCTTAGACCTTAGCATGGCATAATTTTCCACACTTCATCATACCATGTTTTCCTGAAAATAAGATCTAGCCGGACCATCAACTCTAATGCATCTTTTGGAGCAAAAATTAATAGAAGACCTGGTATTATATTATATTATATTATATTATATTATATTATATTATATTATAGACTTGGTATTATTTATGGTAAAATAAGACCGGGTCTTATATTAATTTTTGCTCTAAAAGACACGTTAGTGCTGATTGTCCGGCCAGGTCTTATTTTCAGGGAAACACGGTAAATCGAGAAGGATGAAGTCTCCCTCTATGCAAGCCCGCACAGGATGAAGAAATGGGTAGCCCAGACCCAAACTTAAATTCACTTGAGGCCATGAAACCTGCTTTACTTCAGCCAGTGTAAAAAACTCAAGTTAAAAGGAGCACTATTTAAAAAAGATAACTATCTCCGTGCTCCGCATGAAATGCTAATCCTGAAGGCTGCACCGGAAAGCACCTGCTGGACCACTTATTTTTTCAAACTCACTACAAAGACCAGACTCCCAATGATTCATGAGAAAACAAATCGGATCTTTAAAACTATAATTTGATCTCTGAAGCCCAGACAAATCAAGGTTTAAAACATAAATCAGAAAGTCTCAAAGTTATTAGGTTGGTGCAAAAGTAATTGCGGTTTTTGCATTTATTTTTCATCTTTTAAATCGCAATTACTTTTGCATCAACCTAATATCACCAAGTCGAACCTTCTCACTGGGCCTGTTGAAGGTGGTTCTGCTGACACCCTGGCATGTGTCAGTCTGAGGGATGGGACTGAGCTCTCGCTAGTGCCTCATTACAGCTCGACTTTTCTCTGAGTTATTGATTCTCTTGAGATAGCAAGTGATAGAAATTTAACTCAAACAGGCATAATGTAATAAAAGACTGTTTTTATTGGCTTGGGAAGTGAAAAAGTTTAAGGAAAGGTTGAGCTTTCATCATGATTGAATCCAGGAGCTTAAACACATGTCATCAGGATGTGGTCCCTTTCTCCATTTTTGTCACTGTCTTTTCTTTGTTGTTGGCTTCATTCTCAAGATGTCAGTCTCTAGGTGGTGCCCAGACAGCTCCAGGCTTACTTCCTACCAACTCAGCAACCTCAGTGGAAAAGCTAGTATTTTGTTTCTCCAAAACCTCCTTCCTCCCAAGTCCTCGGCTCTCACCAGCCTAACGTAAGTCACATTTCCATCCTAGGACTGGCAGGTATGGATCACTAGCTCATATCTGGAGCTAGGGATGGGGTTTGCGCCACCAGAATCACCCAAGAATAGAGAGATGTGGTTCTCCAAAGGAAAAGGTGTTGTTTCTACAAACAGGAGATTAGATACTGGGCAGGAAAAGCAAAATCTGTCCACCACATTTCAGGATATGAGTTGGCAGTACATAGAAGACCGTATGTTTACTCTCTGGTAGCACACAGAGAAGGAATTCCTGTGTGTGTGTGTGTGTGTGTGTGTGTGTGTGTGTGTGTGTGTGTTGCCTTTTTATTAGAAGGCAGAGCTTCTGAACTTTATCACTCTCCATCTGCTGATCCATATGAGGGTCTGAGGAAATCAGATAATAACATTGAAGCTTATTTGTGAATAAAAATATGAAACATGACACTTTAGGGACTGATTTGCTTTTCATGGACATCAACCCCAGTCTGATTGTCAGCATGTTGTGCAGGTAAGTTGCTTCTGAAGGATCAAGAAGTCCCCTTCTGTCCTCACTGCTATACTGGGATCTTCCTTCCAATAGCCTGCTGTCGATAACAGGTTGGCTAGGTGAATTTCGCCACTTCTAAGTTTGTTTTCTCAGCCCTAGAAAGGAGAAGCCACTGAATGCTGACTGACTGATTACAGTTTGTCTGTGTTTTGAAAGCTTAGAAATGTGTTCTTTGGACTACACACTTGGCTTGCAACACCCAGCGTACCACAGCACAAGCACCCCCACCTTCACCCCCACACATTACCCATGGTAGGAACGACACATCACTGTTTACAAAGATCTGCTCTTTGGGACTGAGTCAGTCACACAGACCCGTCTTAATCTTCAAAGGCTTATTGGAGAAATCTAAGGTACGATATTTGAATGGAAAGGTACCTCCAAATCCATTTTCTTTCCCGTTAGTTGATTGAATCTTTAACTACCATTTTTTGAAGATGGTCAATCAGTTCTGTTTATCACTTCCCCTAAGAGGAAAGTCACTATTTAGAGATTCCCCAGTGCTATTCATTGCGGAACAGTTTATATCATGAGAAAGTTCTCTGCCATATTGATCTAAGGTTGCTGTCTCCCTAACACCCACCTCTTCTTAAAGCAACAAAGCAAGTTTTGAGGAATCCTTTGTGCTTCTTTTTAGCAATAGATCAGAGTTTGCACTTCTAATGATTTTGGGTGTCTCTTTATGAGTTGAAGGCTCATCATCTTTATTTCAGATCAGTAACAAGGCATGTTTCTGGAATGTGTATATGGTTTTGGTATAAACAGTCCCCAAACTCATGTATCAACCTGACAAATTCTCGACTCAAGAGTTTGTTTCAAGAAGAAAAAAAAAGCCATTTATGATAGAAAGAATTACAAGCCTATAAATTGTGCTGAAGTGTGTTTATATTACATTAGAGATTAAATAAAGTAATCTAAGAGTAACCCAAACTATAAGTTGTAGCTGTAGTGGCAACCTCAGCAGGGTCACTTGAAAAGACAGGTCACACTCGCCTTGATCGCGGGCACAAGCAAATACAGATTTCCAAGCAGATGGGCAGCACATCAGGACATTGTTTCCAGGGGGTAAAGTTACCATTCTCATCTTGAGAAACTGAAGTTCAAAGAGATGCATGACTGCCTCCAGTCAGACTGAGCCCTCATTTCAGGAGCCAGGAATACCTGTGACCACTCTGACCCAACTCAGGTGACAACTTCCAGCTGATCCATATGACCTTATTGACGTAAGCAAGTACCAGAAAGCCAACTCTTTGAAATCTGGCCCTAACATACATTGCTAAGCCTGTCTTCCACCACATCACCAGACACCAAATACTTCGGATCCACCCAAGACTCCACCTCATGAGACAAGTTCACCTGGGAGTTCCCAGACTAGCTGTGAATTTTCATCAGATGCTTAGAGATGTCTGTGACACGCCTCTGGCCCCTCCCTCACCTCATGAATATCGAGACCTCCCAAATCACAGTTCAACCACCGAGTCAAGTTTTCTAGAGAACCAGGGACGTCACTTGCTCAGTAATGTTGGCTTATGCTAAGGGTCAAGCAAAGTCAGAAAAAGAGGACGAAAGAATCAAAGTCATATGTTCAAGTAAATACACTAACAACAAGTCCAGGAAGAAGCTGTAGGAGGAAGTTTGTGGGGTTTATAAGCAAAATCCATGCTTTATAAAATAGCCATGGGTTAAGTAAATGTAGTTTCAAGGCGAACTGCTTTATGCCATATGCGCATGATTACAGACTATTACAAAGTTATATCATTAAGACCTATAATCTATTAATATTAGATGATGGAACTATTTGTGATCCTCACTGAATTTATAATTAGACAGGAGCAAAAATGCACAGATGGTTTAGGCTGGTGGCTCAGAGACGTAGATAAATGTCATTGTCCAGACTCCTGACATATCTCACCTGGGCCACTTTAATTAGCTCCCAGTTCATCTCCCGGCCTCTTAGCTCTCCCTAATCCATCCTCTCCAGAGTTATGATGGCAATTTTTGCTGAAAATACTTCTGTGGCTCCTCTGTGTCCTTGGAATAAAGACCACAATTTTAATATGTCATTTACAACTCTTTGAAATCTGGCCCTAACATACATTGCTAAGCCTATCTTCCACCATGTCACCAGACACCAAATATTTGGGATCCACCCAAGACTCCCTTGTTCATGAAGTCTTTGTACCATGGAGCACATCCCTATGGAAATCAGCCTTAAAGCAGAATTTTGTAAGGGCAGGTTGTATTTTTCCAAAGATGGCCATACCTACCTATGTATCCCACTCTATATGCTCTTCTTACAGTGTGACGACATCCATCCATTGAGATGTGGGTCTCTCTCCTCGAATCTGGGTGGAAGCTATGACCACCTTGATCAACGGAGTATGATGGAAGCAAAGCTGTGTGACTCCCAGGCTAAGTTGCAACAAGGACATAACTTCTGTCTGGCTCTGTCTCCTTTGAGATCTTTGGATCCTTGGATCCCAGCCAACATACTGTGAGGAAGCCCAGGCCATGTGCAGACTCCATGTGTGGGGGTTCCAACCAGTAGTCCCAATTAGACCCCAGCTAAGTGCCAGCATCAGCTGTCACACAAGAGCAAGCCCTCAGATGATTCCAGCTCCTACCCTGCAAACAAACCTTCCAGCTGAGGCCCCAGTCCTTGTGGAAAAGAGATAAAACTGTGGTCCCTCTGTGGCCCACATTTCTGATCCACTGAAACCGTGAGAGATAGTAAAGGATAATTGTCACTGTAGGTCCCTAAGGTTTGGGGTAATGTGCTACGTGGCCATAGTTAGTTAATACGATGCTACTTACCTAGTTTTACTTACACCAGGTAACAGATCTTGGTTCTCAGTAGTGAGTGAGTATCCAATGCAGAAATCTCTCTATAAAGGTATCATGAACGGCCTTTTAAATTGTGGATTTTAGCTCGGAAATGGTGGGTAAGTTCCAGGGAAAAGTTTACCAGGGGGAGGGGCCAGGCAGGTTTGGGAAAGAACGCCGAGACGGTGGTGACAGTGTCCTCCTGGAACTTTCGGACTCTAGCCTGGGTTCCAGAAGGCCTGCTTCAGCCTGGAAGCGCGGAACTCTCAGCGCAGC
Source organism: Rhinolophus ferrumequinum (assembly GCF_004115265.2). NCBI lineage: Eukaryota > Metazoa > Chordata > Mammalia > Chiroptera > Rhinolophidae > Rhinolophus > Rhinolophus ferrumequinum. The sequence continues at coordinate 94,137,766 of NC_046286.1, read as the reverse complement.
TCCTGGTCGGCAGAGGATTTGGTGCTATGGAGAAATTTTTGGTTGAATATAAGAGTACAGTGGAGAAGAAACTGGCAGAATATAAATGTAACACCAACACAGCAATTGAACTAAAATTAGTGCATTTTCCTGAAGATCTTGAGAACGACATTAGAACTTTCTTTCCTGAATATACCCATCAACTCTTTGGGGATGATGAAACTGCTTTTGGTTACAAGGGTCTGAAGATCCTGTTGTACTATATTGCTGGTAGCCTGTCAACAATGTTCCGTGTTGAATATGCATTGAAAGTTGATGAGAACTTTGTGTAGAGGCAGATGATGTCGAGGGCAAAATTAGACAAATAGTTACACCTGGCTTTTGTACAAACACGAATGATTTTATTTCTTTGCTGGAAAAAGAAGTTGATGTCAAGCCATTTGGAACCTTACTCCATACAGACTCTGTTCTAAGTCCAACAGGAGGAGAAAACTTTACCTTTCAAATATACAAGGCTGACAAGACATGTAGAGGCTTTCGAGAATATCATGAATTTACTTTGTTAGGAATCTGTCTCATTCTTAATGTCTACATCATGTCGTTGTGTGGACGTTCCAACGATTTTTGTCAGCTCTCTATTCCTGGGTTAATTTCCAATGCTTTTAGTCCACAAATGTAAGTACTCTGTGGCTTTGCCATGGTCTGCGGGCAGCCAGTGCTGAGTTGTACTCTTGCTGCCTTTCTTACTTTTCTTCCTGCTTCCCTGGCTCAGGTCTACTGGGCACACATGGATATCTCCACTGTGCTTCTTGCTAAGAGCCCGAATTATGGCTGTGGTAAAGGGTGATAGAAAAGGTCCTGGTCAAAACAGACTTAGAGACCATCTGAAGGTTAGTGACTCTTCATCGCGTGGCGGATGTGAGCTGATGTATATAATCCCAAGCCCACTCAGGAGATCAACTCTTGATTGTATTAAGGGTGGGGAATAAGAATACACATAATCTAAACATAATGCCTGTTTTCTCAAACATATTTGAATTACACTAAAATGAGGGCATATCTAATTTGGGGGGATGCCAATGAGTTTAGGGCAAAATAATGAAAGCTGTGAAGATGCAACTTTGCGAGAGCCCACAGGCTGACTAACCTGCCTCTCCTGCTTCTGCCCCAGCCCCTCCATCTCTGATGAGGCTGCAGCACTGTCACCGAGTGGAATAAGAAAGCACAGTAGAAAGAGCTTCTGGCTGGACATAGGTCTTATTTTCCAGGCTAATAGTTTTTCCAGGGAGAAAGTGCCTTCCTTGGTGGTTTGGCTCTGACGTTGCTCCTGCTGCAGGATTGAGCAGCCGCTGAGAGCCGGGGCTTGGAGTCCCACAGACCGAAACCAAATCCCACTTGCTCCCTGTTTGTGGACAAGCCACTAAATTTTCTAAGCCTCAGTTTCCTCTCTGTCAGATGAGGATAATCATTCCAGCTCTCACGGGATCCTTGTGAGGATTGAATGAGGTCATGCTGATAAAATGTGTAGCAGAGAGCCTGGTTCATGGCACCCTCTCTATTAATAGTACCTGATATTAATTCTCGGGCTCTCAGAGCTGTAAGAGATTGTAACAGACAATTCTTTTCAAATCTCTCATTTTACGAGTGAGGCAACTGAAGACCAGAAAGGTGAGATGACTTGTTCTAGGTCACGTAACTAGTTAGGGTAGAGTCTAGTAATCAGAACCAGAGCTGACCTGAACCCCAGACACAAAATGAATAAGAATGAGGAGGTAAAATTTGTATTAAATCAGTCAAAAGGTTTGTAGGCATCTGACAATTAATGCACGTAAACATTATTTTCAATGTGGAAAAATATCCACAACATAAAATTTACCATTTTAACATGCACAGTTCTGTGGTATTAAGTACATTCTGTGCAATCATCACCACCATCCATCTCCAGAACTTCTTCATCTTCCAGAATTAAAATTCTGTACCATTAAATAATCATTAATGTATCTTTGAATCAGAAAAAAAAAATATGTGAATTGGGAAAACAAATTTCCAGGGTATCCTAGCATATAGTTTTGACTTAAAATATCACCAGTTTTCCTCTTCACCTTCAACTATTTGTGGAGTGTTCCATTATTTTTGGTCACTTTTACTTAGGAAGCTTTATTCATTTTCGGGCTGCGGGCGCTTTGTGTTTTCTGCTCTCCATCTCTGGGTGTGCCGTTTCTCTGCCCTGGGCTGGCTGGAGAGGAGCCCCAAACCCTCAAGGACTCGAGTTGCTACCAATGGTAAGAGCAAACAGAATTATAACAACTCCAGGTCCATTTGCCCACAGTTGTGATTCGAAGCTGCTGGGGACCTGAGGCTCCCATGGATCAAGCTGAGGGACCCCTGAAAATGACTCAGCCTGGTCTTGTCCTGCTTCCCCAAGGAGCTACCAGCAGGCTCAGCCTTGCCACTTGGGAATGTTCAGGAATGCTTCATGTCCTTCTTTAGCTGCCAGGACTGGGCTGCATCATAAGCCTTTGAGCCATTCTCTAGGTTCTTCTCTTTTGAATTGTTAGTGCTTCTTAATCATTCTTCCCCTTTAAATCGCAATAATACATTTTAAAAAATCTGGATTCTGCCATGGTAATATTAATAAGAATAATAGCATAACCATGCTCTTACTATGTGTATTAAGTACATTATATTTGGAATACATTTTAGCTTCACGACAATCCATGACCATAGAACAATCCTGGTTATTATTGTACAATGTGGAAACTGAGGCATTGCGAGGATAAGTGACTTGCTACGGTCACACTGGCAGGAAGCAGAGAGCGGGATACAAGGCCAGGCACTCCGGATCTATCTGCCACTCATTCTGGACCCAGCGGCCTGAGAAGGACATTTCCAGGCAAACTATGATTACATTGATCATGTCAGCGAAGTTCTCAGGATATTTAAAGTTGGCGTTGTATATTGGAAACAAACGTCATTTACAGTGACTTTAAATACAAGCCAATTCTAATTAGTAGCCAGAAATTGTCATATTAATAAAAAACTTTTTTTCAATTTATTTGTGCTAAAATACACATAATATAAAATTTACTATTTTAACCATTTTAAGTGTACAATTCAGGGGTATTAATTAATTATAATCACAATATTGTGTAACCATCACCACTATCTAATCCCAAGCTCTTTCATCACCCAAAAAGATACTCTGTACCCATAAAGCAAGCACTTCCAGCCCATTCACCTCCAATCCACTTTTTGCCTCTATGAATTTGCCTATTCACTTCATATAAGTGGAATCATACAATATGTGTCCTGGTATGTCTGGCTTATTTCACTCAACATAGTGTTGTCAAGGTCCATCCATGTTGTATCATGTGTCAGAATTTCATCCATTATATGTGTATATTCCACATTTTGTTTATGCTTCATTTGTTGATGGACTCTTGGGTTGTTTTCCCCTTTTGGCTGTTGTGAGTAATGCTGCTATAAGCATGGGTGTGCAAGTATCTGGTTGAGTCCCTGTTTTCAGTTCTTTGAATTTATTATAAATAAATTCTATATTTAACGTTTTGAGGAACTCTTTTTTGCTATGGAAGTAAACAGGTTGAAAAAAGGCAATATACTACAATTGCATGAAGTGAATTTCATTGCTATGATTAAAAACCAAACAAAACAATCCCCCTTTGTGGATTAGAAAGGCAGCAATATTCTTTTTTTTTTTTCCCCATTTTTTTTATTAGTTTCAGGTGTACAAAGAAACATAGTAATTAGACTGCAATATTCTTGATAATGTATTTTTAATTTGATAACACAAAGAAAAGAAATAATCGAATTGTTATGAAAACCATATTAAAAATTCAGCCTTATTAGAGTGAATCCATGGTTACATTCTAAAAATTAGTCTCCCCATTTTCTTTTTTTTTTTAATTTTATTGGGGAACAGTGTGTTTCCCCAGGGCCCATCAGCTCCAAGTCTTTGGATTTCAGTCTAGTTGTGGAGGGTACAGCTCAGCTCCAAGTCCAGTCGCCGTTTTCAATCTTTAGTTGCAGGGGGCACAGCCCACCATCCCATGTGGGAACTGAACCGGCAACCCTGTTGTTCAGAGCTCGCACTCTAACCAACTGAGCCCTCCAGCCACCCCGAGTCTCCCCATTCCGGATGTGACGTTTGAAAGAGTCTGGAAGAACTCGCCCTGTCTGCCATCGCAGTTTTGCAGGAATGTGCTGGGCCCAGGCAGGTGACTGTAAGCCTGGGAGGCTGGGTCCTGGGCAAGGGACGGCATGGTCCCAGGCAAGTGGAGCCGAAGGAAGGGCACTTGGGTGGAGGGTGATGGGAAGCAGGAACACCTGTTTCTGTCTGAAGTTACTCCTTGGCCACCAAAAAGCTGAATCAGAAGAGACAGAGTTCAGAGCTGCCCGCGATCTGGAGTTAGAGAAAGCAGAGTTGTTATAAAAACCTTGGGTTCCATTGAGGGAGGTCACTAAGATCACTCTTGGCAAAACCAGGAAGGCTGAGGGCTCCTGGAATTCTTCTGAAACATCTAGTCAGAGTTTAGCTCTTGTTGCTCAATTCAAAGCACCTTTCATGCCTGTGATGACTCGGTGTGTGGATTGGGGGATGAATCCCTGGGGAGGCAGGCTGGCTATGGGCAGGGGGCCACAGCTGTAATTTTGGAATGCCCTCCTGGCAATTCTGATGCCTTGAATCACCGTAACCAGGTCACATTCAGAGGGAACACCCTCAGCAAACAGGTATAATTAGAAAATAACACTGGATTAAGTTCATTCATTAAAGCATACCAGTAAGTGTATTTCCTCCCCAGTCCTTTTCTACAGGCATCTTTGGTGGAGGAGGAGGAAGAAGAGACTGTTCTAGAGGGGCTACCTCAGGGTTGGCGCTGTGTCATCAATTTTCCTCAGAGCACAGGCCTGGCCCTCACATTGGTCCTTGGCTGTGGGCGTCACATCAAAGAGGTAAGGCCTCTGCAGGGGCAACTGTCCCTCTTTCCTCAAGGGTCAGCTCATATGTGGGGATTTTCCTCTCACTGAGGCCCAGCCTGGCACCTGCACTCATAGCTCCTGGCAACCTGTGGGGATCCCAGGGTAGGCACTTTCCAGGGCTTTCTGGGCCTTGGCTCCTCCCTCTAACTCCCTTTTCCCACCACTCAGCCTCCAGCACGTTACTGGTTTTTGCCCCTCGGATGCAAGTATCAACCTGGATACGGTATTAAAGCAAAGGGAGGAAGTCCTTTAAGGAAAATGTCTTATTCCTTTATAAATCATTACTCTGCATTGCTGTTGACCTCTGGACACACTTCAGCCAATGTGAGGAGAGTGTATCCATCCTTCACTGCCATTTTCTACCAACCTCCATGGCAAGCCTACTCTTTTCCCAACGGCATCTGATTCAGGGGTTCTCTCTTTGTCCTGTTTCCTGCTGCCATCTTGGGTAGTTGTAATATCCATGTAAATGATGGATTGGTTCATTCATTCAACAAAAAAATTATTGAGCAGCTACTACTTTGGCTACTAAGTTGTGTTAAAATAGAGACCAGACTTGAAAATTCCCTGAGCAGACAAAGCCAGTTAAGCCATATAAGCAAAACCTAACTTAACTTATCCTAGAACAAAATTGTCATTAACTTGGTCTGCTTTTTGTAAATACCTTTGAAAATCATAAACAAAACTTATAAACAGTATTCCAAAATTGGCATATAAATTAACCACTTTTAACCAACCCTCTGTCATTAGGAAAAACGCCAGTGCTATAACCAATAATTGTAAAGAATAAACAGCCTCCAAATTTTCATTATGTAAGCTGTCCTGAAACACATACCTCTGAGCTTCATTCCACTGTTGGTTTGAGAGCTCTTAGTTCACAGACTGTTCACAGATGTGTACAATAGAACGTTTACTAGTTACTATTTTATTGATCTGATGGTTTCACTTTAGCTATTTCTGGATTTTTGACAGCAGGGATAGGAATAATACTACTACTAGTAATGATGGTTAGGAAATGCCTGTTTGTCACGTGTTACATTTCAGCCGTGCACTTGCCTACCTGTGCTGGGTGAATTCCTCATACTGGCTGCATCTGCCTATAACCAGGGCTTGGTACTGTGCATAGGATTAAGTACTTGACACTGAAAAATGTTTTCTTAAGTTGAATCATATACCCCATAAACGATGCTATTCATCTCTCAGATACAGTGATCCAGAGATGAACCCATAAGACCACATAATTTTAAACATGATTATCCTAAAAATGTCTAGGTGGAAATATTACCAATCTTAAGATTAATTTCTCTGTTTTGATCCATAACTCAGGTCTAGAAGGAGTGTCAGGGCCGGTGATGTCTATCTGGAGTTTGTGTGGCATTGGGAGGTTTGCACAAATGGTGACTCACGGTACTTCTGTCCTCACTGGTCACATGGTGGGGAGAAATGTTTGCCTCCTAGCACTCTTACCCATTTTGGTCACACTGGGGTTAAAGCCCTGGTGTGGAGAGGTTGGTAGTCCTCTAAAGTGGGGCACAAGCTCTCTTCTTACCCACGTTGGAGACAATCTTTCTGGTGGTTAACTAGATCCCGCCTTTTTTACTCGCTTATTTCCTGTTCCTGTGATTATCCGGGTTGCTCTGAGCCTGCTTATCCTCCCCAATGGGCTAGTCTCCTTCATGCTCTGTCCTCACAGAGCCGTTGACCTGGCAGGTCTGGGAACTGCCAGCCCTGTCAGGTGTCTGCATGGATGAAGACATCTGCTTAAATCTCTGCTCCCATTTCAAAATCCGCTAAGAACTGAACTTTTTGTGTTTGATTTCTCCTTTCGGAACAAGCAATATCACCAGCTAAATTGGGACTTTAATTCTCAGGTTGCCTGCCCACTTCATGAGGGGTTAAACAGCTTCTTTTTGGCGATTACCTTCCTGTGTTTGAATTGGAACACACCGTGGTGGGGAAGAGGAGCCGTCTGGGGGGGACAACCTCACATGCTTTACCCTTCAAACCTGTTGTGTTCTAACTAGCTGCTTTGAGAGCTCTTAAATTTTTAAAATAGGAGAATCTCAAACTATTTATCAGTTAGCATATTCTTGCTTCCCAATCGCCACTTGATAGAGGAGAGTGTTGCTTCTAAGAACATTTTTACCCCTAGCTCACTGCAGAGAAGCAGGGCGTGCTGGGGCGGAATGCACAGAAGGAATGTTATTTCCATGTGTGTCTCACAGTTCCTGGAGGACCTCAAACATCTCATATTGTGTTTCCCCCAAACATAAGACCAGGTCTTGCTCCAAAAGATGTCATTTTTGCTCCAAAAGACGCATTAGGGCTTATGTTCAGGGGATGTCATCCTGAAAAATCATGCTAGGGCTTATTTTCCGGGTAGGTCTTATTTTCGGGGAAACACCGTTTATAGTGTACTACTTTCTTTTTTTCATGTTGGTAGGGCTCCATCAGCCATTTTTGCCTCGTGGACTGCAGATTTGTCAGAAACCAGAACCCACCCCAGATTTGTCTTTCACTGCACAAGCTTAGCTCCTCACCACTCCCTTTTCCTCTCGGCCAAATCCCATCCTGCCAAGATCTTCCAGCCAGCTCCCATCTCGCTGGCTGTTTCCAGTTTAGTCCCAACTCGCTCATCACTCCAGAACTATGGCTTCCCACCTTCCTTGGCTTCTCTCCTCCCTAATTATTTAGCACTTAAGTGGATTTTTTCTGTTCATCTGTAGTTTGTTGTGAATGTTTCTGTTTCTGTCACTTCTGTTTATATGTATTTACAGTTAGTTCAATTATCTGTTCTAATGGTGAGCAGGGGGCATGAATAATTTAAAAATAATTTACACTTGGCTTTGGAACGCATTTTTGTCCTCACTTTGAGTTTGGGGGTGTCTGATATTCTGGGAATTCACATCTCAAACTCTGTAATGAGGCCACAGTATAAAATACCTTGGGAGGAGTGGGGAGTTATTCAGCATTTTTTTGCCTCTGGCCCTTGAAATGTCCTTTGGCTCCCAACTCCGTGAAGTTGAACAGCATCCCTTCTCATACAGTTGGCTTGTTCCTGACTCAGGAGAGCCTTCGCAGCCCTTCAGTGTGTCCATGTTGGTTGTCTGATACACATCCTCTCTCTCAAGGGGGGAGGTAAGCAGGCGGCCAGCTCGGAGACAAATTATCAGGGCTCATGCAATTATTTGAGAAAGAAAAATTCCTTAATTGTAAGACTTCGCCAAATGAGCACTCATTAAGTTTGTCTGCTCACGAGCACACACACACAAGTGTCATCGGTCTGATTGTTTTGAAAGATTATCTTCGCAATCCTTAGTGTAAAATACATAAGTGACATGATGTACGATAGAAAATATTAACTGGTTTTAAACTAGCAGGGTCCTTCCACACAGGGCTGAGTAAACAGATGTCATTCGCTGTGCTGTGCCCCCCCAAAGGCTGGCAGCCCTGACCACAGCACAAGAAATATTTAACTTTAGCTGATTGGCCACATAAACACTCTAACCTTGAACTCAGTCCGGGCAATTACACACTTCTCCTCTGAGCGCGGCTCCGTCAAAACGGAGGGGGCGCGGGCTGTGTTCAGAACAAACCTGCCTTTAGTCTTCTAAGCGTGGGACGACGTACGGTTGATCAAGTATTTGAAAGCTTGTATTTTTAAAGCATTTCAGGAAACTAAACCACAAATCTAGAGTGCTAAAGAGAAGGGTTGACTTCACACTGAGTGTGATTTTATAAAAATGAACTCAAACCACGGATAGAAAGCCCCCCCCCCCCCCCGCAGATGGGTGAAAAGCCACTCCCCCAGGGCTGGCCTCAACGTTATTTGCAGGTGCTCTTGCCCGCCCTGGCCCCACCCCCAGGATCCCCGCAATGACTTCTGGGATCATTTCACCGGCACCCCTGCCCCGGCCTTGACCATTTTCTTTAACCTACTGAGTTTAACATGAGGCCGTGCCTGGGTAGGCGCTCAGCGCATCCTGGGTTATCAGACAAGACTCTGGACGGGAGGTCCTGAATTTGACTGACCCCGTAGACTTCTTCCTTGTCCCCACTGAACCGTCGTCAGAGGTCGTGGTTGCTGAGATGGTAAAAGGATTAATTTAGGAGGCTTGGGAGCCTATCGAAGCTGTAGCTGAGAAGGGCGGGGAGAAATGCCACGAAAACATTTAATTCCTTGGCTCTGAAAGGGTATCGGAAATTGAGGGGGCTGTCGTGGCCACCCAGGACATGCACGTGGGGACACAAGGGGCCGGAAGATGAACGACAAGGTTTACTTATTTTTTCAACAAGTATTTATTTAGCACATCCTATCTGTTAAGTATTGTGCTAGGCACAGGGTGATACAAAAGTGGAGGTCAGGTTCATTTTTTTTTTTTAACAGATCAGGCATTTCATTAGGTTCTTCGTAATATATTTAGAACACTAGTTTGTGAGGATAAACCCCATTTGTGAGAGCAAACACAGAGCCGAAGTAGCCCTGGAGCTGATGGACAGTTTTGATTTTGGGTGGAATTTGCGAGTCCACAGCTTTCTGGTCAACCTTACGCCGCCCTGTAATTTCCTGTTTTCTCTTTCTCTGTGTCTCACCCTCCTGGTGTCTTCTTCTTTGTGAAGCAAGCACCAGTGAGATGTTGGAGGATTTTCACCCTGCCAATATTAATTTCGGTGGAGGTGGCGATGACAGATTTCCGGTGTGTTCTACACAGAGGAACTGGATGGAAGGACAGAGGTCCAGTCACAAATCGCAAGCCACTGCTCAGCTGCTTCAGGAAAACCACCCTCTTGCCCAGTGAGGAGGCCCAGTGAGGATGATCAGAATGGTCCCGCGGGTGTTGCTGCCCCCAAGTTTTCTCACGTGCTGACTGAAAGGTTTCTTGTCCTGGCTGAACAGCTTTCAAGGCACATCTTAGGTGGGATAATACCTAGGCATTTTGTGAAGTTTAACCACTCGGATGCCGCCATGCTTGTCACCACCACTGGTTTTGTGACAGTAGTAAGAACCTTCTCCTCCCCTCTCTTTTCAACCCTGCATTTAGCTGCGGAATACTTCCTGTTGTCCGTGGCCTTTCAGGAATTTGTAGCCAGTCTGGAACATCTACCAATTCCTCTGACCAGGACAGGGTTTCGGCTGCAGTGGGGCTCCCCTGGTGAGGCGTCTTGGCCTCACGTTACCCTTAACCTTGCCACCAGCATCAGCCTGCTTGGCCTCAGGTTTCTTCTCCTTAGTGTCTGGTTTCTCAGCTTTTTCACCCACCATTTTGCAAGATGGGAAAGAGTTCGGTTAATTCTTAAACTTTAATATGCAGGAAAATAATTTAGTGAACTTAAAACACTGATTCCCAGGATCAATTCCAGAGCCCAATTTATTAGGCCTAAATGGAGACGTGAAGCTGCATTTTTAACAAGCATCTCAAAGAATCCTGATGCAGATGGTCCTGGGATTGAGAAAAAGACCCCTAAACCTGTAAGTATAATAAAACAAGCCTAAATGCTAGGGAGTCTTCTATTAATTGCCCAGAGAGGATTCCTATGTTCACGTAACTCATATGAATTTAGCTGACCTTGAATACACTGGCCAGTCACTGTGCTGCCCCATGTAGTTGGGTGTCCCTTGTAGTTGAGACACACATCCATAGTCTTGGACTCAGGACAGTAGTGCTAAGTGAGGTGGCCACGCTTTGGACCTACCCCAGAGCTTAAGCAACACAAAAGAATGAGCATTAGATTACCTAGGAAGACGAACCACATCGATAAGGCGAGATCACAGGAGGGTGGCACAGGGAAGAACTTCATTCTTTTTCATCTCATGTTGAAGGCTCAACTACATGTCCTACTCCATTATTGTGAAGTATTTTCCCCATCCTTTTTGGCTTATGACATCCACCTTCTGTCCTACAATCCACCTTCTGACTGAGACCTGAAGGAAAGCCCAGCAGCCGTGGTTCTTTGGGCAGTTCCCTAAATCCATGGTTATTTTAATGCATAATCAGAACAGGGTGCCTCTGTATGTAACATCCCACAAACAGCGGCCAAGGAGGGGGACACTGGCCTTTTAGGGACCCTAGCTTTTAGCTTTGTCCCACCTCCAATGACCAATGGTGTCTGCCCAGGGTTGTGGACACTGGTTTGCTCTCAGGAAACTTACAGGCTCTAGGAAAAACATGGCCTCTTAACGGGTAACGGCTTGAAACCAAACTAAATCTCCTAATTGACCAATAGCTAAACTTGAAAATGAAGGTTTCCCTTTAAAAGTAGATATCAAAGTGTGAACTGCGGTCTGTGGGCAATCCATCAGGGACATTATGTAGGCCATGAAATCTGCCCCATGGTTTCTGAAACTTGATATTTATGTAGCTCAGTATTTTCTCATGACATGAACTAAAACCTTTTGCTTATGAAATCCTCCATTGGTGTACACTCCAGCACCAACTGGATGTCTTACGACTCAATTCAATTCTAACACTAACTACATGGAGTTAGCACAGTCCCCACAGGTTAAGGGCGGGGACCCCAACAAGACTGTCTCCACTTCCTCTGACAGTTGCAGGTGGGCATATATGTGCTCAATGAATGGATGAATTCACTCAGAAGAGACTTAGTGATCCACGTATTACCTTCCAGTCCACTATTCTGTGGGTTGGGGATATAGTAGAGAATACCCCAACATGTTCCCTTCAGTCATGGAATTTCTATGTTTATTTGCTTTTCTTCTTGAAACATTCTGCTTCATTCTTGGTAGTTGCCCAGTACATGTTGGTAGAACAAATGAATGAACAAATTAACAAATTAAAAAAATGCTATTCAACAATGGGTCTTACCAGTAAATTACAGTAAAACCTGTAATTTTGTAGAAATAACATTGTTGGTTACCCTGAGCCTGTAGTCCCCAGAACAAGGATGCAAGCTGAAGCCTCGTGTGAGCTGTGGGTGACCAGGTCAGGTAGGCTTGGTTGCCAGGGGCAGCACCTGAAGCCACGTGGGAAGCCAGGGCTCCAGAGCAGGGCAAGGTGGGAGTTCAGGGGCTGGCGTTGCTAACCAAGCTGTGCATTGACAGCACTCTACAGTTTCCAGAGGTTCTTCTGTATTGTCTGAGTGAGGCTCGGAAGGGCTTCAGTGACAAGTGCTGCCTGTGCTACTCCCAGAGCAAGAATCTCAGCTCCAGACCAGGAACCCTGGAGCAGGGACCAGTAGGCACAGCCTGGAGCACAGCGCTGCCACGGAGCCGGCATTTAGGCTGCCAGACTTTCATCTAGTGCCAGGGGTTATAACCTCTTGTGCATGGACCCCTTTAACAGTCTGATGAAGTGTGTGGACCCCTTATCAGAATGTTTTTAAATGCCCTGTATGATGATAAAGCAAACCAATGAGAGTGAAATGCGATTATCAAAATGGAATCAAATTTGGTTATAGCAATAAATGTGGCTCTTTACACATGAAATAACAAGGATGGGGTAGATCTAACTATCATGATTTGGAGGTAGTGATGAGCATAAATGCTACTGCGAATATCTACAGAAACTCATGCAGAATTAAAATATCAGTGACTTTTAGCGACAGACATGGGTACTGTTAACAGTGGTTTGTTGCCGACATTCATGATTGAAGGAAATGCTACATTACAGTTAGAGGTCAATGAAAACAAAGATGGAATTCTTTTTTTCATCTAAGTTCATGGACTCCTGAATTCTAGTCGACTGTCTTTTGATTAAAGTGTAGCTGCAAGAGCTTTTTTTCGGGTCTATAGCGCATTAGAGTTGAAGGAACCACATGAAGACCCACTCACTGGCCCACTGCTCTGCCCTAATACTCCACTTTTTCAGTGGATATGGACTGCAGGTTTGTAACAAATGCTATAAAAGTGCCCTTATTACTTTTTAGTCCTTTGCATATTACACATTCTACAAAAGCAATGGAACAATATATGTATGTGGATTTTTCTGGAATCAATAAGGTAAGCGTCATATTTATAAATTTTGATAAAACCCAGTCCCTGGAGAATGTTAAACCAGAGGAATTCTCTTTAAATATCTTTTGTGAACAATACTCATGTATTGCTTACTTCAGCACCTTCCAGTTAAACAAAATAACCCTGGAAATAGAGGAATAAAAGGAATATTAATGAGTGCATTGGCTAGTTGCCGAGCTGAGACCTGAGTCTCCCCGGTTACCGGTTAATCCCCACAGTGTGTACCTCTGGGAGCCTTCAGGGTTCTCCCGGTTTGGGTCTCCACCTTGGCGGGTGTTGCTACTACAGCCGTGAGCACAGGGAGCAAGACCACATGTCTGTGAACCATGGCGGGTCACCAGGGTCCCTCACCATTTCTAGGCTGTTCCTGTTCCTTACATTTCAGTTAGAGAAGCAGAGAGAAATCTGGACCTGCCTTTCCTGGGAAGATTTCTAACTGAAACCCACCATGCCAAAGGTTACGTGATTTTTTTCCCTCGGGCCTTGGCGTCAGAAGAGAGTAGATGACTAGCTCTTCCCTAAAATAACACCTGCAGTCTATGAATGCCTCAACTCAGATCAGGAGTCGCTAAGCCCATTAACCAACGTGCCAACGCTCTTTCTTGCCAGTGGAGACTGCTTCTTCAGCAGGACTGTGTGCTTGTAGGGTAAGTGAATGAGAGGAAACAAATCAATCAAACGTCATTTATGACATGTAGAGAGGGGTTAAGATGAGCCCTCCTGAGGGGTAGCAGTTTGGAGTTTCCAGTACATCCTGGATTACAGGTTCTTCAGCGTGACTATTAAAATTCCCACATCTGTGTTCAGGATGCTGTTTTTCTTTCCTTTTTTTTTTTTTTTGGGTGAATTGGTGAGTTGCCTGGTGAAAGCAGACAAAGAAGGAAATCCCTGGTCTAAAGAACTTGGAATATACATTTCTAAAATCTCCCTCTCGACCCCCCAAACATTTCAAATTAGAAAATGGAGCTTTACATGATAGAGGAAAATAAAACTCAAGTAGCAGATGGGAAATGCTGAAAAATCAATTCATGAGAAAGACTGCTTACTGAATGCATTACAGAGAACAAATTTACTGAGAACCCTTATAATCCTCAAATAGTATTGAAAATAGTAGTTTACTGTGTATGTAGGGAGGTGTACTCCCGAAGAAAGGGCTGGGATGGGGTGGGGGGCGCTCCTGTGAAATTATTCGTGGGATGGTCTTTGCGTGGGGAGGCTTTTTAGTAAGTAGTCAGTGTTTTGGAACAAATTAAGTTGTATATGAAGATAAATTATGGGCAGAGCAACGAATGAGAGTCAGTGAAGGGAGTAGTACAAGAACACAGGAAAGAGCCAATGGCAAGGACTCCTGCAGGATGTGCCTGGGGGACATTTAAGATATTTATGGTGACTATTTTACTTACACTGCTTAGAGGACAAGCACGTCTTGTGTGCTCCTGAATGCTTCGTTCTGTCTTAACTTTCACATAATTTTATATTATTGTAGGAAAAAAATGGGAACAAAGAAGGGTCAGGAACTCTGGGGAGGGGAATAAGGCCATAGAACATTCTTTCCTCCGAATTAAGAGTTGGACAAATGGAAAAACATTTGCCAAACACCTGACATTTACAAGGCACTTTCTTTGCCCTATGGGCCTTCGAAAGCTTATTGATCACTGAGATTCATTTATAGGTAGAAGAAACTAGCATAAAACCCCTCGTTTTTAGGTGAGTGATGTAAATTTCAGTGGCACTGAAAAGTAGTTCTGGATATAAAATGCACTTTGCTCCAAAGGATATTACAAATCTCCAACAGTCGGAGGATTTCACAATTGACCAGATATTTCTCTTGTGTGTGTGTTATTTTTTTCTTGTTATATTTATAAAGCTCTGGTTGCATTCACAATTTTCCAGGAAACTGGTGTCAGGTAACAACCCCAACATGAAGAGTTACCTCTAGAGAGCAGAGGTTTATCTGGCGCTGAAAACTTGCTGGTTGGTTTTCTAGATACATATTTATTTTCAGTTCAAAGACAAAACAGAAAACTCCAGAGTGGAAAATGTTACCTTTTAGTTCACACTCTTTTAATCCCTCAGTCCCCATACAGTAAACATTCTAAAGTGTAAGCAATGGGACATAATGTAAACTCGGCAGAAACAGAAAATAAATTAGTTTCTTTCAAACTTGGTGGAGGTCCTTTTACTGAACACTATACTCGGTTGCAAAGAGAATTTGTCTTGAAGGAAGGATAAATCTTTGGCCTATTTCACCATTTCTCCAGCATTGCGTAACAAGTATATTTCAAATTTGCTGTCTTCTCCAACTGCAGCCAAAAGGCAAGGAGCAGTTTGTGTTTCAGGAGCCTGAAAAACAGAAAAAAAATGCTCAGGGCTTTAAGAACAGCTTTCCTCCCTGGTGTTAAACTGTTAATATATGATAGCTCTAAAGCTGGAGACCAAAAGAAAATTCAATGGCGGTTAAGTGATTCTATTCACAAGACCGGGCTGGGGCTGGGATCGCTCTTTGCAATCTTTTTACTTATGGGCAGTGACAATCCGTTTCTGTACCACTCTGTGACTGAGTCAGCAGGGATGCTGCTGGCAGCCTTCTAAGCTTCCTAAAAGATTTACTGGGGACTGTGGCAGTAATTCCATGGCTTCCAAATTTGGGATCTATAGCCTCCAGGATCCTGTTGAGTGAGAATGTTTGGGATTTTAGATTCGGAATCCTGTCGCCTTGGATTTCAGTTTCTCTTGTACACTAAGTACAGAAAGCAAGGTCTGTAAAATGCATTTAGGACAAGAATGAAAGTGAGTAGACCTGAACCTTATTATTGTTAAGGCTTTGTTGCTTTCTCTCAAAGGATATTAAGACTTTCTGCTACTACTGAATCCTCCAATCTTTTCGAAAGAGAAGTGAAAAAACTATTTTAAAAAGAACAAACAAACACAGCACCTATGGTCCAGAAAAGAAAAACATGTATTCACTCCAGGAGAAATGTAAATTCAAGCATTCAGCCTTTAATCTGAATTTATAGATGGAAGAATTTCTCTATTGGGCCAAGAGTTCAAAGTTGGCTGGAATACAGCAAGTCGGCCTCCCACAGATGAGGGAGGGCTTTGGAGCCAGAAAAGATGCTTGATTAGCTTCAGCACATAAGATGGTGATGAAGACAGGGGACTAGGAACTTCAAATACTCCCCTAATGTCTGATCAAGTCAGGGAAGTAAACAAAAGCAGCACTGCCAGCATAATATACATTAACAAAAAGAAAACATTTTAGATGTTAGGGAGGGAGGTTTGCCCGGCGCAGACCTCACCCCTCCACTCAGGGATGAGGCCAGCCCCACTTCGGGGGCCCTAGATGTGAAGCTCAGTGAGGCCAGGGGAGGGAAGGGGCAGCTGGGGAGAGGAGGGTGGGCTTGGTGGACGGGAGATGACTGGAGGCACCGCCAGGCTGGAAAAGGCTTTCCAGCTCCAGAGGCGGAGGTGGGAGAGCAGCTGATTAGTCACCTTTGTAGCCAATGGTTTTATGTTGAAGGGGCTGAGATGAGAGTCCACGGTTCCACAGTTTAAGAAAATTCAAAGGGTTGGCAAAAGTATAGAAAAATCTGATTATAGTTTAAAAAAAAATCAGAAATGCAATAACCAAGGTGAGAATATAAAAATGAATCAGTTTATTGTTTATTCAGTGGAAAAAAATTATATAAGTTTATTCACTAGGAGAATATTTTGGAAGCTAGTATAACAAGGGCCCAGACAGACACACGGAAGAGGACGAGTCAGTGGGACTGACAAGAGGCTGCGGATTCCTGCACCCACCAGAAGCAGGAGGAGCCAAGGAATGGATTCTAGAGCCTCTGGGGGCGATCGGGCCCCACGGACACCTTCATTTCGGCCTACTGACTTTGGACTTTTAACCTCCAGAGCTGTGAAAAAATGCATTTCTGGTGTTTTAAACCACACAGTAATTTGTCACAGCAGCCATAGGATGTATACCATCAGGGGAAGGGACGATTAGCTCTCTCCTCTTTACTAAACAAAGAAAATTTCATTTTATTTATTATTAGTAATAACACTTGGCTCGTGGCTTCTCTTTACTAATGACAATGATGTATTTTTTTTTTTTTCCCCCAGTGTTTACAGCTTAATAATTAGGTGGTAAACCTATAAAGAAAAGCAAGCAAGAGATTTCCAAAACAAGTCAGGATAGGCTTTTTTCTTTGAAGGGAAGGAGGAGGTTAAGAATTGAGAGGGGTCACAAGGGCCACTTCAGGAGTTCTGGCAACATCTGTTTGTTTTAAACTAAATTTATTGGGGTGACAATGGTTAGTAAAATTATATAGGTTTCAAGTGTACATTTCTGTAATACGTCATCTATGTATCACATTGTGTGCTCACCACCCAGAGTCAGTTCTCCTTCCATCACCATATATTTGATCCCCCTTTACCCTCTTCTACCACCCGCTCCCCCCTTACCCTCTGGTAACCACTGAACTGTTGTCTGTGTCTATGAGTTTTTGTTTCTGTTTGCTTGTCTTGTTCCTTTGTTGTTTTCAGTTTTATATCCCACATACAAGTGAAGTCATATGGTTCTCGACTTTTTCTGTCTGATTTATTTCGCTTAGCATAATAATCTCAGGATCTATCCATGTTGTCGCAAATGGAAGTATCTCATCTTAAGGCAGAATAGTATTCCATTGTATATAAATGAGGTCTGACAATTAAGTTCGCGAACTCATCCTAGAAAAAGTGCTACATACCTCATTGCTGAATATCACTACAATCACCTTCGAAGTACTCTCCTTGGGAAGCTATGCACTGACACCAGCACCTAGTGCACCCTTCAAAGCAATTTTGGAACTCTTTTTCTGGAATGGCCATCAGAGCTGTCCTCCTATTACCCTTGATGTCCAGAATGGCATCAAAATGTCTTCCTTTCAATATTTCCTTTATCTTTGGGTAAAGAAAGAAGTCATCGGGGGCCAGATCAGGTGAGTATGGAGGGTGTTCCAATACAGTTATTTGTTTACTGGCTAAAAAACTCCCTCACAGACAGTGCCGTGTGAGCTGGTGTATTGTCGTGATATAAAAGCCAGAAATTGTTGGTGAAAAGTTCAGGTCATCTAACTTTTTCACACAGCCTTTTCATCACTTCCAAATACTAAACTTGGTTAACTGTTTGTCCAGTTGGTACAAATTCATAATGAATAATCCCTCTGATATCAAAAAAGGTTAGCAACATTGTTGCAACAAGTTTGTGAACTTAATTGTCAGACCCCGTATACCACATTATCCAATCATCTATCGAAGGACACTTTGGTTGTTTACATGTGTTGGCCACCGTAAATAATTCTGCAACAAACATCACAGAATACGTATATCTTTACAGATAAATGTTTTCAGATTTTTTGGGTAGATACCCAGGAGAGGGATTGAGGAATCGCCATACTGTTTTCCATAGTGGCTGTACCAACTGAAATTCCCACCAACAGTGTATGAGGGTTCCTCTTACTCCACAGCCTCTCCAACACTTGTTATTATTTGTCTTGTTGATGATAGCCATTCTAACTGGCGTGAGGTGATATCTCATCATTTTCATTTCCCTAATACCTAGTGAAATTGAGCATTTTTTCATGTATCTGTTGGCTGTTTGTATGTCTTCTTGGGAGAAGTGTCTGTTCAGGTTCTCTGCCCATTTTTTAATTGGATTGTTAGTTTTTTTGTTGTTGAGTTGTATGAGTTCTTTATATATTTTGGAGATTAGCCCCTTATCGGAGGCGTTGTTTGCAAATATCTTCTCCCATTTGGTTGGTTGCTCCTTTGTTTTGTTGTTGGTTTCTTTGGCTGTGTAGAAGCTTTTCAGTCTGATATAGTAGTCTCATTCATTTTTCTTCCCTTGCCTTTGAGGTCAAATTCATTAAATCTTCTCCTGAAACCATGGTCCATTAGTTTAGTACCTATGCTTTCTTCTATGCAGTTTATTGTTTCAGGTCTTATGTTTAAGTCTTTGATCCATTTAAGTTAATTTTGGTATATGGTCACAGATAGCAGTCTAGTTTCATTCTTTTCCACGTGGCTTTCCAATTTTCCCAGCACTATTTATTGAAGAGGCTTTCTTTTTTCCATTGTATGTTTTTGGCTTCTTTGTCAAAATTTATTTGCCCATGTATATGTGGGTTTATTTCTGGGTTTTTAATTCTATTCCATTGGTCTGTGTGTCTGTTTTTCTGCCAATACCATACTGTTTTGAGACAATAATTCATTGGTTCTTATTGTTGATAATAGAGGTTAAAATTAAATGTTACCAAAGTGACTTTAAAATAAAAATTAAAACTCAATCTCAACAGTATTGGTCAAGTTGATGGTGAAACAGGTTTTACTATATTTTTTAACCCCGAAGACTGAATAATTTAGAAACTTCATATATCATGAGGTTCTTTAGAGATTTGCTTTTGAATTGTGGCGAATGAAATCTATTTATTTCTCTTATTAGTGAAGCTGCATGATATCACTATGTGTTTATTAACCGTTTTGCATGTCTGATAAAAATGTCTTCTGTGGTGGAAAGAATTTCAAATTCATAGCGTTTGGTTAAAACTTTCCTCCTACCTTACAAGTTCTAATGTTTTTCCAACCAAGTAGCAGATTATAACTAATGCCATAATGGAAATTTTTCTGATTTTTTTCACTGACAATTTAACCATGTATAGATTTAGTTATTAAAAAAATTCTACTTTGCTGAAATATTTATTTTCCTTGCCTTATGTTTTTCTAAATATAAGATGATTAGCCTCCCCCCACCCCAACAAAAAGTGCCCAGAAAAACCTTCTTTACAAAGGGAATTAATTTCACAACAGCTATGTTTCAAAATATTCTGTTTTAGTTAGGGAAGATTTACTTGTCACCATCTTTTAGATATTACTGAAGTGTTAAATCTATGTCCTGCCTAGATTTAGTTATCACAATCTTTTATTTAAGTAGCTTGGGCTTCCAGCCTATTTTGGCCCCTGCCTGGAAACGGGAGAAAAAGAGGGGCACGCTGTACTCCAGGGATGGTGTGTGGGGTGGTGAAGCGAGGACCTGTGCCTTGAAACACAATGGTGATGAACAATTTTTGAGGATCTCCTTGAAAAGCTAGAGTTTGAAGACCAAAATCACAGAGCCCAGGTGCTCCCCCAGGGAACCCCAAAACCCCGTGGGTTTGCAACTTGGGGATAAGAGGCCCTGTTCCCAGAAGGGCTGCAGGCAGCAACTAGTCACGGTTATGATTCTTAATATCATTGAAAATTTCTGCTGTAATGGCAGTTTAGGGAAGAAATGAGCTAGTATTATCCTCCTTTCTGTGTGTGCAGTTCAAGAAAAACAATTCTTAGGTAAGTAACTAACTTTTATTGCATGACTAGAGTCAGTCTGATTCCATACTCAACACAGCTTGGCACATCAGAACAAAGTAAGGAATATCTGAATTCTTCCGGAAATCTGCCAGGGTTTATTGTGTTCATTTGAATCCTGCCAAGGTTCAGACATATGATGAAGGTTCAGAATCAGAAGCCCAAAGAGGGGGAAAGAATCAACCCCCCCAAATCCAATCACCTTCAAACAAAAGACTGAACAGTAAAGTTGCAGCATCAGTTTCACTGGGACAAATAACTTATTTGAGTTAGTTCTGTTTGGTGCCATCCAAAAGAATGAATCATGCCCCAATTCTGACAACAGTGAAAGCTCTACAGGGACGTGTCAAAAAGGAGCTCAAATTCTGGGGATATCGCGGCATCTCTTGCTCATACTAAATCTCACACCGTTTCCTCGAGGGTGAGGTAAACAGGAAAGGTGAGGAGGCGGAAGGAAAGAACACCGTCACCGACCGAGCAGTCTTCTTCCGTGTGGAATATGCCTGCAACACACTCCGCGGCGCGCAGAGACCCATCTGGATGGAGTCTGACCACGGTGTGAGTAAAGCAACCAATTGGACATTTCCTCTTCCGATGCCCGAGTCTGTCGAAGTTGACTGTCATCCAAGATTTCACATTTTTATTTTACGCATATTTCGTTGCCACAGGCCTTTGTTAGGAGAAGTGGTGTCTGACAGCTGTATGTGAGAGGGCACAGGAAACAGAAGGGATGTTTGCGGGATCATTATATCCAACAGCCCTTGAGAAGGAACGTTTGCTTTCTTTGGTGGTTTTCGCTTACGACACCGGACCTGTTTTCCATTGTTCAAGCAAGGTCAAGTAGTGGGTTTTTGAGCCACTGCCCACCGCCTAGGACAGGATTTGGCACAGTTCACAACGAAAAAAGCCTTGGATAAGTGAGTGGGAAAATGCCATTCAATGAGAGAGTTAAGTAAGAGATAGCCCTAGTATACTTTGACTTAAAATAATTTGGACAGAGTCATAGCTTTTAATACCCAATTATCTTGTTCTTTTCTTTTCTTTATTTCTTTTTTTAAAAATCACCTGTTTATCCCCCAAATCACAGGTCTGCTAAAATAGCTGGTTATCATCTTCCAGGATGGTTTGAAGTTCATTTACCCCAGGACTGAAATGAAAAGTACGTCCTGTGGTTTGGGGCCTTGAGGATGGAGTGAGACTGAGAGTAAGCAGCTCTGGGCCGAGTCTTGGCTTTTGTACTTATTAGCTGTGCAACTTGAGCAAGTTGTTGACCTCTCGGGCCAAAGTTTTCACAACTCTGAAATAAAAATACTACCTATTTCACTGGGTCGATCCCAGCATGACACGTAACACGGGAAGGCAAAGTAACTCGTGCTAGCTATGGGATGAGAGGCAGAGCCGAGCAGTGGAAAGGCAGTTCTGCAGTCCAGTGGACGGGGGCCATCCCTCAGCTACCGCCTCTCAGGGACCACAGGGGAAGGACCTAACCTGTTGGGACAGCACCTGCCTCCAGGGGGTGCTGAGACCACCTGTGCAAGCGCCTGGCACGTTGGAGGTCACCACCATCGACCCGTGTCTGACCCCCACCCCTGCCCAATCTTTAAATAAAATCCAGAGGAATACTTGTTAGCGAACATAAACATAGGATGTACGTGGACGTGACAGCAAAGCTACGGACGTGTTCCCTGGCATTACCTGAGTCTTACCTGTAATATCTAAGGTATAATTGCGTTTATGTGACCTACTTGGAGAGCAAATGAAAATGGACCGCAAGGCTGGAAAAATACTACCCAAGAGATGAGAGGCATGTACACACTTGTTCTGGACAAAAATGACAAATGGCAGAAACGTAATATAATGGGTTTTTGACATGAAAAGGGAGATTAATCAGGACAGGGGTCAATTTTCAGTTTGAGGGGAAGGATACTGTTAGTGTCCCAAGGCCTCGCTGGGAAAGCCAAGACATTCTGCCCTCCCCTCCTGCCGGTCATACCAAATGACCAAAATAACACTGTTATCAAAACTCAAGTTTATGGGCTTTCTTGTTAAAAAAAAAAAAAAAAAAAGTCTCCTCTAGTTCATTTTCTGTTGTTTTCTTTTTCAGAAACGAGAAGGATATGCAATGAGGTTGTGGTTCAAACTAAAGACAGCCCCTACTCCTCAGCAAAACACACAAATAACATGACACATCACACCCAAAACCCACACCAAACAATTCCACAGCTTTCATTCATGTGATCGCATATAAATGGTCCCTTACCTCTCTCATCATAGCCCAGGACTTCAGTGTTTGAGTAACAGACATCAACAACAACATCAACAACAACAACAACAACAACAACAACAAAACAGCCTCCCCACATTGGCTACCGGTCGTGAGACAGATGTTAGTGAGGCTCCTGAGTGCCTGGCTGAGGCTCCATCTCAGAGATATTGGGAAGAAGAGTCTTTAGGCCAAACAAGCTCATGTGAAGGCCCAGAACCTGTTGGCAAGAGGGAGGGGTGCTGGGCTGAGGAACAGGAACAGGAGTGAGTGGGAGAATGAATTGGGGGTGTTTTGGGGGAAGGAATGTGTCTTGAGAATATGGTGAGGACATGTCTGATATATGGGATGGGGAAAAGCAGCTCTGAGCCTTTAAAACTTCTGATTGGGAGTTTTCCAGGGAGGAC
The DNA here is from genome assembly GCF_004115265.2 of Rhinolophus ferrumequinum. Classification (NCBI taxonomy): domain Eukaryota; kingdom Metazoa; phylum Chordata; class Mammalia; order Chiroptera; family Rhinolophidae; genus Rhinolophus; species Rhinolophus ferrumequinum. The sequence goes on along the minus strand of NC_046286.1, from coordinate 94,114,773 downwards.
GGTTGGGAGGGTGGTTATTTTTCTTCATGATGGGAAGCTAGGAAAGAAGCCAGCAGGTGTGGCTGCAGGAGTGGGGGCAGACAAGAACAAGATGAAAAGGCCCCCGCTGAGGGCTGCCTCAGCCAGCTCCAAGTTCAGCCCAACAGTCTGAAACTGTGTCATCTCTGCTGACCTGTCCTTCCTGTGACTCACAGGACCCTCTAAATGATCTGTCCCATCTTTATGTGTCTTTTCCGGGTGTAAGAGCCTATCCTACCCGTTGAGCCACAGTTGAGTGTTATGGGTGGAATGGTGTCCCCAAAAAGACATGTTGAAATCCTGACCCGCCAGTACCTAAGACAGGGTTCGGATACAGGGTCTTTGCCGAGGTAATTAAGATGAGGTCAATATGGGGGGCGGGGGGCTGATTCAATATGACCGGTGTCCTTACAAGAAGAGAATGCCCTGTGAACACAGGTGCACAGGCAACACCCTGTGTGACCCTGGAGGCAGAGACTGGAGCGATGCAGCTGCAAGCTGAGGAAAGTCAAGGAGTAATGACAACCCCCAGAAGCTGGGAAGAGGCCGAGAAGGATTCTACTGGAGTCTCCGAGGGTGCCTGGCCCGGCTGAGACCTTGACTTTGGAATCCTCGCCTCCAGAACGGGGGCAGAACAAAGTTCTGTCGTTTTAAGCCACCCCGTTGTGACACTCTGTTATGGCAGCTCTAGAAAATGAATGCACTGAGATTCCTCTCTCACATGATCCTAACTCTGTAACCAAGAGCTACGTGGGATAGTCAGTCCTTTAAAATGATAGCAGGTACCAGTTTTAATTCTGGAAAAAGAATAATGAGTTTACAGGGTCCCACAGTGATGAGGTGAGCGACCTTAAACAAATCTATATTCAGAGAAGACACGATTTAACTTTCCCCAATGGCCTGTGTCCGGACCATCTAACTGCATATGCGCACGTGGGCGTGACCCACGTCATGGCCTGTTATTACGCAGAAATTCATAGTAACCAAGCCGGGAAGTTACTCGTCAGACCATTTTTGTCAAAGATATGAGAAAAACAAAATAAAACTAAAACAGGTTCGGGAAAAAAGTAAAAAGCACAGTAGCCTACCTGAGTGGCCCGGGGTCCTGTGGTGTCGTGTTCATTTAGAACAAACCTTTGACTTGCTCTGTTTCCGTGTCAAGGTCTATGTCGTAGAAACAGGGCCGCGTGGGCAGTCCCGGCATGGTGCTCATCTGGCGGATAAAACACAAGCAGTCTCCATGAGCCAGCGCTGCTACGCAGTCGTGCCCAACACTGTGCAGCTAATGGCAGAAACAGCTACACAATTCAACTCAGCCTCACAGAACGTAAGGTTCTATCTACCGTGTTTCCCCGAAAACAAGACCGGCTCTTCTATTCATTTTTGCTCCGAAAGATGCATTAGGAGGGCGTGTGTTCAGGGGCTGTCATCCTGTAAAATCATGCTAGGGTTTATTTTCCAGTTAGGTCTTATTTTTGGGGAAACATGAAACTCGTACATCTACCTCTTTAAATGCGCTGTCTGCTATTTCAGTCTTTAAGGAAATGAAACAGAAAACGCAAATGTCAACTTTTTGAAGATTGAGAACATTTCCCTGCCCCACAGCACGCTGCAGCTCCAAAACAGTGATTTTCAAACCATTTTTTTTTTTTAAATCAAACCTTAATACTGAACCTCAACAAAGATGAGCTCCTCCGGTGGAAGGGACAGTGGGTGTGGGTGGAGTGGATGACGGCCTGCTCCTTACCCCCTAATATAGTGCCCAAGACTCATTTTTGTAAAACCTACAACTCTTGGAGCACAGGTTGCAATTTCCTGTTCTCCAGAGAGTGACCACTGTGGCGTACTTTAGTAACAAGAACTGATGTTTATTGAGAACGTACTATGTGCCAGGCACTGTGCTGAGTCTCTTACTTATTTTATCCTCTTGACAACACTATGAGGTAGGTACTTTTTGATGCGCATGTTACAAGGAAGGTAATAGAGGGTTAAATCACCTGTCCGCGGCTACGCAGGTACTAATAAGCAGCCAAACTCGAAGTCTGACTCCACGCCTGCAATCTCCAATGATTCATTTGGCCACCCCCCTTTGGGACACTCTAAGCTTTCCAGGGGTAAGTGAAATGAGCCCCCCCCACCGCCCAGAGGTAGGTACTCATTTTAGCCCCACTTTATTGATGAGGTCAGAGAACATTTAGGCACGAAGGCACATGCACAAGGTCACAGTTAGTTAGGGGTGGAGACAGGATTAGGCCACGCCCATACCCCTCACTGCCCCGTGTCAGGTCAGAGATTGCCAAAGTGCACTCTTTGCCCACCTCCATCAGGAACCCTGGGTGAGCTGGGGGAAGACTCCCGATGCCTCAGTGGTTCTCACACATGGAAACACTGGTCTCGGACCTAACTGTGAGGCTCCTGGGTGACCCCCCTCCTTATCGATGTCAGTCTTTCCGGCTGTGTTTTCATAGGCACTGTGCATACAGAGGATGCTTGTAAAGCAATGCTGCATCCCATCGGAGCAAAGACACCTGGGATTCCGCTTAGCCTGGCTCTTCCGAGGGCTAAGGGCTGTCAGGCAAACTCCTGCCTGCTACGGCCAGAGAACTCCGAGAGGAAGCGGCAATACATCCAGTACTCAGTGGCACCCAGGGCGTGTCCGCTCTTCCCCACCTGGCAAAAAGTTCTCAGATAAGGCCTCTAAGATAGAACCCAGCTCTCTCGTTCTGCACTTCCGGTCTCTCAGGATTTCTCTCTGCCACCCTCTCCTGCACCCTCTGATGCTGACAGACTCTTGCTACTCAGACTGTGGACCAGTAGCGTGGGCATCACTGGCAGTTGTTGGAAAGTCACATCTCAGAGCCTGCCCAGGCCTGCTAAGTCAGAATCTGCAATTTTGGCACGTCCCCGGGTTATCTGTGGCACATTACAGTATGAGGAGGGCTGGCTCAGTCAGTGCGGCCGGGACGCTTCTGACGGCTACTCCTGCCCACTCCCCATTCCCCTGAGAACGGAGGAGGAGGCTCGGTGGCGGAGGGGACCTGTGCACTTGCAGTCCTCATTAACCTGCTGGACCCATAGAGCGTGAGGGAGGAGGGCAACAGGACGTACTCTGCACGTGGCCGGATGCATAAAACACTGTGATATCTGGCGCTAGCTCCTGTCCTCCTAACTGCACAGGACTGTACTTGAGATACCTTATGGGCTAAAAAGGCTTCTGGGACCTGCTCGGGATATAGGTACCATTTATAACATGTCTTTGGGAAAAATGTGCTTTGCATTTCAAGCAATTAACTAAAATAAAGTTTCAGTGCACAGGAGGTGGATACTGCCTGTATTTTAAAACTGTAGGTATGTGTATGGCTACGTGTACTCCTGAAGTTTCTGTTCCTAGCAGGGGGATCACATATTTTTCTCTGGTTACTACAGTTGCTGCATATATCCGAGGAGAACCCCCCAAAAAAAAAACCTGACGCTTACTGCTGACGCACTGGGACAGCAAACACAAAGGACTCTGGTGGGGAACTGTCCACACTTTCCCCAGTTGCCTGGGGACAACTCACATCAGGTAGTCCACAGCAGTTTTCCTGCCTAACTGCATTCTCACATGGGCATTTTAAGATGCCTCCAGAGTCTCTGTGGGGCTACGGATTTGGAAAAAGGAACCAGCATTTGGTAGTTTCAGAGAAGGAAATGAATGATCACACTGAGCCCCAGGGATAAACTAACACGACAGGGCGTTACCCAGACTTTCGGCTGCTACTTCTGAGGCTGCAACACTCTTCACTCCAGGGGGGAATTCAGCAGGAGGCAGCTTAAGTCTAAATCCACACGAGGTAAGAAAACCCACCTGAACAAAGCTACAATGGAAGTTTCTATTATGGATAACGACTGCCCTGCCTGCCTATTTACACACTGTCTTTGTAGACATGAGAATTCAACTCTCCACCATTAACTTTTGGCTGATGCACAACCAAGGCTGACACAGGTAGAGTGCGATTTGTGTGGTTCCTGGCGCTGGTCTCTGGGCTGTCGTGAACCAGAGTGTGCATCTTTTGGTTATTCTGCTTCTGTCACAAAATTGGGAGCCAAAATACTACATGCCGGGAAGTATGAAATGTCTTCCCTCTATTTTCAGCTTATTTCTCTCAGATGGGGGAAGAAATGAGTTTAATCAAAAGATTCCCATGTTCTTTCCCAATGATGCAATCATCAGTTCCCAGAATCAGGACGACTTATTTGGGATAAGCAACAACAGACACGAAAGCACACAGAGGCTGCAGAGCTGAGGGACTCTCTGCCCTGCGGACAAAGAAGCATCTCCAGTAAACCTGTTCTTACAAGAAAACTTCTGCTCCTGAGCAGACACAGTATGGAATTATGTTAACATCAAATTCTCTTCCAATAAAAAACTGGTATCAAAGGATTGTAGCTCCTGGACAAGAGTCAGCACATCACTACAAGAAAAAAGAATTCGGACAGCCCTTGGGAGTTGACCTCTGGCCGCGCGCCTGGGGTCAGTGACGATCTAGGTCGACTATTTGTGCACCCTCTAAGGAGGCCTCCTGCTTAAAATAACGAGAGAGCCATGAAATTGTACTTACTTGTCACACTGCATTAATGGATTCTCTGACAAAGGCTGAAAAACATGGGCTTTTGCCCTTCATGACCCTCATTTTTAACTACATTGAATCTTCCAGATTTTTACCGATTTCAGGTTAAGCTTATTTTGGAGAAATGATGAGTTCTCTGAGTAGGCTTTCTAATCATACATTAAAACTAGTAAATGTCTAATCACCACGTTGTACACCTGAAACTAATACAATATTGTGTGTCAACTGTAATTGAAAAAAAATTTAAGAGAAAATATTCAGATACTTAAAAGTAGTCATTAAAAGTAAAAGTAGAATATTCCTTGGCATGAGTAGAAAAATTATATTAAAAATTCTGTTTCCTAAAGTGATAGCTTCATAATTTCTACTTAACCAAAATATTGTTGTAACTTAAGGGATCTGGAAAAAGAACAGCCAAATAAGCCCAAAGGGAGTACAAGGAAGGAGATAATAAAGATCAGAGCGGAAATAAATGAAAGACACAAAAAATCCCCACAAAAGATCAATGAATCCAAGAGCTGCTTTTTAGAGAAGATAAACAAAATTGACAAACCTTTAGCCAGACTCATCAAAAAAAACGAGAGAGAGGACCCAAAGTAATAAAATCAGAAATGAAAGAGGAGAAGTGACAACAGACACCACAGAAATACAAAAAATTTTAAGAAATTACTATGAGCAACTATATGCCAACAAATTAGACAATCTGGAAGAAATGGACAATTTTCTAGAAGCATCCAACCTTCCAAGGCTAACTCAAGAAGAAATGGAAAATCTGAATAGACTGATTACCACGAGGGAAATTGAATCAGTAATCAACAAGCTCCCAACAAACAAAAGCCCTGGGCCAGATGGCTTTACGGGTGAATTTTACAAAACATTCAAAAAAGAATTATCACTTATTCTCCTCAAACTATTCCAAAAAATCCAGAAGGAGGGAAGGCTCCCAAACACTTTTTATGAGGCCACTATCACCCTGATCCCCAAATCAGACGAACACATTACAAAAAAGGAAAACTACAGGCTGATATCCCTAATGAACATGGATGCAAAAATCCTCAACAAAGCATTAGCGAACAGAATTCAGCAATACATTAAAAAGATCATACACCATGATCAAGTGGGATTCATCCCTGGTATGCAAGGGTGGTTCAACATCCGCAAATCAATTAATGTGATACATCACACTAACAAAATGAAAAATAAAAATCATATGAAAACATCAGTAGATGCAGAAAAAGCATTTGATAAAATCCAGCAGCCATTTATGATAAAAACTCTTAAGAAAGTGGGAATGGAGGGACCATATCTCAACATAATAAAGGCCATACATAATAAACCCATAGCTAACATCATATGCAATGGGGAAAAGCTAAAACCATTTCCTTTAAGATCAGGAACAAGGCAAGATTGCTCACTTTCTCCACTTCTATTCAACATACTGCTGTTCTAGCCATAGCAATCAGACAAGAAAAGAAATAAAAGGCATCCAAATTGGTAAGGAGCAAGTAAAATTGTCCTCATATGCAGACATGATACTGTATATAGAGAACCCTAAAGGCTCTACCAAAAAACTATTAGAACTGATAAATGAATTTAGTAAAGTAGCAGGTACAAAATTAATATTCAGAAACCGGTTGCATTTGTATATACCAATAATAAAATATCAGAAGGAGAAATTAAGAAAACAATCCCATTTACAATTGCTTCAAAGACTATAAAATACCTGGGAATAAATTTAACCAAAGAAATAAAAGACCTATACTTAGAAAATTATAAGACACTGAAGAGAGAAAGTAAAGAAGATATAAATAGATGGAAACACATATTATGCTCATGGATAGGAAGAATTAATATCATTAAAACGTCCATACTGCCTAAGGCAATATACATATTCGATGCAATTCCTACCAAACTACCAAGGACATTTTTCACAGAAATAGAACATATAATCCTAAAATTTATATGGAACAATAAAAGACTCCGGATAGCCTCTGCAATCTTGAGAAATAAGAACAAAGTGGGAGGTATCATGATACCTGACATCAAATTATACTACAAGGCTACAATAATCAAAACAGCATGGTACTGGCATAATAACAGACACATAGATCAATGGAACAGAATAGAGAGCCCAGAAATAAATCCATGCCTATATGGCCATTTAATCCATGACAATGGAAGGAAGAATGTACGGTGGGGTAAAAACAGTCTATTCAATAAATGGTACTGGGAAACCTGGGCAGACACATGCAAAAAAATGAAGCTGGACCACCTCCTTATACCATACACAAGAATAAACTCAAAATGGATTAAAGACTTAAATGTAAGACCTGAAACCACAGAACTCCTAGAAGAAAATATAGGAAGAAAGTTTACGGACATCACCCAGAGTAAGATTTTTACTTATATATCCACTCGGGCAAGGGAAGTAAGAGTAAATATGAACATGTAGGATTACATCAAACTAAAAAGCTTTTTCACAGCAAAGGAAACCATCAATAAAACAAAAAGGGACCCTACTGAATGGGAGAAGATATTTGCCAATGATATATCTGATAAGGGGTTAAAATCCAAAATTTATAAAAAACTCACTCAACTCAACTCCAAAAAAACAAACAACCCAATTAAAAAATGGGCAGAGGACATGAAAAGACATTTTTCTAACGATGACATACGGATGGCAAACAGACATGAAAAGATGCTCAACCTCACTAATTGTTAGAGAGATGCAAATAAAAACCACAACGAGACACGACCTCACCCCAGTCAAAATGGCTATCATCAATAAATCAACAAACAACAAGTGTTGGCATGGATGTGGAGAAAAGGGAACCCTTGTGCACTGTTGGTGGGATTGCAGATTGGTGCAGCCACTATGGAAAACAGTATGGAGGTATCTCAAAAATCTGAAAATGGAACTACCTTATGACCCAGGAATTCCACTCCTAGGTATCTATCCGGAGAAATCCAAAACTCTAATTCAAAAAAATTTATGCACCCCTATGTTTATTGCAGCACTATACACAATAGCTAAGACATGGAAACAACTGAAACACCATCAGTAGACAACTGGACTAAGAAACTGTGGTACATTTATACAATGGAGTATTATGCAGCCATAAAGAATAAAATCTTACCATTTGCAACAACATGGATGGACCTAGAGAACATTATGTTAAGTGAAGTAAGTCAGACAGAGAAAGACAAATAACATATGATCTCACTTATATGTGGAATCTAAAGAAAATAAATGAATGAACTAATCAGAAAAATAACAACAACAAAATATCGTTGTAGTTAATTTTGTTGTATTTGTGAAATAATTTCTTTTCTGACTTCTCCTTAAATCTACTACTTTTTCCTACTGAATAAACCATCCAGCTTTATTTTGGTTCAGAAAATAAGCATTTTTACTCACTTTTTTGTTTCTCAGTTCATGATCTGAGGTGGAATGCCTCCTACACATTTCTTTCCTTTCTAATAGATGATTGAACAACCAAGAAGCCTATAATGGTTAATTACACTATGATATAATTGAAATGAAAAGATTTTCTTTTTGATGCAGTAACTCAAAAATTTAAAGTCTTCATTAAGCAAAACTATATCTTGAGTTGTAAATACAGTGCCCATTGCTTCTCAGCCTTCTGGCTAAGATCCTGTGAAAATACAGTGCCTGGCAATATTCGGTCCTCGATACTTTTTAAAATAGATGAGTAAAACGGAGGATGATTACAGAATTAGGAAACACTATGAAAACTTCTCACGGAGTGGGCTTCTTTGTTTCTTCCCTTCTTCTTTGATTATGAGGGACAGAATCACTTATATTAAATGGTCATTTAGATAATTAAATAAGCTACCCTAAGAGGATGTATCTGAGGAAAAATGGTCCAGTATAAACATCAAGTGACTGAAAGAAGAAGATGAAAAATCATTCTAATGAAAACTGATAGTGCTGCTACCATTGGGATTTCCATTTGCTTGTCTTAGTGGAGACGGGTGTCCTGGGATTGTTTTCTGGGCAGCCAGGCAACATCTACCTGCACAGCTCATGACTGCATTCAAAAGCTGACCTCTGTTTTATTCCCAGGGATACTTGGGGAGTTGGGGTCCTGTCCGAGTGTCTGGTAAGAGTGCACTCATCTTTCCTGGTGGCCAATGATTGTCTTTACTGTGTGAAAGGACACACTGGTGTTTCATTTAACCCAGCATCCTTTGCTGAGTGCTCACTCTGGGGACACCGAGGTGTCCAGGCCCTGGTGCCTGTGGACAGACCACAAAAGTAGACCATTGGGACACCTGGGTTAAGTCACTGTTTACGTTTTAGTTTAAAATGAATCTTTTTCATTCTTTGCTTTTTTATATAAAAAGAATGAACAGAATACATTCTTAACTTATGACTTTCTGAGATGGAAGTCAAGTTCAATTACTATAAAAATTACCATCTTGTGCTCACATATTTTGCCAGTATTACACAGCTCAGATTATTCCAATTTATTTCAATGGCCTTGAATGAAAGTGTTTTCTCTTCTTTTGTAAAGGAAACCATGGTTTCTCTTAGTGGTAGGGAGCCTGTCCCTAACTAACTTTTCTATTAGTAAAAAAGAATTTTACTTACAAAAATTTTTTCAATATACCAGTAAAAAACAGCAGAAGGAGAAAGTCAAGTCCTTTTCCCATAATACTGCTTCCCAGAAACAACCCCTATAAACAATTTTTTTGTGCAAACTCCCAGGTAATTTTCTATTCCTATAAGCAATGTGACTCTATGGTGTGTATTTATATAGTTATGCACAGACATTGGATAATTCCACATGTACATGCCTGAAATTTGATTATCAGAGAGATTAAAATTTAAAATACGTAACTGGGTATTTTCTAGCCAAGGGAATACTGCTGGAGTGGGGAAGAGTCAGGAAGAGATGTCACCAACACATTCTGTATGTAAAGTCAATGGGCCTCCTTTGGGAAAATGAGATTAGAGGGAGTTCTTTTAGGGGGAAAGAAAAATAAATGTGAAGCAAGAGGGTCTGACTGACCAGACGTAGACAAAAGAAACAAAGTTCTGTAACTTTCTTGCATGGCCTTGAAGCATAAGCGAAAGAACTCAGATATGATAAAGGACTGACAGTTTTAGTGAAAAGACTACTAGGAGTGAGAAGTCTCCCCCTTCCCCATAATCTTTTCCCTTTACTTGTTCTGATTGTAAGGATGGTGTGGCTCAGTCTCCTTTCAGCTGTGGTTCCAGGAATGCCCCCATGCTGGCCTGCTCAGGAAGACAACGTCCTTCGTGTGCCCATGCCAGGAAGACCAGAGTGGCACATGGTGGACTAGCCTGAGCCCTGCCGTCCCATGGCTTCTCTCTGTTATCCTCTGGGGTTGGCTTCGTCCTCACGCTTCCTGGTCTGCAGGGGCAGCTCCAAGCCAAACAGGCACAACTCATGATAGTCAGTGCAAAAAAAATGCCGTGTTTCGTGGCTCCTTTTTAAATTTTTAGATTCCTTTCTTTTACTTATCAATTTTCATGGTAATAATTTGGTGTCCTGGCAACTCCAATGGTAACACCGCGGGTACTATGCTAAGCACTTTACATGCATCGTATCTCATTTAATTCCTACAGCCTCACCAGGAAAAGTGTCACAGTGTGCCCCAAATCACACAGCTAATAATCAGGGGAGCTGGAATTCAAATGCAGACAGTGTGACTCCGAAGGCCTGGCCCTCACCACAGATCCCAACTGCCTCCCTGACACCATGGCATTTAGTGTCACTGCCCCACAGTGGGGAAGGATAGACTCACCAGGGCTAAAACTGCACGAAGAAACGTTATGAGCTCTGTTTGCAATTGGAATCTGCACATCTTATAGAGCTCCTGATATTTCAGTTACAGTAAATAAAGTCACATGAATTTGTAAATTCATTTACTTTGCAATTTTAGTCTTTCAAACTTTAACATTCATTTAGGAATATGTTATACAGTTTATACTCAGTGTAGCATCTTTCCAAATTGCCTCTTAAAAAACTAGTCATAGCTAAATTAGCAATAGGTAACACCTAATGACCGGTAAAAAATTTCCAAAATGATGCACATATATTAACACCAAGAGTTTGTCCTTAAAAATAACAGGCTTGCCACTTTTTAAAGATCAGCGGTGAGACGTGGATTATTGCCTCCCATACCATCATCCACTGAAATAAGCTAAGAGCCATCCCAATTTTACTTAACCATTTCAGGGGAAATATTCCATAACTATGTTTGGAATGTGCTCTGGAAATTAACTGTAGAGGGTTGGCAAAACCCAAGACAGACAGTTCTAAAGCAATGGTACTGCTGATCAACCAGCTGATTTCTCTATCACTTATATGCTTTGTTTGCATTCATTTCCAAAAGGATACATAAAGGTCACACCTACACAGGCAGTAAATTGTTTACATTCTATGCTTCCTATTTCCGCGGGACTGCTATGGAGGTTTCTTCCCCCCACTTTCCTCATGTTACCATAATGACCACAGCTGAGCAGGTCCCCAGGCCCTGTGAGACAGGTGAGGTAGGAGAGGCTTTTGGATGCCCACTAACAGGTGCAGAAATGGGCTCGAGCTAGTTGTGTGGCTTCCCTGGGCTAATGAGGAATGGGAACCACAAGTGTCAGAGCTCCACGTGGTAACTGAAGTCTGGGGGTTGGTAGTAACCTGATCAAGTCTGTGAGCTGTGCAGGGAAGGGCTCCACTCCTGTGCGACTTGTGTGTTTTAGGGTGAGGTACTTCAGTGAGCCTTTGGTTCTTTATCTGGAAATACAGTCTGAGTATAAACGTATTTATATCATGGGGCTTATTTCAAAATTAAAATGAAATAAAGTAGCAAAGGACCCTGGTTTAATGTTGAATACACAATAGGGACTATTATTCTAGGACGGAATATACAACCATAATTATGTACATGAAGTACATTGTAGATTATTTATGATAGAAAAAGGAAACTTGAAAACAAATCGGATCTATCCATATATGTTTTTTTAATAAGAAAAAAGGGTTATCGTTAGTTTCATGAGATTATTTCCCTTAACTTTAACAGCCACACTTTCTGTAGTTCCTACTTGAAGCAATCAAATCTGAAGCTAAACCCAATACGCAAGAACTAAAATATGAAGCAAACAAGAACTGCTCTGATTGAGAACAAGCAGTATTTTAAAAGAGAGACCCTCAGAAGTGTGACGATAAACTGAGCTTCAGGCTTTAGGAAACGAAGACTACTCTCTTTGTGCAGGCCAAAAATGCTGTGAAGAGCAGACGAACCCATTCAATTCTTGACACACTGCTCCTCTCTCCTGGAATGTTTGCAGGGTACTCATAATTCATTCATCAGCCATTTGACTGACAGGTGGCGTGCCAGGAGAATCTCCACTAACTTTCATACAACAAACTAATTTAATAATGTTTCACTGTTTGGAAACTCAGTAGTTAGTAATAAAATTATGATTTTTGAGGAAGAAGCTCATCTTCTGAAAATTAACCGTTACATTCTGGGCATGGGTTTTGTCCCAAGGTCCTACTGGCAATTAAATCATCATTCTGAATCCCCTTTAAGAGGAGAGAAGATGGAGGGGAAGGGAAGGCAAGGAGGGAGGAAGGCGCGGGATGACTAAAACTGCTTTCACTAAGCTGAGCTGGTCTTTCTCTCCAAGGAGCGCGTTAGCAAAGGCATAGCGGCCCATGTAATCTAGCATTTCCCTTTGGTTTTCACTCTCTCCATCCCCGCAACCCCACTTGCAAAGCTCCTCCCCAGAGATAATAAGCGGCTGCAGCAGGAAAACATAACAAGACGGAGGGAAATTGTATCCATTATTTTACTGTCCCATTTATGTTTCTCTTGGGACAGTGGCAAAGGAGCAGTCTGGGGGGACCTGGGGGGAGGAGAAGGAGGCGGGAGCTGACTCATCCCATCTGGCACTTGGCTGGTCGAGGCTTGATGAGGAAACTGAATTAGGAAAGAACTCATGACTACCCTGTCATCTAATTTATCTCTTTTAAATACTTAGAGGCCTACACTGTTCTGCAACTTTTTAAAAAGGTGGTTCAGATCCAATCCCAGGTGAATGCTCAAGGTCTCAAACTAGGCCTGGAAGTGATTTATCATATGTAATGAACTGAACTGTGCCCCCTACAAATCCCTATGTTGAAGCCCTAAGCTCCAACATGACTATTTGGAGATGGGGCCTTCAAGAGCTGATTGAGATTAAATGAGGTCAGAAGGGTGGGACCCTCACTCAATGGGATTAGTGTCCTATAAGAAGAGCCACAGACACCAGAGTTGTACAGACACAGGGGAGAGGCCATGTAAGGACCAGGGAGTGCTTGAGATCAGCACTATTTTAAAAGAGAGACCCTCTCCCTGCAAGCCAAGGAGAGAGGCCTCAGGAGAAACCAACCCTGCTGCCACTTTGGTTTTGGACTTCTAGCATCCAGAACTGTGAGAAAATTCACTTCTGTGGTTTAAGCCACCCAGTGTGTGGTACTTTGTTATGGCAGCCCGAGCAAACGAATGTATTGTACTTTGTAGGTACTTCCTTCCTACCGGCAGTGTTCTAGTTCTTCCACAGCCTTACCAATATTTGGTACGTCAGTCCTTTTATTTACATCTTCTAACAGATAAGTAGTGGTATCTCACTGTGGTTTTATGTGCATTTCCCTAATATTTTCATATGCTTATCAACCCATATATTTTCCTGGGTGAAGTGTCTATTCAAATGTTTTTCTCATTTTTTTTTTCTCCTCATTTTTAAAGACTTGTTTGTTTTTTCATTATTGGGTTTTGAGAGTTCTTTCTGTATTCTGGATACAAGTCCTTATCAGATAGATGATTTGCAAAGGTTTTCTCCCTCTCTCTGGTTTATTTAGTTTCCAAATATTTGACATTTTCCCAGATGCCTTTCAGTGTTGATTTCTAGTTTAATTCCATTGTGGTTGCAGAACATGTTTTGTAGGATTTGAATCCTTTAAAAGTTATTGAGACTTAATTTGTGGTCCAGAATATGGTCTATCTTGGCAAATATTCCATGTCTATTCGAAAAGAATGGGTATTCTGCTGTTGTTAGGTGGAATATTCTATTAATACCAGTTAGGTTGAGTTGTATTGTAGTATTGTTCAAGTCTTCTATGTTCTTATTCACTTTCTGTCTACTTGTTCTGAGAAGGGACTTAAACGTCTGACTGTATTTGTGGTTTGGTCTATTTTTCCTTGCAGTTAGTTTTGCTTCATGTATGTTGAAGTTTTATTATTAGACACATAAACACTTAGGATTAGTAGGCCCTGCTGATGAAACAGCCCCGTTACAATTATGAAAGAATCCTCTTAACCCTTCATAATATTCTTAACTCTAGTTCTATTTTGATACCACTCCAGTTTTCTTTTGATTAGTATTAGCATTTTTTCCTCTTACCTACTTATGCCTTTATGTTTAAAGTGGATTTCTTGTTGGCAGCATATAGCTGGGTTTTGCATTTTTATCTAATCTGCCAATCTGTCTTTTAATATTAGGGTATTTAAACCATTTACATTTAATGGGATTATCAGTATAGTTGGGTTTACTATCTTGCTGTTCTTTTTCTCTTTGTCCTTTTCTTTGTTCTTTTTCTCCTCTTTTTCTGTCTTCTTTAGATTATTTTTAATGATTTCATTTTATTTCTTTGTTGGTTTATTAAGTCTAACTCTTTGTTGTGTTATTTTAGCAGTTTCCTTAGTATTTATGATACACATATTTAGCTTTTCACAGTCTACCTTCAAGGGATATTATACTACTTCACATATAGTATAAAAATCTAACAAAAATATACTTCCATTTCTCTCCTCCTAGACTTTGTGCTATTGTCATATTTTGTTTCCACATGTTTTATAAACCCCTCACTACATTTCTATTATTTTTACTTTATATATAGTTATTTATCTTTCAAAGAGACTTAAACACAAAAGTCTTTATGGTTACTGATGTGGTTACTATTTCTGGTGCTCATCATTCCTTTGAGTAGATATAATTTTCATTCTGCCAGAAGGACACCTTTTAACATTTCTTGTACTTTAGGTTGGCTAGTTATGAATTCTTTCAGCTTTTGCTATCTTAAAAAAAAAAATTATTTTACCTTAGTTTTTAAAAGACATTTTAACTGGGTAGAGAATTCTAGGTTGAGAATTTCTTTCAGTATAGGCACTCAACCTATGATCCGGTTATGTCCTAATGAACCCATCGTACATTGAAAATGGGCTAAGTTGAAAATGCACTTAATACACCTAACCTATCAAACATAATAAATAGCTTAGCCTGGCCTACCTTAAACGTGCTCAGAACACTTACATTAGCTTGCAGCTGAGCAAAACCATCCAACCCAAGGCCTATTTTATAGTAAAGTGTTGAATATCTCATGTAATTTATTATGCATATTGCTCTCACACATCAAAAGGTTGAAAAATAGTAAGATTAACCCTCATAAGTCAGGGACCATCTGTACTTTAAACATGCTGCCCCACTGTCTTCCAGTCTGTACTGTTTCTGATAAGGAATCAGCTGTCAATTTATTTTTGTTTCTCTGCCCAAAATGTGTCTTTTATCCTCTATGTATTTTTAAGATTTTCTCTTTATCATTGGTTTTAAGAAATTTGATTAAGTTGTGTGCCTTGCTGTAATTATCTTCATGTTTCTTGTACTTGGGGTCTGCTGAGCTTCTTAAACCCGTCGATTTATCGTTTCTGTCAAATTAGGAACAATTTTGGCCATTATTTCTTAGAATATTTCCACCCTTCTTCTTTCTCTTTTGTGGAACTTTAATTATATGTATTTTTCACCACTTGAAATTGCCCCAAAGCTCCTGATGCTTTCGTTTCTTTCAGCTCTTTTCTGTTTCATTTAAGATAGTTTCTATGATTATGTCTTCAAGTTAACTTTTTCTTCTGCAACATCTAATGTGCCATTAATCAGAGTATTTTTTAAAAAAATCTCAGACATTGTAGTTTTCATCTCTAGAATTTTGATTTCTTTTTTACATCTCTGTCTCTACTAGACATGTTGCATCTTTCCTCTAGTTACTTGAACATATGGATGACAGTCATAATAACTGTTTTAATGTCTCTATCTACTAATTCTATCATCTGTGTCATTTAAGGGTTAATCTTGATTAACTTTTCTGATTATTGGTTTTATTTTCCTCCTTGTTTGCATTCCTGGTAATTTTGGATTGGATATCAGACATTTTACCCCGTTGGGTACTGGTTATTTTCGTAGTTTTAAAAATATTTTTATACTTTGTTTTGGAACGTATAGCTTAGTTACTTGGAATCAAATTGATCTTTCTTGGGTTTGCTTACAGCCTTGCTGGGTAGGACCAAAGCTGTGTTTAGTCTAGGATTAATTTTTCCCTTTACTACTGAGGCAAGACCCTTCTAAGTATTCTAACCAGTGCCCCCTGCTGTTGAGATTTCTCACTCTTGTTGCTGTTGAGGTTTCTCACTCTTGTCCTGTGTGGGAGCCATGCATTGCTCTAATTCTTTTGGATGACCCTTTCCCTGGCTTCAGGCAGTTTCTTCACATGCATGCACTGATCAGAACTCACTGGAATTCTCAAGGAGGACGCTCTGTGCACCTTCAGAGCTCTTTCCTCTCTGGTATCTGCCCTGCAAACTCTAGCTGCCTGGCTTCCCCACCCAGTAGCCTAGAACCTTTCTCCAGGCAGTAGGGTAAGGCAACTGTAGTGCTCCCTTTGTTTCCTGTTTTTCAGGACCAATGTCCTTTGCTGTTTGATGTCCAATGTCTTGAGTAATTTTTTTTCCCATATACTTTGTCCAGATTTTTAATTGTTTCAAATAGAAAGGCAAATCAGGTTACTCTTACTCCATTTTCAGTAGAATGCAATTTACATGTAAGTATGTTATATATCAGTGGGTGAGATATTATTGCCTTAAAAGCATGAATTTTATAGGCTGATGGAAGTTTTAAAGGTCATTATGCTGCTCATTCTATCTAAAGAACAAGGTTATTGGAAACACTGTAGTATTACATTTAAAGACAGAATTTGGTTTTAAGATAAGTAGTCCAAGAATAAAATTATATTGATAAATAAGGACCAATGGCACAACACAATGAGCTAAAAACTAAATCACTTTCTTAAACCCAGACCCCAAATTCCATTCACTTATTAACATATAAAAAAATATAGGATTTTTTTTTGTATATAAAGTTTCTAATCTTTAAAAGGTGGCATGAAAAATTCTGTACTTACAATGTAGATTACTATAATACATACAATTTTAAAGAAAACATTGCAGCAATGACTAGCAATAAGGCGACCCACATTTTATGTTTAAGTTTATAAAATGAAACACAATAATAAAAAACAGGATTCTTTAGTGACTGCTCAGTTATCTGCTTTTCTCAATCAAAACAAGTCAGTTTCCTCTGAACTTTTCTTTTTTGGCAAGTCAGCTCCTTACTTCTCTAGCCGTTGCTACTGACACAAGCAGCAAGAAACATTTGAAGTTCAGCACGCCTCCCTCAGCTGCCCTCTCAGTGACCTTGGTGAATGAAAGCTTCCCATGATGGCACATTCTCAAGTAAGTATGTGGCTCAGGCATCTGACAAGCGTCTGAGTAATTCTCTAGCATGTTGAAGTAGAGTGATACCATCAGCCCATTAGCTATTTTCCCACAGAAACCAAGCCAATAAAGCCTGAATTTTTCATTACTTATATATAAATAACACAAAGTATCAATGCAGATGAACTTCACAACAAGCGTCAGTTCCATCAGTGTCACCTGTCTCCCAGGTTGGTACGCTGTCCCATTTTGACTAAAATCTCACTTTCACTTCCTCCTCTTTCTATCCCCACTTCCCTACAGCCACTCTACCTACTGCAATGTAATTTTCTATAAGCCAAAAGTAAATGTGGTGCTTTCATAAAAATGTAATTCAAGTACATATATCTACCAGATGTGGCAAAACTACAAACAACATTTACTTCAGACGCTGTTAGAGAGTAGAGGCAAAGCGACTTGGAACAGGGAGGGCTGCAAGTTCCCTAAATAGACTGGGGCCAGCTGGGGGCTTCCAGACCAGCTGCTTCCCCTCCCTGAAGTCAATGGGGATTTCCATGGAGGAAAGGAAGAGGCTGGCTGTCTGCCTTAGGGAACAGCATCCGTGCCCCCTTTCATTTCATTCCCACCAGTACTTGGGGACACTGGGAAAGTCAAAACTGTTCCCAAAGGGAAAGAGGTTAGGGGGTCCTGAGACAGTTTTGTGTGCTTATTACCCAAACCTAAAATGGCATGCACCTCTCTTTTCTTCTGAATCACAGGTATGGCGCACACACCAAATAGGGTCAGCTACCTATTTCTATAAGTAAAGTTTTATTGGAATCCAGCAAGGCTCAGTTGTTTGTATATTGTCCATGGCTGCTTTTGTGCTGTAACAGTGGAGCCGAAGACAGACACTGTTTGGTCTGCAAAGCCCAAAATGCTGACCATCTGTCCCTTTACAGAAAACGTTTGCTGACCTCTGCTCTAAAAGACAATGTTACAGACTAAACGGTTTAATAAAACCCAAGAAAGATGAAGGAACTTGAGGAGAAGGTGAGTATTCTACAACCTCCCCTAATGACGTGAAAATACATCTTATAACTAGTCAAGTGCAGATGTCAACCGAAAGAGAGAGGCTGGTCATGGTGTCGGAATCTAAATTACTGGTTTAACAATACACACATTTTCCAAAAGTGAAAGGTTAAGGGCATTAACCTCGTATAGTCTCAATGTTTTAGGGGACTACCTTCTCAGTTTAAAAGATATTTAAATGTAAGTGGTAGCATGCTAATTTATAGTATTTTATACTTAGGAATCTGCTTCACAGATTTAAATGTCTCGAGTCTTAATTTGCAGAATGTATTTCTTAGATTCGAATTCATAAAACCTAATTTCTAGAGTCTAGATGAAAGCTTTACTTTAAATCTAATTTTCTTTGGGAAACCACTTGAGTTGTTGGAGAGGTGACATCTTGCACCAAAGGTCATAACCTTCCATCTCTTCCACTTGGGTAAGAAATGGTAATAAGTCTACCCATGAGTCCTCTGAAGGCGGAAAGAATGACACTTTCTCTTGTTGACTAAGAGTCAACACAGAACCAGGTCCTCTGCTGATGTAATAATGTTTAGGAGCTGACGTTTACTGGGGCGTGTCCAGTGCCTCAGTGGGTCTTGTTGAGAACTCCGAAATGGCAATTGGGGCGACCTACTATTTTCTAATGTCCTCTTAGACCTGGCCCTTCGTCCCGTGGGTTTGTGTGACAAATGGCCCCAAAGGCGCAGTCGGCTCTGAGATGAGAGAGTCACCAGAGGGACTTTAACAGGGAAGTGATCTGTAGATAGGCGATTCAATGGAACCGAGGACACGTGATGCTTACTGAAGAAACACTGAGGTCTATGGAAGAAGGAAAGTTGCTCTAGCAAAGCAGCTTAGCTAATAATGGCAGGGGGGCACTTCCCTAAGGAGAAAAACCAAAGTTATAAACCCAGGGGAAGACAATATAACGGGGAATTAGGTCAAGGGTGAAGAGCCGTAAAGGGAAAAAAGCAGAGCAAGCTGGAATCTGCTCTATGGACTCTATGCATTTAGCTTTTGCTTATCAACAGCCAGCATCCGAAAGTCCTCTGGCCTGTCGAGCCAGCAAGACTTTACCTGGCATGCCCTTGACCATATCCCACCTGCGCCTGGCTGCACACCTTGGGGGGCCACGGGGCGCCCATCCCAAGAAAAAGTGCCTGGTTAAAAACTGTGTGGTCTCCACGGACCTGGGTTTGGGCCTTCTGATTGCAGCCACTCTGGAATGAAGCCGCAGCTAAAAAGTCATGGGGTAGAAGGGGCTGAACGTAAAACAGGCCATCAGTACTCGCTGCATCCCATCCCCCTTGCCATCGGACCCACCTTCCCCAGCCTCAGCCTGAATTCCTCATCTTTCACCAAGGCAGTCCCAAATTATGATTGATGTAAGGACTGCAATAAAACGATACCATAGTTTTAGTCCTTTCCAAAAATTTAATGAAATCAGGCACACTGGCACAAGTCCACAGGAAAGGAATCAAAGCTGGATACCATGATCAATGCTTCAAAGAAATGGAGCCGAGTTCAAAAGGACTGGGCTTGTGGACAAGTCCTGACACTAATCTCACGGACCCTGATGATCCTTCCCCGGTGCATCACCGCTGACAGCGCAAAGCCTGGGGAACACAGGGACCTTCTGACGGACCGAAGCACGTTCTTAAACTTTTAGCTTTTATACACTGTCAACGTTCACAGTCTTAGGCTCTACGGAAATGATCTTTTAAGTTAAAAAAAAAAAATGGACGCAATTGATTATCAAGCTAAGAAATTTCTTTTTAACTTTTGGAAAAAAAAAGAATTGGGCTGTCTCAGTCGGAATATTGAGGGTCTCCTGGGATTAGTGGATGAGAACATGAAAAGGCTGCAAAAGGACTGAGGAAGAAGAAAGGTCAGAGAGTGGGCTGAAACGCAGATGGATGTTGTAACCGAACCCTCCGTTTCAGAAGAACCTGACCCACAGCAGCTACTTGGAGCCATGAGGAAATGCCTCAGGATTTGAAAGGTCTGGTAGCGTTATTAACCATGTCCAAGAACAAAAAGTGAAAAACGATCCTGGAAAATCCTGAGGTGTCTCCATCTCCATCACTGATAAGATCTTGGCTCAAGTTCCTCTTAATGGGTCACTGGACGAAAGGCATCAAGAGCCCTGCAGTATCACAGAGCAGCCTTTGACTCCACTGCGGTCGGTCGGGCAGGCGTGCCTCTTTCGCTACAGTGAGGAGGACTGGCACAAACTTTCCTCTGTCTCTCCTGATTTAATCAAAACAGTGTTGTTATCAGATCTGCATTCTAGCTATTATTTTGGTTTGTTTACCCAGAAGTCTCCTCTGTTGCCAATGGAGTGAACCAGAATTGTGTTATTTGTTTAGCATTACTCATCTCTTTTATGTGGCCATGCCGGAGAATAAACTTGTTATTCAAATGCTACTTTCAAGTCCTCTTGCATCTCCCTTAGAGCCTCACTAAAAGTTACAGATGCGCCATCAAGAATAATCACCCACTGTTTACATGCACCAGTGGTCCACATGCAATACACGGGACACATCAGAGCTCATTTGGCTGGTGACAGCACGACATCAGCAAAAAGAAAAGGAATCAGTGGGGACGCCCAGCTGGCAAGCTGCCACCACGTCCAATTTCCGGAGAAGAATCGACCACCTGGTGAGCATGGGTCATTGGGTTTGAGAGAGTTCACTCCAGGAGTACATAGAGATATGTGCTTATGTACGTAGTTACTACTCGTAGCTAAGTTTAACACACAATCTTACTTCCAGTGTTATCAGGCAGTAAGCTGGCATCTATTATAAACCTAACAAAAACTGTGATTTAATAAAATGATTAAATAATTTTCAACTGGTCAAACTAATTTGATTTAATAATAATCAAACTGATACGTTTTTAACACTTACTAATATGAACTACAAAGACTCACACACACTGCTTTAATGAGCTGAATAAGAAAGGAGTAAGATGATAACTAGGAATTTTGTGGGGATAAAATGAGACACCTTAACTTTGAGAGGACACAGGTTTGGGGGAACGTGTGGTGGTAGTGGGGAAGGAAGCATCAGAAAAGGAGGCACTCCAGCTGTTGATTCCTTGGAAGGGCCAGCAAGACTAAGAACCACTTTTCCTATATTTCTTTTTAATCCAAAATGTAATTTTTAAAAACCCAATGTGATATAGAGACTTGTGAATAGAGACTTCTTTTTGAAGTAGAAAAATTAATTCCCATGGGACACAATCCATGCAACATGAAAATGCCTGCTACAAAAGAGCTACTATACATTGAGCGCTATGCATACAAACTACTTTGTATTTCATACGTGCCAACATCTACCTATTACTATATAATTAAACAGACGGCAGTTTTGCTTTTGGGAGACACACTGCGGACCAGGCACAGTCTGCGCGCTAGTCTGGTCTTCTGTGACCGCGGAGGCCACTCGGTGTGGTGCAGCTCGGTCTGCCCCTGCGTCGTCCTCAGTGGGTATGACAGTCCCCGCCTAGCTGGACACAGTGATGAGTCAGGACTGAGACGGGAGGTAAACGGGATCCCTGAATACTGCTAGGCCGATGCTGGGAGAGAGGGTGGCTCTTTCTTGGGGAGAGGGAGTTTGGAGTTTGAAGTAGGCCACTTGATGATATAGAGGGCATCACTCCAAGGGAGGCAGGGCTGGGAAATGGGGAGCAAAAGCCAGAACCATGAACTCAGCTGGGCTAATGCCAGACAGCCACAACTTTTTTGTTATGTGGGTCAATTCATTCCCTCTTCTTGTGTAAGTTTGAGTTGAGGTTCTCTTATTTGCAACCGAAAGAGAGTTCTGACGACCAGTGTGCGGCAGGCCTCCCAGGCCAGGAATGACTGCCGGCCCGCCCAGGGCCCTCCGTCTGGAGGCAGGCGGGAGGGCAGCTGCGAGCCACCAGCAGAGGCAGAGGCAGAGCAGTGGCGGCCAAGTCCCCAACAGGCCTCCCCTTCCACAGAAAAGTGTGTCAGCATGTCTATGCTCAATCATTTGTCTGAAAGGCTCTTTCCTTTGCTAACATGTCCTCAGCTGTTAGACTGGAGTGACATTTCAGACTCTCCTATATTGAATCACATCACAGGCACAAAACTGCAAAGAAATGTGCAGGAGGTCATAACCACCATCTATTATCTCACTCTATGAAGGTTTCGTGTTGTTGTTTTATATATTACACATGAGTGAAATCATACAGTATTTGTCTTTTTCTGTCTGACTTGTTTCACTTAACATAATACCCTCAAGGTCTATCCATGTCCTAAATGGCAGGATTTCATCTTTTCTTAATGGCTGAGTAGTATTCCATTGTGTGTGTGTGCACTATGCAGTATATACCACTGTCGAATTATAATGTCGCACACCTTGAACTTATAGAATGTTATAAACCAATGTTACCTCAATAATAAAAAAAAGAATAGTAACACATTTTTCAAGGTTAGCAAACATTTGCTATCTTGAAAAGTTATGAGTTATGATTCGGTTTGATATTTTAAGGTTTGTTTTTTTTTGAACAACAGTATTAGACCAACTTTTACTAAATTGAAAAAAATACCAAACTGCTATTTCCAATAAGTTAAAAACAATTTAACACTTTGAGGGAATTTATTCAGAATTTAAGAAATGGCATACAGGGAAAAAAATTTTGATTTATGGCATACAAAGTGAATATCTTTGGAAGGTGAACACTGTAAGTGAAATCTGAGTTTTTTAAGAGACAGCTCTCAAATTGACTGTTTTTTCCAAATATTAGCCTTATTTTCACTCTTTGCTTTTCGAAGACTTTAAAATAGTGTATTTTTAAGACAAACAATTTAATTATGTATTTTGAGAAACTCTCAATCTGCGAGTTCATCCAGGAGTGGCCCGGTCCCAGTGGAGAGATTCATGACAAAGATACACTGAGTATCTTTTAATATTCTAAGTAGCATTTGCGGAAAATGAACACTCCCAGAAAAGCTCTCAAGTCCCTGCAGCAACTATAATATTACCCTGTGCTTTATTCAAATTATTGCCCTCTTGAAACACATTTCAGATCTTTGGTTTTAAAGGTATATTTCCACACTTCATGAACTTCTAATGTGAGGCCAGATAATGTAATACAACAGCTGGAGGTACTTCCCCCTTCCCATTCTTGATATTTGGATGTTTAATTATTCCAGTCACTTAACTGTCTAAATATATTTGCATAAGTTTGCAACAGTATCAGATGGAAGGCTTCATGAATTTGTCAATATTATTTTTGGCTAGCTTAATGGAAAGGAAACATGCTATGCTAAAAGCACAACATTCTGAACAGGGAAATAAGCAAACTGCCCTCACATGTGCATAAGACATATTTGTTGGTAAAGTATAAAAGAAAAAAAAAGAAAGATGGGCGTTTAACTAGATTACTCATCTTACAAAATATTCAGCCTTTCTCCTATGCTAAGCTGCACAACACCAATTAATCATGTTGGAAAGCTGAAAGAACAAAGACTGTTTAGATGACAAATGAGGCAGTAAACGAAGCTGAGACAGGAATAGAGATTCAAGAGGGAAATAGTTTGATTCTTTTTAAATATATATCTTAAGATTCTACAAATGACGGCAACTTGTTTTAAAAATCTACATTCTACCAGTCAGCTGGACTTCACACATATTTCATGATACCCTGAGACAACTTGGAATAATGCAAAATTGCCTAATAACCACACACAAAGTAGCAACCACATGTCAATACATCCATAAAAAGGCTGGAGTGGGCATCAGACAAGGTTCCTCTTTTAGGGACCAACGTTAATGCCTAAGACCAAAGCCAAATGCCATGCTTGAGTTAAATATGTATCTTATAGAACAGTCATATTGCTTTATAGTACTCTTCTATCCAAGTTTAAGGGCACCAAAGAATGAAACCCAAAACTAAATACACAGCAACCTCATTTTACAGGTTTCAAGTTCCACTTTATCCTCTATCAGAGCTTCAAGCAAGTAATTAACTTGTTTTGAGTTGGACTTATTTTTATTTCCCACATCCCAGGGCTCACACTGCCTATTCTTGCCTCCCACACACTCGTAATATACAAGTTATCTGTATTCATCTCTTTCCTGGACCTAGAGTATAAGTAACTTGAGGGCAAAGCCTTTGTCACATTTACCTTCTTAATAACCGAGGTTGACTGAACACCAATGGCTGACATAAAGGCTGCTTGGACATTCTTTCGAGGTGGAGGCCTCGATCTGGTCAACTTGACTTTTCAGGGTCCAAGGATCAGGCTCCTTGTGAAATATGCTGCATTAAGCAAACTTACAAAGTTTTATAATCTAAATGCCATTTGCTATTTTGACAAGTGGTATGGAATGATGGGAAGAGCACAAGACTTGAAAAAGAAAAATGTGCAGCCAAGCCACGCCGTGAGGGGCTCAGCTTTCTCCTTTATCTATCAGGAGAGTTGAACTAGATGATGTCACTAGCGTGGTAGTTTTGGAGAAATACTGAGCAGGGTTTTCTCTCTGTGTGACCTTGGTTTTAATAATCATATGAGGTGCGAATGACTCCAGAATCTTTAACTTGCAGCGGAGGTCTCTTTATTGAACCCCACTGCCCGTGGACTTCTTTCCTTGAACTTACAGCGAATGCCTCCCTCAGCATGTTCAAAGCTGAATTCATCATTGTGCAGAAAAGGGTTTACATATCAGGGTGGAGAATGCGATCCTTAGATCTGCTTGCAAGGTTGGTGTCTGAGAACTTGGATTTGGGGAGAGTTCCCACCACTCTAACTTAAGATGGGTGGTTTACACTCAACACCTGCTTTCCTTCTGGGAGTCTGGAATTTGGTAGGTGCCAGGTGGAGGGTGCTACATGACCAGCCCCCAGCAAAATCTCTAGGCACCGGAGTCTCTAACGAGCTTCCCTGGTAGACAACATTTCACACGTGTTGCCACAACACGTGTGAAATGTCTCTTGTGTGACTCCCCTGAGGAGGAGTCTTGGAAACTTGGGCCTGGTTTCCTCTGGACTTCCCTTCGCTGATTTCACTTTCGATCCTTTTGCAGTTATAATCACAGCCGTGAGTATGACTACGCTGCATTGTGAGTCCCTGAACCTGGGGGTGGTCTTGGTTTCCCCCAACAGTTACTGTCCTTCTAAAGTTGGTTTTTCCTCCTTTATCTGAGGAAAGGACAACCAGACTCACCAAGGAGCAAGTCAGAAATTTGAGCCATTCTTGAATTCTCTCATCCCCTCTAGTGTTCACTGAGTCCAGTTCATCCTACCCCACTAGTTATCTCTCAGGCCCGTCTCCTCCTCTCATCTCCCTGCCTCTAAGTCAGTCTAGGCCTGTATTTCCTGCCTCCACTACCACCTCCTAACTAGGTCTTCATGCCTCCAATTTCTCCTCTGTCCACTCCACTCTCCAGCCTGCTGCCTGAGTGATCTTTCTAAAATGCGAAGTTATGACACTGCTCTGCTTAAACCCCCAGATGCTGCAGAATAAAGTTCTGAATCCTCAGCGTGACCCCCAAGGTCTCGCAGGACCTCGGCCTGCCTTCCTGCTCAGTGTCACTGCTCACACTCATTCTCAATCTCCTGTCGCCTGTGTGCACACACACGATCATCGTATTACAGGACGTGAGCGATGCTCTCTCATGCCTTCAGGCTTCATATTTGCTGCTTTCCTGTCCAGGTCCTGGCTACCCTGTTCTCATCCATCATAATCGGGCTTAGGCAATGCCACGCCCAGCACCCCGGCAGCCCTCAGTGCCATCTGCTTGCATGGGCTCTGCAGCACCCCAGTGTCCCTCAGAGGGAAAGAGCTTTTAGGAGTCTATTTCCAGCCTTCCCTCATATCCACTGGGGATTGGTTCCAGGGACTCGTGGATACCAAAATCCATGGATGCTCAAGTCCCTTATTTGGCCCTTCATATCCGTGCTCCACATCTGTGGAGATAGAGGGCTGACTAGACTTAACTGGTGTCCCTCACTAGCCTGTAAACGACCCAAGGGCAAGGTCCAGACCTCTGCTGTTGTTTTGTTTGTTTCTGCTCGGGGCCTAGTGCAGCGCATTCTCCAATAAACACGGAGTGAGTGAATCAGAAGTAAGGCATTTGCATGGTCCCATAGCGGTGCATTCAGTGAGCTAAAATGACCTAATGAATCACCACTGTTTGCCTGAGTATCTGAAGTCTATCTAAAGGAACAGGATTAGTCATTTCCAATGAGAGAATTCTCTCACCTGGCCTCTCTTGGTGACAATAAAGCCTTAGTCTCCAGTGCTCTTTTCTGAATCCCATGTGGTCCTATACCTCTTGCGGCCCACCTCCCACCCAAGGTAATGCATTTGATTCTGTACTGTGTAAATGTTAACTGAGTTGTTTTCAGCAGATTTTCGTATTTAAAAAAAAAAATTTCAATGACTACACTTGAAAAACATGATAGTTGGAAATTTGCACATACTTATAGTGAGTACTTTATATTTAAGAAATGATATTCAAATGACTATTGAAAATGCCTTTTCTTTATATTGGCTCTGTGAAAGTAATGGCCAAACATTTGTTTACAGTGCAGAATCCCTGTGAGCACAACAGGTACACAGACCGATACAAGCATGTGGTACTGGTGACATAAAACCCGAGCAGCTCTGCTGTCAGTGAAGGAATTTTCCAAAATGGCAGGCAACTCTTGGTAAACTTCCAAACCGAAAAGACTACACTCTTCCTTCATTTTACAGAATAGTCGCATGCCTGGGAAATTCAGTGTACACTAAAATAACGCAACAAATACTTTCTGCTTACTGGTAGATGTAAAACCAAGTTAGGTTCTTGGCTTAGGTCATTATAAATGGTGTGAGGTACAGGGTCAATTCTTCAGGGTGAAAGACTGTCTCCTGCACTGAAGACCCCTGACACTCCTGGGTCTGATTTCCAAGGCCTATAAGACACCCAATTCCCTGCGGCAACCACAGCGCCCCCTGGGGTCAGTAGAGCCCCTGGGCTAGTGCCACTACATTTCTGGTGCATGTCTGGAAATGAAGCCCAAGCTGGAGCTGGTGCAGGTGGTGGCGATGGAGCGATGACCAGGGCGGGATTTTGTGTGTTACTAAAACGTGCAAATCAAGCAAACGAACAGGGGCTGTTCTTCATATGTAGAGACTGTTGTATGGTAGGGCATGGGTCGTGCGGTTCAGGAATACCATGTTTCAGAGACCAAGGAAGAGCAGTCGGATTTCACAGTGAGAGACTGCAAGGGATTAAGGGGTGAATAAATGGACAGGAAATGAAAGGCTATTCCTTAAACATAATAGCCATAATAGCCATCAGTCAAAGACATGAGGAGAACAACAGTATCTACTCCTTAAGGTGGCGGTACGGATTACATCTGCAAATGTACGTAGAATGATGTCTGGTCCCATTGTAAGCACTTGATGTTAATACACCAGACACAGGACTAGCCACTTTTCATATCTGGTTCTCAGATCAAATCTGTGTATTTTTATCACCTCCATCTTGCATACAAAAGAAACTGAAGTGTAGAAATGTTAAGAAAACTTGTGCTGGGGAAGATATAGTAAAGGAGGAGAGGTCATCTGCTGAGAGGGAGCAGAGCTGGGAGTCAAAGATGAAAGACAGTTGTGTTTCTAGCAACAGTCAGGTCCAGGCACCACGAAGAGTTGTCAAGAGTACAAGGTAGGTCCAGGTCATTATTAGTCCCCAGCACCTGGGACAGGGAGGAGATTCCCAACTAGACGTCACAATGAACAATAAATAGCGACCGCTTATGTGGCCTCCACTATGAGCCACGTTCAGTATGAGGCACCCTGCTCCATCCCCCTGGTTTTCATGCGGGTCCTTTTATAAAAAAGAGGCATCATTAACCCGTTTTCCTGATCAGGACATGCAAGCTGGAAGAGAAGTGCCTGCCTGAGATAGGTTCTTCTGGAACAAAGATGCAGGAGCAGTGGCAAGCAGCTGCTCCAGAGTTCAGAAGATTTTTCTGAATGGCGTCCCACAAAGTCAGGGCTGTTTATCTTAGAGATGTCTGCTTGGTGACCTTGGCCTGCTTTGCCCCTCATTTAAATCCTAATGTCCTTCTTCGAGTCTCTACAGTTCTCTCCCTATGTGACATGAAGAATTTGAGTCTGGAACCAAGTAAAGCCAAAATCCACTGAAAGCACAGACTTACTCATCAACAGAACTGAAGGCTCTCTGGTGCATTATATGCAATATACCGAGGAACAGCCCTTCCTCGCGCTCTCGTGGCTGATGTGCACGGCCACGGGACAGCCGACCCCCAGACAAGGTATTTTAAATGCAGTGTCAGGTACACTTGAGAAACGGCTGTGGGAAATGCCACTCTGCATGTAGTTTGGTTAGCAAGAATACTTAATAACTCTCGTAGTTTTCAGGAATAAAAATGATTCAACAAAATGGCACCCGAAGAGCCTTACTCCTTAGGAAGTACCTG
Source organism: Rhinolophus ferrumequinum (assembly GCF_004115265.2). NCBI lineage: Eukaryota > Metazoa > Chordata > Mammalia > Chiroptera > Rhinolophidae > Rhinolophus > Rhinolophus ferrumequinum. The sequence continues at coordinate 94,086,058 of NC_046286.1, read as the reverse complement.
ATAGCTTTGATAGCAATTTGGTAGTTGCTGTTTCTCGTAAAGAAGAACATCCTCAAAGTCGATGTTCTGATTTTATGAAAACACCAATCAACCCCCAGTTGAGAACTACGGATGCTTGGAGCTCACAGGGACCGGAGGACATCATCCCGCCAAAGAGATGAGGGACCTGCCCTGTGGCAGAGGCAGGACTTCGAGCCCAGATGTCCTGGTTTCCCGGCCAGTGTGCTCACCACGGTACTACCCCGCTTTTCGCTGAAAGGCTGTCTCCCGTTTGGTTAAAGAAAAAGTTCCTTTAGAAGCCTTGTGAAATGTATAATACGGGTGAGGTGCTACCAAATTAGTTAAAACAGTAAAAAAGCCACCCTTGGTCCACACCTTCCGCTGCCCTGCGCACCACTCACTTGGCCAGGCCACGCGCAGCCACCAGGCAGGGGAGGAGTCCTCGGAAAGGAGAAGACCACGGCTGCACTGCAGGAGTGGGCCTGGGGTGGGCCTGACCCACGGCTCTCCCTGCTCACGGGGGGCAAATTTCCCGGACCGCCATAAACCATAATTTTCATGATACAGCTCTCTCATAAATCTCATGATACTGGATAAATGGGCCCCTGGAGGCTAACTGCCATCTATCATACCCAAAAATTTGCAAATGTTAATGATTCCTGCTGGCCGTCAGCCTGTAGGTCATCCTTAAAAGCAAGCAAACAAACAAAACACACATTTCTGCAAAGCCTAGTGACAATCTTTCTGTAAGATCAGAAATGCAGTCCCTACCACTGGGACAAAGGCCAAAAAACAAATGTGACAGACCCCAACAATCAGTGCCCTGACACTTCCTGCTCTTCTATGAACCCCAACATGGTCCAGACCCTCCCAGTGTCAAAAGCACTAGATACACATCTTTCTCATCTCTCTTTGTAAAGCTAATTATAGTTCATTGAAACGTCATGTAGTAAATCAGCTTTAGCTCTTACTAGATAGGGAAATGAAACAAGAAAAGAGCTTAAAATCAAACCCTCAATAAATAAGCCCTGGGCTGTCTCTGAGTAGCAATGGAAACAAGGATTTTGTGTACTGCTTTCCTCAAAGGTAAGACCATTCCTTGGAGGGTTTTAATTGACAAAGATAAAACAGGAATAACATTTTATTGTGTGTGTATCTTGCCCTCTAATGTATTGTATATCTGTCCTAGAAAGTGGAGGTTTTCAGCAAAGAACTCAAGGAGGCTTACCTTGTAAGAAAATTTAAGAATTTGATAGATATCAGGATCATGGAACGCATATACTAAACAAAAGTCAAGGTCCAGTAGGAAAGTAGGTATGTATGTGGTCCATGCATCCTACAATTATTAAGAGCTGAGGGGTTTATTAGTTTTAGAGCTCCTTGACAAGCAAAGCAAAAAGGGGAAAACATTGATCTAGGATGTGCCTCAATTTCATTCTCCAGAAGCAAAGGAAAGCCAAGTAAAAAACCCCCAAAATGTAACTGTCACTTAGGGCTGGAAGAAATCCACTCAATAACTGGAACCTTCTGTGTGCCACGTACCAGGCCTGGCAGTGAGGACCCAAGGACAAATAGGGCAAGTTCCCACCTTCCCAGGACTGACCACTTTCTGGGGAAAGAAACAAGCTTCATCACTGGGATCTGTAAACGCTACACTAGGGGAAGTCTCATGTGCAAAAGGAGCCCACTGAAGCCAGAAGACCCTCTTTGACGAGATTTCCAGAGGGGACCCCAGGTAAGTGGACAGAGTCCTTCAGTGGCACGTTGGTAAAGACGGACACTGATCCGGAAGAACACACTGCAGAATCTTCAGATAATCCCCCAGAGATAGCATCTCCCAAGCAGGCCTTTGATAGAAAGTCAGGAGGCTGAGAGTTCAAGGTTATCCTCTGTGGTGATGGCACGAGGAGAGCCCATTCTATCATGCTGACTGCTGACAGTGCATCTTCTGCCCAGCAGATTCGTCGTTTGGCGGGTGGGCTTGACAACATGTCAGTGAAATGAAGGAATCAAATCAAGTCTCTCACCTAAAGATGACCAACCCATCTGAGGGCGGAGGGAGAGAGAGAGAGAGAGAGGGAGAGAGACAGAGAGAGAGAGAGAGAGACAGAGAAAGAGAGAGAGAGACAGAGACAGAGAGAGAGAGACAAGAGAGAGAGAGAGAGGAGAGAGAGAGAGAGAGAGACAAAGAGAGAGAGAGACAGAGAGACAGAGAGAGAGAGAGAGAGACAGAGAGAGAGACAGAGAGAGAGAGAGAGAGAGAGAGAGAGAGAGAGAGAAAGAGAGAGAGACCAAGACCTCTCTTAGAAAACAGTTCTGGACCTGCTCCAAGCACATTAACTAATTGGTGACAGAAACTCTGAGGTTCACACTGTACAAAGTGGCTGACGTTTCTCTGGCTTAGGAGATGCCCACAACAAATTTCAACTGGAAAAGCCATAGAAAAACCTCAACATGCCACAATTAAAATTTGTGCCTGTTAAGCAACACAGCTCCCTGCTAACCAACCAGAAAAATTAGAAAGTTATATTCTAAGTTACTAAAATTTTAAAGGCTATATGGATTTCATGGTTATCAAGTAAGTAATAAGGTTCTGCTACCTTAATAGTATTACATTTTGAGGAGATAATTTGAGGCCACACTTTCTAATTAGATCAGTACCAGAATCAAGGGTCATTTTCAGGAACTCATAGAATGTGAAAATAAGACCACATAATCCGCACAAAGCTGGGGTACTGCTTCTGAGGAAGCAATGTCAGGTGAAATCCTGGTTTTGTCACTTACTAGCTTTGTGATCAGGGCAAGTTACTTAATCTCTGTGCCTCGGTTTCCCTGTGTGTGAAACAAGGACGGTGATATGACCTACCTGGAAGGGAGGCAGTCAGCGTTAAATGAGTTAGTTCCCACGGGTTGCTCAGAACACCACGGGGCCCTAGCAAGAGCTCAACAGAACTTAGCTGTGACTACAGTTTTAATTTGTATCACTATGATTTATGTAAACATCCCTTCATTTCTACTTGCTTTTCTATGCATTTTTACATTGTTGACATTATGCTCTACACATCTCATTAATTTTCCCACTGAACAACTCAGTTATTTCCCCAAGCCACTAAACATTATGCACATAAGATCACTGTATCCATATTTAGAGACAACCATTCTGGTCCTGAAACGCTCCAGACATCAGTACCTTTCCCCCTCTTTTCAATGAGTCCTTTTTGGATTACACGTTACACTTCAGCGGAAAGGAATGGATTATTTGGGGGCTAGGAAGATGTCAGCTTACGTGCTCCACAGAGAAGACACAGAAAATAAGAAAATTACAACTGACGAGCTGTGAAAATTGACTGAACTACCACTGGCAGAGTTTTTGTTTTCTGAGTAATAATAATACATACAGAGCAGTGTCAGGAGGGAGGATGGGATGTCAGGTAAGACACAGGGCGGACGGCTGCACTTGAGATGAACTGGATACTCCATCACTGTCCTCAGCTTGAATCTGTGATCACAAAGACGTGCTAGGGAAGGATTTATAGGCATATGTTTCTTAGTGCTGCACAGATTCCCATCATGCTTTCCATGAATCATTAACTATTTACTGTCCAAATAAAAGAAGAATGTGTCTGAAGTCCTAATTCGTGAGCTTAATATTATTCTTTCTGAAACCTTCTCTTCTTTTTCCAGTGATGTGGTTGCAGCAATCATTTTTTTTTCTTGTGTCTGAAATACTTCCTACTCCCAAGAAAGATATAAGGTTCCAATTTATGCCTCAAATGAAAACTAAAAAGCACTTCAAAGAAGCCAACTGGATCTCCTAGTAGAATCCCATTGTTAGGTGGTGTCCCGCTCCTCGCTCCACGCCAAAACTTTCCCATCTCCGAAAAGAAGCACATTCCATTTTTTATGACAAACTTATCAAAATTAAAATAACAACCTCCAGCTGTCAAAACAGCTTCAAGACTATGGTTATTATAAATAAAGAATTTCTAGCTACCTAGGTAATGATTTTTATCCATGTGAAAAGTATTTCTAAGTAAGTTGTTCTTGAATGGCCTAAAAGACTACAAATGAGTAATCTACTATATTCATTTTATATGAACTTGGGAGGGAACACCAATAACTCCATGGACCTGGGAGCTGTACTGACCACGCTCGACCTGGAGAACCAACCTTCTGCAGGCGAGAGACCCTGTTATAAGTATTTTCGGGCCCAAACTAAAACTCTCTGAACACAAGCAGTCATTGGGATTTACAATTCCAAAAGAGAACCTTTCACATTTCACTGCTGACTTCAGAACTTTGAGGACAAGTTAACTCTTTGCCACTTGGAAGTAGCCTCAATCATGTCATAAAAAAGACAGAGCAAAGATAATGGAAACCCAGGTTACTGGTCCCAGGAGACTTATAATAATTGCTGACAGAGCAGCAAATAAGTTAAAAATGGAGGATTCTAATGGATCAAAAATATTTGTGCAGGCCAGACAATTAATGCATGGTGCCTCAAACAGAGAAGAGATTACTTCCTTTATTTGTGTAATGTAGTTTAAAACAACTTTGAAAGTTTTGACTGGTAGCAAAAGTTTTGACTGGTAACCAGCCTGTTCAGAAACCTAATTATTAAGGCTTAAGACTAAACGGACACAGAAATAGTATCTCACCACCCCCTCCACAGGGGGTCCGCAGTGCAGTAACAAGTCATTTGTCCCCAGCCCATCCTAGAGCTGCTCTTTCTGATACTTCAGGCCTTCCTGGTTATGTACAAAATCCATCCTGTAATAGGGCTCACAGAGCCTGGATGAGGGGAACTGCTGAAGTTTTGCTTTTCTACATTAAAGGCAGAATGACCCAGAGACCTTGCCTTGTGGGGACACCGGAGGTGGCCCTGCCCATCCCCAGGGACCACCATTCACACAGACTACTATGGATGGTGCCCTAGAGCTGTGAGGTAGAGGCCTTGGAATGGTCTGACTTGTTCCCCCACCTTCAGGGTCAAGTTCAGCTCCCAACGACAGCCTCTAAGGCCCTCTGGGGCCAGTCTGCTGCCCACTGCTCTGGCTGGGATGCTTCACCCGCCCCCACTCCCACAAACTCCACTCTTTTTAAGGACACTGCAGGGTCACTTCTGCTAGGATCTCTGCCCCACTGCCCTTTCCTACAGGAGGTGCGAACACTCGTTCTTTCGTGTCCCTTTGCATGCAGGCACCTTCAGCACTTCACTTTCACAGTGGTTGTCTGCCTCCCCCAATGCTAAGAGTCCTGGGCAGGGACGGGGTCTTTCCTGTCTTGGGAACCTCAGCACACAGCGTATATTAGACACGCAGAAATGTTTAAACTGGAAGGAAATTTAGAGATTGTGTATCACCTCAGTCAAAAAACTCCCCAAGGTTAGCTCTGGCCTCTCTCCTGAACTCCAGACACTAATTTCTAATTGATGGACAACTTCACAGGAAGTCCAATGGGCATTTCAAACAACGTATCGCTCTCCAGTCAGTTACTTCCACTGCAACACCCGCTTGCTGGTCTGCTCTTTCCGGGTCCTCAGGAATCACCCTAGACCCAGCCCTTCCTCACATTTCACCCTGTCAGCTCCTGTGACTTCTGGTGTCCTGGCCACAGACACCTTCTTCTCCACTTCTACCGTTCTGGCCTCCGTCCTGGGCTCCGAACACTCAGGCCTTGGTTCCTCAAAGTCTCCTGACGTCAGTCTCTCCCTCCTTCAGGAGACGGCTGCCAGGGTGGTCCTCTGCCCACAGGATCTCAAATGCCCTTATATGCCCCCGTATGTCATTTAAAGCCCCAGTCTCTAACCAACCTTCCCTGCCTACCCAAAGACCCACTGTGGTCCTAGCTTTCTTTGAAGTTCTACTGCATTTATCATTTATACCTTTCTTTTGGCAAGCAAACTGCAAAAACCATTTGTTTTAATTTTTCATTCAAACAGCTGGCTGCCTGCTGAGGGTGGCGTCAAGTTTAATGCTTCCTTACGTGTCTCAGTGCTTAGCATACATAGCACCACGAATACACACTTTCTAACCTACTGGCAAGAAAATATCCAGATATTCAACACCTAAGTTATTCTTGGGCAAAGAGCTCATAAGCTCTCACAGAACAGAACTCTCCTTTGCCATTTATCACTAACCATGCTCACAGGGCCAGGATGAGGAGTAATGAGCCCTTGGAAGAGGGTCTGACCTGTGGTTAAAACAGTCATGATGGTGATGATGACGAAGATAGGGGACAGGCTGAAACGAAGACTGAAATATACGGATGCAAAATGTTGACAAGCAGTTTCCACACGAATGGCCGTACGGCCAGCTAATACAATTTGGTGGGATATTTGATCTGTAAGTTTACATCTAAGCACATTAATAATAATACATTTGGACCTGGTTTTACACTCTTGCTGGTCAGTAACTGGTTTGATAAGAAAGGCGAGGGCACTGACCCCGGAAGGTTGGCGTTACGAGCAGATAAGACTGGTGGGAACTTGTGCTTCTCTCTCCTGTTAGCTGCTTTTCCAGATGGACTGGAGGCTGGGGTTGTAGGGCTGGCCAGTCACACTGGCGGAGGACTCCTCTGAGATCCCTGGGCTCTCCGCGGAGCTGGTAGGTTGGTACCACCACATCTGGTTCTGTTCTATTCTACACTGGACCTCCCACTGTGCAAAGGTCAAGGGGACGGAAGGCATGACCCCCGCCCGGGGGTCTCCTGGATTAACAGGAAAAAGACACTAAAGGAAGTAAATGCACTAAATCTTAGCTGGGTGGCGCTGGCAGCGCAAATGCAGAGGTGTGCCTGAGAATGAGATGGGGGTGAGCAGGGCTCGCGGGGCCCCATCCTCCCAACGCCAGTCCTGGGGGAGGTCTGGAGCTTGAGTAAGTCTGTACTCAGAGGAGACGTGTAGATAAATTTGGGAATTGGATGATGGATTTTGGAAGGTGGAAAGAAGCATGGCAGGCAACTTACTTTCATGGGTCCTACACTCTCAAGAACTGATTCTTCCGGTTGGGATGAAGCTCAAACAGGAGACTGATGTCTATGACAGATGCAGCAGCTTAGGTTCCTAGCTGTAGTTTTCCTCCTCAGCAGACTGTAGTACCTTTATTACAAATGGCCGGGGGTGCACACTCAATGCAGGCCCCTGGCATATCCTTACAGGGGGTTGGCAATGAGACTGTCACTTTTCATGATGGGCCTTCAGGGGGCTTTGTAAATAAGTGCTTCCATTTGATCATGTAATCCAACACAAATTACATCCCTAATAATACCTGTTAACAACTTTATACCTGTTCCCTGATTTTAATTAGATCTGGCTATCCTCACTGGTATAAAATGTTTTGAATTTTCAGTGGTATCCAGGAAAGACTAAGGGGCAACCAATTCTCCCAAAAGCAGTATATCACAAATATTTTCTAGAGATATGTAATGTATTATTTATTTTAACATTTAATCTGATACCTATGGGTGCATAATTTAATGAACACGTATGTAGTTAAGTCTGTAAACTGCCATGCGTTTTAGATATTATCAATTATATTTTCCACACAAATTACAATTCCGGTTTAAAAGTGTGATATTTTTCTGAGAAATCTAGCTTCTCTTTCTACTCATCCATTCCCACCACACCGTCAAACTCACTCTGAGGGCCACTGGGCCACGTAGTTAGGAAAAACGGTATTTTGGTTTGCATTAATTTTATTTTCCTTGATAAATTGCTTAGCTGCTACTGACTATATGCCTCTTAGTAAAAACTGGGATATCAAAGAATAACGAATGCAACAAAGAGGCACAGAGGAGAAACTCCATGAATACTCCAGATTATTTTATGGGTGTCTTTCAGGAGTTCTCGACTGTCAATTTTATGCTATGAAGTCAAACTAAAAATAGGGAGAACTCACGTAGGCTGTAGATGGAACAGGAATGGGCCAATATTTTGCCGATCCCTGGAGGAAACAAAGGACCAATATCTGATTGTAGGGCCCAACAGTCAAGCATTACAAGCACCCTTTTCCAGGTTTGTAGAAAGTAAGAAAGACAGAGCCAACACGCGAGGATAAAGAGCAGTGGGTTAAAAATTTAACTCAATAACAGAAATACCTGGTAATGTTGTTACTCAGCGTATCTCCAGGCGGACAACTGATTTCATTTAAAGTAATTTTATATTTAGGCTAAAAAATAAATTAGCATCAAACAAGGGGAGAAAAGATCCTTACTAAAAAAAAAAAAAAAAAGGATTGGACCTAGATAACCTTATGCCACAGTGAGGCAAATATTTTCATGAGTCACAAAGCTTCCTCTGGCCCATCAATCCGACAGTTTCTGGAAATGGAGAATGCTGCTGGTCACTTTCCTTTCCCCTAAACATGCCACCGTGAACAGACAGGAATAGCTTGTCTCCTACTGAACAGACAGCTGTGTGGCTTCCTCTGGACCCCGGCAAGGAAGACGTGGTCACAAAGGGATTGGGCAACCTGCTGCAAGGACGTTGCGGTAAGAGGAAATGAGTGGAGGCCTAGGTCAGGGAAGTGACATGTTTGGGAGAAGGCAGGAAACTCTGATGTAGAGATAAGGAAAAGGAGTGGGGAAGGGACCCACGCTGGGTGCGGAACAGGAAACGGACAAAATCTCCAGGACTGGAGTGAAAGGACCCAGGGTACCAAGAAAGTGAGGCCAGGTGGGTTGGAGTGGTTTGCAGGCAGGGTACGACGAGGCAGGTCGGGTTTATTTCAGGTGTCAGGTGGACCAGGGCCAAGGAGCAGGGGAGATAAGAAGGCTGTTGGCCTCTGCCAACATTAAAAAGATTAAAAAAAAAAAAGCTGAGAGCGTCTTTGTTTATTTGTGGGAACAGGGACGGGAAGGTAAGGACAGTGCGGGGTGAGGGAAGGGGGCAAGGAGGCTGAGTGATTTTGTAGGAATCACGGCCAATGCTGGGATTCAAGGGACATGCTGGGGCTCACGGAGTCCCACGTGATCTCAAGTGATGGCGAGCTCTTTACTCTTTACACGACTACTTGTCCATATCATTTAAAGCGCAACTTGGGGAGTCAATGTTTAATTTTTTTCACTGCGTAACTGGCCATAAATTTCTGGAACATGTGAGGAGTCATGCGTTTGATTTCAACCTACAAGGTCTGAATTAATTCACCTTCACGCCTGACCAGGCGAAGCGAGTTTATAACCACGCATCCCTAAGCAGGGCTGGTACGCAGAGGAGAAAACATCCCCACGGAGCTTGAGAATAACTTCAGCACTGACCTGAAGCGGAGCCAGTGGAAACTCAGCCTTCAGTACATACTTTTACAGGAGGGGGTGTAGAACGGAAAACAAAGTGGGCTTAACTGAAACGTGAGAAAGTACAAAACGGCAATGACTTTGCTGGGTGGGGCCACAGCTTTCTTTTTCGCCGCCCCCCCTCTCCCCCCAGTTCAGTAACTCTCCACCCAGCATTAGTTGGGGATGACATCACTGGTTTCCCAAATATGCTCCAGCAGTTTCCTGCTTTCCAGAGTCAAGCCAAGCCATGCGTCAGTGGTGCACCTGGGTAGAGATGTGGCCGGGTCAGGTCACACAGAGTGGAAATGAAAGCCACACTGGTATCCGTTCATTAAATAAACTGCCTGCTTTACTGCTGAACTTTCAGTCCCCTTTTCCCTAGACAGAATTCCAGAGATGGGTCCAGCACACGCCAATCATGGCAGGAGAAAAAAAACAAACGTACACATACAAGGTGTGACAATTAAGTTCGCGAACTTGTTGCAATGCTGTTGCTAACCTTTTTTGATTTCAGAGGGATTATTCATTATGAATTTGTACCAACTGGGCAGTTAATCAAGTTTACTATTCGGAAGTGCTGAAAAAGCTGTGTGAAAAAATTAGACGACCTGAACTTTTTGCCAACAATTCATGGCTCTTGCATCATGACAATGCACCAGCTCACACAGCACTGTCTGTGAGGGAGGTTTTAGCCAGTAAACAAATAACTGTATTGGAACACACTCCCTACTCACCTGATCTGGCCCCCAATGACTTACTTCTTTCTTTACCCAAAGATAAAGGAAATACTGAAAGGGAGACATTTTGATGACATTCAGGACATCAAAGGTACTACGACGACAGCTCTGATGGCCATTCCAGGAAAAGAGTTTCAAAATTGCTTTCAAGGGTGGACTAGGCCCTGGCATCGGGGCATAACTTCCCAAGGGGAGTGCTTCAAAAGTGACTGTAGTGATATTCAGCAATGAGGTATGTAGCACTTTTCCTAGGATGAGTTCGCGAACTTAATTGTCCGACTCATATACAACGCCTATGATTACATCCTCTGCTTCAGAAAGAGCACAGGGACCAGAGTGAAAGGTTTAGGAAGGGAGGGGTGGGGAACTGCCCAGTGAGGAACCGGCCCCCGGACAGGCTCGTGAGCTCTGGCCCACTGCATCTCAGCCCCCAGCCAAGATGCTTTTCTCTCATCATCAGTCTGTGGCACAACAGCACTGACGGTCCATTTCTTAACAGTTTCAAGCTACCGCCCTTCCCCCAGAACTGCTCTAACTGCACCGACCTCCACACAAATGCCATCATCCCTTCTTGGTGACCGGCGAGACTGCTTAATGCCAAGATGCTAACCCAGGTTCTTGTCTTCAAGAGCCCTCACATCCTAATTTTATGTCCTATGTTTGTCAATAAAGAAGACTTCATATTCCAGAAGACTTCACGTCTGTAAGAAGACTTCTAAGTTCTTCAGGAGCCTCTCTCGCTGCTTTAATGTGATGTCAAAGGAAAACAGTGTAAATACACCAAGAACTTACATCAAACGGACGTCTGCTAGGAATTCACACTTGATCAGACACCTCTCCATGCCAGCTGTCTGACAAAGTATCGTTGCGTAAGAAAGGTGCTCTTCCCTCTCCATCCCAAGACCATAGGCAGTAGGCACGAAGGGCCCTGGGACAAATTAACGTGGAAACAACTACCTTGCATTTCCTTTGCCAAATTTGGGGCTAGCAAACATGAGACAGAACTAGACAAAGCACACTCAGGAGTGCATGTCTTATAGGAACATTCTAGCTCTTTTGTGTTTTCTTTGGTATCCCAATTTTTCAGGTGTTAAAACACTGCTAAGACAGCCAGGACGGGCAAGGCGATTCTAACTGTTGTACACATGCTGACTCTCTTGCAACCGACGGACAGACCCTGTTAAATATTTTTCCCAAGTACTTTTAGTTTATTATCTCCCTATTTATTACATCTTCTTGTTATAAAAGCGACATTTGTTCAGTATAGTGATTTGAAATAAACAAAGAGAAGAAAAAACAGCTATTCATAATACCACAGCCTGATGGTAAGATTTTGGTGTCTTTCTGGTCTTTTCTCATATGGAATGTAATTTACTTCTCAAATCATTTCATATACTTTGCTTACATGTTAATATTTTTATGTCATGAAATTTATGCCAAATGATTAAACAACTCTTACAGATTTATATAAACTTATAGACAATATCAAAACAATGAGACCACAAGACAGACCACCTACTGAATTTTTCTTTTTTTTTTGGGCACAAGATTGCTTTGGAGTGTTTACAAGTTATTAGGTTTATTGGACACTATAAACCATAAGCTTTGAAAGAATTTTGGAAACATAACAGGATAATCTCTGGAATACACAGTTGGAAAATCATAAAGATAATCAGTTCTTTTCGCCCCACAAATATCTGCATTTGCTAACCAATTTCTCACAAGGAGAGGTACTAAGTGGAGAACTGCTATTCAAAAACTCTGCGTTCTTTTGTAGCTTTCAGTAACATGCTGGGAAGAATTCGTAAGCATAATATCACTAACGTGAGGCAAGACTGCACATGAAGCTTAACAGGAATGAAGACTGTTATGTGAGGAAGGAAAAATTTGCTACCTAAGGAAGAGTCGATGGAAAACACTGCCAATGCAGGTAAGAACGGTAGCAAAGGTCTCAGATGTCCTTCGGTCGAGTAATCATGTACTGGGTGCTGCCATACAAATAGCATGGGGAAGTGAAAGGGACTAGTGAAGTGTCTACATATCAACGTATTTATTATTATTGCTATTATTTTATTGTGGTGATCAGCGGCAATTAAAGCAGTCACTGCATAGAATGGGATGAATTAATTAAATGGTAGACAAATCTGGCCTATAAGGAAAGACGGAGGGTAAAAGTAAATATTTAGAAAGAGAAATCTAGAGGAGAAAAACCTAAACTCGCCAGCATTTCACTGCATGGTCTCCCAAAGTCAACAAGACTGGAGATATTTATTGTTTAAGGAGACAATTGCTTGTACTGCAATTCCCCACTTTTAGACCTACTCGGTAGCCAGAGAGGGTGCCTCCCTTGAGAACAGACCAAGAAGAGATTCCTCCCTCTGTTACAAAGCACACCGCACTCTGTGCTTGTGTGGTTTTATTTACTAGAGTCTACCACAAGGCCCGTGAGGGGAGGACTGGATCCTGCTTACCTCCATGAGGTCTACATCTCATGCTTGCTGTAGGTGTGAATGAATGAATGAATGAATGAATGAATGAACACTGCATAAAAATTGAAAAGCTTCCTAATTTTGACGTCTCAGATTGGGCATTCTTTCTGGAGTGGCTCGATGAGTATGTATTTCAAATTTTTAGATAACATGTGCTCAAATTGAGTGATTAAGAGTGATTCATTACGCTAGGGTTTTCCCACCTGCAGGAGACAGTCCCTCCAGTGTCCCCATTCCCCTTTTCCTCAGTCATCGCAGCAGGAATTTACTACCCTATGTCTCCCACTGGTGATGAATGTTAGAAGCATTTTAGCAAACTGTGCCAGGGCCCAGAATGGGGTCAAGTAAATATCGGCCCTTATTAGGCCATCCTGGCCTCCAGTGGTGTCTGTGCCAATACACGCATAGCTTCCGGCTCTGTCATAGAAAGCAGACCTCTCAGGACACTGCCTTCACGAGACAGCTTCCTGACTGACCTCCAGGAATATCTTTAGTCAGGCACCACTTCCTTCCTCTTCCATTCCCTGCCCTGCTTGGCCACAGGGGGAGCTTAGCCTAGCGCTGGGTAGGGGTGGGGGAGGGCAGAGGGCTCTCTTTAGGAAACCCAGTAGGCCCAGTGTCTCCCCTGGAAAACCATTCCTCACACATTTAGTTTCTAACTATTCACATGTCAAAGAGGAGTAGTGGGACAAATGGACAGATGGACTGGTGTTCACACACCAGCTGTGGCTGACAGAATCCCGATTTTCCAGAACTGGTCTCACATGGTGGTGAAGGTGGTGTTACTAGCTGGGGTGGGAGAAGATTCATAGCATATATTTGTTTAGTGATCCCAAAGATTTTAAAATTACGGCATATTATGGTTTTTATTTAATGACTATCAAATGCTCGGAAACCAGTTAAGGTATCATTTATTGGTTCTCATGTTTTGCATCAAACCACTTTCTATGTTCAGTCACTTCCACCTACATCTACTAGCTGTAAGCTGCCTGAACTGTAGAAAGCGCCTCCATCTGGGGACTCCCCATAGCACTGAGCACAGTTCTTATGAACACTGGCTGAATGAATGAACCAATGAATGAATTTGTCAGGTGAACTACTGCGGAATTTCAAATCTGTACAGGACAAGACAGGACAGATTATGAACTATGTTAACCTTCTCCTCCATTATGGCCACTGTTTCCTGCTCCATTTGGGCACCATTGTGGCCCCGTCTCTCTCCATGGTCCGGTGTCTCTGGGCCTGCATGACAGCTGAGCTCCTACTCCTAAGCGAAGGCTTTCACTGACCAAAGCTCAGGAGATTTTTTAACACTGAGGGGCTGCCATCACTAAGGTCATGCATGCTAAGGAATATTAAAGCAAGCTCTTCTTAGTACACATTTTTGTTAATTGAGGTATAATTATATTACACTCAATAAAATTTGCCCTTTTTAGGGGTACTGTACGAGTTTTGACATACAGTCATGGAACCAGCACCACAATCAGAATATACAAAGTATTTCCATTACCCCAAAAAGTTCCCTTGTGCCCCTTTGCAGTTGGTCCGTCCCCACCCCCAGAACAATGATCTGAATTTTTAAACTTCAGTTGTACCTTTTCCAAAATGTCATTCAGCATTTGTTTTATTTAAATCCTTCCTTCTATACCAACACTGTTGCTACCTTCCCCCAACTGGAAACTTCGCCTCCAGCTTGGGGGATATTCCCTGGTCTCCCCCATCCCTGCGATGGCTCCTTCCAGACTCCTCAGAGGGGTCCTATTGTACCACCTGCTCCGTCAAGGCGGATGTTTTCAGAGTATTGTCCTGTCCTCTCCTCTCGTTTCTCGGTGCTTCTCCCTTGTTCAACATCTGCCTTCATCTACATTCTTAAAACCCTCAAGGCCTCCCTTCCCCTCCCTTTCTTCTGAGTGTTGCGTCTGTGTTTCTAATGGATTCACAGACTATTCTATGTACCCTATTAACCCTTCCAGCTCTCTTGTCCAAGCCAATCTGCCTTCCTCCCGTGTTCTTTCCGTGGCTAACAACATCGCCAGCCACAGTCAAGCCAGAAGTTTCCCTGGACCCCACATGGAGGTGACTCTCTTTAAAATACGTCTCCCATTCACCTCTCTCTCCATTTGTACTCCTGTGGCTACAGTGCCAACCCGGAGCACCTCTGGCCCCGCTGATCTACCTCCTGGTCCTGGGTTGGGGTCTCTGCCCTCTCAACACTCTCCACATTGCTGCCCGAGCTACTTTTCTAACATACTGTTCAGACCACATTCTTCTTTTCCTTATAAAAATAAAACAAACACAGAACCCACCTTATAGTGACTCCCCCGTGTGATGGGATAAAATCCAAGTTCCTTCAGATGGCAGTTGAGATCCTTAATGGCTTGGCCCTGTCTTGCCATCCGAGTCCCCTCAGCTTCCCCACCCCTGCCCAACTCTGGCCACGCTGGACCACTCTGGGAAGGGTATGTCATGTCTTCTGTGCCTTTGAGTCAAAACTCACTGTTTCCCCAGTCAGATGTTGAGCCCTTCACGAAGCATTCTTGATTCTCCTCTTCTACACACCCCTGTTCCTTCCAACTCAAGGCAGAACTAGCTGTGGCTTCCCCTATACCCTGAAAGCATTTAGAATACCAACACCTCCTGTTCTAGATGCTTCTTTGCTGTTCAAACCCATGCTCCTCACACCTACTCCTCTCTTAGCATCCCCATGCTTCACGTGCAGTGAGAATTAAAAAACGCTTATTGAAAACATTTTGCCTAATACTAGGATAAAGCGTGTGTAAATACCAAGGCAAGAATTCTGTACTTTTTAGATATATATAGTCATGGGACGTGGGGTATAGCATAGGGAATAGAGTCAATGGAATGGTAACAGCTATATACGATGTCAGAGGGGTAGTAGATTGGGGAGACGGGGATTATCACTTTGTGAGGGGTGTAAATGTCTAACTATTACATGTTTGGTACACCTGAAACTAATTGGGAAAAAAAACACATTTCCTAGGGTCACTCTGAGAAACTAAAATCTAGATTGACTAAATTGTGTTTCTGGGGGAAAAAAAAGAATTCTATACTTTTTATGCACTTTTGGCCTATCCATTGCTTCTTTGCATAATAGAACCACATGGTGTATTAAGAAAATCATTCTGTTTCCTATTGGGGCTTGAATCAGTTTGTAACAACAATAATAATGATAACGATGATTTAGAATTTTCTAAATCTAATCCAGGAGCACTCCTGTGATGCGAAGTCAAACTTCAGCCACTGATGGTTACAAAGGGAAGGCTATCATGTCACTATGTGGTTATACTGAAGCATTTTATGTGTGAAGCTCATCATCACGGATTTTAAGTGCTTTCATAAGTTTTCATTTCTTTGCTATCTCCCCTCCGCGCACAGAGAGCCTGAAATAACATACTACGCATCCTACAGAAACGGAGTGCCATTACAACAATGTGAACAACAAGAACTCATGTGACTCGCTCATTTTCTAAGGCAGAGCTTCCCATGTGATGTGCTGAGAAAAAAGGTAGAGGGTGAACACTGATTTCCCCAGCCCTCGTTGGGGCGGAGCTGGTCCTGTCTGGCACGAGCAGTCACCTCCATTTGTCCCACACTTCAGGGAAATCTTATCATTTTGAGTGCAATAATGGGAAAAAACCGAGAAGCATTATACTAAGCCATTTTAGCATTTCAACACAGACTGAATTCTCCCAAGTCATTCTTTTCATTGTTCTGTAAGTGGAATCAGTTTTATGACTCGAGGGATCCTGAACATATGGTCTATAAAAAGAGAAATCTAAACCACAACGGCAGAGGTGTTTTTTACGGTGGTAGAGTGTTTAGAAAATTGCAGATACTGTATACTAATTACTTCCCAATATGAGAACTGCAAAGTGTTGGCAGAGCAGAAAGATCTTAGCTATTCTGAGGACACAGACTGAAGGTTTCTGGAAAATGTTACTCACCGTTCCAACCAAAGGGTAAATGAACCCAGCACCGATGCTGGCCCGGACATCACTAATGGGTAAGATGAAATCCCTGGGTACACCTTTCATGTCAGGTTGGTGAGACAAAGAAAGGTGGGTCTTTGCCATGCAGATGGGCAAATTTCCAAAACCCTGTAAGGAAGGAAATGTGTTCATTGAGCATAAATGTTAGTCTCCCGGACTTGTTTAGCTTGCACTCCATACAACCCCCGCAGCTCAGATCCAGGCACACAGTAGGTGCTTGCTGAGCAAGAAGATGGGACAACCACCTCCACATCATCATCGTCTGGCAGGCTGAGGATGTCTAGTATTTATTTTGGAGAACTCTCTTTATGCGAAGGGAAGGCAGCATTATGTGTGTGCTCTTGGGAGAAAGTGTGACTATTTTCAGGCAGAGCAGCAGCAGCAGCAGCAGCAGCAAGCTGTCGAAATCACTTTCCAAGGATATTAATATCCGGGACCCAGAAAGGTAATCTGGAGAAAGGCTTCGTAATGAGGCTTTTAGTCACGTTGTTCACTCATTCTTGGAGGCTGTCAGGAAGCAAAGGGCCCCTTTGTGTTGGTTTATGAATCATGGCTATTTGATCTGCGATTACATTATAGGAACCAAGATGAGGTCACTGCTTAAGCCTCTTATTTTTAAGGACCAAAGGCTTTGCCTGACCCAGCGTTCCAAAGGTGAAAGAGCAGGAAGTCACATGTGGCGTCTCATAAAAAGGACAGTGTCCTCGCAGCCTGGTTCCGATTAAAGGGTACACAGTGCCCTTTTAGACACTTTGCTAATTAAGGGCAACCACATACCCGACACGTAAGTTTCAAGGGACATTCCCTCGGTAGTCAGAGATAAAAGGAATGCAATCTTCAGAGGTGACTCAGTCTGAATTTCTTATGATTCAACTCGAAACTATTTGAAAGATTTTCGAGTATTATCAATTCGGGGGGGGGGCTCTTTTTGCAATGCTGATTGGAATTCTGCTGGGGAACAATCACAATTGCTCTGCAGAAATGGTGCCCAGAATTTTAGGTTTCAGAGATCACTCAAATACTGAAGGAATTTTAATGAACTGATGGATGTTTGCCAATTTAAATTTCTGCCAGTAGGGATATTAAAAAAAAACCCAAAACAGAACGTAGCATATACCATCACCATATTACTTCATGAAAAAGAGCACTTTTTAAGACTGCAAAAAAGGACCCAGTATTAGAATAAATGATGGTCCTTAAATATTACTAAAAATTCAAAACAAACAAAAACAAACCCGTCACGATAATGACCTTATTTTACTCATTTCATTGCACATGAGTGAAAATTTCACTGCAGAACAATGCCTGAGTGTACGACAATGTTTGGGAATTTTTTGTTTTCCTAAAGCACAAGCCAAGAACATACATGGAAAATTCTAAGAAAAAACAAGTTGGTGACTGTTTTACCAAACCTGGGAGAATACTCTGGTTGGCATTGGTAGTATTTAACAAAATGTCAAATATGATTTAAAAATAGGATTTAGGAGTTAGGGAATTAAAAAAAAACCAAACAGATAACACTAATAATGAAACTTTTTTGCCACCAGGCTTTGAAATGCGTTGCCTTCCATCCAGCAAGTTGGATGGGGCATTCCAGGCATGTGGTCCTTTCTGTCAGGGAGGCTGAATGCGCTGCAGGGGAGTCCCTTAAACACGAACATTATAGAATAAAGTAATGACTCATGATGCTGAATCCCAGCCACCGTCACAGCTGCTTCACGAACTGCCTTTGTCAGTCTCCAGAGGTAGCAGAGGATGGAGCCTTTGGTGGACAGTCTCAGAACCACTTGTGTACAAAAGAACAGCGCACACTGCCATCTTTATATGCTGCACTCCTATGTGCCTAACCTGGTGCCATGCTAACATTTTTAAGGTAGTTAGAGGCCTGCAAAGAAGAGGAAACACTAAGTCTGACCACAGCCACACATCTAAGGACAGTTTCAATGTTTCTGTGAGAGTTAGAGGGACTAAAGATCACATACCACATAGAAACATGGATACCACCCATATTAGACACATTTATAACCTCCAGTCAATGATGTATACCCTCGTATATCACCATAATGTTCTAATTAGAATCAACATCCTACACCCAAAGATATTACTTCAATCTTTGTAGACCCCAAAGTAGATTAAGACAAGTTCAGCTGGTGAGACATATATGAGTCCTCAAGTCAAGGTGAATATTTCAAGAATTTAAGGTGAATATTTTCCCCCTAAAGATATAACTTTTACCTGTTCTGTGTAACGATCAATTTTGGATTGTGCCTCAGGAGAGAGTTCTATATCTCTGGCTCCATAGACAGCCTGGGCAATGGTTCTTATCTTTTCCACAATTGGAAGCTGGAGAAACAAAACAACAAAATCGTTTAATCTTGTCAAGGAATTAAAGGCTCAGTGAAATTTTCTGTAATTGCTTAAAATTCCCTACCAGATTCCCTCATCAGAAACTGTAACATTTGAACCAATCACTCTTTTTTCCTTCTGTCACCCTTAAAGCACTAAAAATTTCAGATCAGAGGTCAATTAGTAAATAAAAAGCCTTAGATATACAGTCAATTTAGAGGCTGCTTACCTAGTTAATAACTTTTACCCACTGCAGCAATTTGAAAAAACGTAGTTTTATACTATGCTTTTTAATGGTCTGGCAAGTCAGAACAAGAGTCTCCTAAGTAAATACTTAGTGCTGATTTCCAACTCTGGTGATACGATAAAGAACGCAGCAGTACTAAAGAACAAGTATATTTTTTTGTGAGTGGGAATGGGTTGAAATTTTAATATAAATGCTGATGTGATCAAATACTCCATTGGAAAATCAGAGGTTGAATCTAGTGTCACTTCAGAAAATTACGAGAAATCATGGAGAATGGGAAAAACCCGAGAAGACTAGATGTTGGCAAATAAATGTGTGGGGAGAAGATGAAAAGTCTTCCATGAATGGAAAACATGGATGCAGACTGCTGGCAAAATACTAAAAGTGATCTTAAGAAACAAGAATGGCTCATTAGGAAAGGAATATGCCACAGATAAAGTGATTCTTGACGTAAGCAAAGCATTTGACTAAATCGGTCCTTATTTTGCTGTGGGTAGAAAACACAGGCTTAATGCAGTGAGCTGGATGAACAGCTGCTGGAGCCAGTGCTGATGGAATAAACATCACCTAAGGAGAAGTCTCTCGTGGCCCGCCTCAAGGACTTTGCTTGGCAATGGCAAATGGTACATTTTTATGAATTATGGATGACACACATAGGAAGGAGAATTATCCAACAGGAGAACACAAAAGCTAACTCCACCCTCCCAATCTGATAGACCCCTAAACTGCTTTAAAATGTGTTTTTTATTAGTATAAATTTTATTACTGTAGAGTTGTTCTGTGGTGTGGAACTTAAATATTGGACTTTTCAACAAATAAAAAAGAAATGAAGGTACAAGTCATTATAATCTTTCATTGAAGGACATAAAAGAGGGTCTGAATCACTGGAGAGAAATACTTTGTTCATGGATGAGGAGGTTCAATACTCTACAGATGTTAGTATTTGCAAGCAATCTGTTAGTTCAGCTCAAATCCAATGAAAACCCCAAGAGCACTTTTGGTTACTTGGCCAACCAATTCTAAAATTCATCACGAAGAATAATGGCATATAGATACGATAACTTCAAAGATAAATAAAACCAAAAGAACAAAGAGGACTTGCCTTATTAGATATCAATCATACTGCAATACGATGCTAAGGAATTCCACGTGGTACTGGCACAGGACTAGACGAATTAATCAATGGAAGATAAGAAGAAACCAAGAAAGACACCTCAGCAGGTGTGGGACAATACATAGAAGAGACGGCACAGAATAGGGGAATGGCTGACTATCCAACTGACTTTTGGCTGGAAAGAAAAAAATTAGATTCCTACCACACACTAGGCCCCCAAATAAATCCAATATGGAACAAAGGCATAAACTTCAAAATGAGAACTCTAAATATAGGAAGAAAACATTGGGAACTGTATGATCCTAAGGTAAGGAAAAATTTCTTAAACAAAACAACAACAGAATACACCCTAAAGGAAATGATTTATAGATTTGACATCAAAATTTAAAGCTTCTTGTATATATACAAATAAGGTTAAAGGAGTGGGATCAGTCTGGGAGAAGATACATGCAAGTATTTATAAAGCCAAAAGAAAAAATCAAGAGAAAGACAAATATTTAATACTAGGCAAAAGGAGTGACTAACAACCATATGAAAAAAATGCCCAATCTCATTAGTAATTAACAAATGCAAGTTAAAATAATGAAAAACCAATTCACAACCATTAAATTAGTAACACTGAAATGTATGAGACTATCAAGTGCAGGTGAGGAGGTGGGGAAGAACAATCCTTCTAAGAGCTCTCTTCTTGGTTGAGATGCTCACGGTGTAGCCTCCATGAAAGCTTCCTAACTGGTCTCTTTACTCCTAATACACTTTCCACTCTCCCACAAGTCTAACCTTCCTAAAATGTACCTTGATAAGAAGAATCCAAAAATCTTCAGCTTCCCACGGCCTACCGAAGAACAAAATCTGTTTGTGACATTTAAGCATCTATATGATACATGCTCAGAAGCATCCTTAGATCAGTTTCCACCTCTTTAAATTTCCCCCAATTGCTTTGTTTCTGGGCCCTGCACATAAAGCCTCTGTCTGTCATCTTCAAAGATCAACTTCTGCTAAAACTCCCTGAGCTCTGTAAGATCTCTCTCAAAGGCCAGCTGCTCCAGGAAGCCCCTCACCACATGGAGGAATTCTCTTCTTGGACGTCCTGATGCCCCTGTAATGCTCCCACCTGGGTATTACACAGGACCAGAGGTTCAACAGGACCTGGCACTGAGTGGCTGCTGGCAACGCTCATGCCACCTTAGGGCGTGCTGACGGACCTCAAAGGGTAACAGTCCCGGGATCAAAGTCTGACACTGACTCTACCAGATGGCAAGGGGCCTTTTGTAAACCACATCATAGAAGAAACCAGAGAAGACTCTCCACCTCTAGAAGAGACAGCTCTGGAAAGAAATGATCAGCTTCTAGAAAGGCAGAATATGAAACAAGGGCCAAAATTAGAAGTAGTTTTTAGCTCAACGTTTAAGGAAAGACTATAACCAGAGTTTCCTCACCAACTAGTGACCGGGGAACTCTGGGAACATTCAGCGTCAGCTAGGTACGGTACCAAGAACTGCTGTAGCAAGAATTGCTGGATGAGTGCAAAGCTGAGGCTGGGCTAGAGAAAGAAGCTTGAAGGGTAACTTCTAATGTAAAAGATTCAGTGTTCATACTAGCTGAAGAATAAAGGATGGCCTATAAACTCTTTGAGGTCAAGAACCACTTCTTGCTCACTTAGAGGTGGGATATAATACAGCCTCTGGAGTATATGGCTATGTGGTGCCAAAGTGACAGAAGACAGTAAGAAGTTCATGTAATGACGTGCTGAAGACAGCACTGAGAGGGGACTCTACATAAACCTTAGATCTCACTCATCAGCATAATAAGTTGACGGACACTGAAGTGCTGCTATTGACGCTGCACATAAGCTAATATAATATACGCTGCTGGTCCATAAATGCCTTGCAAGGAGCAGCTCTTTTTAAGAAGTAAAAGTTAATAGGAAGCTGGAAGATAGTTCTAGCACCCACACAGCAAGTACAATGACCATGTTTTGTCAGGGGAGCCAGTTCTCAGAATGTCGTGCTCCCCAGGCAGTGTGATAATGGGTCCCGGGAAACAGGCAGAGTCCCCACTGCACACAGGCTCTGCCTGTACCTCACCCGCACCCCTCCTCGGCCATTCCAGCCCTCTGTGGGTGTGTCTGTTAATGGCGCAAGGGGAGCTAGGAAAGAACACGGCCCTGTCTTATATCTAGTTAAATCATGTAACCTCTCTAACTCTGTTTCCTTGTCCCTGAGACGGGGATGGGAACACTCTACTGTACATCGTTTTACTGCAAGCACAGAAGCAGCATAGAGAAAGTGTGTTGTAAATGTCACTCTATACAAACCTTAAGTAATATTATTATGGAATAAGTACAATACTGTGTTTCCTGAAAACAAGACCTAAGCGGACAATCAGTTCTAATGTGTCTTTTGGAGCAAAAAGTAATATAAGACCTGGTCTTATTTCACTATAATATAAGACCTGGTATAATATAATATAATATAATATAATATAATATAATATAATATAATATAATATCATATAATACCAGGGCTTACATTAATTTTTGTTCCAAAAGACGCATAAGAGCTGATTGTCCGGCTAGGACTTGTTTTAGGGGAAACACGGTAGACTGCACTATTTACTGAACTCTATGATTTGAAAATAAAGTCAATGCATATAACTTTCCTATTAAGGGAAAAATTAAAGAAAAATTCACACGGGAACAAAGTAATAGCAAATAAAAAATGTGAAGGAATTAGTGTGAATGGGTATTTAATTGATTTCCTATTAGGTTTTCAACATGGAAATACTTTATTTCAAGAAATATGTATTTAATTTTTAATTGTGGTAAAACACGTATAATATAAAATTTACCATCTTAACCATTTTTAAGTGTACAGTTCTGTATTGTTAAATACATTCATGCTGTCGTAAAACCAACCTCCAGAACTCTTTTCGCCTTGGAAAACTGAAACTCTGTACCCATTAAAACCCTGACACACACCATTTTACTTTCTGTTTCTATTAATTTGATTATTCCAGGTATCCCCATATAAATGGAATCATACGATATTTGTCCTTTTGCATCTGGCTTATTTCACTCAGCATAATGTCCTCAAGGTTCACCCATGTTGTAGCATGTGTCCGAATTTCCTTCCTTTTTAAGGCTAAATAATTTTTCATCGTATGTATTCACCACATTTTTAAAATCCCTTCATCTGTCAATGGACCCTTGGATTGTTTCCATCTTTTGGCTATTGTGAATAATGCTGCCATGAACATGGCTGGACAAATATCTCTTACAGACCTGGCTTTCAATTCTTTTGGGCATAAGGAAATATAAATATTCTGTTAACAACTAACCTGTCTTCCTTTCTAATGTTTATCTGAAAGTGTTTTGGGAATTTCTAGCAGGTGCCAGGCTGACTTTGTGAACTGTGTAGTTGTCATTTTATTTCCTGTAGGAAAATCGCAACCTCCCACACACGACAGATGACCCAAACAGAAGGCAGCGTAGGAAAGCAGGAAGGGGCCAGTGGCGCGAGTCCCAGTCGGAAAGCCTTGTTTCTCCTTACCCTCAGCGTCCGGGCCACATGTTTCCCGGCAGGCACCGTGACCGACCCGACCCCCCTGGCACTCTGCACTTCTGGTGCCCCAACCCCAGCCTCGCAGACGCTGGAGAAGACGAGGATGCCCCCCATGATTGCCTTCCAATGTGAGGATTGGAGAATGTACCATCAACATCCTGGGCACGTGTTCGGCAGCCCTGTGCTGAATAAATCAAGTGCTTCAGCTCAATGTAGCTAGAAATCCTAAGACCAAAGTTCTCTTGGGACTCCTACTACAATTTTTCTTTTTCACTCACATGTATAAGTAAATAAATAAAAGAAAATCTTAGCTGACAAATCTTTTGGGTTTAATATAAAAACTAAAAACTGCTCTGATCAGGTGGTTCTCATTGCATATGGTCTATTTATATGGTGTCTGCAGGCAAGGAACTTCCTGCTGTTTCTATATTTGATTCTGGGGAGAAGTATAATCTTGAAGTCAAAAAACAAACAAATAAACAAACAAAACAAAACTCAAGCTCAGTCTAATGATCTTGGTCTGAACTTGATATTCTCTTTGGTAAATGAAAGTTTTTATAAAACAAATAAACTGGTAAAATAAATTATGAGTGTTTATGCATTAATCCTCCCTGGCTTTCCCCTGGCTCCATAAATATTTACCAATTTATTTATTCACCATATCTTTCATCCTCATATCACTAATGTCTAGGACAGTGGCTTGCACACAACAGGCATTATATAAATGTCTGCTGAGTGGATAAATAACTACTATGAGAAGTACTTGCAAAATATGCAAAGAAATGGTGTGCAAAGACTTCAGGGACTTTGTATACAAAGGACTTGTGCTGGAGTGGGGCCAATGGTACAGTAAACTAGTATGACAATAGAATGTGTGATAAAGACTCTGCATAAGCATCCTATTCAAGGTGGGTGACCACAGATTGAAGGGGAGGGCATGGAAATCAGCAAAAGTTGGCAGGAACGTAAAAAAGGACTTTGAATCATGCTTGAAGGACATGAAAGATTTTAATAAGCAATGACAGAATAGATTATTCCACACAAAGAGAAAGGCACAAGTCAAGGTGTGAATGAATGGTGGCAAACAAAGCTTATTCTGGAAATAGGAGACTATTCCATTCGTACTATCTACAACTGCTTAACATATTAATACTCTACTTCATGGAGCCTGGCATCTACACTGGTCTCTGATCATTTCTGAACTAAAACTGTTAAATCTTCGTCTTTACCAAGAACATAACTTTGAACACATCCTACATTAATTCCCTCCCAAACATCTTAAATGTCTATGTCCAGTGGAAACTTTCTGTGATGATGGAAATGTTTCCAGTGCAATAGCCACTAACTAGCCTCATGTGGGTATTTTAAGCAGTTGAAATGTGACTGGTGCAACTGAGGAAATGAGTTCTTAATTTTAGTCAATTTAAATTTAAATAGCTACCTGTGACCAGTGAAAAAGCACAGCTCCCGAAAGGAACTACAGCCAATTGTTACATTGCTGTGCAGTCTCTTACATAGAGCAGGGCACACCATGAACACCATCAATCAGGGAAGTTGGACAACATGGTGGCTTTCATGCTTCATTATATTCATTTGGGGGATGTGACAATCCAGGCTCATAGAAGCTGCGTTACTCAAAGTTACATAGCATATCCTTCTTGAAAAGGTCTGGGAAAGTCTGCTGGAATTGTTAAATTAAATGATCTTTAGTGGAGTAAAACTGATCTACAAATTCCAGAAAAGCAGTTACTTCAATTTTTAAGTGACCTCTTTGGTGAGAAGAAAATGGACAAAAATCAAGTGAAACAGAACATTAAGTGAAATAGAATAAAAATTAAAAATGAAGCTGCTGGAATTGAAGAAAAGAAGGCAGGATGATGGTACTTCCTTATTTTAAGCAAGTATTGTAATAGATCAGGGTCCACAGTCAGCAGCCCTGAAAGTCTCCTAGAAAACCCATGAAAACACCACTCAATACTCGACTATCAACAGTCCACGCTCTTAATAAGCCCACAACTGTTAAGTGTTGGAACACATTGCTGTTTCTTCAGTGTCAACACTGAATAAAAACTACATTGTTCTTTTGTTTTTACCAAGGCCACAGCGTGGCATTCATACAAGTTAAATGTTCTTAGGCTGTGATGTCGGCAAACTGTATTCCAATGCCCATATAATATTTAAAGAAAAGGAATCAATGACTAAACTTGTAAGTTGCACAGAAATCTCCTGACACACAGCAATTATTTCAGTTCGTTTTTGTCTTTTAAATGAAGCATGCATTTTCAATGATCTACAAGGGCAGTTTGGTAAATAGCCTTTCCTGTTCTTTGAATAAAAAAAGTATAACGTGAAGCCATGACTGTTAAGTTCTACTGAGCATACACAAGGTACCAGGGTTCATTCTAACATACCCCAGTGTCATGGGAGCCGTTCTGTGTTGCTACTGAGAACAGACCCTGTATCTTCCACACAAAGCACGCCCTTGGCTGGAAACCAGCACATCTGAGCTACCAAAGGCACACGTGCTCACTTCCATGAGCCACGAGCCGGCCACCAAGTGTCTCGCTGCTGGCGCGCCAGCCCTCAGTAATAGGTTCACCCAAGGAGACTCCCAAAGGAATCTTATTCTCCTGAGGCAACCAGGGTGTGTGGTGGAGATAGCAGGCGCCTGCGAAAGGAAAAAGAGCTCTCTGCCAGAAAGTCTGCATCTGTCCATAGGAAATGGTGAAAATAAGGAATTCACATGGGTGATCTTTCATACTCTCAAACAGAACATTACAGCAACGTCAAAGGAAAGGAATGATACGAATAGGTGATTTCAATGATCTTTTCTCCCCTAAAAGATGGGGGAAGAGCTGCCAGTGACCTTGGGCACCCCACTTGACCTATAAACACATATGTGTTTTTATGACCTTTCTGTTGTTCCTCTTTCCACAAACCTTACTTAATAAACTCAACGTGTTAAAAGAGTAATATGAATGAACACAAGGTGCCGTCTGGGTTTTACTTTCGTGTGTAAGGAGCGCTTGATTTTCACAGGTGGCTCTTTTTCTTGATTGTACAGGAGTGATATTTCTCTCATTGATCTACTGGAGATGTGCTTCCAAAGGAAAGAAAAAAACCTTTTGGTCTGAAAGTCTCACTCAAAAGCCAAGTAAATTATTTTCACGAAAGGAGAAAGACATTGTTTTCTGATAAAAAATTATTCCTAAGACAAATCCCAACCTTTCAGATACTGGAGTGACTAGAAGCCTGTGCTATTTTATTTTAAGTGTTTCCCCGCTGAATCCCAAGGTTGTTGCTTTCTCTTCTGAAGTGGTCTCTTATATGTGGTACCTTTAATGGTAACATCTGCGCTGATATATAAATAACGTTCCTTAGTGCTTACTGTCCCTGCACAATGGTCTGATGTTACCTGAATCTAAGTGAGAAAGGCTGGGGGATGGATAGAGGGGTGGTAGAAGGTGACTGGCTAACATATGGTGGGACACTGACAATTCATTTTACATGCCCTAGTCTTTCTTGATTGGTCCACAATTTTAGAAGAAATAATGCATTTCTAGAAACTCCCATCATAGTGACATTCCATTTTTCACGTCTAGAAGAAAGCACTTAAATGACATAGGAATCCTGTGACACGCACAAGTGAGACAGATATAGGCCACTGCTTCTTTCTCATCAGGTGCTATTTCTAGCATCAAGGAAACAAAGCCGGGGCATGCTTTGCCAGAATCACAGAAGTCTGAGTAGGCTGCGCTGAGAAAGCTGGGCTGGTTCTAACAATAGGGTGAGATCTCATGAGATGTATCAAACACAGGTGAATGAGGCAGGTGGCAGGCTAAGGAATAAGTGATATACTGCAGGCCCAAGAGGTGACAGAGAACCGGGCAGCCAACGCTGGAGAAGAATCTAGTTTTGACAGACATCTGAGGAGTGTTTGCAGAAGGGTGTGGAGGTGAGGTGGGAAGCTGAATCATGGAAAGGAGGCCAGGGGAGAGGGGGCTGGTGAGAGGCTGGACGCAGTTCAGGTTGGACGACCGGAGCTCAGTCCTACACAGGACTGAGCAGAGTGTAAGAGAGCACAGGGAAGAGAAACGGGTTTCTGAATGAGAGACTTAACTGACTGGAAAGTGTGAAGGGGCAGCTTTCTAAATATCCTATCGCACAGAAAGGGGAAAGGAGGGAGCGGCGGGAACCGGCAGACCAAGGGCAAGTCTGAGGACCGGGAGCAAAGAGCCAGAGGAGGTCAAGGCCCCCGAGGAGACCCCAGGACAGGGACAAGGGCAGCAAAATGCAAGGGCACCCTTCCTCCTTGGAGTATTTCTCTGCAATTACTGGGAAACATAAAAGGCATACAGAGATATACATAAATACCATTTTAAGTTTTTAAATTTTATTAATTGAAACTATATATATAGTGTGAATGTACTTAATGCCACAGAACTGTACATTTTAAAACTTGTTAAAATGGACAGTTTCATATTATGTGTTTTTTTAAATCATAATCACAATTAAAAAACACTATACTTACATACATACATACTTACATGCATATAAGTATTTATATGAACGCATTTTTATTTACTTATTTAAAATTTAAGGCTCTGGTTGCAAATACCCAGAGTCCAATAAAAGGATTAACTGTCAAAACCCCAACAACTGGCATATGTTGAAGTTTGAATTGTTCAGAAATATAAAATAATTCCATAATAATCAATTAACCACCCCCCACCCAAAACAAAACAAAACAAAACACCCCAACCCTTCCAAACCGCTGCCTTGAAAAGACCAGCAGGAAAGAAAAGACTCCTAAACATTCAGGCAGTGAAAGTACAATAGTTCAGAAATCAGGCCCTGGGCTGAGTCCTCCAGGTCTGTTTTGATCTCCCTTCATCCAGACCCTGCTGTGATCAAGAGAATGGCTTCACACAAAGAACAGGAAAGACCGTTTAATAAAAACAAACACTCTCCTCTCTTGCTGTCAAGGTTACACCTCAAAATGTTTGCATGGTCAGAGGACGGATACTGAAATGATTTTCAACCTTAACTCCTGATTTAACAAACAATATTCAGACTCCGATTTGCAAGCTGACTTTCAGTGTCACACAACCTTTGCAAAAGCAACCAAGTTTTTATTACATCACCAGTGGAGCTAAATTCTAACGGACAAAGAGTGCTAAACGCCGTGCTTTAATGTGGTGGTGCCCTTCTTTCTGGGTGCACTTAGAAGCCTTGGCTTCTAATTCCTAGTTTTAACCCACTTGGAGAGGAAACCAGTTCTAGAGTCTGACAAAGTTACCCGAGTTACAAGGTAATTCTTGGAGGTCAATTCACAACGTGCTCTCTCTTCCTGAAGTGAACACGACAGGAGGAAGAGCTAACACTGATTGCCAGCTTCCTACCTTTCAGCATTTCACTCCGAGACATTTCATCTGGTCCTCACGGCAACTAGATGAAGTTGGTGTTAATATCAGACACCATTTGATAGGTAAGACTCAGAGAGATGAGTTAACTTGCCCAAATTTATATCTGTACTAGGAGGCCTTGTCAATATTTGCACTCAATTGTGCATAACCCCCAAACTTTATCCTTTTAACTAGAAAGTGTTACAGCTTCCATCGAGTGTCCACTTGTTATGGGGTAAGTCCCTCACTTTCTCTGAACTTCTGTTTCCGCACCTATAATGCACACCCAATGGGACTGGGTGAGATACGCTTGAAATAATGTATGGAAGAGGGATGTTAGTAAAATGTATGTGAAGATTAGTTTTTTTTCTGCTATACTACTTTCCAGTGTGCTTGCAGATATGGAGATATTATATTAGTTAACTGTAAAGATATATTTGTCAAAAGTAATAGAAAAGAAAAAGTCACAGAGTAGATGATTTTTTGGGGGGACTATTAACAGCTTCTTAAAGGGGACTGTGACCATCTGAGTTTTTTTTGTTTTTTTTTTTAAAGATTTTATTGGGGAAGGGGAACAGGACTTTACTGGGGAACAGTGTGTACTTCCAGGACTTTTTTTTTTCCAAGTCAAGTTGTCCTTTCAATCCTAGTTGTGGAGGGTGCCATTCAGCTTCAAGTTGTTGTCCTTTCAGTCTTAGTTGTGGAGGGCGCAGCTCAGCTCCAGGTCCAGTTGCCATTGCTAGTTGCAAGGGGCGCAGCCCACCATCCCTTGCGGCACTCGAGGAATTGAACTGGCAACCTTGTGGTTGAGAGCCCACTGGCCCATGTGGGAATTGAACCAGCAGCCTTCAAAGTTAGGAGCACGGAGCTCTAACCGCCTGAGCCACCGGGCCGGCCCCATCTGAGTTTTGAGAGGAGACGATGCACTGTAATTTCAAATTTATCTATCTATCTATCAATCAATCATCTGTTCATTTTTGAAGAAGGGTACAGTTCACAGTGGCCCATGTGGGGATTGAACCGGCAACCTTGGTGTTATTAGCACCACGCTCTAACCAACTGAGCTAACCTGCCACCCCTCGAATTTAAATATATTAATTCTCACATGATAAACTTCCTATGAACAATTAGGGCACTGTACCTTATTCCATATTTTTTGAATTATCATTCTGAATCAATCAACAGCTGCTTCTAGTACCCTAATCAAAAACTGCCTGTTCTTGAATTAGAAGCTACTCTCATAAAAAAATGTGCACAATTGTTCTCTAGAGAACAGGGCTGCTTAACTCAATTTCCTATAAAGTTTAGCATAGACCCCAGTCAGCAGCACAACTTGTTTCTTGCTTTAATTATAGGCTGGTCATCGTCATAAAGCCTCCAACCCTGCTGGTGTCTGGCCTCCGTGTCTCTGCGGTCAGGTGTTTGTATGTCTCTCTAGCTGTTCCTCTTTCCATTGATTGGGATTTTGAGACGACATCTACCTCCCTCCCCGCCCAAAGCAATCATGCCTTGTGCTCCTACACTATTTCAACTTCCTCCAAATAATGGATCTCAGGTGTCTTTCTTCTCTAACACAAGACTGGGCGGGTGTGAAGCAGGAAATAAGATGCCATCAACCCTGTATTGAATACATTTCTGGTGGAACAGAGTCTGGTGGGGCAGGTCACAAAAGCACACAGAAGCCCAGTTTGCACTCAGGAGTAAAGGCGGCAGGTGATTCATCCCAAAGCATTTTATCCCTTCTTTCATCCTGTGGAGCAATCCCACACCTATCAGGCTGCCGACCACCAAAGAGTTAATCACAGAGGAAAAAAGAAAGGGAGCAGAAAGGTTTCAAGAAAATCATTACTTAATCCCTAGAGGTTCACCAGCACTGAATATGCAAGAAGTCGGGAAAAAAAAAAGTCTGAGCTCTGTTACTGACTGCACCAACAAATTCAGATTTTGATGTGGTTACGAGACAAGATTGTAAACGGGCTCATGTTATCTAAAATCATCTTGCCAGTGCGCGGAACACAGAGATGAGGGAGCCAGTACACTGCGAGCCAGGGCAGCCGGCGGGCTTCACAAACTGCCATGCAGCAAGAAGCTGATTATCTCATACACAATTATGCAGCTCAAATCTAATTTGTGTCGTAAAAAAAAGGGAGCAGAGTATGTGGGCACAGGAAGCAAGAATCTTGGCTTTGAGGCCACCTATCAAATATAGGACTTGAGACCACATTAGTATAAATGTTCTCCCTTTCCACAGGAGAGCTGACATTTTAACATCATTATCTCCATGAAAAATGGGACTATAGGGGAAAAAAATAAGGTATCAGTGGAAACGAAAAGGGTTCATCTTAGGGTTAGTGCATGTCTGAGACAGCATAACTCAGAGAAACATTTCTTCTACTCACTGACCTTTTCTCCTGGAATGGTTTCCTTGAAAAGAGACACACTTTATGAAATCAGTCATTTAAAAAACCTGCCTTTGGGGCGGCTGGATGGCTCAGTTGGTTAGAGTGCGAGCTTTTAACAACAGGGTTGCTGGTTCGATTCCCACATGGGCCAGCGAGCTGTGCCCTTCACAACTAGATTGAAGACAACGAGTTGCTGCTGAGCTGTCGGAGGGGCGTCCGGATGGCTCAGTTGGTCAGAGCGCAAGCTCTCAACAACAAGGTTGCCAGTTCAATTCCCACATGGGATGGTGGGCTGCGCCCCCTGCAACTAAAGACTGAAAACGGCAATTGGACTGGGAGCTGAGCTGCGCCCTCCACAACTAGAGTGAAGGACACCGACTTGAAGCTGATGGGCCCTGGAAAAACACACTGTTCCCCAATAAAATAAAATAAAAAAAGAAAAAGAAAGAACATTAAAAAAAAACACAAAAAACTAACCAAACAAAAAAACCTGCTTTGCCACTCAGAGTGGAGTGCTTCACGCTCTGATGGCAACAGTCTGAGATGCTGTGAGCTGGCTGGGGACAGGGTTTCCTGACAGTGGTTTGTGTAAAAGGGCTGAGGGTTGTGCCAGATGCTGCAGATACCCTGGCAAGGCTCACCTGGGCAGCAAGGGGAGGGAGAAACACAAGATCACTTCGGCCAGCCACCAACATGCCTGGCGTGCCCACTGCAGGACTGCGTCCATCTTATGCTTCACATCTCCAGGGTCAAAGAACGCACAGCTCCTAATCAGAATAGTTTTCTTCGTGTTGAACCCAAGTCTCCCACCCTCCCCACTGATCTCTACCACCTCTGTAACCTACAACATTCTACTCTCTCATTCAGAACATGGCTTTACAACACGACAAAACCTGTTGTGGGCTAAGCATCCCAATTCATTCCTGAAGTCCTTCCTTCCACAAATAGTTACTGGGTGCCTACAATCTCCCTCGTTTGGCATGGATTCTGCACCCGACACTATCAAGCTTCCACTTCTGGTGGGCCAGTCAGTTACCACCCCTTTAAGTAGTATCTCCCTCCAGCCCACCCCCACTTTTGAACACAGCACTGAATTATGAAGAACAGAGCAGGACGATGGTTCCCATCATTCCAGATTCTCTCCCAGGTCTGCCTCTTTCCAGCTATGGGACACCGGGCAGGTTCCTTGCTCTCTTTGTGCTTTAGTTTCCTTATCTGTAAAATGGGGGGCTATCAACAGTTCGTCCCCAGGAGGGATGGTAGGACTACAGAAGTCGTTATGTGCAAAGTGCCCACTATGCCTGGCACACAAAAAGCCCTTCTCCAGTGGGAGCCTTCACAGCAAGGCCAACATCACGCTCTTGCTGATAATAACTCTAGACTTACAGATAACGCTGCTACACTCTCTTCACTCATGCTTTTGGTCTCTGCCATCTGAACAACAAAGAGGAGTCATGCTCCAGTCTGACATCTGAGAGACAGACCAACAGAAGTGGTGAGGGATGGAGGAATGGGGAAGAAGAAATCAGCTTGCACCTGAGCACTCTGGCAACTGTGGGCTACCTTTGAGGACAAATCCAACAGCTAGAGCTGGAGCCACACGATTCGGAGTGCAGATGTGGACATGGGTGCCAGAATAAACGGAGGACAAAAGCGAGGTCCTGGGAAGTTCAGATTTTCTTCGTGAAGGCTCATGACCTAGATATGCTTAAAAATATACTAGATGACCTAGCAACTCCCTTTCTGGGCATATACCCAGAAGAATTAAAAGCAGAGTCTTGAAGACATGTTCATAGCAGCATAATTGACAACAGACAAGAGGTAGAAGCACCTAAGTGGCCAGCCAGATGAATGAATAAACAATGTGGTATGTGCATGCTATGGAGTATTATTCAGCCCTAAAAAGAAAGGAAATCTTGACATACGCAATGACTTGGGTGAATCTTGACAGTATGTCTCCCTGAAATTCATGTGTTGAAGTTTAATCTGCAAAGTGGGGACTTTGGAGATGATTTGGTCATGAGGGTGGAGGCCTCGTGAATGGAATTAGTGCTCTTGTAAAACAGACCTCAGAGATCCCTCACCCTTCCCATCATGTGAGGATGCAGTGAGAAGACCCTCACCAGACAATGAATCCGCCAGGGCCTTGATCTTGGACTTACCAGCCTCCCCAACTGTGAGAAATCAATGTCTGTTGTTTATGAGCCACCAGTCTATGGCATTCTGCTACAGGAGCCGAAAGAGCCGAGAGCATGAAGAAGCCAGTTACAAAATGACAAATACTGCGTGGTTTTACTTATAAGAGATACTTAAAGTGGTTAAACTCATAGACACGGAAAGTAGAATGCTGGCTGCCAGGGGCAGCGGGCAGAGGGGAGTGGGCAGTTATTGGTCACTGGGCACAGAGTTTCGGTTTTGTGAGATGAAAAGAGCTATAGAGATGGATGGTGGTTGGTAACAATGTGAATGTACTTGATAGTACCGAACTGTACACCTAAAAATGGTACAGGTGATACATTTTCTTATGTGTATTTTACCATAATTAAAACACTTAAAAAATATACTAGACATAGCTCAAGAAAACCGCAATGAGGGAAAAGAGCTACAGCAGAAACGGAAAAAGAAAACATGTCCCGCGGTCTCACAAGCCTTATGAAGTTGCTCAAAAGGCTTGTTTCTGTGCAGACCGTCCAAGTGTCAGCTGTGGAACACGAGTGTCCAAAGCCCCTCGTCACTGATGCCCGCTACGTGGAAGTAGAGGATACAGCCTTCGAGAGCCCAGGCTTTGGGGCAAGGAGCTGGGCTCGGCCCGTGGTAATGGGGTCTTGTCAGATGGCTTAACCTCTTTCACCTTCAGTTTCCTCATCTGCCTGTGGGTTGTGAGGACTCAGTGGGACAAGTCCTATACAGCCCTCAGCGCCGGCTGGGCACACAGTTACGGTATGAGGAACGTCAGCCACCATTAGCACTGCTGTGGGATCTTACCTGAACATCGTACAGGAACTGGAAACGACTCCTTTTACTTGCAGCTTCTCTCACAGCCCAAGCCAGGTCCACTGACCCTTTGCCACCCATCGACCAGTGATAGCAGGGGACCGCATCAAAGGCACCGGCCCGCTTGGCGAGCTCGCACACTAAGTCAATCTCAGCGCGGGTGTCGGTCCTAGTGATGAAAA
This sequence comes from Rhinolophus ferrumequinum, assembly GCF_004115265.2. Classification (NCBI taxonomy): domain Eukaryota; kingdom Metazoa; phylum Chordata; class Mammalia; order Chiroptera; family Rhinolophidae; genus Rhinolophus; species Rhinolophus ferrumequinum. The sequence goes on along the minus strand of NC_046286.1, from coordinate 94,051,296 downwards.
TGTTTGTGGTTTTTGCATCTGTATTCATTTAGGGATGTTTTTAAAGAAAGACTAACCGTTTATACAGAACTTTGCTCCCTTACACTGAATATATTTTAAACATCAAAAGTGGTTACATCATGTTTAAATAAATCAAACTTAAAGAAAAGCATGGGAAAAAACTCCTCCAACATGACTCAAATATTTCAAGTTTTATTGAGAAAATTCCATAACATAGCCCTTTGATCATCCATAGTCTTTCAGACAGAAATGCTGGGTGGAATTTAAAAAAAAAAAAAAAAAAAAGCCAAAGAAATGGTAAGTCGCTATATAGATTTCATTTCCCTAGCAACATTTGAGAACACTGTGTGGAAATGAAATCAATCCAAACCGAACCAAACCAACAGAAAGAGCAATGCACTTCTGTATACTTTTAGATGAAGCAGAGAAAGACCAAACATCCTCAAGACACAAATCTGGTTTACAGGGTGGCCCAGCGCCACGACCACATTTAAAGGAGGAGGCTTGACTTACTTGAACACATTCAGAGCTACGACGACGGGAACCCCAAAGAGCTGAGCGATCTGAATTTGCTTCTGGAGGTTACAGCAGCCGTCTGCCACCAGCTGGATGTTCTGTAAGAAAACCAGACCCCCACGTAACACTTCCCACCACACCTGCCAAACTAAACTGGGAGGGCCACTGTGGCAGGTTTTGCTTCCATCTTTGTTCACGTTATGTTCCTAGAATCTATTTAAGAAGACCACAAATCGCTTCTTCGCCCAAGAAAGATGGCTGCTGAAGGAGATGGCTCATTTTCAAAATAACGTCTAAAATTATTCTGAGTCCAATGGCATATTTATTTGGGTCTTGAGCCAGGCACCTATTTCTGTGGCTGAGCAGTGGCCAGGACACGAGCGACATGCCCACGCCCTGCAGGCTGGTGGATAAGAAGGCACAAGGCCACTGTACCGGGAGCCACGCTCAACTACTCCCTGCTCGACCCCTAGTGCCACCTGTAGGAGCTAAGAGGTACTGTTGCCAGTAAATCAAAGTATTTACAGAAAGGAGTCAAGTAACTTATTAAGCCATAAAGCCAGTTGTATATGCTCCAAAAGTCAGTTTTTTCCACATCTAAAGAATACATAGGTATGAGGTTTATATTTGTGTCTGTGCTGGAGACCGTGAGTTGGGGTAGGGGAAAGCAGATAAAGACCATGTCTAGCATTTGTTAAGTTTGAAGTGTTAACTGAAGGGATTGTAACCCTGGCCCCAACCATTTCCTCTAGGATTATTAGAAAAGCACTTTTCTAAGAGGCCACTGGTGGAGGACTCCTTCACTGACTTTTAACTGTAAGCCAATGGTTAACTGGATGTGAATGATTCTTCATGTAAGCCTTTTAAAGCAGTCACTCTTACCTCCTCTGTGTATTCTCTCTTAAGAGGGACACCTGCAGTTACCTGAGATAAGAGACAAAATTAAGAATGACCTCATTAAAATGCTTACACTAATTGATCAAGATCTGAAAGAAAAACAAATCATAGTCACTTTTTGGGAAGGTCCATTTAAAAGCACATTTTGTACTTCAATGCCATTTCTCCTCCCTCCATCTCTCTTTCTCTTTCTTTGTTGGCCTAGTTTCTCACAACCTATGAGGTTGGCAGGGCAGTTTAAAGATGAAGAAACTAAAGTTCAGAGAAGGCAGGTGTCTTGCCCAAGGTTACAGAGCAAGGGAGAGGCATAACGGGGACTTGAATGTAATAGGGTTCGGAAACCCCAATTTAGTGCCTTGTCACAATCCCACATTCTTTTTCTCTGCTACCAGTTTTGGTGAGAAACACCAGAAAACATTCTGATTCACTGAGGACATGATGACTTAGTTTTCTTTCAGTGGAAAAGAGCCTTGAGAATATTAGAAATTCTTTCAAAAGAGGTATTTGTGACAGTTTTTGATAGTGTACAAAAAACATAATAATAATAAAGTATTTTCAGATGGATTTTTCCAGCAGTAGTACAGACTGAAACACAGAGTGAACTTTTCAACTAGAATGACTAAAATACTACATTAAAAAAAGAATGTGAAGTATTGCTGAGCTTGCATACATGCAAAACTAAGAAGCAAAGAGTATCAACTAAACCAAAAGTTGGTTCTTAAAAAGACTAACAAAATTGACAACATTCTGGAAAGATTTTTCTAAAAAAGGAATAAAACAATATTATAACCACATATGCTATAAGCAGAATTCATAGAATACTATGACCAACTTTACAGTCATACATTTAAAAACATAAATTCATAGGGGTGTAACTTTCAATAGGCTCATATAAGAAGTAGAAAACCTAAACAGTTCTATAATATATTCATTAAAAAATGAAATTTGTAGTTTAAAATCTACCCCATACCATTAAATAACAGGCTCAGACAGTGTTACAGGTCAATTCTTCTCATCTTTCAATAAATATATTATTCTAATGTTACAAAATCCCTTCTAGAGTATATAAAAAAGAAGGAATCCTTTGTAATTTATTTTATGTGGCTAACATTTCACTCTTAAATACAGATGCAAAGATCTTACTTAAAACATTAGGAAACCAATAAGTAAAATTCAGTCATTCATAAAAAAGATAATACATCCCCAAATTAGATTTATTAAAGGGATGTAAGGTTCATTTCATATTTGAAAGTTCAGTAATAACCTGCAGCATTACTAGATTAAAGAGAAAAGCAATAGCCTCTCAATAGATGAAGAAACTTATTCATCACCTATTTATTACAAAAACTTGGCAAACTAGGTTTAGAAGGCAATTTCCTTAACCTGATAAAAAAACATACTAAAAATCTATAGAAAACATCATACTTAGTAATGAACCGTTAAAAACATTTTCTTTCAAATCAGGATGCCCTCTATCACCATTCCTATTTACTACTACAGTGCATCCAAGAAGACCTGATAGGTGACAAGAAAAAAAATACGAAGATTGGAAAGAAAGAAACAGAACTGTTCTTATTTTCAGATATGATAGCCCACATAGAACTCTCCCAAGTATCTATAGCTAAATTAGTACAATTAATAAGAGAATTTTTAAGCCACGGGGATACACAGCAAGGTAAGTATGATTCATAATACTGTGCTGCAAACTTGAAAGTTGACCTTAAAAGCCCTCATTATAAGAAAGAAAAAAAAGTTTTGTAACTACGTATGGTGACAAATCTTAACTAGACTTATTGTGATCATATCAAATCTTGATGTTGTACACCTGAAAGTAATGTGTCAATTATACCTTAATTTAAAAAAAGAATTTAGAGAGGTCACTGTATATATAAAAGCAATATATAAGAATCCTGTTAGAATCATTGAAAAATATAAAGTACACAAGAACAAATCTCTAAAAGGATGTGGAAGTCTTTTATGGAATAAACGAAATCTTTATTAAAATACAGTTACAAAGACCTACATCAATGAAGAGATATCCCACGTTCTTAGATAGAAACCTGTCAACTCATCAAATTGATCGATTGATTTAATGCCATTTCAACAAAAATCCTAAGAAATTCCTTAAGGGACTTTATGAGCTAATTCTAAAATACACATGGAAGTGAAAAGGGCCAGGGATAGGCCAGGCAAGCATGAAACAGAGAACAACGTGGGAGGGCTTGCCCTACAGGCTATCGGTGTAGCACAGACACAATTATATGTAAATAGTGAGGAACAGAAGGGAGGTCTCAGAAAAAGACGTACACAGGAACGAAGAATTGATTTATGACAATGTAGGCTTGAAGATCAGAAAGAAGGAGGGACTATGTAAATAAACAGTGTTAGGCCAACTGGTTATTAATACAGGAACAATGAAATTTGATCTAGTCATTGCAATACAACAACCAAAAAGCAGTAATAATGGGAGTGATGGTTAATTATGTGTGTCAACTTGGGGCAGGGAGTGCCCAGATATTTGGTAGAACATTATTTTGGGTGTTTCCGTGAGGGTGTTTGTTGAGAATAACATTTACATTGGTGGATTCTGAGTAAGGCAGATTGCCACCCCATAATGTGGGTGGGCCGCGTGGAATCAGTTGAAATGTCTGACTAGAACACAGAGACTGTGCAGGAGAAAATTCTCTAGCAGACTGCCTCCAGACTGGGTCTGGAACTGGAATACTGATCGGCTCTCCTGAGTTTCCAGCCTGCTGGCCCTCTCTGTAGATTTTGGACTTGTCGCCTCCATAACTGCATGAGCCAATTCCTTGTACTAAATACTTTTATGTAACATCCTGTTAGTTCTGGAGATTCCTTGTTAATAAAATGGGTTTAAAGAATGAACTGAAAAATGAATACATGGATCCAAAAGTATAACAGATTATTAGTTCTTATATCTCACCAGGAGTGGTCTAGCACTTTGGAAGACAGGATTTGAATTTGAAACGATTGGGGCTAAAATGGGCAAGTTCAAGGGTCACAGGATTTTCCACTGTACAAATTATGGGAAGAAAAAAAACCCCACCAAGCTGAATAAACAAAAGTGCAGCCATGGCTATTTGTGCAATGATATTAAAAGGAAGTAGAAATTGTAATGGATCAAAAACATTACCACAGAGCTGATTCCAGTAAGGAGAAATGACACTGAGATGGATAATGTAGAATACAGGATTAAGAAGATGAAAGCTCATTTACTATTCAATTATGGAAAACATTTCCTGGATACAGACTACGCCAGGCACCAGGGGTACACAAATTAGTAAGACATAGTCCTTAATCTCAAGGGATTCACGGTTGAGGAGGGAGACATACACATAGACAATCGTGAAACAGTATGACGCAGAAGGCACTACTGGAGGCCAGGAGAGGGAGCCAAGCTTCTCCCAGCTTTCTGACCCCCCCTTTTATTATGCACCACCTTTATCTGTGCCCGTGAAGCTTGAGCCCTGTTACAATCATCACTGGCATGGAACCACAACTTTAAGTGGAAGATTAAGGCGAGCAGAAAATGCAAGTGCTGGAAAACAGAGCACATACATTAAGATGAACTGAAAGAGGATTATAAATCATGTAGGGAATTTTTACAGGATGGAGATCACAGTGTGGAAAAGCATTGGACTAGAAGCCAAGAGACCTTGATTTTACATCTGATTAGTCCTGCAAGTAAATGTGGGATACTAAGCAAGCCACTGAATCCTTTTTCACCTCAGTAATCTTCTTTCTATGCAGACTGAACCACGCTAGACGATCTCTAAACCCTTTCCAGTATTAAAGCACTTTGATTTTATAATTTTCAGGGTGCAAAATAGGGAGGGAGAATTTCAAATGCGTCTTATATGGGCAGAAACAGTGTTTTGAAAATGGGAAGTTGGTATATAGAGTCAAAGTTTAAAGTCAAGGAGTGATTGCAGCAACAGGTGGTGTTTTGAGCAAATTCAGAATTCTTTGGGATTTATTGCCTATAATGTATGTTAAGTCAACCTTCTATTTGAAATAATGATGAAGCTTGAGGCTAAAATGAAGTGCACAAGTGTCTGGTATTACACATGCATTCAGGACTCAGAAAAGGTTTAGCCTTCATTAGTAAGCAGCTTTGCACAGTGAACAGAGTAGGAGATTTGGATCTAGTCCTGGGCTTCAGATCGGGCTCTCTGCTGGCCTGGCGACATTACCCACATTCCTTAACCCCACCATACCTCAACTTCCTCGTCTGTAAAATGGTATGAAATAATGCCTGCTCCTCCTAGGACAAACAATCACTAAGATGATTAAACAGTGCATATTATGGGGTTTCAGGATGGCAAACCTCGGATTTGTTTTGCTCTTGTAACAATCATCAATTACGTGACTTCTGTGAACACAGTACACCAATTCAGAAATCAGATTTGGCAGTTTGTCTAACGTAGCAATAGTGTAAATGTTAAAGCCACTCCAAATTATATTATTTCAAAAACAATGAAGTGGTATAATATTTCATATTCTCCCTTTGAAGATACCTAAAAATGAAAAAATAAAATACTACACCTTTACCGCGGAAATGAAAAAAATTTCCTTTCAGGTATGTGTAATTTCTGTATATAACAATACAGGTTCATATCAAATGTCTTTAAAAAACGTTACAATAGAATTTATGTTTTCCAAGCAAAGCTCTCTGAGAAATAATCCAGTCCTATAACAGTTATAAAGTGAAATCATAATAAACAGAAACAGAAGGAACATAGTTCTAGAAGAAATCTGATGAGATGTAGCATCAGTGAACCAAAAAACCGTCTGTACAAACACTGAACAACCTCACCCACGAGAGGAATCATTCTGATCCGTATGCGCTCCATTCAGCAACCAGAGCTCTATCCTCCCATGACCGTGGGGCTAGAAAATGCTGACATCAGCCTCAGATAGGAATCTTAGGACTAAATAGTGTTTACATTATGCTCCTTTCCAAAATACTGCATACAAGTAACTTTGTGGGTGTTAATATTTACTGGAACTTACCTAAACTCTAAGTGCCCTATGATGGTAACTTGTAAAAAAGGAGACATTCTAGAAAACTAGAGTTATTAAGCAGGTTTCAAAATGTTTCAAACGCTCAATTCTGCTTTATCTTAACTTTCAAATTGGTTTCACTAGGAAGGAAGAAGGGACTTACGCTTGGCCCGCCCCCGTGCATCTTCAGAGCTCGCACTGTTGCCACCAGCACGACGACGTTGGGCACTAAACCAGAAGCTCGGCACTTGATGTTGAAGAATTTCTCCATACCAATATCAGCACCAAAGCCAGCTTCAGTCACTGTGGAGAATCAAGTTGGAAACTTGCTATTATCTTCTAAAAACAATAATAAGGCGTGGCAATCATTGGTATGGTTCAAATTCAAAGGACAGTTTACATTTCCCACCAAGTCCAGGCTACTACACAGCACGGCACCTTGTTCATATACAAAGGTAAACTAACCCCCAGTTTTAGAAAATGTTCTATGTCTTGACATTCCCTAAAAAGATGACTCTCTCTCATTTGCTTGCAGGGACATGGCGGCTTACACAGCTGCAGGACGCGGTGAACTCGCCTGCAGACCAGTTTTGTAATGCAATTGGAGTGTTGCCCCAGTGTGGTCCTCCTGCCTCTTTTAGTAATATTCAGACAACAATTAACAAAGATCAGCCAGCTAATCCCACAGAAGACTATGCCCAGCTTTTTGCAGCACTGATTGCACGAACAGCAAAAGACATCGATGTTTTGATAGATTCCTTGCCCAGTGAAGAATCTACAGCTGCTTTACAGGCTGCTAGCTTGTATAAGCTAGAAGAAGAAAATCACGAAGTGGCTACATGTCTGGAGGATGTTGTTTATCGAGGGGACATGCTTCTGGAAAAGATACAAAGTGCACTTGCTGATATTGCGCAGTCACAGCTGAAGACAAGACGCGGTACCCATAGCCAGTCTCTGCCAGACTCATAGTACCAGCGTATACCGCATGGCTGAGAAAAGAGCTATTTCAATGGCATTAAGAATTATACATCAGATTTAGATGTAAGCCTTACCAACAGTTACAGAAACATTAACCACTATAACACATTATCTTTCCAGCTATTTTTAACAGTCTTCTAGTTTCACTCTTGATAAATAAGCTTGTAAGATTGTGATTGAACCAGCTTTAAACCATCATTATACTATCATTTTTTATTATCCAAATGAAATTATTGAGGCAGCTCTTACATTAATGGTCATAATTAAACAAATTACCGTAAAATTCTATTGTGGGAGAAAAAAAAAAAGATGGCCCTCTGCTTCATACCACCATGCCTTAAGGATCCTTTGCCAAGGCCTAGATTTTCCTTTCGGTAGAGTAACTCAGAGCAAAACTTTTCTGAACACAGCTGGGATTTTCAACTTTTTAATCAGGTTCCAAATTGTATCAAAGAACACTGCCAGCATAATTACGACGGAAGAGCCTTTCGCAATGTAGATCATACATAGAATTGTTTCTTTAGTGCCACTGGTCATTTCTGTTGATTGACAACATTCAAGTTAGTTGAGTGGCTTAAGGAGGTTCGTTATTATATAAGATAGCATCTTCATTCCATAACCACAGGGACACTGTAGGGGTTCATAACGAGTCTCCCCAGAATGTGCTACCCTGGAATGAGAATTACTTGGAGCTGAAGACAACTGAGGCCTACAAGCTCAGGAAGAGCTTTTAACCTCCCTCGTAACGGCCTAAAAAAACTTAGATAAAGGGCCTGATTCAGGACGAGCATCATCACTTGAGATACCTACAAGGAATGTGGGCAGGGGGAATCCACAGGGCTCGGAGACCAACGTCCTCTCTGTCCCACTGTCTCTGCAAGGCCCAGCAAACATTTGTTTTCCCATCTCTATGGGAACTGCTTTCCTTCCCTCTGAAGTCCCAGATCCCACCCCTTCTCCTTAGGTCAGAAGCCCCAACTGCCTGACTGGCCTGTGAGTCCCATATTCTTAAGGAGCCCCGGTACATACGAAATTAAACTTGATTTTCTCCTATTAACCTGCCCCATGTCGATTTAATAGCCAGAAGAATTTAGAAGGGTAGAGGAGAAATTTTTCCTCCCTGACAACACTCATCTTTACTCATCCCCTCCTCGCCCCCAAATTGTGCGAACTGTTCCTGTGGCAAGAATGGAGGTAGTAGAGAGAATGTCTAACAGTGCCTTCCAAGGTAACACTAGTGACTCTGGGTCAGCAGCAGAGTCTTTGACATACAAAGGAGATCTCTAGGACCAGCACCACCGGCACCACCTGGGGGCTGATTAGAGATGCAGACTCTCAGGCCCTACTTCAGATCTACTCAAGCAGAATCAGCATTTTAATAAGATCTCTAAGTGAGACTAATGCCCATTAAAATGTGAGAAGCACACAGCTCTTGGCAAGGAATACTATCAATGTAGTAAAAAGTAAATACTTACGAAATACACACTATATACTGACAGTACAAACAAGGTCATAATTTACGACACAGGAATTGACAGTAAAAAATTTTACTAAGACAAAAATCAAAACATTTAAAATATAAAAGAATGAAGCTCTCTGTCCCCAGCATTTACTGAATACACACATTTTAACAAGAATTAAGGAAAAAATGATAAAAATGTCACACATAATTTCAAACTCTAAATACGTCAACCAGTTGATCTAATTCTTTATGGTTTCCTTTAAGTACTTCATATGCCCATATGATTTTTATATGATAGAAGTTTGTAGTTCTGCTCCATTACTTTAAAATCATTGCAGATTTTCTTGCTGTATTACAAACTTTCAAAATTTATGACTATAAGTGGAAGCTTATAATTTTGATACGTTGATGTACCAAGATTTACAAATTGTTCCCCCTTGGTATTGGATGTTTGGGTTGTTTCCAACAGAAATAACGCTGCAAAATATCTGTGTGTATGAACTTTAACCTCTTTCAAATTATATTCTTGGAATAAATTCCCGAGGGTAAGAGTATGGGGCCAGAGTATGTAAAAAAATTTTATGACTGTTGATATGCTTTTAACAAATTGAAAAATATTCCTTTAAAAATATCCGATTTGGAGTGAGTATAGCTACAAGTCATTTTGTCTTTTATTTTATTTTCTTTGAATAAGCGATGTAGCAGAACAATTTAAAGCAGAACACATTCCATTTTGTACAGGACTTGGGACAATTCTAGTGATTTTACTAGTAGGGGTCAAAACCAGAGAAGATCGTTGACATAACGACCCCTATGTCAGGGGTGCCCCTGGTAAAGCCAATGTTAACTTCAGCATGTTGATGGCATGGTGGACCCCAGAAGAGAACTATTCAGTTGACTCTGTCAAAGGTCATTCCAGAGTGGACTTCCATTAGGGAAAAAGACAGCAAGGTCACCAGTACCAGATTACCAAGTCACCAATAGGTGATCCTTCTGCTGGTCAGTATCAAAGACAGACCACAGAGAGAAAGACAGACAGACGGGATCCAGAATTCCTACTAGCTGTGCGACCTTGGCGAGTTATTTAACCTATTTGAGTCTCAAAGTCCTCAAATAGGAGGATGAAGTGGGTAAAACATGTAAAGCACAGTGGCACCTCGGTTTTCGAACATAACCCACAAGTTCTGAAACATTCGAAAACAGCCAACAGCTAGGCCTTAGGATCTTGCACTCAGAGGAAGCTGTGTGACATGTTCGACTTCTGAGTCGTGTTCGAAAACCAAAGCATTTACTTCCGGGTTTACGGCATTCATAAACCAAAATGTTCATCAATGGAGACGTTTGAAAACCAAGGTACCACTGTACTAAGTTACTGCTTTTCTGGTGCCTAGTGGGAGCTCACAAAAATGGATAGCATCATTATTACCAAAGGAACAGATCTCCCACTTGCTAGAAATCATATTCAATTCTTAAGCACTGGTCGAATTCCTGCTATGTCCAGGCATTTTCCTCAGTGGTAGAAGTCCAGTCCTCAAGCAGCACGCCAGGAACATGGCGGGAGAAACCATCTGCTATTGGACACAAGAGAACTGGAATATCATTCTTGTGTCACCAGGACCCAACACAGTACCTGGCACATATAAATGAATGAATGAACAAAGGTATAAAGAAACGATTAGAGTGGGTCTTGGAGCTAACGATGTAAAGGGTGTCACTCAATGGAGCTAGGCAGAGGGACACACGAAACAGAATCAGATTAAAAATGTTCTGATCCCTCCCTATCATATACTTTTTTTCTTACACTATGCAAACAGTTTTAATAAAAGGCATAAATGTCATATCTGATAAAGATATGACCATCTCCGATGTCTACACAGGCTAGCTAAATTTAAATTCATGTTTTAAGAGACAAATTGGGGGAGAAAAGGAGTGACAAAGAGAACTTCAGTTAGGGCAAGAAACAGGATGTAGTAATAAAGGTTCAGGGACTGTGGCTTCCAAATGCAAAGGAAATATGGAGGCAAAGAATGCGAAGAAAACAGAAGAACATGCCGAAATCCTTACACTTTGAAAACTGTTCTGAAATACCGCATGTAATCATTTTTATGTTGTTTTGAAATACTGGGCTCCTAAGGAAAACAGAGTGTGGGAAAGGTTTGGTGATGTGCAATCACCAATTACAAAAATTAGGACCACTTAATAAGGTGCCATCAACCAATGATGATTTCCCAGTATTAACTTAGAAATGGACACTATGGACTGCCATCTGTCTGTGTCTCAGGGGGTCCTGACTTCACAAGGGGACAAGCCACTCTTATTCGCAGGCTCCATTTCCTAGGCACTTCCTGGGAACTGTCAACAGAAAACCTCTAAGTTTTCCTAGTGATCTGAAATAAGCAATTTATTCCCTTATCGTATTTGTTGCTCTTAATAAATTTTTAAAGAGATAAGGGCTAAAGAATTATTTAATGTTGATTTTAATATAGACTTGTTCTTGAGTCACGAAGCACATACAACACTTACTTTGAGCATTCCTGAAAAGCATGCAATGTAGACTTCTGAAAGCTGCATATTTAAAAAGCCTTGCAAAAAATGCATGTGCCACAACAGTTATTTGTTTTGGCGATCTCTTTTACACGGGCGGGGGTTACTGCTAGTCTACTTACAACATGAATGAAAACAGGAAACACTGATACTCTTATTGTGTAAGCACAGAAACTATGAGATAGTAATTTTCTAGCATGGCTTAATTCAAACTTCAAAACCAGAAAGGAAGTATCAGTGGATCTGGGTTGGGAAGGGACCGACTATTTGGACAAACACTGTTGGTAACCTGCACAGGAAACAGAGCTCTGGGTTCAGCTAGTGAGTAAAACCCAATACTGGACAATCGGGCAGCTGGCTTTCCATGTTGATCTGCTGGGGCACCCCGAGTCACATGGTACCAACTGAACAGAAACGGTGACAAACAATAACTACACACTAGTAGGAGGCACACAAGATACCTATGAAATTCTTCAGTGAGGCAGAGAGATGATTTTTATGTCTCGAGCGATTCTATCATGCCCCCAACTAGCCGTACTCAAAGAAGTACAATAAGTGAAATTCAATGACAATCAGGACTCAGACAGGTAATCACTCATCTGCTAACTTAAAGGAAAAAACAGCACTAATATCATGACCCCATAGGCAGGCCCTATACATTTTGGGTTCAGAAATTCTAGAGCCATGAGGGAACTAAGCTCCTCTGTTATCTTCTTGGGATAAAAGCCCATTGTGGTGTCCCAGGTCCCTCTACTGACCAGGCCAGAGCTCTCCTTTCTGTATTACACTCTCCTGCCATTTGATTAAACATGTACATCCCAGAATTTAGGAAAAAATATTCCTTTTTTTCCTCATTAACCAATGACTGAACCTCTATTATTTTGCCTGGCATTTAAATAGTCATCTACGTACTCACACCTTTATTTAGTGAGGAAACAGTATATTTTTAACACGACAAAGATGAAAAAGATTAATTACCTAATTAAAAAAAGAATCTTACCCTTTTCATTTTTTCTTGTTTGAATTCCCCTGGTATTTTAAAAATTTTATTTATTTACCATTATGCTGGTAAATTTGAATTCAACTGTTTCACATTGACTTCTGAATTGTCTCATGTGTGAGTACATTTACTCAATCATTTCTATGGAATCACCAACCAGCTCAGTGGTTCTCAACTGGGGACAATTCTGCCCCCCCCCCCGGGGACATGTGGCAATGTCTGGAGTCATTTGTGGTTGAGGTAACTGGCATCTAGTAGGTAGAGGCCAGGGAGGCCGCTACATATCAGAATGCACAGGAGAGCCAACTCCCTTGCCTCCAAAAAAATAAACCCCCCAAAACAAACCCAAAATTATCCACCCAAAATCCCACCAGAGATAGAGACACTCAGCTGCAGTTTGATCACGAGGACGCTTGAATTTGCAAGAATGAAAAATTGTACAAGATTATTCGTGAATGATAACCTTACATATCATAAGATCCTGAGATATAATAATCCCAGTAAAAATTCTGCTCAGCAGTCTCGTGTGCTGCGTCAACAGTGCGTTCACTACAACCTGGCAGTTCTGGTGATGACAAGTAGTGTCTCACTGGTGACTGCTACACTAACTTTGTAAGAAAGCAGGGAGGGAGGGGTATGACAAGTCAACATGGGACAACACAGGTGGCAGCAATGGTCAGTCTTACTGCTGAGAACAAACACGTATGAGGAGGAAAGGCTATTCTAGTTTGAGACTGGGGCACGGGGAGTGGCACAGAACTAACACTGTGTGCCAGGCAACATACAAGACACTCCATCTCATTTCACTCTTCCGCACCATTGAAGTCTTTATCCGTCTGCTTAAGAACCTAAGTATTAGAACATTTAAATAAGGTCACACAGCTACATGGTAAGAGCTTGGATGGAAACAAGGCCCATAAGACTGCAGTCTATGCCAGGGTTCCTACCCCATACTGTCTTGTCAATACAGAGGGAGCCAAAAAAAATACACACATTTTAAGAAAGAAAAAAAAAACTGCATTATAATTGTAATACTCCATATATACCGATAACAAAAGATGAATACAAGTCATGTGCATACATTTTTTGGCACCCCTGATATATCAAGGAAGCATGTAGCATTTCTCGAGCTCAACTGTTTGCTAAGTATGCTTCCAATGATTCCAATGAAAGGCGTCACACCCTGTACTTCATATAAGTACATACCCTGTATTTTGACATATAAGAAGTAGCCCTCAATTCTTTCCCTGAACTCTGAAGGGTGTGCCTGATTGGCGTTCTAACTGCAATATTGCCCTGCAGAGAGTACGTACTCTGGAGTCTTCTCCATATGATATGCCATTCTTTCTTTCTTTGTTTTTGACTGAATTCAGAAATTTGTTTTTTCTCTTGGAGCAATCATTTGGCGATGAAGAATCACGATGCATTCTTAGTTCCTGGTCTACGTGCGGGCAGTGCTGCATCCTGGGCAGCGGCAGGAAGTCTACTGGTGAACAAAGACAGACCCCCAAGAGAGGAAGCTCCAAGGACCAGTTCCATCCAGGCTTGGTACCCAACACCAGCAGACACAGGCCGCAGGGAGAGAACTCTCGCTCTGCAGTCTGGGCTCCTGGTGGCCAGGTGGCATTTCACGACCTTCCAACTGGCTGATTCAGATGCCAAGACGGGACTTCCCAGCCTTGCCCTGCCAGGTTTATGTCTTCCCATCACTGGTTGGGACCTGAGCAACTCCAACCCTCTAGCTTGGGTTTTCTTTTCCAGACTGCATGTTCCTCTTCTCACCACGAGCACACAGGGGGAGAAAAGGCAACAAATCCTTGAGATCTGAAATTCTCATTTTTGCTTTTACACCGGGAAAAACGCTCCTTGGACTCTGAGAGTTAAATTGAAGCACCAAGAAAATTCCCCCCTGAGTTTCGGGCTACTTGACATGCTGAATCTTGTCACCAGAACTACAAATTGAATTTCCAGCTTGCTATGTCACTAATGGGTCTTTTAGTCCATGTATACTCAGAAGATTAGAATTTTCAGATTTCATAGTCACTTTATAATGGTAATATTTTTTCTCGCCACGATCCATGCAACATATACATCAAATATAAAACATATTGAGTTCCCCATTATTTTTGGACACAAACTTGAATTTATAGACTGTTAGAGGTCTCACAGAAGAGCTAGTCCTTGCAATCAGCCTGGCTTCAAATGGGTTGAGATAAGAAATACATCTGCTCAGGGCAGATTTTGCTAACTTAATCCTCAAAAGAATTTCTTGTAAACAGAGGGAGGAATAGAACTGTAGCTTTCATTCAGTCAGCACTTTACTTTCTCACGACAAATCAGAAAGAAAAATAAAACCTTTGTACAGGAAGAAGCAAGGTATATGCTGGACTGGACTTCATTCTGAAGCACTGTGGGCAGTAACTCCTGAACAATGCTAAAGGAAATGGAAACTAGATTCTTCAAACGGCCTTTTTCTACCCTATGTAAACAGGTCTATTCAGCTGCAGCTGTCCGCAGATAAATTCAGGGAAAGTGGAGTTCAAGGTCACAGAAGCACACGGATTCTGAACTTGAGCTCAAGGTGGGCTAGCCTTTGAGGATTTGAATTATTTTTCTTAGTTACTAGAAGGAGACTAAGTAAACCAGGATGAATCATTAAATTAATTACAAGGGAGCACAGTATTATTACCAGCTGAAAAAAAAATGAACTTGATTTAGAACATATTAATTTTGAGAACATATTAATTTTGAGGATTTAGAACATATAAGTTTTACAAAAAATTAAATCCTTTTTGCTGTTTCTGATTTGCCTATTTAATCTATGACCCTCTTTGATTTTATTAAATGTCTTAGGGCCAAATTTCCAGAGTATATAGATCAACTGGGCACATATTGGGAGACCTAAGGGAAGAAGAAACAGTAAAAAAAACAGCTCCAATATTAATAGTAGCACGCGTCTTTCCTTTTTCTTACCTTTTTGTTGATGGCAGTGTTTACACCCATTAGGGGAAGTTTGGTAGTCATACACAATACAAGATAAAGTTATTGAGAATTTATTTGGGAAAAGAAAAGATAAGCAAAGTATAAAAAGAACATAGGGCCACTGGAACCATATGTTTTTGTTAGTAGTAAAAACTTTGGAAAAAACCAGTAATGCCATATAGATGCGCTTTGGTGTCAGGACCCAGAATTTCCTTTCTCTACAGAGTTAATTAGTTACAGACACTGGTTCACGTTATTTGGAACCATCATTAATCATCTTGGTTTGTAAAATGATGTTGGCCAAAGTGAAATTTAATTTTGAAAAAAAAAATGTTTAGATGAAAATTAAATTACACATGTTATTTTTACCTCCCTTATAAAAATCCAACTGAAAATTAAATTCACGAATCTATTACCCAAACAGTTCCCATCTTCTTGGAGGGATCATGAGCATTTGTACAATGTCATCGCTATGACCAGGGATTTAACCCTTCCGTTTTTAGCAAACACATGGTGTCCCAAAGTTCTGGCTAGGAGCCTGGAATTTTAGATGATTGAATGGGGGCAGAGCTGTTCTCTTACAGCCCCTGAGAACTCGACACTTGAAAGGGAATGTGAAACAGAAACAAATTTTGAAAGGCTCTGCTACTACCGTGCCTTAACCTGACATAATGGAAAGATGAAATAGAAAGTTTTTTATTGAGCTGTTCATGAAAACAAACGCTTGGAGGGAAAATGTATAAACGTCATAGATAAATAAATTTTATCTTAAAGGTTCCCATGCAAAAAACAACAACATCAAAAAACCTATAATAGCTTTTCTGCAAGTGTTGAGAAACTTAGCAAGTGGAACTATGATTACTGCGTTTGAAAACAAATTACATATACCAACATTCCTGGTATGAAAACTATGATCGATTAAAACAGACAGAAGGAAAACAATTTCAAAAGCAAAAGTAGGCAGATTCTACAGTATATTTACTAAATACAAGCAGGAAGAACAGGGATTTTTGAATTGAAGGTAGAGACCCATTAGCGTGTCATAAAATCAATGTACAGTATTCCCTCCTAATCCGTGGGGATCAGTTCCAAGACCCCTAGTGGATGCCTGAAACCTCGGATAATATCGAACATGTTTTCTGCTTCATGTCTTACACTCACAAATTTAATGCCTTTTCCGTTTGAACTTTTGCAGTTTGAGGCGTGACAGCAAAACTAGCATGATGTCTTTTCTTCCTCACAATCTCACAGATAGAAGATTCATTCTTACTGTAGATCTTAGCAACCTCAGCATACATTTTGTTTTCTTTCCTTATTAATGAGAAATTTCACCTTTTCACTTAGAGGAAGCACTTCACAGCTTCTCTTGGGCATATCCAAACTGGCAGCATCACCATTCTGTGCTGTGGGACCATTAATAAGTACGACAAGGGTGACTTGACCACAAGCACTGAGATACAGGACAGTCAACCTGGTAAGCAAGGTGGCTAGTGAGTGACTAACGGGCAGGGAACACAAACAGCGCGGAGACGCTGGACAAACGGGGGATTCACATCCTGGGTGGGACGGAGCAAGACAACAGGAGGTTTCATTACGCTACTCATAACAGAGCACAATTGAAAACTTATGAATTGTTTACTTCTGGAATTTTCCATTTAATATAATCAGACTGTGGTTGACCACAGGTAACCGCGGAAACCTCAGAAAGTGAAACCGTGGATGGGGGTGTGCACTGCTACACGGTGTTGCAACCAGAATTAAACAAAGATAAAGAGTAGGAGAGAAATATCAGGCTATATCACACATCATAAGAGAAAGTAGATTTGTTTCATAAGACATTTGTTCCAGTTTTTACACACGGACACACGTGTGCATATACAGTTGTGATACACAATGAATCTCACGCTCTGGCTTTCAGACAAAACATCCAAGAGTCACTGGCCTTGACTCTACATTTGCAGATTTCTTCTCTAGGAAGGGAAGAGATGGACCCGCTGGTTTGACAATCATGTCTGGCATTACCAGTTGACCGCAAGAAGATCCATTTAATGATTCTTCAGGTCTGGCCCCGTTCCGGTCAGCCCTGGGACAAACAGCACAGGCAGCTCGCAGTCGCAGGAACAACACCCCTGATCTCAGTGGCACTGGCCCTTATGTTTACATGTAGGGTCACAGATGCCATGTTACTCTTACTGATCCTGCGGCTCTAGTTTTGGGCGTGGAGGCAGAGGTCTGCACTGTCCTGCTTCCCATATTCCTTTCAGTATGTCTGACATGGACACCACTGTAAGACCAGGCCTACCACCTGTCCAATGGTATTCGATTTTAAAAAGATTTAACAGAATAAATGAGGACACACTGAAAACACCAGTAATTCACATTTACATTTGTAAAAAACTCAAAACTCAAGATAATAGCCTTGAAAAGGAGGGACATCCCTACGCCCAGGAGTTGAAACCAAAGTTTGGTGTAATTCTCATCTTGTTGGAACGAAGTACAAACCCTCGTTTTGCCATCCCTCTCTCTCCTCCTGTTGGTATGCCCCGAGCCTGGCCTAATAGCTAGAAGTAGGTCCAACTAGGCTAAAGCCGCTGATAAAAATGATTATTTGTGTTACACAGGAAAATGCTCTCAGTGCATATAAATATTTTACGTTTATTATGTTGGCAAAAAATAAGCATTAAAACGAGGGATCATGATGCCCACCTAGCTTGCAAATTTCTGAGATGGATTCCTGCTGGG
Source organism: Rhinolophus ferrumequinum (assembly GCF_004115265.2). NCBI lineage: Eukaryota > Metazoa > Chordata > Mammalia > Chiroptera > Rhinolophidae > Rhinolophus > Rhinolophus ferrumequinum. Next base: position 94,033,150 of record NC_046286.1, on the reverse strand, counting down.
GGCTGTCCCCACAAAGACAGCATCTCTATCCATATGCTTTTACCTTCAACATAGTAAGTGCCATGCTCTAAAGATACTTCTGAATCCTGCTCTTTTCAATTAACCTAAGAAACGTGAAGCATTTCCCTAAGACAGTAACATTTTTTCAAATAATATTAACATATAATACAATATAATGTAATGTAATATAATATAATCTAGTATAAGAATGAGTGATGATTTATAAAACCACTCTTATTTTTGGACATGTTTTAAACTCTTTTTCAAAAGTGATCTATACTTAAGAAAGAAAGTGGGCGGTCAGTTTGGCTGATTTAGAATTTAGTCCTAAGTGTGTTTGCGTAGAGAAGTCAGTCTGCTTTCCTAAACCTGCCTGGCTGCCAGGCGGATGTTGTTAACGAGGAAACAGAGACAGTGACATGCATAACTTGGCATTAACTCAATTCTGTGTCTTGAACTATGTCATGCTGACATGGATTAGCAACTCACCTTTCTATTTGAACGAGACCATGTAGAATCAGAAAACGTCTTAGCTTCTTTTGCAGCTAGGTATGGCTGTGGGGCCAAGGTTATTAATGAGATGTAAAGAGAAGTTGTTGCATGTCCAAGAAGGCCATACAACATACTGAAAAGGGGGAATGCCTCTCTTCCTTCTTCCTACTGGCTGAGATACAGATGTAATGGCTGGGACTTATGCAACCATCCTGGATTACCAGGCCGCTCGGAGTCCCTGATGACAGAGGAGCTGCCATACATAACAGACTGCCTGCCGAAAATTTCTTTTATGTGACAGGGAAACAAGCTTCTATCGCTTTGGGTCACTTTTTCTCACAGTTGTTGTTATTTGTGGATGAACCTAATCCTAACTGATCTATCTGTGAAAATAGAGCCTACTTAGAAACATTATAGCATTTTTCATTTCTACCATTTCAGTTTGTATATCATTTGGACATTATGCAGTATTCTTTCTCTGCACAATAGTAACTCTGGGACTGAAGTCAAGGTTACATTTCTAATTTAGGAAAGATGTCAGATTTGCTCAAAGTTTTGCTGATGGAAGAGCTGAAATTTCGGGGGCTGAGATGTGGCCATAACTCTTTGAATAGATGCCTCAAAGCTCCACCACTGAAGGTAACAGAGAAGGTCTGATCACAAGCTCCATACATTACATTAAATCAAGAATTAAATCAAGACAGCAGAAACCAGTATGTATGTGAGTTTGCAGGGGTTCAGGATATATGTGTGGGACTCCAGAGGGTTTCCTAGTCATTGGACTTCAAGAACTGTTCTCACTCTAAATTCTATATCCTTTGTGTGTGTATGTAATCAACAAAGAAAGGTTTTTTTACAGGCAAAAAACTATTTTCGTAGTTGTTTAAAATATTTTTAGAAGTTATATCATTACATTATTGCCTGACCCTAGAAAGTAAAAACAATCCATCATCAACCAAAACATGCATGCAACTTTATAAAATAAACAAAAAAAAAAAACAACTAAATAAGGTGGGGATGGGAATCAAAAGAAGGTACTCAGATGACTGGTGCTTGAAATTCAGAATGTTTGTATGCATAAACACTTGAATGTATAAAAAATTAAAAAAAAACACACTACCACACCTCATTCGTTACAACATAACTGACCATCTCAGTGTGGAATAAGGAGTAGATAGTGGATGAATAAGCCATCCTCATGCCCCTGAAAAGCAGGCTACAAGGGAACCACTGCGGAATCTCACGGCCTTGTTCATTCCTCCCAGTTCAGATTGCAGAGACAAAGTCTGGCCCCAGCTCAGTCAGCCTGATTACCGCCATTCCCCACCACCCTCCTTCCCCAGCTATTGCCCACATCTGTACTACTCATCCTAAAGGAAAGGGAAGAGTTCGTGGCTACATGCAAAACATCATTCCTGCTAAACCAAAAAGCCCTGACCCACTGAACAGGGCTATTAATATCCAGATTTAGCTCTAAATCAAGTAAAGACTTGACCACATACTAATGACAACTGCTAATGTACAGCTCCAGCCTCGGCCTGTCTCCTAAATTACAGACCCATATGCCTTCTCTGCCCCCACCCCCATGCATAACAACCATTACCATTGTGGCTCATTTTCCTTTTACAAAGAAGTAAAATAGCACAGATAGAGTTGCAGTCTCCCAGGCACGGCTCCCAGTTCAGCTCCCGCCCTTCTTCCCATAATCAGCAATAATCTTCCCATAATCTTATTAACTTGGTGCAGATCCAGATCATGTTTTCATACTTCTACATATGCACAAGACATGAACAAAACCGAGTGTTGTTTCTGTGTGTTTGAAATGTGTTAGACTGTACTTAAAATTCCACAACCGGTTTTTTCACCCAGCAGTATACTTCTGAGATCTCGCCTCATGGAAACGCGCAGAAGTGGTATTGCTGGGTGTAGAGCTGCCTCATCTCTAACTGTGGACGGGGTCCTGTCCTGGGGGGGGAGTCCCATTGGATGAGAACGTGGCCTCTCCTTCCCCTCACTAGTTCTCTTCAAAGAAACGATGCGGGGGTGGGGGGAAAGGGGGGTGTGTTGGGCAGAAACACCACCTTCAAGTGGACTCCTGACAGCAACAACTCTTTACAGAATCACCCTGGAAGTCCTCATGGATTAGAAACTAGACCACCCTGTTTCCCCGAAAATGAGACCTAGCCGGACAATCAGCTCTAATGCGTCTTTTGGAGCAAAAATTAATATAAGACCCGGTATGGCATTTTATATTATATTATATTAAATTATAATATTATATTAGACCGGGTCTTATATTATAGTAAAATAAGACCGGGTCTTATATATGAATTTTTGCTCCAAAAGACGCATTAGAGCTGATTGTCCGGCGAGGTCTTATTTTCGGCGAAACAGGGTAGCTCTTCTCTATGTCTTTTAAGGACGTTGAGAATATAGCTCCAATGTCTCCTCTCTGCCACATCTCTGGGTTGACTGAATTACTGCTGATTCCTTCTTCCCCTTGGTCTTGCTTCATCAGATTGTATTTTACCCACTCTTCAAGGCTTGCCTCAAATGCCATCTCCTTGGGAGTGTCTTACCGGAACTACTATTTAAAACTTGTCAATTTATCTCCGCCAGTCATTGAAAGAGTAACATTTCAGGTTGGCATTTATTTCCCTCCAAAATAGCCTCATCTAACCATGAAATGCATCCCCCACCATGTCTTATTCTCCAGTAAAACTATCCCTAGGACCCACCAACACTTTTCCACCTACATTCACTTGCTTGGTCTATGCACTTTGCCTCGAATGTTTCTCCCTGACACTGCGTGTCAAATTACTTCAGATTTTTCATGTCAATTTTTCCTTTTTCCAAAAAAAAAAGTAACACACACTACTTGTAAAAATTTCAAGAATACCAAAAAAACCCCCCATAAAGTATAAAGTGAAAGTAACCACGACCCCATTTCCCACAGACAAATAAAAGTAACCACTTGATATCGTACTTCTATACCTTTTTAGTGCATGTAGAGGTATTTATTTCATGATTATTTAAAAATGAGAAATATATTATTATATTGTTTTCCAACTTGATTTCTTTTACTGTATATATCATGAACATCTTTCTATGTTCCATATATATCTATTACATCAATAATACTAAACTTTTTTTTGCCCTTTTCGTAAAGCTTTAAGTTTTAATTTCCACATTTAAAATTTAATCTCTCTTTATTTTAAATATATTGTGATATAAGATTTATGCTTTAAATAGACAAATGTCTGAAAACCAGAACTTATTTACTATTTCATCATTAGTTCATGCATTCGCCAGATTTGAAATGTTGTATGAAATTATTAATTTCTACATATAATGAAATAGTCTATTGAAAGCTACTCTAGAGTGTTCTTCTGATTATCAGTTTTCATTGTCTATCCTTCTTTATTATTGTGGCAGTATTATCTTGTTTTGATATCTAGAGTAAGGTAAGTCATCCATCATTATTTAAAAAATTCTTTTACTTGTCTCGCCTCATGAATTTGCTTCTAGAATCTAGACAAATGTTGTTATTAATTTAACTAGGAAGCTCATCTTCCTCCATAGCTTTTATAGTAATTATGTAATAGAGAAAGTACTGAACAGTATGGTATAGTATAGTATTGCATGGCATGGTATAGTATAGTAGTTTTATAGTCATTTACATGTCAGTTTAACAAAGGAACGATGACTATTTAAGAGTGAATACTCCCATCCAAGGACATGGTGCGTGTCTCACCATTGATTTAGGTCTTGCTCCATGTATTTCAATAAACTTTTATAGGGTTTTTTTTTCTTTATGCTCATTTGTTATTACTATTTTATAGTTTTGGGGACACATATAAATAGGCTATTTCCCCTATTACAGCATCAAACTTTATTACTGATATAAAATTATTGATTTTTACATATTTACACTGCATTTAACAGTCAACCGAAACTTTTTACTTAAGTTTCTTGAATTTTCTAGTTATACAATCATACTACACATAAAAATGAAAAATTTGTCCCTTCCTTTCCAATATTTATACTGTGTTATTATTCTTGTTTTATGACATTGGCTAGGACTTCCAGAATAATGATGAGTACAGTGGTGATTGCAGCATTCTTGTCGATTTCCTGAATACATTAGCGTGCTTTTAAGGGCCACCAGTTAACGTGAGGCTGGTTGTTAGTTTGTTTACAATTCTATTTAAATTCTTGTATTGCAAGAGGTCTTGCTTTGTCATTCCATTGTGCTACCTCTGTCGTTCCTAAAGTTACACCTTTAATCTGCTTTATTATGAACTGGATACCCAAGCACTCTGTAATTTACATAATTCTTTTAAACCATAGGTAGTTTTTTTAAATTGATGTTATTTGTAGTAAAGCATTAATGGTTAAAACAACATTCATTGAAGCTGGTAGGAGGCTGAGACTTAGAAAACACTAATAATCAATGCTTCTTTCCCTGTCCCCTGAACGATGTAAAGAGCTCCACAAAAGGACCCACTGTTCCTTTAGCAATGACCAGCTTCCTAATATTCCTTGCTCAAAATTCTATTATGTTTTCTTTGTATGAGAACAGCAAGAAAATATTGTAATTATAAAAACATTGCTAAAAGCTTCAACCTCATATAATTGCAATCTTCTAAAATACAGTTTATGTATTAGGTTAGGGCCATTTGACTCTTCAGGCTGAAGGTTCTCAGCCAAGATGGGGTAAGATAGCCGTAACATATCATGTAAATTTGAAAGTCACTGTTCAATGGATTTTTTAAAAACTCAAAAAGTCTATGCAGTTTATGAATTTTAAGACTCAAGTTTAACCTCTGGATCACATTTTAAAATCATTTTATGTTAACTTTCATAGCACTAATCTCTGCAAGACGATGTTTTGACCATGTCCTATTTTAACTCCACATTTTACCATGATAAGCAGAACTCCATTATGAGCACCTTAGTACTTAGATTATGTGTATAAATCATAAGTAGGGATGGGCCAGATACTCTGGTAACTATGTTCAGGAATTGACCCAATGTGCTTAATATGCATCGTTTCTGTGAAAGTGCCTGAAGTGTTAGGTCATGTCATTTTCCAGAGCTTTATAGACAAGAGAACTGGGGCGTGGAAAGGCTGTCATCTCCCAATGAAGAAGGTACCACCCTGAGGGTACATGGGTCTCTTGTGTTGGCATTTGGTGGGCGGGGCCAGGAAGCTGGACATCTTGCAAATGCGCGTGGAATAGTTGCACAAAGATCTGTCCCCTGCCACACGGTTTCCCCTCCACTCTGTAGCTGAAAAACCTGTTTATGATGATATGAACCTAGAACCCCCTCAATCTGGTTTACATAAAACCACAAAGCATTTTTTTCAAGCTCTTGATATGTACTGAACTTTTAAGGAATGCACAGAATGAACATCAAGGGAGGGGTTAACCTTTGTTTTCTTTGGAACTTTGCCAAGAGTTGTTCACTTTTTTAGAAAAATCGCACCACCAATGCCAATCTCCACTCGTGACAGCTGAGTTGCCAACAACACACCGAATCCTTCCACATTCACAGTTGTCCCATTCGTGCTCTAATTCCTGTATATCTGCAAGCACCTGACCACTCAGAATACCTTCTAGTGCAGCTGAAATATTTCTTCTAATTAATACATATCAAAATACATACTGTGTTATTGTAAAATACCTTTATATCACAACTAACACATTATATAGCTTTTTTGTAATTACATGCAGAAAGTTATGGTACCTGAATCTTACTTCAGAATAGTCAAGTGTTCGCTATAAAAAGAGGGAATGGGCGTGTCACATTTGAAAACACGGCTACAGAACTTGTTCAAAGTCACAGAGTTGATAAGGAACAGAACCAGGATTTGAACTGAGGCTGTCCCTAGAACTCAAGTTGGTAATTTTTACATTTCTGAGGTGACAAATTTATGGACTGTTCTCTGCCTCTATGGAGTTCTTCGAATTGCCAAACATTTATTAGCTATTAATCATAAGCCAGGGTTACAGCAGTGAACAAAAGGGACAAAAGCGCCGGTGCTCTAACAAACCATGCATGTCTGGTGGAGGCAGCACACAGGACGAGGGAGCTGGGGCGAGGGCGGGGGTGCTTCCGGCTAGAATGCACACAGAAGCCGCCTCTGACACTGAAGCTGAGATGTGAATGAAGCAGCGGAGCAAATGCGTAGTTCTGAGCATATTCAGAGAGAGAGAGAACAGCAGGTGTGAGGACCCAGATGTGGAAGGAGGCCTGGTATCTCCAAACCAGGTGCTAGGCAGACCAAGAGAAAGGCAGGGCAGGAGGGCTGAGATTAGTGGGGCAGACGGGGCAAAGATTAGGTTTGGGTTTATTCTGAAAGATAACAAAGCACTGGAGGGTTTGAGCAGAGGTGGTGAGGATCTGACTTCCAAAGGACCACTCTGGTGGTATCACGGAAACAGACTCTGTGGGCAGGGTGGGGTGAGGGGTGACTGTTACAAAGTCCAGGCAGAGATGGCGGTGACCTGGACTTGGTTGGGCAGCCATGTGACAGGAGCGGTTGGGTCATAGCCATTCTGATGGACTGGGTGTGGGGTGTGGATAAAAAAGAGGAGGCAACAACGATTTCAAGGCTTTTGGCAAAAGCCCCCAGAAGAATGAAAGTATCATTAACGGAGATGGGAAGCAGGTCTGGGATCTGAAGAAAGGGAATCAAAATTACGGTTTAGGAATTTTAAGGCAGCATCTGAATAGATGAGCCTGGTGGTCAAGGAGGAGTCCTGGCCAAAGGTACAGAAGTATGGAGGTGGTCAGTTAAGTTATGGGGCAAGAGAAAGGATCTGATGCTGAGTCCAAGGTTCAGAGATCCAGAAGATGACTCTTCAGCAAGACACTGCAGGAAGGAGTCCCTGGGAGACAAGAAGGAGAGCTGGGAGAGGCTGGTGTTTAGAAAGTGCTTTGAGGAGGAGGAGGGAAGGAGAGGCCCTGTCAAATGAAAGAGTTAAGAACTGACCATCAGAGCATCCGAGAGAATGAACACCCAAACAAAAGTGTGAAAGAAACAGCAGTCTGTACAAAGTGTTGTGGACAGGGATACAGATGGAAGACAGTGAAACCCGAAATAAGCCACAGTGAATAAGACCACTAAGGTGACAGTGGGGAGAGGGAGGTGGAGGGCAGAAGGGGGTGAAACAGTTATGGAGCCTGACTCTTCAGAAAACCAAGATTCAGTCAGTATACTGTTTGCTACACAAAAAAGCTAAAGATCAAACTGAGTAACTTATCCACATAGGATTAAAACTGTCCTTTTAAAAGAAACCCACTTCATACACCGGGAGGGTCCATGATTAATATGCTACAATCTGAAGCTGAAGTAGAATAAAATTGAAATATCAACTATAATTAAATATTTATACCGGAGGTGCCAAAAAAGTGTATACAAGTGGACACTTTGGTCAACGTTGCTCAAGCAGTAGTTCGCCGTAATCAGAAGTGTCTGGACACTGATGGTAACCAATTTGAGCACCTCTCGTAATAAGTGCAGAAGTCAAATGTGACTTGTATTCATCTTCTGTTATTGGTATATACTGAGTATTACAATTTAATAGTTTTTTCTTTTCTTAAAATGTATATCCATTTTTTGGCACCGTGTGTGTGTGTGTGTGTGTGTGTATCCATATCCACAGAATATGGAGGACAGCACAGTGAAGATAGTCATTGGTGTTGTAACAGCTACATATGAAGTCAGAGGAGTAGTAGACTGGATGGATTATCACTTTGTAAGGCGTGTAAACGTCTAGTACGTTGCTTTGTACACCTGAAACTAATAAAAAAATAAAATAAAACAAAAAGAAACCCACATAGAAGTATGGAGCTATTACAACAAAATTGGAATTATCTTTTCATGGAGATATTAGAGATGATTTGAAATGTTTTCCTTTATTCTTGAAGATTTTTCTGAGTCTTCTATAATGGTGAGAGTATGACTTTAACAAAGGAAAGTTATTTTTGAAATTGTCTTATGTTACGCATATGTAGGATGTTACCAACCAGCATATTTAAGTTTTTTCTAGGTGAAACTCTGGCACAAGCATACCAGGAGATCAGCGCAAGAATGGTCGCTCATCCTAGTATTTATTGTTTATAATGCAACAACTAGAAACAACCTAAATGTCTGTTGACAAGAGAATGGATAAATAAATGGTGGTATACTCATAGTTGCTAGATGCAACTACTTGGATCAATCTTAGAAACATAACAGTAAACAAAAAGAGCAGGTCAGTGAAGACTCAATACAATACAACATTGTTTTTATAAATTCTAAATGTTTTTCCTCTTATTTCATTAGTAAGAAAGTAAGACTTTTACATTAAAAGCTTGGTTCCTATTTGTTTCTCTGCACAATGCGTTTGGCATGGTAAGTGTATTAGAACACAGCACATACAGGTCAGCCGTAGGCCTTAGGATCCCTCATGAGAATTGGTTGGAATTTAAGGGGTATGTTGTTATAATGTAAGTTAATTTAGTCTTTTTAATGCAAGTTCTTGATTTGGGCTCCTCTTAGATGATATTCTGACTTAAGAAGACAGGTTGTAAATTCAACCAAAGCAAGTACATTTATAAAAACTGCCCTTAAAATTAAGTTCTGCATTATTTACTAGTACTTTCATAAAAGCAAATAAATTTAAAGTATAATCAGATGTACATTAAATGGGCCCATGGACCTATATCCTTTTGGCTAAAAGTAGCATATATGAAGTGCCTTGGATACTTTATATTTTCAAATCACAAAAACATGTGCCTCCTGTCTTTCTCCCCTTGGCTGGGATGGTCTTTCCCAGATAAGGAGCCAAACTCCCTAAAGCTTTGGTTAGCATCCCTTTTGGCCCAAGAGTATATTTGAGATGTTAACAGTGCCAGCTGCATTTAAGACCATATGTTTTTAATTTTAATGTTTAATGCCACTGCAAAGATTCTCTGCATTGTTTCTCAACAACTGTCATGTCGAAGTTTCTTCTCCTCCTTTGAGTTCCAGAGTAGTGCAGGCTTAGGGAGGGAGGGAAAAGCACTGTCATGTACCTGTGAATCTGCTGGGGTCCAGCGCATCCGGCTCTCTCCTCCCCGTCCCCGGTCACGACAAAGGATTCCCCTAACCCAGAGGAGGGTGCTAGGTATGATCGGATCCCCTCAGATCTCTCGGAGTCCCTCTATGGATAATGGTCCTTTGCATGAGAAGGGACACCAGCAGTAGGGTCTTCCAATGTCAGAACTCTAATTGCTCTATGAGTTCCACGTTAACAAATGTTCTCATGCAGACAGTCTTCACTTGAAAGAATTAGCATTTGCGAAGGTTTATCTTAAAAGTAAAGATCCTTAACATCTTCAGGTGGCAACAGCAGTTGGCATCCACCGTTCAGTTTATACCAGAGTCTGTGCTTTTTCCAACATTGCTGCAGTTCATCTCGAGAACAAGCCTTGAGGTAGGTAAGATTTGGGGAGGTAAAGGGACCTACCCAAGGTCACAGCCAGCACACAGCAAAGGGCAATTCAAACCCAGGTGGCTGAAGCCACCTGGCTTCTAATATGCTTGGCTGCTCTGAAGAAAATCATCTCCATTGTACTGATTTTCAGTATATTATAGCAGAAAATACCAATAACCTATATTGATATTCAAATGAACCGAAAAATAAAAAAAAATACTGAGTCTAACTCAGTATTATTGTAACTTAATTCCACTGAAGCTTGGAAAGGTAGTAAAATCTGGTTCCCTTCAATTAAGAAATTCTGTCCCTAAGTTTTTAAAAAATTTTACGAAATATTTGATATACACAAAAGAATATGTGTAAGTTAGTAGCAATAACTAAAAACCCTGAACACCATCAAAACACAAAAGTCAAGATGGTGGGCAAAATTCTAGAGGGGAGGCCGAGAAAAGGGCTCAAGGAGGCGCCGTGACGTCTAATAATTTCCTATACCAAATCCACCGTAAAGATAAACAGAAACTAGGCTTCTAATTAAAAAGCTACTTTACCGAAACAAAGGGAAGAAACCTTTTATAATTAATATTCATCTGTTTTGTATTTTTTTTCCTGAAAATTCTAGAAAATTGCTATCATCATGAATTCCTTTTTCTGTTAAGCCAGGTCATAAAGGCCTTCACTTTCTGTTAACTTGACCAGTGAAGGTTCTTTCTTCTTTATCTCAAAAACACTGTTGGATTAATTCATAGTTAATGAACATATTAGCAATATATTAATAACCAAATGGATGAACTGAAAGTATCCCAAGTAAAGGTATTTTATTCAAAGTATCTTGAAAAACTAGAAAATAGACAATGCAGAATTTTACCATAAGATCAAACCCTTTCTTTTCAAAGTTCCAAGGAACCTTTAATGACAAATGTTCAGAACTAAACAACACAGGCAGTAAGAATAGACATTTTCACTTTTCCAGAAGGGCCAGGCACCATTGCTGGACAATGCTAACCACCAACAGAATATACTATAGAGTATATTATACTAGAAGAAGGGTCCTAATCTCTATAGCTGATAAGCAGAGCTGGAGAAACCATCTTTGAGGTTCCTCTATCTTGGGGAGGCAGAGAAGAGGGTGCCCCTCGCTTTGCCAGGGTAAATGGATTTAGAAGCAGTTCCGGAGGCAGGTCCCAGTGTGAACAGCCAACCACGACAGGCACTGGGGCACAGGGTGAGGAGAGCAGAGCCCCTGAATGATTTAGACTTACTGAGGCTTCTTGCCTGCCTTTTTTAAGAGTTGGGGCTGACAACCACCTCTGAAAGAATCAGTGAGGAAGAAAAATTTCACAAATTGTGCTAATTAAGGAAAGGAGACAACACAAAGAAACATAATTTCTGAGATGACTGAAAGCCTAAATGGGGCCGGCCCAGTGGCTCAAGCGGTTGGAGCTCCGTGCTACTAACACCGAAGGCTGCCGGTTCGATTCCCCCGTAGGCCAGTGGGCTCTCAACCACAAGGTTGCAGGTTCGACTCCTGCAAGGGATGGTGGGCTCCGCCCCCTGCAACTAAGATTGAACACGGCACCTTAAGCTGAGCTGCCGCTGAGCTCCCAGATGGCTCAGTTGGTTGGAAAGCGTCCTCTCATCCACAAGGTTGCCAGTTCGACTCCTGCAAGGGATGGTGGGCTGCACCCCCTGCAACTAACAACGGCAACTGGACCTGGAGCTGAGCTGTGCCCTCCACAACTAAGATTGAAAGGACAACAACTTGACTTGGAAAAATTCTGGAAGTACATACTGTTCCCCAATAAAGTCCTATACCTCTTCCCCAATAAAAATCTTTAAAAAAAAAAAAAAGCCTAAATGTAAGAGCGAACATTTTACTAGCCAACGTACATTATTTTTATGACTCCAAAATCAGAAATCAGGGGGAAAAAAAGGAATGAAAAGAGAAAAGATACAGTGAACATATTTAAAAAATAAACCACACATGGAAGAAGATATCTGTAACACACAGTGGCAAAGTATTTCTATTCAGAATCTATATTTAAAAAAGCTATAAATTCATAAGAAAATGATAAACGACCCAAAAGAAAATAGGCGATTCACAACTGCTGTACAATGTCTGTACATATGCTTATACTCACAACTATAATGAAATACTATTTCACTACCAACAGATTGGCAAGACTTTGAAAATCTAAAAATACAAAACAGGGAGAAGAATGTGGAGGAATCAGAAATCTCATAAATAATTGTTGGTGATATAAAGTGGCACTTTGAAGAACAATTTGGCTTTATCTATTAAGCTGATTCTCAGCATATTTATAACCCCGTAAGTCTCACTGCGAGGTACAGACCCTAGAAAACCTTTTGCACATATTCCCAGACATAAACAAGAATGTTCCCTGTAGTAGCATTATTTGTCAGACCAGAACTCTGGAAGGAATCTAAATGCCCTTTGATCAAGAAAGCACAAATACATGTGCTATATCCGTGCCAAGGAAGATGACACGGGGGGTAAAGTAAGGCTTCTCCTATCACAGCTACATGGATAAATGTAACACTGAACGGAAATAGAAAGTTACAGAGCGGGGGCTGGCAAATTATAGTCCGTAGATTTCAACGTAATTATTACTTTTTTTTTTTTTTACATTTTTCAACGTTTGAAAACAAATCAGAAGAAGACCATTTCATCACATGTGAAAACTATATGAAATTCGAATGTCAGAGCCCATAAATAAAATCTTTTGGAACACACTCCCTGTTTCGTGTTGTTTGATCCATGCTTTATCTATGCTTTTGCAGTGGAATTTTTGCACTAAGACGCTATGACTCAGAAAGCTGAAAATATTTATTATCTTGCCCTTTACAGAAAAAGTTTGCTGACCTCTGCTCGAGCATAATGCAGATAGTAACATTTAATATATAAAATGTTAAAACATATTTAAAACACTACAAAAACATGCCGCATGTCTGTGGTTCCCAAATTTATATGCTGAGGTGCCCTGAGGCATAGCAGTGAGCTCAGAGGAGCCATGGATGTTTTAATTTTGGAAGGAAACTCGGCAACGCTTGACATCTGGTGGACCCTGCAAGTTCTGCTCGTTTGAGGTAGTTTACTGTTTCAGCATTATCACTCTGCATGCCTTTCAGTGACATCATAGGTTTTCAAAGCTAAATTTTTGGTGGTTGCTGTAGCAAAAAGCATGAATTGTGTGAAAGTCTACATGGAACAGGAATGAGGCTCGAACGGTTGAGTCGAGTGAGTCTAAGGACCGAGACGTTGTTCAGGGCCCAACGAGGACACGTCTCATTAATAAGTTGTGGTCGCTATTTAAGAACGAAGTATTATTTTTTCTTTCAGTTCATGTGCATTCTTTTTTTCCAGACAGCTACTACGTTGTTAGTAATAGGGTAGGGAGATAGAAATGAGCAGGAGGAGAGACCCAGCCCCGGTTAGAAAGCCCCTTACTGCAGCTCCTACTTGGGTCAAGACCCCTTGCAGCTGCCTCACTTAGGGCACCAATACTTTACTAGCCCAGCAGGATTCCAGGCTCACACATGCCCCTAAATCAAAGGAATGTATTATTAGAAGTGATTGAGAGAGAGAAACGGTCCTGCTTATCAGAATATACACCCTGCTTCTCAGGGCCGTTGTAATGAGCTCAGACAACCTTGAGACCAAGAAGGGAGTAGGAGACATGCCAGCTGGGAGAAGGAAAAGTATCGGAGAGAGAGAGGGTGAAATAATGGTACCCATAGAATTCAAAACTCTCACACAATGTAAAGAGAGGCTGCTTCCCTCTTTCAGGTCAGCCCGCTCCATATCTTGGAGTGAACTCACTTTTACTAATACACTTCTTGCTATTCTATACTGCAAAACTCTGTCTCTTAATTGAATTCTTTCCTTCAAGAAGACAAAGAACCGAGGCACAACGTCATTCCCTGTAAGATTAGGACAGAAATATCCATTAAGTTGATTGGACTTCGCTGAACGGAAGTGTTTCTTTGGGCTTGGGGTGCTTTGAAAAATTGCTGCGATACTGGGTGTGTCATGACCAGAGAAGGTTTGAGAATCTGTTGTCGGTCTTTTCTGGACACACACATATGTGAGAAAATTATAAACAAATGCTCAGAAATGATAATCCCCCCAAATCAGGACAGTGGCGTCCTCCAGGGAAGCAGAAAAGGGAATGCGATCAGGGAGGAATTCATGGGGACTTCAACCCTGTCTCTAATATTTTATTAAAAAAAAAAACAAAAACAAAAAACCCAAAGCACAGTGATATGTTCTGATTTTGACACAGTTGAGAGGTGTCACAATCAGAACATACCACTTATTTAATATAATAAAACACAGATGTTTTATTATATTAATCTGAATACTTTCCTGAATACTGTAGATTCAGAATATTTCACTTATTTTGTTTTTCTCAGGGGGGACAGAAGACTAGCTGATGAAAGGAGAGAGGGCTCCTTTATACTACAGGACGAGAAAGGTGAGGTGGAATAAGGGCCTGCACACAGAGTGAGGGGAGAATGAGATTAGGCACCAAGCTACAGAAGGGAAACCAGAACTCCTAGAACAACGGAAAAATAAGCTTCTCACTAGGCTTTCCTGAATAGAGCGGCTAAAAAACACTACTGGTGATTAGTGAGCACATGACCAGGGTCTCCAATAATCCTGCACTGCTCATTCTTGATTTAATTACGAAAACAATCAGTGAGAAAAAAATGGGAAGAATAACAAAAACGGAGCGTGGACTGAGATTAGTGTATCTAAATAATGCAAACAGAGTGGAATCTTGGAGAATTAAAGCTTAGAAAGCTGGACGATCACTTCACATCGATTTTTTTTTCCCGAGTGGATGAAATTATAGGACTGTGAGTTTGGTTTGGTTCTCTTCTACCAAATTGAAGGGATATTTAAAATTTCATAGCAATAGAAATGGAAACAGAGGGCAAGCCAATAACTGGGTATAGCCACCGGCAAGATTCAAAGCTGTTTGATTCAAAGGACGTGGGGTGAGGCGATCAGGGAGGAGACAGCAGTCAGAGTGTGACTTGGTAAGACAACCTTTAATTAGCAATATATTAAGGAAAAGGATCTTTTCAAGTAGTAAGAAGACAAGGAAAAAGAACCAAAAGCATTCCACCACCGTCAGCATCCATTGCCAGACATTGGCACAATATACTTATATTGGCACAAATTTTAAATGTGACCATCTGTTGTAGTCAGGTCACCTGAAACGAATTACTTTTTTAATGGGAGTGAATAGAACCAGATAAAGACAAATGTTAAAAAAATCACTACAGGCAGAAGAGGCAACCATTATCTGCACAGGGTTTGGTAACAGGAGCCCTGAGGGTGCGTCCTCTGCCACTTAGTGGCTGCGTGATGGTGGGCGTGTATCGTTACCTGGCTAAGCTTCAGTTATATCATCACTAAAATGGGGATGATAACACCCACCCCACTGAGCTGCTTAAGGATTAAGTGAGAAAGTCTATGACCAGGTCTGGAGCTCAGGAACAGCTCAGAGAACAGGAGCATCTACAATGAAAATGCAAACAAGGCTTCGCTTCCCAATCCTACCCAGCTTGTCTCAGGACAACCATGGCTAGTCATTCTGATCTTTAACCCGAATCCCGAAATGTTCGAGGCCAAGCCCAGTATGTGATTTAATCGAGCGTCAGTCTCATCTTTCTCTTCTGCCACATTGTCTGTTTACGCTCATGGACCAAGGAAGCACCGCGAGAACCCAAGTTGGGTCTGTGTAATTTTCCAGACAGCAAGGAAACTCAATTAGGCAACTTCTTGACATGCACTCTGGATGAGAGTGCTCAATGTCAAATGTGATAAAAATCGAAAGGCACCCCAGCTTCACGTAGATCACCTTAAAGAGTAAGGTTAAATAGCACACACCATCCATTAGGCCATGAGATGAAGGCCCCGTGCTTTATCTTTTATGAGTCATGAACTCCTTTTGAGAATCTAATGAGAATCGTGGAGATTTTCTCTGCTTAAAAAAAAAAAAAAAAAAAAGGACACATACTCATATAATTCTGTACTTAGTTATAGGGGTGGTAGCTGGTGACGCTCAGTTAAGAAACCACTGGCTATAAAAATGTACAAACGTAAGCTGCATTCCAGAGTGAAGGCAAGGTATTCATTCAAAACTAGAATCAAAACCAAGTGAACAGGAAATAAATTTTAAAAACTAAGGCTCACGTGTAAGTTTGAAATCCCTATAAATAGTTTTAATATGAGATAAGTTTTAAAAACCTAGGAACTCAATGTTGTTATTCTTTTCTTTCTTTCTTTTCTTTTTAAAAAATAACACAATTGGGGTTTGATGCCAAAGAAATGTTTTGCCTCTACAGCAGTTAATGAAGTTGAGTGGACTTCCCTGAGGACGGGTGACTAAAGAAGTAGAAGTAGAAATCAGTAACCACAGCACTTTCCCCCAAATTCTCATGCAGTGCTTTTCTCTAGTCGGACAAATTTCTGCAATTAATTAAATAAACTTTACTCTGTTTTAAGTCTAAATGGAGTATTGAGTCCATTATCTTGGAATAATTATTGCAGAGTAGACAAAATAATTCCTTCCTTACGTGTGTTGGGATATAATGAAAAACTAGATTAAACCAGTAGTGTGGAGAAAATCTATCCAAGAGATGCCCATCATGTCTTAAGGTTCTTAGTTAATCAATATACTTAATCTCATGAGTACATTATACTCACCACTGAGATTCTGCTTACAGGCTTGTCTCTCACACCCCATTATAAATTATTGTAGGCTCAGGAATGTGTCTTAACCATCTTTGATTCCCAGCTCCTACCATATGTTGACATACAGCAGAAGCTCAAAAAATATGTACCAAAGTAAACTATTTCAAAAACTTAAATATACTTTCAATTATTTCTTTTCTGGGTGTTACAGAGAAGTGAAATTGCTAGATCATTTGCTCTTTCAGTTTTACCCAGAAATTCGGTCAGATTGCTCTTTTTCTGTGAACATTTTCAAATCCTTTGCCCATTGTTCGGTTGGGTTATTCAGTTTTTTCTTATCAATCTGTAGTACTTAGTGGTTTGTACTCTGAAAGCTTTTCATTTGTCTATTATGTTTGCAAATGTTTTTTTCCAACCTGTCACTTGATTTTTAAACTTGTACCTTTTATCAATTTATTTTTTAATGTGACCCAAATTATCAATCTTTTTTATTGATAAGAGAGTCTCCTAAAAACAATAACTTTTCTAAGGACATAAATCCCCCCTGAGGCTTCAGACAACCCTATCCCACTGTATTTAATTACTGTAGAAGGATGTTAAAATGGAGCTGTTGGGGTTTCACTTCTGTGTAAGAACCCAAAATGGTGTCAGTTGGTCACATGGCAAAGATGACACTAGACCTAGCAGCATTGGCAAAGAAATTGAAAATAAATTTTTCAATCCTTAGCCCCACAGCCAGCCACCTTGAGGTTTCAAAAGGGTCGACAAGGTTAGAAGTCAGGAAAGGATTTCTTCAAAGTAAATGTCAGTGTGTCAAATCCCACTTCCGAGCTCCCAGTGGGAAGGATGTGCCGCTTGTTCTCCTTTTCCTTGAGCTAGTGAGTAAGGCTTTAGAAGAACCACGGGAAAGGTTCAGTAGTGTCCCTCGCTTGGGGGACACAGTGCTGGACTGGGATATAAAGAGAATTCTACAGGCTGAAATAGCCCGTGGCAGCAGAACAGAGGGTCGTGGGTGGCATAACTGTACTCCCACCGAAGGAAGGTAAGAGGCTGAAGGGATGTGGTGCCTGGAGACCAGTGGTGGAAGAAGGTGGATGGGTACCATCGAATGCCAAAGCTTCAACCTTGGAGGGGCCGGAGGCAGCCGAAGTGCAAGGTGAGGGTGGACAGAGAAGAAGCCACCCTCCCCTTCCCACTGTCAGCCAGAGACATGGGGGAAAGGAGAACCTTAATTTTGAATGACATTTGGAGTTTGATTCTAATATTAGACGGCACACACACATTTTTTATTAAAATGAGACTCTTCTTATACTGAAAGTGACTGGAGGAATGTTTTAAAAAATATTTTAGAGGAACGAGATATTAACCGGGAGTGAGAGGAATCTACCATCAATTTCCCCCAACCACAGGGAACAAACCGGCTCCACAGAGCAGGCTTGACCTGGCAATGGGGCAAAGAGCGCTGTTTCCTGATCACACCCTGTTCCCACTGTTCGTACATTGGCTTTGCTTCCAACCTTCCAACGGAGCCACAGCACCAGTATACTACCTTCCTGAGAGTTTAACAGCACGGATCGAGTCCTGTGGTATACACATATTCTCATAAGTAACTGCTGTCACATATTTCTATAGAATGGAGCATGATCTTTACACCTTAAAAGTAACATAAGAGGAAATGAAGAGTTATTTGTAGACCCATGCTCAAAATAGTATTATTCACAATCACCAAAAGGTGGAAACCACCCAAGTGTCCATCGACAGAAGAACTGATAAACCAAAATGTATATACATACGATGGAGTAGTATTCAGCCTGAAAAAGTAAGGAAATCTGAACAACATGGGTGAACCCTGAGGACACGCTAAGAGAAATAAGCCAGTCACAAAAGGACAGATACTAATATGAGGTATCTAGAATAGTCAAACTCAGAGATAGAGAGTGGAAGGGTGATTGCCAGGGGCTGGGAGGATGGCGAATGGGAGTCGTTTAATGGGTACTGCGTGTCATTGATGAAAAGAGTTCTGGATGTGATGGTGGTGATGGTTGCACAAGGTGAATGTACCGAACTGTGAACTATCAACGTACTACTGAGGTATACTTAAAAACGGTTAAGATGGTAAATTTTATGTTGCATGTATTTTACCACAGTTAAACATAAGATCATTATCTAAAAATTAAATTAAAAAAGGAAGTTGATTCATGTTCCAACAATGGGGGCAATAATAATGAGGAATGGCTAAGAATTATCGAGCTGTAGCATGAGTCAGGTACTGTGCCAGGACTTCACACACATTGTTCTCATATAATCCTCATTTAAAACTTATGAAGAAAGACCTATTAAAAACCCTATTTCACAGATACAGAAACTGAGGCACAAAAGAGTTAACTTGCCTCAAGTTATACAACTTGAAAGGAGTTTAGCCAGATACTACAACTCTAACTCTAGTCCTCTGAACCAG
Organism: Rhinolophus ferrumequinum; assembly: GCF_004115265.2. Classification (NCBI taxonomy): domain Eukaryota; kingdom Metazoa; phylum Chordata; class Mammalia; order Chiroptera; family Rhinolophidae; genus Rhinolophus; species Rhinolophus ferrumequinum. The sequence continues at coordinate 94,014,006 of NC_046286.1, read as the reverse complement.
CTGGCAGTGGACATATTTCACTGTCTCTGAATTCTCCCTCACTTTCAGCCTCTTAGTCTAAAAGAGATTATAGAAATAATTAGCACAGTCACTGACACTTGCATGGTTCTCTATGGTTTACAAAGCACATTTGATACAACACAGGTATTTTCCTTTTATCAAAAGATGAGATTGAGCCCTAGAGAAGTTAAGCAACTTGCCTAGGTCACATGACCAGTTAAAGAGTTCTGATCCCTCAGCTTTTACCTCTGGGTCCATGGCTACCCATCCACATCCAATTCCCTATCTTCCAAATTCTCATTTTTCAGATGATAAGGTCTACAGGGATATGCCCAGAGAGGCTAATGACTTGTCCAAGGTTACAAGACAGCTGGTATGTTTTATATACCTTATCAGCATATACTTTTCAAGATGCTTTGCCATGCTAACACATATTCTATAAATATACATTGACAGAGGAAGGACTGGTACAGAAGCAGAGAGCTCTGTCAGCATAAAATAGAGTGCTTTCTTCTAGAAGCTTTTATTTGTGGAGTGAATGCATTAGAACCACCACTTCACATGAGCACCCACCTATTCAGTGCCTGCCTTTATGCAGCCTCCTTGTCCATTAGCTCTACAATTATGCAGTGATCAATGGAGCAAATCCACTTAGACAGCATGTCTAGCCACTCTCATAGTGGATTTGGTACCGAAGCAGCAAAGTACATGAGAGCTATATAAAACAGACCTTTGAGAAAGGAACACATAAATCCTCATTTGATCCTGACTGAGTGTCTGGAAGGAATTCTTAAAGCAGTCTCAATAGCCTGGAATGAACTTTATAATGGTTAAGCATGAAAGTGCAGAGCTAAGTTCTTTTGTCCAGCAGAATCCTTTCTAGTAAAATAAGTACCTTCTGAGGTTGACACAAGGCTGATGATGGGTGTGAAAGAAGCAACTACTAGACTTGATGATTACAGGCACTCATGTGGTATGAATGGAAATTACCTGTCGGCCTGTGAAAATCTACCAGTGTAATCCCTCTGATGTCAAATTAAGGTGTTATTCCACGAATCCTTGTTTGTTTGTCTTTTGTTTTCTCACATCCTTAATATCATGGGTGAGATTGGGGCTGGCTCTTATTGCACAAACTCTATGGCAGTTGCCCCCTTTCTGGCTGGACTATCCAACAAAAGCTAAAGAGAAACAAGTAACACAAAGAAGAGCTTGACAGTAGCAAAAAGTTTGAAGTCCCACCAATGAAAATTTCAAGTCTACTGGCTGGCACCCCCTGCCCCGCATTAGGCCACAAAAACACACTTGGATTTGAGAAAGGGCAAAGTGACTTCATTTCAAGTTATTAGTAGTACTGTTACTGCTAAGAATGGCTAACACTGAACGAGCACTTTCTCCTGGTACATAATATACACCATTAGACAGGGGCTAGGTCTGTTTTGCCCACCACTGTACCCACAGCTCTGAGTCCCATGCCTTGTATATGGTAAGTTCTCAGTTAATATTTGCTGAATAAATAATCTCATTTAGTTTTCACAATAACCCTGTAAGGTTTAATACAATATTGGGATCGCCATTTTACAGATGAGAAAACTGAAGTTCAGAGATCATGAAAATGTGTGTAAGGTCCCTCAGCCAGCAAGTATATAAGTATAGCTTATATTCAAACCCGTATGTATTTGACATCAGAATCTATGGTTCAACTGCAGTATCAGTCACTAGTACAGCCCAGACCATAGAGCTTTTCCAATATTACAAACATCTGCGCAAGTTGGGTCTAAAAGAATACATTTTAAGTCTGTGTGGCTATCACTCTATTCCAGTCATCATCTTTAGATTTCTTTAAAGTTCTACAATAATTAAATTGGAAAGAAATGACTTACCTACAAATCCTTCTTCACCAACGAGTTTCAAGGCAATTTTATCAGCCAATACTGAAGAGTTGCCATGGGCGATGTTAGCAAAGGGACCAGCATGCACAAATACAGGCGTCCCCTATAAAAATAGAAAAACAAATTAAAAATTAAAACCCCAAAAGACAAATGGGAGATCAATTTGGGACAAAGCAGGACAGACTGCTGGGTATCTAAAGACTCACTTAAACCATTCTTCTTTTATTAATACCGCAAATTTAATGCACAAATTCTCTCAGAGAAATTTAAAACCCTGACTCTTTCTAAGGTCCAAGTTCCTTATGTTGTCTAGAACAGTGTTATTCTACATTTAATACTGAACCAAGGAGAAAAAAAACCTCTAAAAATCAGTTACTTCCTACTATAATTTTGATAAACCACTGTGTTAGCTGCCTCATTGACCATGAAATAAACCTCTTACCTTATTTCATATTAGTATGCATTATATTAAAAAAAAATGGAATTAGACCCTGATGGTCTAAGAGGCTTATTTAAATTTCTTTTCATTAAGAAATTAATCAGTTCAAGAAAAACCTAAAGCATAAAAATCAATTCAATTTGTGGTAGGCCAACTACATAAGAATACTATATTTGCAATAATAAGTAAAAATAACGTTTTTATAGTCACGATAAGCTTGTTCTTCTGATTTTTACAAATTCTGTTTAAGTCTTTCATTGTTTAATGGTCTCATGTTACAACTCTGATAACTATGACATTTTAATTCTTTTAGCAAAAATCTGACTATATATTCATTTTTAATCCCATTTCTATACCTTTTCCTTTATCAATGAGAAAAGACCATAACCCTATCTAAAAGAATTTATTCACATGCATTACAGTGTTCAGGTTTTATTCAGAGCCCAGCCGGGGCCACTGGGGTCTGTGTATACGAAGTCTTGGCTCCACCTGTGAAAATACAGGCTGCCCTTTCACTGACATGGGAGAAGGCAGGGAGTGACGCGAGGGAGGAGGGGGGCTGGAAGCCATGGAAAGTTCCCATGAACCTCGATGAGCTGTTGGCTGAACATGTTTCAAGGATGAGAAAGCCGAACAAAAGCAGGAAGAAAGGAAGTGAAAGAAAAATCATCTCAGGATGAAAAAGACAGAGTTTATCAAAGTCACTCTGTGCGTTTTCTATTTACTTTTTCTCCCAAAGTCCTCACAACAGACGATGACAGGGTCCTGAGAAGACCAATACACGTTTATGGACATGTATATATATATATGTTTAGTGTCTAGATCTATACCCATTGACCTATTTCTGATTTCTCACTTCCATCCTGAATAAACCTGTCAAGTGCTCTGAAGAAAACACTATTTAAAAGACAAAGTCTCCATCGCCCCCTAACCTTGCTAGTCCTAGAATGTGGCTGCCCTTGGTAAGCTAGCAGAGTTGGGAAAAGTTGAGTGAGGACAAGGTCACGGGCTCCCTCCCTGGGTGGGCAGCTGCCTTCACTCCTCTACGGACTGCAATCCTCACCGTGGCCATGTGTCGGAGAAGCACCGGGCACTGGTCTCCAGGGGGCACAGGTGACGGTGTGGCTGGATCAGCATAAACACATTGCTATTCCTGATCAGCAGCATTTTCATTTAAAGTTAAATCAAAGGCTATATAGTGTGTTAATTACTAAAGCGGTATTAGAGCCCTGGTTTTGGAACTCCCAGTATGGAGTTTGAATGGAAAAATTCATAGAATATCACTGAGACATTTAAACACAGACATACACATGCTCAGACACTCAGCTGATGTTTATAGCTATATGATACAGTACATAGTTAAATACTTTGTCTAAGTAATTCCATGACTAATACAAAGATAGAAAATTATCTATCATGAGTTTCGTATTTTATTTTATATGCAGAACACTTAGGAAAGCAATGTAGGAACTATCTCAGTTTCTCATGATTTCAAAGCAATGGATATTCTCCATAAGGGATTTTTCAAGCATTTCATGAGACTAATACTTCAATTATCCACTTGCTTGCCAGAGCTCTAAAAGAGCTTTGTCCAAAAAAAACTTTCTGCAATGCTGAAAATATTCTATATTTGCACCATCCAATACAATAGCCAGTGTCCAAATGAGGCTACTCAGCATTTAAAATGTAGCTAGCAAAAAAAAAATTTTTTTTAAATAAAATATGTCAATAGAAATGTAGCCGGTTATGACTGCAGAGCTGAACTGTAAATTTATTTTATATCGAAATAACCACACGTGACCATTGGCTACCACACTGGACAGCACACGCCAGCCCGTGGCTATTTCCTAACCTGGTATAATGTTAAGACCTGTCCTTGATTAAGTCTTCCACAGAGAAGTTCTCGACTGGGCTATCCATGAAAATCACCTGGAGTACCCAGGCCTTACTCTCCAGATATTCTGGTTGGTTCACTTGGTCTGGGGTGAAACCTGGCATCAATATTTTTAAATCTTTCTAAGTGATTCGGGTGTGATTTTAATCCAGGATTGAAAACTACTGATCTCCTGGCAACTCACAGCAATGCAACCCTTGATAATCCTCCATGGGCCCAACAATCAAGTGCATTCAAATGTGAACACAGAAGTGTATTCAAATCGGTGCACTAACCAGACACTTTGAGATTATTCGCTGATTTAGATTCCTAGTGCCACTGATCAGCCAGGTTAACCCAAAATGATTATTTAGGACCCACATGGCAGAGTTCATACCTGCGGGTATTTTAACTGAATGCTGTCTTTATATTTTTTTTAAACAATGCCCATCGTTTTAAAGTAATGACAAAATGGCCTACTCTTAAATGAAAAAGAGAGACAAATGTGAGTACAATAAGAATTGTTCAGGAGCTGCCCAGCCAATTAATTCATTTACTAAATGGAAACTTGACTTTTAGAATGGGGAGTATCTTAAAGGTACAAGCAATTTTTAATTTAAGAAAGATAATTATTTAAAACAATAAAGTGATTATCCCTAAAAATAATGTGTTCATTTTTGAGGGGAAAGTGTATGAAGAAGCAATGCTGCGTGTCTATGTTTTTTCTCATGCATTCAGTTATTTATTTAACAAATATGTATTTTTAGGAGCAATGTAGTAAAAATAATAAGTATTCATTTAATTATTCAACAAGTGTTTACGGAGCACCTAATATGTGTGAGGCACTTCCAGCAATTAGGGATATGGTGGTCAACAGGATGAAAAAGGTCCTGCTCTCATCCTGGTAGGAGGAGAACTACAGTAAACAAACAAGGCCATAGGAACTCTCAGATAATATTCTGTGCCATGCAGAGAATGACAAGACAGTGACATGACAGAGTGACTGGGGCTACATTTGACTGAGTGGCCCTGGAGGCCCATCTGGGGAGCTGACACTGAGCTGACATGAGACCTGAGAGAAGGGAAGGAGCCCCTGAAGATGAGGAGGTGCGTCCTGGGCAGTGATACCTGCATGGAGCAGGCCTGGGCAGGGAGAGAGAGGCAAAGATGAGGCATGAGAGGGGGCAGGGCTGGGGGCCAAATTTCTGGGCCCGACTGAGGACAAGAGTAAACCACGCGGGAACTGTAAGCAGGGGGGCCACAGGACCTGATTCAGGTTTTAGAGTCCGCTAACTGCTGAGTGAAGAAAGGTTTCAGAAGGAAAAGTGGAAAGAGTGAGGGCAGCTGGGAGGCTGCTCGGTGGGGCAGGTGGGCAGGGGAAGGAAAAGGAATCGCCAGGACGACCTCGGGGTTTTTGGGTTGAACCATTCACTGACTAGGCTTGGGGGAAGGAGCAAGTTGGAAGGAAGTAGGAGGTTGTTGTGCATCAAAGATCCAATTTTATACATAAGTTTGAAATGCCTTTTACTGGCTCTCGGTAACTATACCTACAAGTCTGACATTTCGAGGTCAAGAAATTCAGAACCAGAGTCTGGCGCTAAAACCCCAGGACACCACCGTCTCCCCAACACCCCACCCACAATCTCCCACGTGTGTCTTCCTCAACCCAACCCAGGTACTGCCTCATTTGCGCCCAAATCCTGGGCTCTCATTAGCTAGGATGAGGGAATTAGACAATTACTACATCAAAAAAGCAAGATGAGTGACTAACAAAGCGCATGAAAATATAGATATTTAGTTGAGGAAATGTAAGTTCAATGAAGACAAGAGCCGGCAAAGATATAGAGATAAAAACAACAGTCCTATCACAGTAGGGTACAGCACATTCTCCTGGAAAACATTTCTCAATGTTTTGTTTGGGAAAAACAAACCAAAAAACTTAAAAGCTAATGATTATGAGGCTAAATCAAAAAAAGGCAAAATAAATCATATCACGTAAATATGGCTACACAAGATCTGGAGGTATTAGACAGACATTGAGTTTCTAAGTTTCTACTCTGGTCAGTTAGTACTTCATCAGCCAAGATATGAATTATGTTAAAGAAGCTATGAATACACTTTTAGCCTTTTTTGGATGACCAAGGAGGAATTCTGATCCTCCTCGTGGGCTTCTATCGGCTGGACATGTTCACATGTGGGGACACACAAGCAACACAATTAACCCAAACTGCCAACAATTTCTATGAAAAGGAAACCACTTACTTCTAGGGTCTGCATCAGGTTTGGTTTTATTGCATCTTTCATCAAAACTGTCAAAGCACCTGTCACCCCCTAAAGGAGAGAGAGAGAAAAAAACCCAATTATTTAATCCCTTTCCAAATATCAATGGCATTTTTCAAAGAACTAGAACAAACAATCCTAAAATTTATGTGGAACTGCCAAAGACCCAAATAGCCAACAAAATCTTGAGAAAGAAAAACAAAGCTGGAGGTATCATGCTCCCTGATTTCAAACTATACTACAAGGCTATAACAATCAATGATTATATATAACAATCAATGTATGATACAGGCACAAAAACAGATACATAAATCAATGGAACAGAAAAGAGAGCGCAGAAATAAACACATGCTTACCTGGTCAATCTACAACAAAGGAGGCAAGAATATACAATGGGGAAAGACAGTCTCTTCAATAAATGGTGTTGGGAAAACTGGATAAATACATGTGAAAAGATAAAACTAGACCACTTTCTTACACCATATATAAAAATAAATTCAAAAAAATAAATACAGACTTAAATGTATGACCTGAAATCATAAAGCTCCTACAAGAAAACATAAGCAGTAAACTCTGTGACATTGCTCTTCACTATTTGTATATAATTTATATATATATATATATATATATATATATATATATATATATATATATATATAAGTTTTTGGATATGTCTCCTTGGTCAAGGGCAAGAAAATAAAAAATAAAAAATGGGACTACATCAAACTAAAAAGCTTTGCACAGCAGAAGAAACCATCAACAAGGCGAAAAGGCAACCTGCTGAATGGGAGAAGATATTTGCAAACGATACATCTGACAACGGGTTAATATCCAAAATACATAAACAATGCATACAGCTCAACATCAAACACAAACAATCCAATTAAAAAATGGGCAAAGAACCTGAACAGACATTTTGCCCAAAAGGACATACAGATGGCCAACAGACGAATGAAGAGATGCTCAATGTCACTAATCATCAGAGAAATGCAAATTAAAACCAAAATGAGCTATCACCTCACTCCTGTCATAATGGCTATCATTAAAAAACCAACAATCAACAACTGCTGGTGAGGATGTGAAGAAAAGGGAACCCTCCCTGGAGGGATTGTAAATTGGTACAGCCACTATGGAAAACAGTATGGAGGTTTCTCAGAAAATTAAAAATAGAACTACCTTATGACCCAGCAATTCCATTCCTGGGTATTTATCCAAAGACAACGAAAACAATATGAAAAGATATCTGAACGCCTATGTTCATAGCCAAGATATGGAAGCAACCTAGGTGTCCATAGATAGATGAATGGATAGAGAAGATGTGGTACATACACCCAATGGAATATTACTCAGCCATATAAAAGAATGAAATCTCACCATTTTCTACAACCTGGATAGACCTGAAGGGTATTATGCTAAGTGAAACAAGTCAGACAGAGAAAGACAAATACCATAATTTCACTTATATGTGGAATCTCAAAAACAAATGAACAAACAAAACAAAACAAACAAACACAGATACAGAGAACAAATTGATGTTTGCCAGAGAGGAGGTGGGTGGGAGGGTTGGGTGGAAAGGGGAAGATTAAAAAACACAAACTTTAGGTATAAAATAAGTCATGTGGATGTACTACTGTACAGCATAAGGATAGAGTCAATAATATCGTAATAACTACGTACAGCGACAGATGGTTACAAGATTTACTGTAGTTGTCACAAGGTATATAAATGTTGAATCACTGTGTTGTACACTGAAATGAATCTAATATTGTATGTCAACTATAACTAAAAATAAATTAAAAATATTTTCTCCCATGAGAAAAAAACATACTTATTTAGATTATTGACAAAAGATGATCTGTGGGTGAATTTCTTGGCCATTTCCCACCAGCCTGCCTCCTGGGTGGGCACCCCACAGGCTCCTGTCACCTCTGGGCTACATGTGACACAGCACTGCTACCTGTGTCATCTCTCCATTTGAATGGATGTCAACCACCTAAGAGTTGAAGAGTGATGGGGAAGCAACAGTCATTGCATTTCCCCCCCCCCCCCCCTGCAAAACCTCCCTTGAGGGTGTTTCAGAGGCTTGCCAGAAACAGATGTCTCAGTCCACCTAAAAGTGTTTTCTGGCAATTATGATCATTATTTTTTCATTACCAGAGATTTTACTATTGACCAAAGAAATGAGATGAAGAACTGAAACAAGGCTATTTACAGAGCAGGAATGAAGAGAGGTAAAGGGAACTGTCTAAAAGCATCCATCGTCTCATCCCACAGACAGAGAAGGCACGTAAAACACTTGCATTTGAAAGGTTTCTCATTTTCTGTGTCTCATATTATCTGTCTGCTTAGAGTGGGGCTGCCTCCCTCCAATCTCAGGAAGCCCTGGGTCAGGCTCCCTCTAAGTTCCCTTTCCTGGAAAAGAAGAGAGAAGGGAGACAACAGGATGAAGTCTAAGCACTGATGGAAAAAGTGAGCCGGAGAATGTCACAAAGGTAAGCTTTAAAAAAAAACACCCTTCCACCTTTGCTAATGATACTGGGCAAGTGTCCTTCAACAAACTAGGTTATTGGAATGCTCTAATATGAGCAAATGCATGGGAATGTAGCCATGAAAAAATAAAATAGGCAAGCCACAGATCTTAACAGATCTGGTGGTGGGATCTAGAGAATCTTCATCTCTCCAAAGTGCATTAGTTTCTCACTTTCTCCCTCCACTTCTATCACAATATTGTTTCTCTATGTGATCAATTTCTATTTTTATATTCAATCATTTCAGATTTATAAGAAAATCCAATTTATTTTCTACTTGATTGTACAGAATATACATTGCAAGAAATATAACCCACCTATTACAAATATATTAAGATATTTTACTGCGAAAGCTGCTGTCTAGAAACGGCTCAAAGAAATTAGCTCTCTTTTCATAACACAGAACATGTGGAAGAATAGTAGTTAGCCTGTTTTTCTGCACACTATTCTTGCTTATACTTCCCGGTCAAATAAACCTGGCTCAAGAAACTAAAGGAGGAAGGAAATTGGACATTTCTGTTGGATCATCTCAGGTAGGTTACCACCTCCTTGGTTTTCCGTGCCACATTTTTTGTTGCTCTTTACACAATGACTGTTACCAAACCCAACCCACGCAAAAACACTTCACCACCGAGAGCAGCTCTGAGCTGTCCTGTGCACTATAAGCTATGCGACCTGTTCCAGCCCAAGTCCACGGTGGGGAGAGCTTGGACATATCCTCCCAGGGGACATCAGAATCAATCATCTTATAAGAAACTTTCAGAGGCCATCTATTCCTTTTCTCAAATGCAATACGTAAATTTTTTTTTTGACCAAATCAAAAACAAGCTATAAAACAGTGAATGACATGAAAGGATAGATGCTCTGAAAGCCCTCCTTTAATTTTCCAGAGAGGACTAACCACTCATAGCTCCAACTCGATAAACACACTCTGCAGAGATTAGGTGCTTTTGCAAAGAACCACAAAAGATAACTAAAAAGAGCAGACTTTGAGTTTGTTCCAGAACCAAGATTTTTACCACATACAAAAATATAAGTTTAGGGATATTTGAGGGTTAAATTTCAAATTACTCCTGCCAAGTATTTATTGGTACCTAAGGTTAATAGGATACAGAAAAATATATTTATACAGACACTGTAATATGTCAGTTTAGACAGAAATGTAGTGTTTGTCAATGTTTGGAAAGCAGTACTTTTACAGCAAGTAGAATATGGGTTTTCTCTTTAAGCTTTGTATCGAGCACTCCACAGGGCTGTTGATATAAACCTATCTACTTAATTTACTTGACAAGACCGATGAGATGAGTCAGTCAGATTCGTTTCTTCTAAAGCAGCCAAAATGTAATCAAGACATGTTGGCAAAGGATTCAGATTGCATCCTAAGCTCTTGGAATTAATAAAATATTAATTTGTTTTTCTCCTTCCACAACTGGATTTTCAACCAGCAGTGTGTGTTTTAGTTCTCACTATTGTGTGTGACTCAGTATGTGGGAAGTAAGCTTAGAGTAATGGCTGTCCAATAGGCCTATGGCATACCTGCGTTCTTATAGACACGTACAAGCAAATGAAATAACCATACCACTGGTGGGGTTTAAGTTAACAGGAAAGACGGTTATTAAAAAGAACAAAACGATTAGCGTGCCAAATTAGAATAAGCACTAAAAACGGCAGCAGCGTGCCAGGATTCCATGAAAGCTTTATAAACAGCATCATTCCATTCAAAAAGGAGCTAGATATGAGTAACACTGATTAATGTGGAGACCTGCTTTTATAATGTGAAACCCAAATCTAAGGCACAAAATTAAACAAGCCAGGGTGCCCAGGGAGCAGGCTGGAGCCAAAAATGTGCCCGATTAATTTAATCTTCCCTTTCATGAGGGTGGAGCCACTTACTTCCTATTCCTTTGAAAGGTGATTTGCCCTCGATTTAAAGCAGGCATAGATCACACTTTTTAAAAAGCCCGAGGAGGCAGGAGGACGACCCCACCCCGGGGAGAGCACAGGTGAGCACTGGCGAGGATTAGGAAAAGCTTATGAAGTAAATTTCATGTGCTTTGCTTGAAGCCAATTACAAGCACATTAATAAATGCCTGTGAGAATATTATGAAGCTGTAAAACAAACAGGCTCGTGAGGGGGTAAAAAATGCGTGTGCAGAAATTCTCTGAATTCCCGTTACGCACACTGATAAGAGAAAGAAATCCTCACGCTCCTGATTACAAAAGAACAGGGACCGCGAGCGCTCTGGAGCTCCGGAGATGGACAAACTCACCAAATCCTCTGCTGTTACGGGCTGCCCACTTTCGTCACTGGCCACTACCATCCTTCCCAGCCTGTCCTTCATGTCCGTAAGGCTGTCCGTCAGGGCCAGCACAGCCATGATCTCGCTCGCCACTGCGATGTCAAACTGCGCCTGAGGGGGCAGAAGCACAGGTACCGGTCGGCTTGAGGGCCAAAGAGCTGAATTTCGGCATTTACAGTTCTTGCAGGTCTGGGGGTTCCCCTCGATGGGCTGTGCTCCAAAGCACACGTTTTCTGAGTGTCTAGAGCACGTCCATTCCTGGGCCTGGTTATCTCTGGGGCGGCCTCCTCTTCTCCATTGGCTGTGCTGAGCAGGACTCGGCCTGGCGAGGCCCCCTCACACCTGCTCAGGGCACAATGTGGTTTGCTCTGTAGCATGTTTCAGACTTGCAATTGATGATTAATGTGATTATGTATGATACTTGTCTCCACCACTGGACTCTAAGTGCCACGAAGGCAGGGGTGTTTGGGGAGGGCTCGCTTCTGAATCCCAGCTTGGAGGACTGAGTGTGAAACCCAGTGGGCACTCAGCACATATCCACTGAATAAACGGGCAGCCTGCTGACGACCTCCGCTCGTTAGTCATCAGTGTGTCAAGGTGCCTGCATTTGTCTCTCCAGTAAAGAGATGAGGAGCAGACAGTGAAAGACGGTCCTGGGGCGAGTTCCCCAGAGGGAGTAGAGCTCAACACAGCAGCGAGGACACCCTAACGCGTATGATCCTCCAAGTCAAAAGGAGACACAGAATCAGTGTTCAGCTGTCCCCGAGGACTTGGCCACATGGGATCTGGAAGTGCCCAGCAATGAATGCTGGAGAGCAACTACTTTCTGTGGCAAGTCCCTGGGCCTCTCGCTCCCAGCTCTGACTCCAGGCTGCACACAGTCCAGCAGGAACTCAAAGACACACAAGGAACACGCACTTCCTCCTGCTCCTAATTTAGCACTGGACAAACCACTTCATTATGCTCCGCTGAAATCTCTTCTTCCCAAGGGGCGTGTGAGCCTGAAAAGTTCAAGCTTACATAGAGAGAAATTAGCTATGCCCTAGTGGGATCACCTTATGAATTGTCCGTTTCCGTCACTGACAAGAAAGGAAATGAAGGAAATAAGGAGCTTTTTCTGGCTACCTCCTGAATGGAATTTCATTTAGTCATCTATTTAGTGAAAAAATATTACCTGAAAGTCAAACGCAACTATATCCAATTATTATAGTCTCAATATAATCGATTCCAAACATAAATGATTTTTCATTGTATGATATTTAGGATTCTCTATACCACCACTCCATTATAAACATTGCATATAAAAAATTACTAAGACGATTGAGCCTTTCTATATAAAATGTGGAACTAGAAGTATTCTTAAAATATTATCTGTGTAAGTAATAAGTGGAATTTATAATACATGTACAAGTTCTTCATTTGTAATCATTCCATTCTCAAAATTTGGCATCTTGCATAATACCAAAAATGAAACAAACTGAATCAATGTAAATATCATTGTTACTTGTTTTATTGACTGGATGACATACCTGTTAGAGGGCTGCTCATTTTTGTTTTGCAAATAAAATATTTCAAAATCATATAAAGGTATAAACGAAATTATTCTTATAATTTATCACAAATTCAAACAAAGGACATTCAGCAATGTTGGCAAGACTATGAATCGACATGGCTTTTCTGGAAGGTAATGTGGAAATGTACACCAACACTTGAAATCTGCATCCAATTTGACTCTGCAATTACAGATCTGGGAATTTGTCCTGAGGATATCATCCAACAAGAATACACACAAAAATGAAAACAATCCTTTTTATTTAAAAATGTGTGCATAAATATAGGATATAACCTTGGGCAAGTTACATAACATAACTACTTTTGTCTGTAAACTCAATGTACAAACTGAATGTGCTAATGTATGTAATGAGCCTACTAATACAAGGTGCATAGTAGGCATTCCAATCATAGACAATAATCTTCCCTCTCTGGTGCCTCGTTAAGGAACAAAAATATGCAGAGAAAATGTAAAAGGCCTTCCTTCTTTCCCAGTCCTCTTTCCAGAAGTAACCAGTGTCCGAAGTTGGCAAACACTTTACCAGCTTCCACTTCGTGTGTGTCTATATACACACACACACACATATATATATATATATACATATATATATGTAAAACTATATATATATAGTGTATGATGGCATTTTCCTAACATAAACCAGATTTCACTATATGTATTTTACTTCAAATGTTTTTAATGTGTAAGTTTTTTTTTTAACCTTTCCACTTCATAATTGCTATGAGAGCTCTGTGTCACCCCCCTACACATACTTTATTATTTTCAACAGCCACATGTATCTGTGGTACAGAAGGAGACACCAAAGATATGTAACTGCCCTACTGATAAACATTTGGATTGTTTCAAATTTTCACCATTATAAATAATGATGTAATTAATATCCTTATACATACGGGGTTTTTTTTCACATACGCAAATATTCCTTCTTCTATTTTTTTTTTTTTAAATCTATAATCCTGGAATTGGAAATGTTAGGTCATTTCAAATTTTAATACTAACAAACTATCATCCAAGAGACGTTACCAATCTATATGCCCACTAATCCTGTGTCTCTATTTCTTTGCATCCTCACTAACATTTAATACTTATTTATGTTTTGATAAGCTCATAGGTAAATAATACCTCATTGTTTTTTAATTTGCAGTTTCATGATTACCTGTTGGCATTGTTTTTATAAACTGCCTTTTACTTACTCTATTCATTTATTTAGCAAGTATTTATTAACACCTAGTACTGCCATGTAACAAAGTTCTATGCACTGAGAATACAGCAGTGAACAAAACAGACAAAAACCCCTGCCTTCATGAAACTCACATTTTAACAACGGGAGGCAGAAAATAAACAAGATAAGTAAGGATAGCAGGGACAGGAAAGAGGGAATTCTGGGATAGGCAGTTGCAGTTTTAAAGGTGACCAGTGAAGGTCTTACTGAGAGCAATATTTGAGTATTATTTTGGGGAAGTTCTTTTTATATTTGGCACATTAATTCTTTGTTATATACACAGAGGGTGCCCCCCAAAAATGCATACACATTTTAAGAAAGGAAAAAACTGTACTAAAATTGTAATACTCAATATATACTGCTAACAAAGGATGAATACAAGTAATGTGCATACATTTTTTTGGCACCCCTGGTATTGCAAATATTCTCTTCCAGTCTGTTACTGGTCTTTGAATGTTTTTGCATGTCATTTTTCACACTGCAGATTTTAATTTTTTCTTACGTCAAAATTATCTATTCTTTTCTTTAGCACTTCCACATGTTATATTGGTGCTGGTTCATATCTATAGCAACTACCATGGTTTTTGACCTACTCCAGCCGGCTTATTTTGTGTGTTCTATTCGGAATGGTTCACCGTTGTGGCTGCTGTCGTTCTCATTCTGCTTAGGGATTCTAGGTGGAAAATATTTTTCCTTCAGAACTCCAAATCAATTTTCCCAGTCACCATGCAATCAATGTCAGTGAGAAATCTGATGCCAATCTGAGTCTTACTCCTTTGTCACGAACTAGGGCTTTTTTCTCTCTGGCAGCCCTTTGGAAGTTTTTGGGTTTTTTTCCCTTAGTGTTCTGATGTGTCTAGGTACAACTTGTTCTTTATTCACCCTGCTCAGCACTTGTTAGTGTCTGTAGTATGAAAATTCATGTTTTCCTTCAAGTCAATAAATTCCCTTTTCATGAGCTGTGGGTTAGAACTTCCCAATGTGCGTCCCGTGGCTAACTTTTCCTTTATATTTGCTATGGCTTCCCTTTTGGTACTAGGTTCTGAGAGACAACTTTGGATTGGCCTTCCTTCTCTCACACTTAGGCCAGTTCTCTTACTCAGTCCACTAAGCGGATTTTGTTCTGACATCACAGTTGTATTTCTAAGATTTTAACTGACTTTTTTCCACAACGGCCAATTCTCACTCCTTGCTTGACGTGTCTCTCAATCCTCTGAGAATACTGACGTTATTCTTTTTAAAGACAACTTCCATCTGCTCTGCCATCGTGTTTTTCCCTTGGGCATGCGGGCTTCTTTGTTAGGTCTGGTGTCAATCTTCACGATGGGGATTTTCTTGGAGTGTGGCAGTTCTAGGCTTTGGAGCTCCTTCCTACCTGTCTGTGGACCTGATTTGTAATGACCTCGGCCTGTCTATCACCAGGGATTCGGCAGGGTAAGACATAGGAGCCGCTGCCGCTTGGCTTCCTGTCCTGCTAATCCTTAGGGTACCTATACAGGGCCACTGCTAATCCTGAGAGCGCCCTCTGTGCAAATGACAAAAGGCTGCGATTTCCTAAAAAAAAAAAAAAGTCACAATACACCGCTTTTCTTTGAACAGGACACTTTTCAATGACAGATAGGCGGCATAGTCTAGATGCAAATCAGTGACTGTGAGGTGAGGGGCACCCCAGGGATGGGTGGTACATGCCAGACACTGACCTCAGGACCACACTCAGAACCCCAGGCTGAGACACATCCATCAGCAGGATGTGAGTCAGCACACGTGTCACAGGAAAGTGCCCGTCGCCAGCTTCTTGGGAGCTGTCCCCAACAACTCACCCTGAGGGCTGTTCTGGCCTTCTCCTGTTTCTGAGATGTAGAGCTCTGAATTTACAGCCCCCCTAAAACACTTCTACCAGATGTGGGTCTGTGCTGTTCTCCATCAATTCACTTCTATCTTCCTATTTTTCAGGAGCTCCTAAAATTATATGGCAATGATTCTGATTTTCTAGCATGGATACTGACTAATTGTTTGAAATCTGTTTCTGTATGTAAGTTCCAGAATTTAGAGGGGGAGGAAAGGTACAAGGGCTTAGATTGTCTTCTTGATCCAATCCCTTTTTAATCCAAAAGATTCAAAAGATCTAAAAAATCTATTTGGTATGAGAGCTGAATACTAGAGTAAAAGTGATTCTTTTTTTCACTAAGAAAACTTAACAATGTAAAGGCTGTAAATCTAAGACTGTCTTAAAATATAGTTTATTATCGAAAAATAATAATAATTTAGAGGCCTACTGTGCCTGGCTAAAAAGTTATGAAATGGATTTATATTCCCTAAGCACCATCGCCCCACACTGGAAACCTATTAAAATGAAAGTGGACATTGTAATTTGTCTTCCATAGTCTCTGGATTTGGGTAATAAGACATTATCCTTAAAAATTCCTCAAGCTATTAAGTCAAATAACTAGGTGTTTTTCTTTGGTTGTTAAACTTGAGTAATATATCCAAGATTTTCAGTTTTTAGTTGTAATGCAGATGTAGTAATAACTGGGTGGGTTTGTAATAAAACGTTAGGATTTACATTCCAGGGACACCCTGAGTGGCTCACTGCAGAAACACAACTAAAATCACAGAAGAAAGGATAAGATAATACAGGAGACTTCCCACCTTTTGATCCTCTCTCAGTCCCGCTGAGGGATTGCAAACAAAACCTTGAGATGGTGGGAGACCCACTGGCCACTGCCGGCAGAGGAAGGAGAAAAGCAGAGAACCAGTTTCTGGGCCAGTGTAAACCAATACTAGTAAGAACAGAGCCACTCCTGTGAAAAAAAGGCCACCTACCTGCCGGGAATATCCCTTCTCTGTGTGTGCCTGCCCAATCGTTACTTTTCGTAGAAACCGGTCATTTGTATCCAATACTGAAAGAGAAAAGAACAGGTTATTCAATCAATATGTACAGCCTAGCGGCCTAGTGTGCATCTAGCTGTGTTCTGAGCGCTGGGGAAGCAGTGTCGAGCAAGAGACAAGGTCTTGCTTCCTGGGGCTGACACTGCAGGGGGAGGACACAGAGAGGGATCAAATAAACAAGAAAATGTCAGCTAATGACAAGTGCCTTAAGAAGATGAAGGCGGTGATGTGATGATGTGCGTCAGGGCGTTCGTGGGGTGGGGTACCAGTTTTGACCAGGCAGTACAGAAAAGCATCTCTGAAGCAGTGACATGTAATGCTGAAACCCGAGTCCCAAGAAGGATATTAAGTTTCTCAAAAGATTAAATATTGAACATGACCCAGCAATTCAACTTCTCGGTATAGATCCAGTAGAACAGAAAGCTGGGACTTGAACAGATAGTTGCACACCCATGCTCACAGTGGGATCATTCACGATAGCGAAAAGGAGGGAACAACCAAGTGCCCAACAGAGGAATGAATAAAAGGTGGTATATACGTATAGTGGAAGATTATACAGTCATAAAAAGGAATGAACGTTTGCTATATGCTCCAACATGGATGGACACTGGAAACATAAGGCATGATGAAGTAAGCTAGAAGGACAAATACTAGAAGATTCCACTTATAATGAGGTACCTAGAATAGGCAAATTCCTAGAGACAGAATGTAAAACAGTGGTTACCAGGGGCTGAGGGTGGGAAGGGAGTTACCGTTTAACGGGTACAGAGCTTTTCTTGGGGATGATGGAAAGGTTTTGGGTACAGATAATGGTGATGGTGTAATCATTGAAAGCCTTGTGAATGTAGTGTTTAGTGTCATTAATTACACAGTTACAAATGGCGAAAGTGACATATATATATACACATTGAAGCACAATTAAAAAGTAAAGTAGCATGGGGGGAAGGAAGAAGTTAATCATGACCCAAGCAGGCATCGATTCTCTCCATTTTTTTTATTGGCTTGTTTGAATCGCACTGATTTGCATTTTATTTGTGAAAACTAGATTTGGTTTTAGTGCAAACCAATTCGACAATGCCAGAAACAAAGCCAGAGGGACAGACGCTTCACTAATAATTTATGGGTCTTCAAATAATAAGCTGTCCACACTGACAACTTAGATGCAATTCACTGAATGTATAATACGGCACTGACAACGGTGATGGGAATTATGTATCTGGGGACTGAAAGCTTCTGTAGGATGAAAATGGTACCGTTTCTTTCACACAAAGCACGAGCAGACCTGCCCACCTTGGTTGTTCCCTGACTCAGCTGCTGCCAGTCTCCTTCTCCACATGTAAGTCTCGCTCTCGCACATTTGTACACACTCACACACTCAACACATATAAACCTTCTTTACGATTTTAAGACATAAGCAGAGTATATATACAGAGAAAGAAATGCTTCTCAATCTGATCACGAGCTAGCACTTATTCCCAAGTCCTACGTGGCAGAGTCATATAAAGTAAAAATGCTTCTTACTCTCATATGTAGTACACACAATCTTGGCACAAGATTGATGTGATCCAGTTATTGGAAGTTCAGCTGTTTTTTATTTAAAAGGGAACACAAACAAGCCAAAAATTAATGTTGGCGAGATGAACTACAATCAGTGGCACTGAAAGTCCGCCCGTGCGTGTACGGGGACCCAGCAGAGCAGGGCATCGCACCTCCACACGCTTTTGATGTACAGGGAGAGTCGTGTGACTGCGTCAGTGATACATAACAGAAGGAATGTGAAGACTAAACTCTGACACACAAGAAAGATACGAGAAAGTGACCCTAAGTGAGTGATACATAATTCCTGGCCTCCACACGATAGAACCAAAGGTGGGATGAGGAACATCTGTTCACTCCAGGAGTATCTGCTGAGGGCTAAATGTGTGCCAGGTCCCTGCTAGCTGTACAGGGATACAAAGGTGAACAAGACCCGTCTCTGAGCTAAGGCATTTACTGGCAAAGGGGGGACAAGGAGAGTATGAATGAGTGTGGAGAAATCTGTTTATTCTTTGCTCCAGATGGTCCTTTTAGTACTACAGTGCTGACTACGTCTTGAGGGACAGAGTGAGCCTAATGGCCTAGGAACCACAGCTGCTCAGGGTCTGGGGTGTACAAGGCACGCCCTCGGGGGCAGGTCCGCTAATTTGGTTTCAGGGCAAGAACTGCAATGATTCTCTGCAGGGCTGTCAGGCAACGCTGGGAACCAGGAACCTGATGACAGTTCCCTGTGTATGACTGTGACTTGTGGGCCATCGGTCTCACAGGCAACAAAGGGACACACCATCCAGAAGGGGAGAAGGGAAGACTATGAGCCCTGAGGAGTTCCAGTGCTCAGAGAGGCAGGGGCTCGTGCCCTCCTAGGAACAACAAAGCGGCTCTATGTCTACTGTTTCTTCTGCTCATGTTAAGTGTTCCTGGGATAGGCTGTCAGCTCCCCGTTCCACCCTGTTGCTATAGGCACACGAGGACTTTAAGCTTCCGATATGAGGTATAGGGTGCAAGAAACACCAGGACGACAGGACAGGGGTGACCATTAAAGATGTGACAGCCACATGGTCTGAGAAGAGGTTCTCAGCCCCACACAGTCCCTGAGTGTCCCCTCTCTAGTTACCAAATCATAATAAAAATCTAATCTCATCACAAGGGTTACAGTATTTTTCGGTCTAAGCCCATACCACCTTTAAAAAAAAAAAACAAACCCGACATCAAATGTCCTCAATTCATCTGATGAAGAGTCCCATTTCTGATATTAATTCATGAGAATAAGAGCTAAACTACTTACTAAATGTCATCCCAAACTCCTCTGGACCCAGGTGGCTTGTCTATGGCAGTAACATTTTCTTCACTTTAGTGCCCTAATTCTAGTATTTATCTGGAATACTTCTTTTAAGTTGCCACTTCCATTAAAATTGACTTGCAACCATGGAATGCTTCAGTCCATTCTGACTTCTCAGAGAGAAAACCAATCTGAACATTAGCCCGAGGTATGAGGGAATAAGTAGCCTTTCTGTCCCAAGACCCACGGGGCTGAGCCACTGCCCCTTTCTGAAGGTTGCTGTAGCTGGAACCAAAAAACAGGTGTGGAAGAATGACCACCTGTGTGAAAATTTCTCTCTTAGCATATCCACAAGCTTGGTTTGAAATACTCTAATTTCCACCTGCATGATTTTTCTTTCACAAGCTCTGAAAAAGTTTTAAAGAGTAACATAAACTCATAAATGCCTTGACTATGCGTTTTGGATATAAAGGTGTTGTAATAATTAACCTTTTCAGTTATACTTAAAAGAAAGTAGTCTTCCCAATAAAATGCTGAAAATATTCCTGTCCGTTATTAAAATGATGTTGGTCTATTCAATAATAGAGGCATGCTTAATTAAGTAAACTGTGGTTTATCCACAAAGGAATATTCTAGAGGCATTTAAAATTACCGTTACAACAAAGAGCTAACAAAATGGAACATGCATATTATGATACAAATGAAGCAGTAGGACATAAAATCTTCACATCTAAATTAGAATTGTAGTTATACACAAAATCCAGATGCACAAAAAAACCTGAAATAGTTTTATTAGTATAGGAAAATGTTTCTTATTCTTTTTAGACATTTCAAAAATCTTTATTTGTTGTTACTTTTATAATAAAAAAATATTTTTAAAAGTTTCCAAAGAGATTTTACTCTAGTTTGGGAGACAAAAACACACAGAAATACTACATCACACAACTATTATCACAAGGGCACCTACTGATTACTTGGTTGGTGCTTTAGAGATTGGAAATCACTCCCATGCTGCAATGGGCCTGTGAGAAGGGGAGACTGTAATTATTACTCCATTTTACAGAGGAAACTGAGTAAGTCGTTTGTTGAAAGTTGCATAGCTCATAAATGGAGGAGCCAAGACTCAATCTCTGCCTTTGTCTCTCCACCTCATGGTTTGTGGGAAAACATTAAATTCTTAATGAACTGTTTGAATGGATTCCCAGAAGGGAAGCATCACAAGAGTGTCTGGGCTGTGTCTGGGAGGGCACAGACAGGGAGAGGGGTGAGGACGGCTGGGCAAGGGCAGGCAGAAGGATGAAGATACGCCCATCTATCTGGAAAGCAGACAGACAGCAAAAGCGCATGGGGCCACACCACAGTGGGCCTTAGGGCAAACTATGTGGTGGCAATTTTAACCCACCCAGGATGGGAGGATGGGCAGGATTTCATCACACATGATGGAGGCTTCTGAGCAAGGAAATGACAGAATATCTCTACAATATGAACCTACTGAATTAGGGGATGAAATGAAAGCAAGAATACCTACGAAGAGGCAATGGCAATGAATCAGGCACCTGATAAAAATGGAAGTGGGTAGAAGTGGGGAGAGTGCGTAGGCAGGTCTGAGAAGCACACAGGAAGGACCAGGAACACAGACCATCTAAGCTTTCTGCAGCACCACAGGTTTCATCAAATGCTATCTGCATGTTCCTCTAAGTGTTTGTTCCCATCTCCATGTCCATCTCTGAGAGACCGAGGCCCAGAACACGTACATGGCTTGCTCAGAATCACGCAGTGTAAGTTAGAGGCGGGGTAGAGACACACACTCACGGCTCCTGACTCCACGTTTAGGGCTTTTCCTCATTGTCACACCCTTGTAGAGGGCAGTGTGGCAGAAGGGTGGCAGTGTCACGGCTAAGAGGGTGGTCAGGACGGAGACAATGGGGAGTCCCTCACATTGTATTTGAAGTGTTACAAGGTATTCTCATAAGTGGCTAGAAGCCACTAAAGTCAGAGGAAACATTTCAGCACCGAAAACACAAATTTAAGAACTTAGGAGCTAGTGGTGAGGAAATGAAAGGAAGAAATTAGGGCGGTGGGTCGAGAGGGCAGCAGGACAAATAAGGGGAGCACTTTAAGATTTTAAAAAAAAACCCAAAAAACAAAAATACAGAACAAAAAGCCAGAGAAGAGACAGAAGAGAAAATAAGTAATTTTCCTTAGAAACTGGAAGGCGTAGGAATGGATGGACCGAGCCCATACGGAGCAGTTGGTTTAAGTCGGGGCGCAGCTTTTTCTACTAATAGGAGGCAGGGCTGAGAGACAAGGATGGTGAAACAAACAAAGGGATTAGGAAACACCAGCTGCGCGGACAATAGGAGGAAATATCAGGTTGGTGCGAAAGTAACTGCGGTTTGAAAGGTTAAAAAAAAAATGGCAAAAACCGCAATTACTTTTGCACCAACCTAATAAAATTGTGCATCTGGGAAGCTGACGTAAGAGCTTCGGCTGGAACATACGTTGCTCCTGATGTTACATCGGCACCCACCTCTCTGCCACGTGATGGTGGACGGGTCAATGTTGAGACGGGAGAATTTCCTCACTTCCTCTTCTGTCAGTGTGCTCGGATCAGTCTTATTTATTCCCAGTTTCTAATGGTTGGAAAAAAATGCACTTAATTTTAGAAAGAAGAGAAAGCAAAATGTAATCAAAATGATCCCTCTTTATGTTCTCCATGACTAGGAAAGCCTTTTGAAAAAACTGAAGTTGAACTTCACGTACATTTCAGGCTAGGCCAACTCATAAATAAATGCCGAAGGCCCAATGACGCCTATAAGTGGAAGACAGTGAAATTTGTAACATATCCTTAAAATGACGGATCTGATGTCACTTATATGTGGAATCTAAAGAACAGAATAACAAGCAAACAAAACAGAAATAGACTCATAGATACAGAGAACAGATGGTTTTGAAATGGGAGGAGGGTTGGAGGATGGGTGAGAAAGATGAAGGGATTAGAAGTACAAATTGGTAGTTCCAAAATAGTCATGGGGAAGTGACATACAGTATGGGGAATATAATCAATAATGTTGTAGACTATGTAGGGTGTCAGATGGGCACTGGACTTATGGGGGGGAATATTTTATAGATTACATAAATGCCTAACCACGGCGCTGTACACCTGAAACTAAGATAAAATAATACTGTCAACTATAATTATATATATATATACACACACACACACACACACACACATATTATATATATTATGTGTATAATATACATATATATATATTTTTTTCCTCACGGGATGTGAAGTACAGCATAGGGAGTACAGTCAACGGTATTTTAACAGCTATGTACAATGTCAGAGGGGTAGTAGACTTAGTGAGGTTATCACTTTGTGAGGGATGTAAATGTTTAATCATTATGTTGTTTTGTACACCTGAAACTAATAGAAAATATTATTTAAAAAAAAGACGGATCTGAAAATCAGCGCCGTAGGCAGTACACACGCGCTCGCTGACTACGCTATCTCAGATGGAAGCTCTCAGGCCGCTCGCTCCCCATCACTGATGGCACAGTGGCCATCAGGTACTGTGCTCAGAAGGGACACACACCGTACAACTGATGCTCCAGTTCATTAGTTCTTCTTTTCAAATCCAAATACCAATAATTCAAGTAAAGTTTATGTCTATGTTTTCAAAACTAGTAATGTCTAATTCACTCAGAAAAAAAGAACATTGACACGGTTAATACATCTATTTCTGTAAAGGAAATATTCTAAGAAAGGGGGTTTTAATGAAGAACTGTAAGAAAAGAATCTCGGAAACAGAAACTCTGTATGTTGTAGCTGCTGAGGGCAGAAGACTAAGAATTAATCTTGATAAACTGACCTTAGTTCAGTATGAAGCAAGGGGGTGGATTTTTTAAAACTAATTACTACCAAGCAGTGGCTGTAAATCATACCATTCAAGTTAGTTTTTAGTCCCTGAAGAAGAGCAAGGGGAAAGCAACGTAATTAGTCAGACAAGCAGCAAATTGCACTAGAAAATGATAATATGAAAAAAAATTAAGATCGCTTCCACAATTACAATCTGAATATCTTGCTGCACCAAAAACTGAGATAGATGAATTTTCAAAGGCTTTATCTTCCTAGAAATTGAAAAAATTTCATGAAAGAGAAGGATTCCTGGAAATTCTCATTTGTTTGTTGACTAGGACTCTCTAGATCAGCAGAGCGCTCCTCTTATTTCATAGATGAAGATTATTCTGTCTCTTTAGAGTTTAACACCAAAAAGAGTATCTGAAAACCCAAATCAAACCAAGTTCAAAATTTCTGGCTTTGGCAATTTTTCTGATTTGTCTCTATGACATTTTCTTTTTAAAGAACTGTAACTGGAAACTTACTTTCAGCCGAGCAAGCTGAATTTTTGAAAATTCTCGAACACCATTCGCTAAAGGAACCAGTCGATTATACAGAGCCTAAGGACACAAAACAAAAATAAAATCCAACAAAAGTTTAAGGGCCAACCATGAACTTGGACAATTCACAGGATATGACAAAGTTCATTACATTTATAACCAAACTGTTTAGATTACAGACCCTATTAAAATTCTTGGCTAATATAAACAATGTAGCCTTAAGTTCTGTCATTTTAATAAATCTGACTAGAGCTGACATAATGCACATTGCAAAGAGTTTGCATAAATATATATTTCTTGATCTACAGCCTTATAACTATCAAATTAATATTTATCTGTATTTGGCTTCACAAACTCACTAGGAAGTTATTTTAATTGGAGGTAGTCAGGACCCTTGTAAAAGAGCCAGAAAATCCCACTTTTCCTCCAGGTCTTACGTCTATGAAGAATTAATATCTGGTACCCTGTCCCCTTCAGGTGTGTGGTTTGTCTCTCAGACTGCATGCACCTGAAGCCAACAGGGGTCCGAACTCTTTAACAGCACAAATAGGATAGCTGCATGTAATGCTAGTCTTGAAAAGCCCTCTCTCCACTCCCCTTTGTACAGAACAGAGATTAAATCTATGGGCAGAATGTAGAGGACTGGCAGACCAACTACCTTAAAAACTAAAAAGACTTGTCTCAAAGAATATTTGGCTTAGAAAGTACAACTAACACACTTCGCCCCCAAACTTGGCAGTGGTCATAACCTCATTCGAGAATCCAACCAAAGTATGGATCTGCTCCCCAAGAAATGAGGACATATAGAAATTCACAAAATGTTGAATAAAATTTCAGAGTTTACAGGCTCCAGAATTTTTTCCATGAACTCCTTACGAATCCAGGAATCCCAGGATAAGATGCCCCAAATGGACATGGAGAAATTTTTCTCACCTTATCAGTTTGAGTGTTTTCATGCAAAATCCTTGTGTCAATGGCAGCAGCCAGTAAGTTATTGGCAGCGGTGATGGCATGGATGTCCCCCGTCAAGTGAAGGTTGAACTACAAATGAAATGAAAACATCTTTCTACTTGTTTCAAGCAACTATGGCAGTATTCGAGGCCTTTCTAAATAAATAATTACACTAATTACATATCCTTATTATGCACTGAGTCCATAAAAGAGCTGAAGTCAGAAAATCAATGCCAGGGCCTACCACCTGACAATAAAGAACTCTCGAGCCCACTCTCTGTTGCAAATTCTTTCTTTCTCGGGTTAAGGGTGAAATATTCTGAAGGACTTAGTGATCGGGCCTTATTTTATTTTCCTCATTTTCATTTCCTTTTATGCATTGTTTTATGATTTAGAAAATAGTCTCATCAAATATACTTTGGAACGTGGCAGGGCATAAAACAAACAGTAACATATAGAACAATATAGAATATGACATCACTTGTTTAGGTATATAAATGTTGAATAACTACGGTGTACATCTGAAACTAGTATAGTATTGTATGTTCGCTATATTTTTAATAAAAATCTTAAAAAAATATGACAGAAAGTCTGAGAAATAGAAAATATATCACTCTCACAACTCAATTAATTCTTCTGTTTTCCTTTCAGTCCTATGTGTACACATATTTGTAGAATCAGCATACTTGTAATTTTATACCTCCTGTTTTAAAGAACTTATTCTCATGTAATAATTTTGTTTACGTATAGGTAACAATATATAGGGGCTGTATAACTGAACAGATGTACCAAAATTTTTCGGTCTCCTACGTCTGGATACTTAAGCTGCTTCCAAATTTTCAGTTTTGCAAAGAAGGCTACAATTATAAAGAACACATACAAATAGCTTTTAAAAAAATTAATTGCTAATACGCGATATATTGCCAGCAGTGTGGTTACTGGGTTAAAGGATCTTGATAATATCACCAAATTGCTTTTTGAAAGAGTTGGAATACCACCCACAAAACGCTGGCAGATCAGTTACTTCAGAAACAAAGTAATCTTTGGGCTAAAAAAATAAGTTAATTTAATAAGTTGAAAAAGTGGTGTTCTGTTTCAAGTTGCATTTCTTTCATTTCTTGGAAGGTTAAACGTTTACATTTTCTTGTTAAAATCTCATTTTGTAACAAAATATGTGATCACTAGAAAATGTAAAAAATTGCATATATATATATTTTATAATACTTATAATTTGAAATATTGAGATCATGACACCATAATAGTTTATACCTTAGATTTTACACTTAATGTTAATATTACTAGCATTTTTATATCATGAGTCTTCAAAATATAGTTAATTTAAAATCCTGTTATTAGACATTTAAGGTTTTCCCTCAATTGTTTAATGCTACAAACTGTGAAGATGAACGGTTTTCAAATTAAGTATTTGCACACACAGCCAATTTTTCCTCAGGATAAACTAAAAATGGATGTATTTGGGCCAAAGGGTATGAGTATTTTTGAGGCACGCGATACATATTTCTAACTCCCCTCCATAAAAGTATTACCAACATACATGTCCCAGCAGTGTATAAAAATGTATTTCAAAAAAGTGTCATGTCAAAACTTGGTATTATTTTTAAAAATCCAACTCTGTCAATTGGGCAAGTAAAATGATAACTGATAGTGGTTTTAATGTAGACTAATTTGATTATTAGTGAAGATAAACATCCACGGGTTCGTTAATATTTCTTTCCTGATGTTTCTGCTGAATCCTTTGCCCGTTATAGAATTAGAACGCAAGTTTTTCTTTCCAGCTGTCTATTTATACCCACTTGGATGTCTGCAGGCCCCACACAGGCCTCTTCTGATGACTGTCACATTTGCCACCAGTTCCAGCCTCCTCACATCTGTTACTACTACTCTCCCAGTCCTCCATTTCGATACATGATTCTACAGAGTTGCCCAACCCGGGATCCTGGATGTCATCCTTGAATCCTCCTCTTTTCTCACCCTCACATCTAATTCTGTAACATCAGCAAACTTGTCTCAAGTCAATGTCACCCTTTTTTCCATCTTCACTGCCACTGCCCTGGGCCAAGCCACCACCATCTTTCCCCTGGGCCACTTGCCCGGTCTCCTTACTAGGCTCCTAGCATCTACCCTGAGAGTGTATTTCAACGTGACTGCAATACCTTGGACCTGCTTAGATCTGGGCTTTAGGAAGATTTCTCAGGGCCTGAAATAAGGGATTGAAGCAAAGAGTAGAACTGATGAGACCTGGTTACTGATTAGATACAGGGAACAGGGCATAGTTATCAGGGAGCAGAGGGGTTCTCAGAGAAATAGGAATTAACCCCATTGGCCCTTTCTGTCCATTTTTCTTGGGACGCATTTTTGGTTTTTGAGTCTCAATTTTCAGAAGTGAAAAGTCCACGTTTCCTGAATTTGGCAGTATAGCAAATGACCGACAGTGATACACTCGTAGGTCTACATCCTCTCATCCAGAACCCTGCCGGCCAGCGGGGTTTCGGGATTCAGAAGTTTTTTTGGAATTCAGAAAGGTAGTGTGATGTGCACATAATTTATTTGTAAAACACCCCAAGCAGCGTCTAGGTTAGCATCCATTCATTAAAAACAGTATTTCTGCAGCAAAATATACAAATATTTCCATCAAATGGCATAGACAAAATCCACAAATAGTTCATAACAGTAAATGTCAGGTTTTGCCACCAAATGGGTCATGCAGATATTTTTGGTTTTCGGGGCCTTATTTATGACTTTGGGGTTGAGGAGAAAGGATGGTGGGCCTGTGTTTATGAGAGCACGGAAAAAAAGGTGCCGGGAAGGAAAACCAGTGACACATAACATGGGTCCCTTTGAGATCTTACCTCCTCCATGGGAATGACCTGGGCATATCCACCACCTGCAGCTCCTCCTAAACAACAGAGTAGGCACCATTTACAATGAGTCACCAAATACAGCTACACTGATGAACAGGCCCTAGGGACATGGCTCCCTGAACCCAACAAGGAGGCACACTCTCCACCCCCTACCCACCCGGATGGAATAACAACAGGCAGTGAGAAACATTAGCTGTCTATCAAAGCAGAACAGAAGGGGGAAAGTTCACACTGTGCCCAATTCTGCAATTGAAGGACTTCCGTTTCCTTGTTTAAAAAAAGGGTAAAAATAATGGAACAAATGCCATTACAGCAAATAGGGGAAATTTTTTATTAGGTTTATGAGGCTATGCTTCATCTAAACTGCATGTGCATTGAAGTATCAAAAAACTTTGTTAAAAAAACCCCATCTGACTAACTCAGACTAACACATTATGAACTTCGGTCGATTTATTTTAGATAATAGTATGTAAGAGTCATCATGCTGTTTGTCCCTCAAAATAGTAAAGTTATTGCATTAACAACTTTAATGAATAACTTTAACGTTATTACGTTAAAACTCTTTCCTAAACAATCAGGATTCTTTCCATGTCCATACCACTTTACAATTTACCCTGTTTTTTAGATGCTATCTCCTTTGGTCCTCCCAATAACCTGGTAAGCCTGGTACTATAATCCTTTTTATGGTTTTACGGATGCAGCTCAGAGAGGTTATGACTGGCTCAAGGTCACACAGCAGTAAGAGACACAGCCATGAATAAAACCTCGGCCTTCTTGCTCCAAGTCGAGTTCTCACGCCACTATATAACACATGACATGCTATGGGTTATCAGTACTTAAGGGGTCAGGAGTTTTTAATATTTGTAAGAGTAATATAAATATAATACTGCTAAAAACCTCAAAGTGCCAAGAACAAACACTAATTGCAGCAATAAATGCCGTTGTAAAGTGAGCTGGAGAAGTATTTCGTGATAATTCTGTGAAGAAAGAGTAGTGAATGTGACGGTGCCAGAAGTCAGCCCAAGCGCAGCCAAAGAGGATTCTATCACATCGCCGTCCACGGCCAGTCCCGTCTCCAGAGCTCCTCAGGCCCCCACAGCGACTCCGAATGAGACAAGACTTGTGTCCCTACTGAGGGTCTCTAACTGTTTGGATGGAAAGAACTTTCATCATGGTTGCGATGATAAAACACCAATACAATGGCAGAGTTTCAAAATCGCTTGGCAAAGTAGCTTCTGATGATAGAGAAGGCTTCTGTCTGCTCAAGGCTGGACTCCTGAGCAAGAGCCCGGGGGGGGGGGGGGGAGCGGGGGGGGCGGGCACTGCTCAGGAAACCAAGGAATCGGGTCGGGAAGGGGGGTGGCGGGGGCGGCTCCACTAAAACCCCATGGCAGTTCCCTCTGCAGGAGGACCACCTTGGGGTGACCAGAGCGCATGTGGGGAACGCATGTAGGGGTGAAATGCACTCGTTCCTCTGACAGGTTTTAACGCCACATCTGTTGATGTGTTCTTTTTAAACTTTTCTCCCACTGCAATTTTGCTCTGAAAATTATACCAGTTGTTAAATAAAGTACCTTTAACTCCGAAAGTTGGCCCTTGAGAAGGCTGCCTCAGACAGGCAAAAGAGTTGATGTTCAAGTGTGCAGTCAGTGCCTGTACAAGCCCAATTGTAACTGTGCTTTTCCCTTCTCCAAGTGGGGTGGGTGTGATCCTGATTTGGGAGAAAAGAAAGTGAATTTAATAGTATTTCGTAAACAACCTATGCAAAATAAACTTAAGGTTCCAGAACCAAATCATAGGCTATTAGGAGAACATACCATTGCAAAATCCACTTAATAATTCTATTACCTATCTTGGACCATTATAGTCTACCTTCCTACATCACACAGGCCATGCTTACGCTCAAGTCAAGATACAGACACACCTTTACCAAGAGATCAAAACAAACAAACAAACAAACAAAACCAATAAGTGATTTGGCAGTGGTCCTAATTAACATTAACTTCAAAAAATCACACAGAATCATTCATCCAAATGGTTTCTATAATTAAGTTGATGTCGTTTCTTGCTGATGGGTAATTTGGCATTTGCTCTTACAATGTGGGCACAGCACGTAACTCAATGGCCCATGAGCGAGCAAGCAACGCATGGCCCAAGCTCAGGATCAGAAGGACTCTTCACCCCCACTCACCCATCTCCTTCTAGGTACCAGTGCCCAGGGTTGCTCCCACTATGCTTGAACACAAGCAGTGATGGAAACTCATCACCTCCAGGGTTGCCCACTCATCTGCAGACAGCTTCTGCAGTTAGAAAGTTCTTTGCACTAAAGAAGAAATGTCTGCATTCCTTTAGCTTCCTGTCTCTTGCAGTCAGACCCACTAAGCCGCATCCCTTCCCATACAGCAGCCCCTCAGATATTGGGAAAGAGTACAAGTGCAAAGGTCCTCAGCGCACTACGATCACCTGTGCTCGGAGGACCTGACAGCGGGCTACAGCATCTATAAAGCCAAACATCACACCTTCATACAGAACAACATCACAGCATTATGTGATAGGACAGGCACGAATTACATTCCCAAGTAAGGTCCCATAAAAGGGTTCCAATGCTTGAACCATTGTAACAAGTTTAAAAAACTTTCCTCTGGGCTTACAATATGGTCTTCTACGAGTTAGAGGGTGAGTCAGTTGTCTATGATACTCAACCACAACAAAACTGGTGACAGAGTTTTCTGACCTATAAAATCTACTGATGTGACCACAAAGAATAAATGCCCTTAGATACATCATCCCCAACTATCTCAGACCAGCAATCACTCATTCAGCAAATATGTATTAAGTACTACTGTGTGCCAAGCCCCGGGGACACACAGACGTCCCAGTTGGATTCCGTCGCTGCCATCACAGAGCTTATGAGTGATGAGAGCTATGGCAGATAATCAGCAATTACGATGAATGTAACAAACACCAGGACAGGGGAAATGGGGCAAGTAGACAGCATTATGACAGCACATGGAAGGAGGATCTGACTAGAATTGGAACATCAGGAAAGGCTTCCTGGAGGAAGTAACATCAAAACTGAAACCTGACAAATGAATCAACATTGGCTTAATAAAACTGAGGGCGGGCTCGGAGTTGTTAACATGCTAGGCTCTGTGTTTATATATATTTGGTTAATTATTTTTTTCCCAATTTGAGAAATGAGGAAACTAAGGCACAAGGAGTTTAAGTAATTTGCCCAAGGTCACACAATTAGCAGAACTGAAAATCAATCCCAGGCTAGTCATATAACCTCACTAGGTTATTTCTATGGCTGGAAATCATTAACTGTAATTATCAATTTAAAGCATGGGCATAGGTAAAATCAGTCAGTGAGTGTGAACAGAGTAAGATCAGAACAAAACTGTTAAGAACGTCTTTTCTTAAGGAAGAGCAAGACAACAGAGCAAAAGGAAACTGAGAAAGAAAAGGCAGTAAAACCTAAGAGAAACCCTGAGGAGGAGGCAGGGCTGTGACAGAGTCTTGGAAACAAACCAAGGAAGTGTCCAGAGTCTGAAGAGTCTGAAGCCTGGTGAGGACCTAGAAGTGAGTGGTCACTGGAGTTTGCACCAGGAGGTCACTGGTAGGAAGCTGGTGAGCCAACCTGAACACAGCTCAGTGAAGGGACCTCAACCTCCTCCAGCCACACGAAACCCGGTCAACATGAAGACGCCAAGTTATATGAAGGTGTTTATGCTTTGAGCCAACTTTTTATTTTTTAGATACAACATAAATAAAAAAACGTTAAAAAGCCATAGGTATCACAATTTTCCAACAGCCGGTAAAGAAAATGTGGTATCAAACGTAAGGTGATTTAAGAACCACACTGAGCACTTCCTAGTTGCAAAGGAATAGGAGGTTTATTTAAACTGTGTACACGAAGGATTACATTCTCATTCCCAAGGATATGCTAACATAGCCGCTGGAGACGGCCAAGAGCAGACACGCCCAGAGATGACCTCCTCAGAACTTCAGCTAACCATCCAATTCTTAATTAGAAACATAGGACTGCTTCGCTTTCTGCCAACTATTACAAGTCAGGGAAATCAGAAAGTAGGAAGTATTTATTGGGAGCAATAAAAGGAAAGCTACAATAAAAACTTATTTCACATCATTTCTGCATATGGCATCAAAATGTGGTTTAATTGTTGTCCCAATATTCTTAGCCTCAGGTTCCTAATTATCAAGTTGGTTTAGAAAATAAGCACCATGTAAACCTCATTTTCTGCAAGCGTTATGAGTTTATGGAGCGAGGACTGTGATTTTTGTTCATTATTTTCCTCAACTTCTCCCAGCTGCTGGAGCTGCTCCCCCCGATATCCCACAGTACCCACTATGTGTGTATTGTATAACTTTTCAGAGGGCATCACTAGAAGCTTCCCGGCATGTCTGTCTTGCTTACCAGGCCACCAGGCGGTGAAGTACTATGCCTATTTTCCTTGAATTCCTGTCACCTGTCTAGGGCACAGATGGGTACGAAATGGTTGACAAAGGAATAACGCCTTTTCTGAGACAAATATTTATTGCCAACTACAGTAAAAATTTATTAAGTGCGCTGTGCCAATTTGGACACGATTTGAAAAAAGTTTACATTTACTCCAAGATCAAAGAGATTGCTTATGTAGGGATAAGTGATAAAACTTTGAACTGTTCTCAAAATCCAGAATCTTGTTAAATAGCATTATTGCGATTAAGTGTGGGTCTAACCGTGAACTTCAAAACTATATGCTTGGACAGCATATGAAGAACAACAGTCACGCCACGCATCTTCATAACTTAGAAGGTTTTTTAAAAAGCCTTTTATCATCTAACTATAAACTCCATAGTCCGTTTGGTTGTGTTTCCCATCACACATGACGGAGGTAAATAGTTCAAAAGTCCTGTCAGTAGTGGTTCCTTCTAAACACTTTTGTTATATTTTGCAAGTGATACAAATAAAACAAAAACTCACAGATATTTAAATAGTTAGTTACCCAATGCAGAAAAGTACAGTCTTAGAAAATTCAGTAAAGGTTATTTTTATACTGACCAAAATAATGGGTTGAAATTGAAAACAAAAACAAACAAAAAATCTAATCAGGTGTTTGGCACTGTACAGAAAAAAAAAAAGTGATGTGAATAATTTTAATTTTTCTTTAATGTGAAATCCAGTCCCTTCACAGACCAATTTGGGCTTCTCTTTCAACTGCTCTGTTCAAGCAATTCAGAGACGTTCTAGAAACTTCTGGACAGAAATCGGTAAAGGGCCAATGGAGACCGATCCTGCAACACACTCAATGCCCTACAGCTGCACTCTGAGTCAAGTTCTCAAACAAATTCCTTTTCATTAGTGTAACTGGGAAAATATGTAATACTCAAGAGCCCCTAAGATTCTTTTGGCATATTTCCCTGAACAATTCCCAATACTTTTCATTTTGTCAGGCAAGGCAAATAAAGTGATGTGTAGGTGTAAATACCATGCGATGTGTAGCTGATGAAATACAGATGATTCTGACAGAATAAGAAATTCTAAAGTTTGAAGAATGGCTTTTTAAAGCGAATTAATCTGTTCTGCATTTGGGTTATTAATAGTAGAAAAAAATTTTAATCCTGTTGTTTTCTATATTCATCCCACTGTTGATATATTTAAATTGCATTTACACATAAATTCAAATGTACAATAACAAATATATTGTTATTTAGATTTATTGAAAAAGTACTTGGGTATGAATTCTAAAGCATGGGAAAAGATTTATGTTACAGTATTCAGACAAATGGAAGGACACAAAGTGATATTTATGACACGATCTCAATGTGTAAAAAGGACAAATGCACAGATAAAATCCTGGGAGGAGACACACAAATTTTTAACCCTTCTGAGTAATAAGATATTTAGTTTCTCCTTCTTTCTACTTTTCTTTATGTTAAATGTTTATACAATGAGCCAATATTATTTTCAGAATAAAACACCTTTAAGAAAAAAATTCTCCATTGAATGGGAGGATCATTCACGTTTCTAAAGAAGTTGCAACAGTGTATATAATGGTTTGATGAGGTCACTTTACCATAACTGACTTGACCAAAAGTAAAAATATAGGGGTGATCTTTATTTCAAATGAACTTTTTGTTTCAGATTATAGATAAAATGATCTGTTTTAAACTAATCTCAAGCAGCTAGCTATTAAAAGATTAGATAACAAAGGCAGTTTACACAATTAAATATCATTTCTCGTGTTGGTGGGTAAATTTACTCCTCCCTCACAGAATACAGTGTGGTATCCTTCAAGCTCTGCTACGGATGCATACATATATCTCTAAATCCTACCCTTACAGCTTTGTTTTTTCCAATGCAGTTGAAAGGAACCGTTTAATTTTTGTTGCTTCATGTCCTTTGTGAACTAAAGGAACTTATGTCACAATTTCAGAAAAAATAACTGATATCTTGGGGTTCAATTCGTACTGGAGAATTCAGGTTTAATTTTCATTTCTGTCTACAACACGGCACCCTGGCTTCTTCAGCTCGACTGTACATATAAATGCTACGGAGAGTGCGGGGCAGTTCTCCCGGGTACAGGCCCCTGCCTGGTTGTAACCCTAGTGAGCCTGGTCACGCTCCAGCCTGTGGCTGGAGGCCAGGCTTTGACAGGATGACTTTAAGTTAAGAACCTGAGAACAATACCAGCAGAGCTTTGTTTTAGACGCATCAATTCTGTGTTCCCAGCGAAGTGCAGGGCAATGTCTAGATTTGTGTTTTTATTTCCAATACTGAGAAGCCCAAAACAGAGTAAACCACAGCCACTCCACATCAAAACTTACTGCTTGATTTTTCCTTCGTTAACTGAGAGTGCGTCCTGAGTTTTCTACCCTAAATGGTGAGAAAACCAGCAAACCTACCTACCAAGGTCACCTAAGGCTTGGAGGAAGAGAAGCACACCCATGGACAAGAGGCTGAATTTGCTTTAGAACTTCTCCACATCCAAGAGTTTGTTTATCCACTGTCAACAAACTTGCATCAAGCATTCTTCCATCAAAGCAACACTGACTAGATGTGAGCTGCAAACTCGGGGGAACCAGGAGTCCCCCCCTAGTCAGCTGGCTCCTTTTACAGATTGGCCCAGAGGGTACCTGCAGGTGGGACCAACATCTCTCAGCAAGGAGTCTTCCTGCAGCTCCGTGCGGGACTAGGTTTGGGGAGGGGAGTCCTAGGTTGGAAAGCACCCCACTAGGGTGGGGAGTCCAACTCTAAGTGAGCCTGAAGCCTGAAGGAGAAGGTTTAAGCCAAAGGCAACCAATGTGCTTCAATAAGGTACGAATTCCTCAAAACTTCAGTGCCTCTGAAAAACCCTGGCTGTCTACATCTCATATAAAATAGCAACAGAAGGAGCTGGGGGGTGGGTAAGTGGGAAGGTGGTAAAGAGAGGGAGAGGCGAGAAGAAGAAATTATTACACCATTAAACAGGTGCTACTGTGCACGACATCTTCCTTTTTTGTAGTTTTTATCTTTATTTGTAGTTTAAAAACATTGAATTCACTTCTAGGGATTTTTCCCAAGGAGACATTGGACAAACACACGAATATCTGTGCCCAAGGTTGTTAATTTTCGCACTGTTTGTATAATGGCCAAAAATGGGAAACAATTTAAGTGCCCCCCGGATAGAGAACTGGTTAAATGAATTATGGGACATCCCTATGATGTTTGCAAACCATGTTTCTGCCTCGATAGACTTGAAGCATTAGAAACATGCTGTACTGTTAGTGGCTCAGCCACGCAGTGCTTCTCAGTGTTGGGAAGACGTTGGAAAATGGAATCCAGCCTCATCCCGGACATTACCTGGGACCCCCTCCCCCAGCACCTGACGTCTCTCGGATGCAAACAGTGAAATGGTATGTTGTCATGAAAAATAACAACATGGCTCAGTATGGGCTGCCACGGAGCTAGGTGCATGACAAACTGCTGAATAATCAAATCACTGACTGGAGCGGTGCAAATGATCTCATTTATGAAGGGCTGTATCTGTGTCAAGATGGTCTCAAATGTTAACAGCTGTTTCCTCTGGGTGCTAGGATTTGGGATGTTTCACTCTTTTGTTTATACTTTCTGGTATTTCTGAAATATTTTCACCATGAGTATAATTTTTATAACCAGAAAAAGAAAGAAAGCACTTACATTAATAATTAAATATGTAAAAATAAAGTAAACTATGAGTCAAGTCCAGTTATAAATGTCTCTGCTTGTTAATAGGCTTTTGTGCCTCAAGCATTGGCCTATATATCATTAGCAAGTCCGTGCAATGATATTTCAAAACAACAAAGGAATTTATATGGTCTCTCAATGATCCCTCAGGTCACATTGAATTAATATTTGAAATCCCTTGTTTTCTATCGTTTTGTTTTTCAGTTAGTGAATATATTTCTTTTCCTAAAATGAGGAAAAAATAATAAAGAAAACACTCCTTTTCATAAAAATTGTGCATTTCTTTTAAAAAATGACGACCACAAAAGAAAATGGCCCAACGTCAATTTTGAAACACAAGAAGAGAGAAACGGTGAGTTTTTATAATCCAAATACGTCAATAAGAAATATTAAAGACATGAAGAGAATAAACAAAGTATCATGGAATCATCTGTACACTTTCCACTGAAATGTTATTTCTAAGCAGAACACACACACAAAAACCCCTGCTCAGTTCAAAATGTTTCATTTTCAATTCTTATTTTAAATTTTATCCTGAAAAACAAAATGAAAAATTGAAGGTGGAGCAAGGGTGATCAAAACACAATATGAGAAACAAAAAATAAAGTAGTGGATCAGCGACTCGTTACATTTCATACTGTGTGGAGACTAATTTGTTTTGCGTGGAAAATAAACTTACTGTCTCACATGACATGAAGGAATGCCAAGTGAAATGGACAAGATAATGTCAAATTTGCGAGTAGGATGGATTTGAAGGGTGTGATGACAGACATACACAGGGACGAGTTTGATAAATGTCTCTCTGGTAAAATAGGTTAGAAAGCAATCTTACCCAGCAACTAAGACGTATTTTCCATCTGCTCGATCCTTTAACCTTTCCAGCAGCGACAGACGTACTTTGGCTTTGCTTTTGCCATAGATTTCAATTTCATCTGCAAGCAATCCTATCTCCTTGGCAAGGACATCCACAGCTTTTGGAGTCTGTGCTCTGGAAATCTCAATATCACTGGTGGGGGGAAACACATAAGAGGCAAGAGTCTTCTCAGCTTAGGTGGTCGCTGCTAGCATGAAAAACAGCCATACGCCACGCCAACAATTAAATCAATGTGATGGCTTTGTGGTCTTTTCTCCCAAGCAGTATTTATCACAACTGCTAACAATTAATGCGCCTGAGAAAACAGTACATAGCTTTAGGGAAGCAACTCTTACAAACTCATCAAGATCCTAGAGCTCTGCCCAGGTACCAGGATAACACCTATGCTATAGGAGAGGAGGCTTTGAGTGACAATGTGCCCAAAGGTGTCCCGCAACTATAAACCCACCATCGAGTTCCACGCTTTCTACGGGTTATTGATGGACTCATTAACCATGAACAGACGGGTTATTGCATAATGCTTCCTTCTTGGGCTAGCCCCACGATCTCTTGGCTATTCAAAAATATGGAAATGCTCTTTTGTTTTATCTGGGTCCATACTTTCCCTCTTTCTTTCCTATTTCAAGTCCAAAATCATATTTCAAAATATTTTATTAATTACATAACTGTAATGGACCTAATGCCTGAAGCTCAACGTCAGGCACAGGAGATTTTAGGAGCTCTGGCGTTCTACTAGACAAATACTTTAACTATTCTATTTTCTCCTCTGGCGAGATGAGAACACCGCTGCTCATCGTACAGGAGTGCTACGAAAATCAGCATGTGCTGAACTTCTCAGAGACAGTCTTTTGGGGCTCCTGAGCACAGCCATTTTTTAAATTTTTTTATTGGGGGTTCAGGCCATCCATCCGTCTGCGTGACCATCTGTTTGAGAGTGAGACCTGGCAGGCACAAGCCAGAGAATGGGAGAGCAGGCATCAGAGGCTCAGTCTTAAGGGTTCACAGCTCAGAAGACAGTAGTCGGTTCCCTGACTGGCCCTGGACCCCTCCTTATTTGGGGGCACAGCAGTCTCTGCATTGGGTAGCAGATCACTCCCTGCTCTGGACTTTTTGTTGCTACTGTTGACAATCTACTCTGAGGCCCCATAGGACCCTATCGTCTCCTCCATGACCCCACAGGGACTGACCTTCGTGCACGGGATAACAGTGAAGCTGTCTCCAATCCCGACTTCTCAGACTTCTCGGAAGGGCACTAGAACAGCTCAGAGAGGGGAGAGGGCCCCCTGGGCCCGATGGGGGCTGGGCTGTGCCTCTGGCCAGGTTACCCCCCTCCCCCAAGCCTGCCTGCATTTTCCTTATCTCTTCTCTTCCCCTGTCCTTTTTCACTGTCCTCGCTCCTTCTCCATTTTACTTCCCTGGCTACCCCTTTTTTCTGTTTCTCTCCTGCCACAATCTCCTAAACCAAAGATCCCACTCTTGGAAAATCTCCAAGGCTTTTTTCTTCACAAGCTAAAGAGTGACACTCACATCATTTTCACTTTTTTGAGTGATTTATAAACTACTCGGCCTGCCTTGCTTTCCCCAGTGGCTCTAGAAGTTAAATTTGGTTAAGCAAGGAAAGCACTTTTTTCCCCAAAGTAGAATTCATTTTGATTTATACAAAGATTGTGGCACAGGATTTGGTAGGGTCCATCTCGATTTTCAGTTTTTAGCTCTCTATAAGTAGAATTTTCTCATTTACTTTAAAACATTAAGGTCCTATAACAATATAAGTAACTTGGAAAGTATTTTATGAACTACAGAGATTATAGAACTACAGGGATGGTATTACAAAAAAAGCATTCTTTGGAATTTATGTGTTAATGAACACAGAAGGTGACTGAGATGTTTAGTCTGTTGCAGGGGTGAAAGCAGAGCTGGGAGGGTTTCACCAGCCCAGTGGGTGTAATCGAACCACAGTGTTCAGTAAATGCGCAAGGAAACAGAGATCAAGTCTAAAAAGCAACTGGTTATCAAGCGAAAACTTAGTCAATTACTGGAAGTTTTAACTATCAACACTCAGCTCTCATCCCAACGCTGGCGATGGGATCACCTGGGGAAGCCCTGGCATTATATTATACCCGCCCTGGATGAGGGGCAAAGCCAGTTCACTGAGGTGGCAGGGCAGCCACCACAGAGGACTCATTATGAGGCTGGGGAATGCATTTATTTCTCTGGCTCAGATAGCTTATCTAACTAATTATGTTAAAAATGCTGAGACAATGTCCTCCAGTTTGTATTTCCAAATTTATACAGAGAGACTACGTAGCTTACACTTCATTAAATGCCACTCTGAAGAAAATATCCATCTGGTCTATGACAGAACATCCTGTCACATAGGAGATATCACCACGCTCTGAAGAAAGCTGAGCGCACGTCCCACATGGAGTGGTGTTTGGGCTGGTTGGCCACTTACCCCCCAAGTAGAAAGCTACATGGCCCTGAAGACCAAGATGACATATGCTGGGCATTTCTAACACTGAAAAGCATATTCCAAATATTACACTACCATAGTCTGTCAAACCTAAGATACCATTATTTCATGGACTACTAAGTAGAAGAAAACACTACCATTTAATACAAGATACAACATCGATTTCAGAAATGAAAAAATATGCACTTCAGAATTGAATGAATATGGTAAACACGTTCATTATTATTTAATTCTGGAGGACTTAAGTGACAGAAAAAAGAGTGTGGCACTCTGATTACAGAAAATGATCTACCATCAAAGCCATAATCCCACGAGTCATGCCTCCCACATAATGGATCACTCTGGATATCTAAGGCACTTTGATGAGCTGACGTCGTATAAACAAATCACCCAGATACCTTGGTACGGGGGAGAGGGGCTGCAGTTTCAGGCAGTGAAGTCTCCACCTCGTGTACTGCTGCTCACGAAGCCATCTCCTTCCACTACTGACCATATTCTTTAGGAAGGACAGAAAGGAAAACATGTCAGGAGAGTAAAAGCTGACAGGGCATGTATCTCAACTGTGAAAATATTGCTGAGGCATGTCATGCCATGAAAAGAATTACAAAGTTGCATGACAGCTCAAGGGAATATCAGGAATCATTTTATTTTCCTGTTACTTAATTTGTAGTTTTTTTCTTGAAAAGGAAAATGTGAGATACATGTCCTATTAAAATAGTTTAAGTGTTCACCTAAAGACATCAAGTACAAAGATTAAAATTATAGAGTGGATTCTTCATCTTGACTAGAAAAGAAGAATGAGGAAAATATGAAAATGCATAAATGATCAGCTTGGATGCCAAGCTTCTAAAATTTGCAACACCGTTTAAAGTATAATCCTTCTACATTGATATAAAAGAGTAAGTAAATTAAATTACTACTAAATAGTAATATAGACACACATAAGGAAATAAAATTTGGCTTTAGCTGTCACACATCCTTACATCCCATTTTGAAGTAAGTTTTAATGGTGTATTGCTACGTATGTAAGAAAGAAATGAACTAAAACTTGCTCCTTTTAAAGGTACTGGGGCAGGAATGAGTGGCTCAGTCTTCTCTGCCGCTAGTTAATGCCTTTGCTGGCAGCTGCCATCATTGTAGGCCAGGGGACCAGCAGAACTAAGAATGTTGTGTCATGGAGACCTTGGGATGTTGGGCTTTAGGTTGCAGACGTGGTGTTGGCTCAACAGGATGGCCACAAATTCTTTAATACCCCTCTCTTCAAGACGGGAGCCCAATTCCCTTCCCTGTGAATGACTGGTGGCTCACTTCTAGCAAAGAGGAAAAAAGGAAGCGGCGGTGTGTGACTTTGGAGACGAGGTCACAAAACCTGTGGCTTCCTCCTTGCTCTCTCCTTTGGATTACTCATTCTGGGGAAAGTTAGCTGCCAG
Organism: Rhinolophus ferrumequinum; assembly: GCF_004115265.2. Classification (NCBI taxonomy): domain Eukaryota; kingdom Metazoa; phylum Chordata; class Mammalia; order Chiroptera; family Rhinolophidae; genus Rhinolophus; species Rhinolophus ferrumequinum. Next base: position 93,972,975 of record NC_046286.1, on the reverse strand, counting down.
ATCATGAGCAGCCCATGAAGAAGTCCACAAGATGAGGAACAAAAGGACGCTGCCAATAGCCAATGAGGAATTAAATACACCAACAGCCATGTGAGTGCGCCATCTTGGGAGTGGGTCCTCTAGCCCCAGTCGAGCCTTCAGATGACTGCGGCACCGGCCAATATCTTGATTTCAACTGCACGAGCGACTCTGCGCCAGAACTACCCAGCTGAGCTGCTCCCACATCTCTAACCCACAGAAACTATGAGATAATATTTGTTGTTTGAAGTTGCTAAATTTGGGGGGTAATTTATTACACAGCAACATAAAAGTAATGATGGACCATGAGTTGGGTCCCTGCCCCATATTTATCATGTGGCCAAAGGCAAATAACTTAATTTTTCTAAGTTTCCATTTCCTTACCCATCAAATGGGAATAACATTGTCCTATAGGATTGCTGTGAGAATTAAATGACATATGTGTGCAAAGTATTTAACGTTACGTCTGTTAAACAAAAAAACCTGTAAAACATTAGTCACCGTTACTCAAAGCTCCAGACCCCAAATTTTTAAATAGCTGTGTCAAACCAACCTGAATCCGCAGAGCTGCAGCAAGGAGGCTCACCTCATCTTCTGCGATGAGACCGCTAAAATGTATGCTGGGAGAACCACATCCAAGCTTGCCTGTAAAAAATTTGAGGTGGGGGAATACAAAACAAAGACTTTCAGCATAATGTCTTTTATAACCAACTGCTCCTTTGAGAAAGGTGGTACATGGAATGACGTTCTCATTTTCAACCAAGGAAGTTAGGAAGTAGCACAGCCTTGGGCCACAGACTTAGACTGAATTAAAATCTTGCCTCTACCTCTTATTAGCAAATGAGATGTTGAGTGTGTTAATTAACGTTAGTAATATCAACCTCATAGAATTTTGTGACAATTCAATGAGACATGGTATGTAAACTGCTTGGCATATGTTGCGCACGACGTCTGACAATTAAGTTCGCGAACTCATCCTAGAAAAAGTGCTGCATACCTCATTGCTGGATATCACTATGGTCACCTTTGAAGTATTCCTTTGGGAAGCTATGCACCAATGCCAGCACGCAGGCCACCATTTAAAGCAATTGTGGAACTCTTTCTGAATTGGCCATCAGAACTGTCGTCGTATTACACTTAATGTCCTCAATGTCATCAAAATGTCTTCCTTTCAATATTTCCTTTATCTTTGGGTAAAGAAAGAAGTCACTGGGGGCCGATCAGGTGAGTAGGGAGGGTGTTCTGATACAGTTTTTTGTTTACTGGCTAAAAACTCCTTCACAGAAAGTGCTGTGTGAGCTGGTGCATTGTCGTGATGCAAGAGCCATGAATTGTTGGTGAAAACTTTGGGTTGTCTTTGTCTAACTTTATCACACAGCCTTTTCAGCACTTCCAAATATAATAGTAAGCTTGGTTAACTGTTTGTCCAGTTGGTACAAATTCATAATAATCCCTCTCATATAAAAAAAATGTTAGCAACATCGTTGCAACAAGTTCGTGAACTTAATCGTCACACCTCACATATTTAAACAACACATAGAAAATAAAAGCAATTTCACTCATGAATACGAAACATAAGAAGGGGGACTAACTACCTACAGGATAAGCCCTGCCAAAGTGTTATGGGAAAGATCACGCTTTCTTTGATAATTTAAAACACCCTTGTCATCAAAACAGAGAAATTTTAGAATATTAATTTTAGGAAAGACCTGGTTTTCAAAATAGAGAGGAATTTATAAGAATTCTTTTCCTTCCTTTAATTGGCACTTAAAGTTTATCAAAAGTAAACATACATGTAAAATGCTTTAGCCTACACCCTCCTTTGAAAAAAAAAGAAAATGTTTCTAATAGCGTCTCTTTTGAATTAAGAAACTGTTTTCCTCTTTTTTGGCCACTCCACTTTTAAATTATCCATTTCAAGAGAGCACAAAACACTTAAGAGTAAGTGTTTTGTGATGTACTATTGTTAAATGTATTAAGGGTATTGGAAAATCAGATCCCTCCAGTATTGTTTAAAGATTAGCCACACTTCAGTTTTATAAATCATATTTAGGCAAAAGTCAAGAGTCTAGAGAATGAGACAGATTTGTTTTGTTTTGTTTGAATCACTAGAGATTTGACCTAAAGGTCCTGTCCAACCCCTATGGAAAAGAAATATGCTTCTCTCATTCTTATCTCTATCTTTAAATGATGAAGAAATAGGAAAAAGCTACATTCTAAGAGATGGTATCAATTTATAAATGCATGTTCCCGGAACAGAATCACAAATATCCATGTGAATGAGGAATATTTCACCTATAGCATTATACAGCGAATAATTCCTCCCATAACCTCAGCTACTGCATTGCATAAAATAGAACGTGGCTAAAATCAACAATGATTTTAAAACACAACACAAAATGCACATAAACATATTTTAAAACTCATTAGAATCTTGTAGGAACCAATATTTCTCTTTTTGAAGGAACAGTTATCTGAATTTCAGTAATGCTTTTTTCCCCTTCTACTATATTCCATCCAATAAAACTAAATTTTTTTTTTTTTTTAGTGTTAAAAAATGTAAGATGGCTATCTCAAGGTTACTGGATCAGAAGTTACTGTAAATTTTTTCTGTTTACTATTCTGGATTTCACAAATTTTCAAACATGAACACTGTATTGTTTTTGTAATAGGAATCAATGCATCCTAACACTGAATTACGAGTTCTGAGCCTGGAGAATTTGAAACAACTAAGTTGGTAACTCAACGAATCAGGAATACATCCTTAATAAATTTCATGGCTCAAGAGAATTGAGCAAGGAAATCATTATCTCACTCTCGCCTGTGTAGTGGGAGGGCCCCACCCAGAGGGCTGTCTACATTTGGCCTGAGAGTCCACCAGGGGTCCCATCCTAAACCAAATGGGTCTTTTCACTTCTCACTAAACACTCCCCATTAACTCATGGTTCCTCCAGGGACAAGTCAATGAATCACTTTAAAAGATAGCCTTTCATTTATAATTTCTGCTATAATAACCAAACTTTCCACAATAAGAAAATTTAAGGCTACAGTGTTATAATGCTTTCCCTAGAAATCAGAACAGGCCTTTCTGACAGGAGCAGTTGTGAGACCACCCTGGGACTTCTGCCAGAATAAATGAAGTGGGAGGGACCAAGGCAAATTCTTTGGTCTTCTTGCCATCTCAGTTATATGGAAACATTTCAGCATTTTTTTGCAATCTGGCCAAGGGCACCCTTCTTATCACAAAAGCACTGTATGAACCCATAGACTGAACTCTAAATATTTTCTCCCCCTCTAGAAGAACAAGTTATTCCAAAAAGATTTGTGCAAAGGTTTGAAAACAGGAAGAGCTAAATATTACAATTAGTATAGATAAAACTTTCAAAAAATACTGATGATTAATTTTTAAGTTAACTATGTTAACCTCTTAGGATAAACAGTAAAATGCAATAAATGAAATTTTAGTACAATTTTTGTGACAATGCTCAAGAGTTTCGCTTGGAACTTAAAACATCTGAATTCTACCAAACAACTATGTATTACTATTTTTTAAAAGAATACAGTGTAAGAATCTTCAGAGAAAGGAATATAATTAAAATGTTAGTATTATATAAGAAGCTTTTTAAAATCACTGAAACCAAACTAAGAAGAAATTAATACAGACTTGTTTCTTCTATTGGCTTGAGCCTTTTAAAAAAGTAAAAAAGGGCCGGCCTGGTGGCTCAGGCAGTTAGAGCTACATGCTCCTAACTCTGAAGGCTGCCGGTTCGATTCCCACATGGGCCAGTGGGCTCTCAATGACAAGGTTGCTGGTTCATCTCCTCGAGTCCCCCAAGGGATGGTGGGCAGCGCCCCCTGCAACTAAAATTGAACACGGCATCTTGAGCTGAGCTGCTGCTGAGCTCACGAATGGCTCAGTTGGTTGGAGTGTGCCCTCTCTTCCACAAGGTTGCCGGTTCAACTCCCGCAAGGGATGGTGGGCTGTACCCCCTGTAACTAGCAACGGCAACTGGACCTGGAGCTGAGCTGCGCCCTCCACAACTAAGACTGAAAGGACAACAACTTGACTTGGAAAACAGTCCTGGAAGTACACACTGTTCCCCAATAAAGTCCTGTTCCCCTTCCCCAATAGAATCTTTTAAAAAAATTAAAATTAAAATTAAAATTAAAAAAAAATGAAAAAGTAAAAAAGAGTCAATATGTTGTATTGAGAACTGATTAAAATTTGAAATGAAAAACTGGCAATAATGTATCTCAGGGATAGTTCCAAAATATCTAGAATTTCCTGGAAAAAAATTAAAGAAAACTGGTAATAGATACAATGACTTTTAGAATAATTAAAGCTCAAGCGTCATAAGCAAATACTCCAAATGCACTAGGATACCGATTCAATTACACGCATGCCTAGTTTCTCTAAAGCTGCCTTCTTACATTCCCAGAATTTCATGGGACTGCTTCCTTCCTTGGGCTTGATTTTTCAAACATAAACTTACATTCTGCTAACATGAAGCCTGAAAGTTATTTTGTGTGCTGGTGGTGTGGCACCAGTGAAGTGGAGGGAGGAAGTGGACCGACATTTATTGGCAGCTACCTATGAAAGAGGCAGTGCACCTGAGGTGTGTATCTTACCATATTTATTCCCCCCGACAGCCTTGCTCCCATCTTCCCCACAAGGACAACGAAGATCAGAGAGCTTAAGTTATCTGCTTAAAATCACACAGCCTATTAGTACAATGATATTAAGAGGTCGAACAGATTAAAAACCCCTGCCATCTCTGAGTAAGATCAATGCTGATCCCAAATTCCATGTTCTTTCCACTACATTATACTCCCTTCAAATCCATAAGAGGGAAGGCTCAAATGGCCCAGGGTTCCCCAGCTCACTAGCATGAGCCCTGGGATAAACCCAGGGTTCTGCCCCCACTCCACACTAAACAGAATTATGTTCCCTTAAAGTTATGCTGTAAACTATACTGACCCACAGACTTGCTGTTTTAATACTGTTCTCTGGGCCCAAGACATAAGATCAGTTTCTTCTCCTTTGTCTCATCTGGTAATAAATAAATAAATAATCAAATAAGTATCAGGAAATAAATCCTAATACTAGGGTACAAAATGGTCTTCCATTACAAAATCCTACCTCACTTCTTTCATTTGAAATATTTTTTTTAATAATAAAAAAATTAGTTATCCTTATAGCTACAAAACTGAACACTGCCATATCCCCGTTTTAAATCTAAACAGCAGAGTCATGCCATAGGAGAGTGAACGGATCCAACAAGTTAGGGGCAATTGTTTTATGAGTATGACGTCTGGGATACCAGCCACCAGGAAAATCTCCCCAGAGATTAGGTATTCAATAAAATACCTTTACAGAATTACCTCCTCTTAAACCACAACATCCCATCTTTTGTTATGGGGGGAGGGCTGGGTAGGGAAACCCTGTACCACTAAGGTGAGTATAAAAATTTCATTATAAAACCCTGTGTTCATTCAATCACAAGTTTATTAAAAATTCTTTGGCTCTTAAGTTTAAATAAAAGCATCTTTCCTTTTTATAATGCTTGAAAAAGTCTATTCATTTGTTCAAAGGGTCAAGGTTATATGAAAAGAGGGTGGGGGAATCTTTCACCAATTTACTCGTGGATTAAATTTTCATACTAATCATGGCTGTTAAAATTAAAACTTGGACTATTGAAAAATGTAATGCTATTTATTATAAATAGTATCAACTGGAAAATGCTCATTCAGTTTATCAACACAGTAAGTTTTTATCTTTGTCTTTGCCCTGTCAGCCCTGCTTTTAAGGGGAGACACGGTTAAGGAAATGTCTGTCTAATTCTGCAACTAACTGGAACAGCAATCACAGTACAATTCTGAGCTCATGTTTATGCACTCATCCAACACTCAGTATTTACTGAGCAGTTACTATGTGTCAGGAACTATGCTGGGCTCTGGGTGTTCGAAAACAACAAGAAAACTACTACTGGACCAGATAAATTAAAAAAAAGAAACTAACTGCAGAGAGATCCAAGATGGTAGAGTAGATAAACACTGTGCCTGCTTTGTGCCATGATCAGATTAAAATTACAACTAAATTACAGAACACTCAACCTGGAGAACCACCTAAAATCTGGCTAAACAGAAGTTTTATAACTAAGCATATAAAGAAGCCATGACAAGACTGGCAGGAAGTGTGGAGAGGAGAAATAGGCCCCAAACCTCCCTGTGGTTGTTGAGAATATGGAGGGATATCTTGGCCATAGAGGTTCCCCCTGGAGGAGCGAGAGACCCCAGCCCCACACTGACCTTCCCAGTCTGGAGTACTGGTGCCGGGAAGAGGAGCCCTCCCAACACCTGGGCGTGAATAACAGTGGGGATGCTGACCATCCAGGTGGGACCATCCAGGTGGGACGGAAGGCGGGGGTGGGATGGAAGGCGGCGGGAAACCCAGGCTTCCTCTTAAAGGGCCCTCACACAGACTCACTCACTCCCAGGCACTCACCTTGGGCTCCAGCAGAGGGACAGTAACTCGGGGGGTGTTGGAGACATACAGGGGGGCGGGGGGGCAGACTGAGGGGTGTGGCTTCAAGGCGAGGGTTGGAAGACAGTTGGTATTTTCCCTGTGTGTGTGTGGGGGGGGGGGTCCTCCTCCCCTGCGCTGGCAGACAGGTGCCTTTCCTAAACTGAGCCCGCCCTCCTATGCTTACGGCCAAATCTGAATCTGATTGGTTTGTTGAGGTCCGCAGCTCTGCCCTGCTGATTCACTGGGACTCCGCCCCACCAAACTCCCCCAACGCTGGAGGCACTTTCTTGAAGAGCAGCAAGCCCTGCCTGCATTGTGCTCTTTCTTTGAAAACTATCAGAATCTGACAGACCACAGGTGGGTGGCGAGTGGCCTCGGTGTGCTTTGCTGAGTAGCTTCAGGCTCAGCACTGGCACCAAACCAGAATCTATATTAACCTGGTGACCACAATTCTTCTCACTCTAGTGACTCCCTGAAACCCTGCCTCACCCAACTTGCATACCATATGAGGCTTTATCAGGCTGAAACCTTAAAGGAGCCGGCAGGTGGCAGCAGGCTTCGGGGTGTGCTGGCTTTCTGCAGAGCTACCCCAGGCCCGGTACCGGTGGGAGACATCCTCAGTTCGCTCTCAGTTTGCAGTGTGGACTTTCCTATGCACCTCTATGGTTCGCACAGGCAGCAAACAACTGTGAATTGCTTTGTAGCTCCTACCAGGTAGTCCCCGGCTGGTCACAAGCACTGGATGACCTGGGCCTGCACCGGACCTCCTCCCAAGAGGCCCCAGAACCAACATACTTGGAGGTTGGCTTCAGACCATAGCAGAGCAGTGCATAATTAATCCCACAAGGGGCACACACGAAGGGCGGTCTCAACAGGCACCAGAGCCCACTAAGGTGAATCCTACTCAAATTCACCCTGCAAAGCAGCCTGTAAGCTGTGGATGTAGCCAAGCCCCATAGTCAATCAGCCTGAGGGTCAATCCCACCCACTCATGTGCTAATAGGAACCAAGGCTCAAATATAACAGGAGGGCACACATAACCCATCTGAGAGATACTCCTGGAGTACCACGTGACCAGGGGCACCTACTACATAAGGCCACCTGACCAAGACTGGGGGACATAGCAGATCTACCTAATACATAGAAGCAGAGAGGCAGCCAAAATGAGGAAACAAAGAAATACATCCCAAATGAAAGAACAAGAGAAAACTCAAGAAAAAGAACTAAACAAAATGGAGGTAAGCAACCTACCAGGGACAGAGTTCAAAACAATGGTTATAAGGATGCTCAAGGAACTTAGCGAGAACTTCAACAGATAGCAAGCATAAAAAAGTATTTAGAAACCATAAAAAAAAGAACCAGTCAGAAGTGAATACAATAACTGAAATGAAGAATACACTAGAAGTAATCACCAGCAGACTAGAAGTAGAGAATTGAATCACTGATTTGAAAGACAAGGTAGCAGAAAACATCCAATCAGAAGAGCAAAACGAAAAAAAGAATTAAAAAAATGAGGATCGTTTAAGAGACCACTGGGACGACATCAAGTGTGATAACATTCACATCATAGGGGTACCAGAGGAAGAGAGAGAAAGCAAAGGATTGAGAATCTATTTGAAGAAATAATGACTGAAAACCTTCCTAACCTGGCAAAGGAAATAGACATACAAGTCCAAGAAGCACAGAGAGTCCCAAACAAGATGAACCCAAACCGGCCCACACCAAGACACCTCATAATTAGAATGGCAAAGGTTAAAGACAAAGAGAGAATCCAAAAAGCAGTAAGAGAAAGGCAACTAGTAACTTATTAGGAAGCTCTCACAAGATTGTCAATTGATTTCTCAACAGAAACTTTGCAGGCCACAGGGACTGGAAGAAAATGTCCAACGAGATGGAAAGCAAGGACCTATATACAACCAAGGGTTCTCTACCCAGGAAACTATCTTTCAGAATTGAAGGACAGATAAAGAGCTTCCCAGACAAGAAAAAGCTAAAGGTGTTCATCATCACCAAGGAATGTTAGAGGGACCTTTTAAGATGGGGGGAAAAAAAAGATGAAAATTATGAATAATAAAATGGCAATAGCTACGGATCTATCAGCAATTACTTTCAATGTAAATGGCTTAAATGTTCCAATCAAAAGACATAGGGTGGCTGAATGGATAAGAAACAAGACCCTTACATATGCTGCCTACAAGAGAATCACTTCAGATTGAAAGATACACACAGACTGAAAGTAAAGGGATGGAAAAAGACATTTCATAAAAATGGAAATGAAAAAAACAACAACAAAAAAAGCTAGAGTAGCAATACTTATACCAGACAAAATAGACTTTAAAACATAGGCTGTAATAAGTGACAAAGAAAGACCTAGTAATCCCACTTTTGGGTATTTATCCAAAGAAACACAAACGCTACTTCAAGGGTACATGTGCATCCATATGTTCATTGCAGCACTGTTTACAATGGCCAAGATGTGGAGGCAGCCTGGGTGTCTGTCAATGGATGAATGGATAAAGAGGAGGTGGTACATATATACAATGGAATACTGCTCAGCCATGGAAGGAAATGGATTCTTGCCATCTGTGGCAACATGGATGGACCCGGAGGGTATTGTGCTGAATGGAGTATGTCAGATAGACAAAGACAGATGCGATGTGATCTCACTTATATGTGGAATCTAAAAAACAAAATAAACAAACAAAACAGAAACAAACTCATGGATACAGAGAACATTTTGATGGTTGCTAGAGGGAAGGGGTTTGGGGGGCAGCGTAAAAAAAGGGAAGGGAGGGGCAGCCAGTTAGCTCAGTTGGTTCAAGCATGGTGCTTTTATCAACAAGGTTGCTGTTTCGATCCCCACATGGGCCACTGTGAGCTGCGCCTCCACAACTAGATTGAAACAACTACTTAACTTGGAGCTGATGGGTCGTGGAAAAACACACTTAAATAAATACAAGTTAAAAAAAAGGGGGGGAAGGGATTAAGTACAAATTGGTTATTACACAGTAATCATGGGGATGTAGGGTATAGTATAAGGAATATAGTCAATAATATTGCAATAATTATGTACAGTGTCAGATGGGTACTAGATTTGTTGGGGTGATAGATGGGAATTGGGGGACAGGGTGAGAAAGGTGAAGGGATTAAGAAGTACAAATTGGCAGTTACGAAGCAGTCACAGGGATGTAAAGTACAGCATAGAGAATACGAGTTATAGTCGACAATATGTTAATAACTATGTATAGTGCCAGGTGAGTACTAGACTAGTCTGGGGGATCACTTCTTAAATTATACAAATGTCTAACCACTATGCTGTACACCTGAAATTCACCTAAAATAATATTGACTGTCAACTATAATTGAAAAAGTAAAAAAGGGAGGAAAAGGTGAAGGGGAATAAGAGGTTCAAATTTTCCGGTATAAAACAAGTAAGTCATGGGGATGTGATGTACAGAATAGGGAATATAGTCAATAATATTGTGATAACGTGGTACGGTGTCAGATGGTTGCTGGGCTTATCATGGTGATTCCTTCTTTATATATATAAATGTTAAATAACTATGGTGTATACCTGAAAGTATTTTTTTTTAATTAAATTTATTGGGGTGACAATGGTTAGTAAAATTACATAGGTTTCAAGTGTACAATTCTGTAATACATCATCTATATATCGCATTGCGTGTTCACCACCCAGAATCAGTTCTCCTCCCATCACCATATACAACTTATAATATTGTATATTAGCTGCATTGTTAATAAAAATCATTAAAAAAAAAAAAAAGAAAAACCTAACTGAATCAGTCTATACACAGAATGGATAAATGAAAACATAATGCCTTGGTCTTCACGCCCCCAACCCACCCCCTGCTCCGCCAACAGAATCACTACATTGAAATTTAATGATTTAAAGAATGCCTTAAAAAATAAAAATAAAAATAAATTTCTTGTCCTAACAAGAAATTTATTAAAAATAAGGCACAGTTTCAGTACTAAAATATGCCACCTTCCTATAATCATAGGACTCAAAGGGATTACAAAAGGACGGGGAAGTAGATTCCCCTATCTCTAGCCAGGATTGTGCCCAAATTGTCCTAAATATATAAACTCAAACAGCAAGCAAATATTATAGCAAGGAAACATTCATTTAAAAAATATGTCATAACTGACTTTCCTAGTCTAACTAAGATTCTGAGCCACGTCCACCATTTATGGGTTAGGTATTGATTTTTTTCAGGCCAAAAAATTACATCCAGAAGCTACATTTATTTCTAAGAAGTTATTTGGAGCGTGCCCTCTATTTGCTAACAAGAGCCATTAATCCCACATTCACATTATATTGCATTTAACTGCTTCATTCATCGATGTGCTCTTCACCCAAGAGTTGAGTACACGAGCACTCTGTCAAATTCCGGAGCATGTTCCCTTGTACTCTGCAATCCAGCCCACACCGTTCAGCCCCAAGGGTAAGTTTTTAATCTGATTGATCAATTCTGGGAGGAGCTGTATTTCCTAGAGAGGACGGTCCAATATTTCTTTAAAGAAAGAGTTATATGAATTTCAAGAATGCTTTTCGCATATTATTTTCGTTTCCTTCTAGAATATCCCGTACAACTAAGTTGAATATTTTTTTTTTTAATGAAAAAAACAAAATGGTTCTCTAGAGGTGACTAGATCAGAAGTTATTTTTATTTCCTTCTGGATATTATTCTCAATTTTACTCTCTTTTGTGGTCTTGCCCAGAAGGTTTCAAGATCTAGAAATCCACTATGGTACGGGCAGAGGTGAAAGGGGGCAGAGGCCTCTACCGACTTTGGTCCTCGTTCTGATCAGCTTTGGGGATAAAAATGCTGCCCTCCAGGCCAGCTTGGAATAGGCCTCCTCTCCAAGCTGAAATGGGAGACCACAGGTAATGAGGAAGGAGGGTTTCTTTGCCACCATTTGCCAGTATCTCTTGAATACACACATTACTCGGGGACTTGAGGAGCTGTGCTGGGTGTGTTCCAAAGCTTTCTTTGCCTCAGTGTGAATGATTAAGGGGTGCCCCCTGTGGGCTTGCTCCTACTGGCCCCCAGCTGGGTACCCTGGTGCTGACACAGATAGCTTGAGCTACCCTAATGCTGGGCCTGTTGTGGCCTGAGACACTCCTGGATCCCTTGGCAAAATACCATCAACTATCAGCAGCAAACCTAACACGACCTCTGTTTCTAATGGTGACTTTCACACTGTTCTGAGGTGCCTTTGGAGGGGGCGGTTAGTACAAGGTGAAATCAGGGTGACACGAGGGATGCATTTCCCATCCCTCCCGGCAACTTTGTTTTCATCTGCTTTTACATGTAGAAGTTCAGCTGAGATTTCTCTGAAGGACAGGATTCTGTTGCTTTTTAAAAGACTCGGCACAAGTAGGAATTATCTACTTTAGACAGCCACCAACCTGATGGCTCAATGCTAGAGGCCAGCAAGGAAGGAGGAAGCAGCAGCTACTGCAGTTGGCATCTTAGCTTCTCTTTGCTGGACAACATGGTTCCCATGTGAGTAACCCAAGAGGTAGGCACATCAACATTCCAGTTTCCTATCCCGAGTACATATGTTGGCAATGACAACATTTCAGGAACATACTCTTTAGAATAAGATTAACATTTCTCATAATAACAACACCTCTTTTTATCAGCAACCCAGCACCAATTGTAACCCATTTACCTGATAGGATGTCATGGGAACAGTTGAGAACAGTAGTTCCTGGTTGTATCCAAGAAAGAGGAATATCTTCTGGCTTGGGCGAGCCTAAGACCACAATGTCAGCCTCGTGAAGCTAGAGAGAAAAAGAAAAACAGCTCACACCTTTTAATCTGTAGCGTCAAGACGTGACTAACAACCAATGTCAAGGGACTTTAGTGTAATAGACAAGCATAGTTGCAGAGTTTCGGCCCACAGCGAAGACTCGGACAGAATCACATGTACCAATGTAGCACGTATCAGTACTAACAACGTGTTTATCATATCCAAGAAAGAAAAGGAGACTTTAGAATTTTTTTCAGGGTGTACTCACTTCAACACATGGACTAGGTGTGGAATTATCATTTATATGTTTTCACCACTAACTGCAATGTCAAGCAAAGGGATGGCGCAAAGAAAAGTCTGCTAATGGAAAGGGGACCCCGAAAGATACACCGGGTAGGTGGCATCCTGATTCACACCGTGGCTTAGGAGGAAAATAGGGGTTGTTATGTGAAGCCAGTTGCAGATCTGACCAGCGAGGGGGACTGCTGGCCCGTCCAACTGCACAATCAAAATTAGAGCCATATGCGACTCTTACTAGATCTATGGAAGGATTTTCAAGAGCTCGAGAAAGAATCTCACTTTCCTTGAGGCTCTGGTCAGTCTCCTGCCAAACTGCCTCTTTTTCTTTTTTTTTTTTTTTTGAGAAAAAGGAAGACTGCAACCACTACTACAAAACACATTCATCACGTCCGTCCTGTTCAGATTTTGACAACACAGCGCTGGTGGGACGTGTCTGGTGGGAAGGTTATGTCTAGAGATAGGGTAAGAGGTTGGCTCTGAGCTGAACCAAAGAATGACCACCTGTCCCTGTACCAACTAAGCAGCTGATGATCTCCAACTGGGTCCATGTGTGGAGGGACAGAGGCAAAGAAGAAATCTTAGACCCTTGGAGAAAAGGGGCTGCCACTGCACATGTCCACTCGGTGCTCTCAATTATTATCTCACTGCATATCCCAAATCTGTGAGGGAGGTGTTACTATACCCATTTAATAGACAAGGAAACTGAGGCTCGGTGATTGTAATAGCTCTATGCTATGTCCTGTTTCCCCTAGTGGACCCAGTCTTGGAATACTCTATGAGGTAGAAAGAGAGGGGAGGTCCCATCCTCTCCTCTCCAACACTGGTGGCCAACACTGCTCTTTCCACAGACTTCCAAGCCCTGCAGACTCTTCAGAATCAAACAGAGGAGCAGAAAGTATAAAAACTCAAAAACACCCCCACTGCCATTCCCACCAGCCAACTACCCGGTAAACAAACATGCTCCATGCCTCCTCGTCCGTTCTCAGTGTGGACAGGCTGATTGCTGAACATCTCAGGGAGGAACTAAGCCAGCTGCTCAGCCCTCTCAGGTGTGACAGTTTCAGCGAGAGGCTGCGTCAGCTAAAGTCTCTTAGGCATCTTGGGACAAGAGGTGGCAGTGAGGGGAAGCACCCATGACCGTCCCACCTGGTGTAGGAACAAAAAAGCCAAGTTCCCCTGATAGAGGAGGGGCACGGTAACAATGCAAATGTGTGTCTTCTCAAAGAGCCAACCTTTGAAAGTTAACATCCCAGAAACAGCTGGTCAATTTGATCATGCAAACAGGACCAAGTGAACTGACATCATTGAGTGCCACCACCCATGAGCCAAACAGTGCTTGTTGCTTTGCAGTCCCGTATTTTACTAAGGTACAGGAAGAAGATGAATTCATTGAAATGGTATCTCAGTGAATCGACGGTATGACTCACATTAAAAAGACAAGTCCCTACTAAAAGAACCATTCTTTTTTTATGCCACAACACTGTGAAACTGCACTTGATCTTGGCCAAAAGCCCAAGAAGCGATCACACTGTGAAACTGAATTAAGACGTGTATACCCAATATTACTAACAATCTAGAGATATTTTTGAAGAATTGTGTTAATGCCACATTATGTTTCCTACAGATAGATTTAAAAAGCAGCTTGACTTTTGGGTGATGTTATATTTTGGGGAATAAAGTGTTCTTGAGGAAAGAGGATTTTACACACCTGAATAGGAAAATGCATTTTTTCATTTACCTATACCACTGCAAATATTCAACTACAGTAAGCCTCAAGAGAAACACAAACGTTTAATGCTTGCTGAAAATGATCAGTAGACAAGAAAAGCCATTGTGTTTTTCTGCACAATAGCAGCAAGAACAGAACATGTTAAAACATCTATAAAAAGTTAATACGTAGAAGACTGAAATATTCATTTTGGAAAAGGGCAAGAATCACAGGTTCACACAAGTCCCCTAAGAAGACCTAGTTTCCTACACGTGGTGTCTCTGATACAACCTGTTCTTTTCATTATCTATAAATCTCGAAAGCTCATTCTGACCCCTCAACTCTGGACCTAAATACAACTCCAAAGTGAGCTGTGCTAATAAGCAACTGGGGGACAGTTAATCCCACAGAGAAAAGACAAAAATCTCTTCCCTTAGCAATGATCACATCATAGCTGTTAATTCTTTTTGGAAGGGAAAAGTGCTAGATGCTTAAATCAATAAATAACCTCCTGAGGACCAGGGAAGATTTTTTTGAGCTAAAATTCAAGGAGAATTATCGTCTCACTGGCAGTTTCTACTTTCCTCCTCCCAAATGGGAAAGACCTTGGCCAGAGCCTGGCTTGAAACTTTACCTCATAACAAAATATTGCTTTCTCTGCTGAGACCTGAGTGGAAGCAGCTTAAAGAAACCGCCCATTCCCCAGGCAGAAGACCAAATGTTAAAACAATACCAAGACACAGATATGCAGACATTTATTGTGGAGATACGGGAGTACTGTAGAGTTTAGATAACATGAAAAATGTTTTTCTCTAACTCACTGATTTTTAAGGGGGGTGGGGACAAGTGTCAAAACATGAAGAGGGGAGCGAGGAAAGATGTGATTTGCATCATAATTTTGTATCTAGCAAACAAAATGCATTTTAAAATTGAAACTACAGAAAAGTATAGTCAGCCTCACCGTCTCGGCTAGAAGACAGAATTCATCTTCTGTTATCAGTGTGTTTCGAGAAGGGACATTTGAGAATCTCAGCTATGAGATTTGTATATACTGTATACCAAAAGCTGAATAGGTTAAAAAAAAAAAAAGTTGAGGGATATTATTGAAGAATTGTGCTTTACATTACCTGAGACCTATGAAACCTGTTTCTATATCCTTCAAAAGTTCCTTCAACACAGTTCAGAAAACCAAGTTCAAAATGAAGAACAGTACTTAAAAAAAAAAAAAATCAACAGGTGCTTTCTCCAGCAAAGACTCGCTTCTAAAATTACAATCATTACAGAGAAGAAAAGAGATCCAGGCTTCTTTAGTGAACACACTTTCACCTGCCATCTCTCGAGTGCTCCTCAGGGCAGACAGAGGTTGCTGAGGATTCAGAACTGAAAGTCCCAGTCTAAAGTTTAGAGCTGGAATCTTCAATACGGAGGAGCACGGGGCAAACAACTGAGAAAAGAAACAAACACTCGAATTCTCCTTGTTTTGCCCATGCAGTGTGGAAAGGAGATTTTATTAGTATTTAACCTCTAGATTGACACCAGCCAGCATTCTTGATCAGTCCCTGTATGTTGGCTGGCAGCTGTCACACACAGAAAGTGCGGAGGGTTCCGAAGGGAGGGAGGTGGCCCCTTACTTGGTCTTCCACTTTCAGCTAATGGGGACACCATGTGGTTTCTGCGAGCCCAGTTAAGTGGCTTTATGGATGACATTATATTCCACAGAAGGTTCTTCACAGTACGTTAGAGTGACAGGGAGTATCTGGGATATCTGTTTCCTGACTATCTCACGGCAAAGTCCTAAACAAAGTTAGGTGTTTTTTTTTGTGTTTTTTTTTTTTATGAAAGGTCACTTTTCTTTCCGTAAGTGTCAAATGTCCAAATTTGCTGAGCTTTTCTTGATTAACAGGAAAGTAGCTGTTAGACTGGGTTACTTTCTTTGCCCTCCCACCATCAGACATGTTTTAGGAAGATTCCTCTGAAAGCTGGGTGGAGAACCGGGTCGGAGTGGGTGACAAGGAAAGCCCAATACTGAAACACGCAAGAGGGGATGTCTGGGAAGAAGCTGGATGCCAGGTGCCGGGAACAGAGGGTAGCCAGGGAGGGTGGGGCTGCAGGCTGCACTACACATCAGCCTGCAGATGTAGTTATAACCAGCAGCTTGGATAAAGCTCTCCGAGGGAAATAGATGGAACGGGAAGAAAAGGGGTTACAGTACATCCCTGGGGAGGGCTCCTCTTAAATTGTAAGAGAGGAAGAACAAACCACTTGATTCAGGTGCAGCCCAGGAGGTAGGAAAAGAAAAATGGTATTTTCATGAAAGCTAAGGAGAAAGGGTGTGGCCGACAGGTTTGAATGATGCCCAATAGCCAAGCAAGCTGAAAGACAAAAAAATCCATTTCTGACAAGGAGGAACGCATAAGTGACTTTACTATAGAAACGGACATTAGCAACCATGCCTGGTAAATTCTTGCCATTTGAGTCCAGTATGTTCCCTGCATATGAAAAGTTCATTTGGGCAGATTTTTCATGAGCAAAGTCCCTGGGTACACATAAGTTATTCTAACTTAGAATGTCTAATCTTTTTATTTAAATTAATGGAACATCCACCGTACGATTACTGCTTTGTATCTATGGATCCATATCCATTTTCCTGAAATAATAAGCATACTATCAAATAGAAACATTAAAATAGCTGCATAAATACTCTAAAATAAGAATGTCAAACCATTTTCATTCAGATGTTGTAATACTTTGGCAAGATGGGAGAATGACAATTTCAGCAAAAGGTAATTCCCCTACTTTATGCTTATCAAGTGACCTCATCCTGGGAGGCTTTTCCTTTCAGGAACTGGGTATGTTTGTTTTTTCCACTCTCATCCATGATCAGTAGAACAGATTATTGGCCTTTAAAATTAAGACCTACCCCATGGTTATTTCATAAATCAGTATGACTACAAGCCAAATGGACGGTTAGGGATTATAATTACAGCACTTATCTACCAATTTTTCCCCCAAAGGCCAATAAATGACCTTCCTTTATCTAATGTTCCTAAGTTCACCTTTTACGTCATCATTCTACATATTTACTAGTCAATGTATGAGAGGAGGAAATCAAAGATATTCTGGGTTGTGTTCAAAATGATAGAACAGATAGTCAATCCCTCTTTAAGTGACCTTGACACTCACATAAGTTATGACAGATGGTAAAAGGGACACGTAACCTCAAACCTAGTAATGGATATACTTTGAAAGGTTCATCAAAAATAATTCCCTTCCTCAAATCCTAGGAAAAAAATAAAATGAAAAAGCAGAGATGAGAGAGAAACAGTGTGTGTATGTGTGTGTGTTCGTGTGTGTGTGTGTTGGGAGGGAATCTAATGACAGACTCAGAACCATGCAGCACAAAAATGAGGAAATTCCCGTGACAGTTCCCAGAGCAACACTTAGCAAGCCACACGTCACGGAGGCAGGGCAGCCTTCACGATTTGTTTATGCTGTTAACCACATGCTTTATTAGTTTTTATTTTTTAAATTTATTTTTGTATATTTACATTTTCAATTACCATTGACATTCAATATTGTATGAGTTTCAGGTGCACAGCATAGTTATTTACATAACTTATGAAGTGATTCCCCCCCAAGAAGTCTAGTACCCACCTGCCTGTGTACCCAAAGCATGTTCAAATTAACACAAATTGATAATGGCGGTGGGAAATTAGCTTTGCATTTCCCAACACATTTATGCTTTCTAATTCTGAACCTCATATTGCACATGAGGATTTCTGCATTCTGGGCCTCCACTGCCTTCTCTGGAAAGTGTGCAAGTTGCATTCGACAGAAAGGAAGTGAGGTGCAGTGGGAAGAGTCCTATAGGTGGAGTCACAAGATCTAGACTTCAGCTCAGGTTCTGCTCCTTTTCACCACTGACCAGGGTCAAGGTATGCTGTCCAACACCCCATTTTCAGGTGTTTTCATATACTCATGAGATAATATATGAAAAGGCTATGAAAGCTAAATCTTTACACAAATAGAAGGTGCATTATTGTTATAGATTCTGTTTAAGACCTTCTGATTAAAGTGGTCTAATTCTACAGCCTTACAACGCATTTACACCGGGGGAAGCAGGGGTGAAAGATGGAAACAGGCTCTGTCGATGATGCAGAAAGGAAAACTACGGGTGATACGCAGGTGGAGTGGATTCCTGGCCTGTTCTCTGCAGGACACAGCAGGGAGCCCTCCTCCATGTGCACAAGCCATAGCTTGAAACATCTAAGACAGCCAAGCCTGTGACTTTACACGGCCCCCTCTGATCACATGTCCCTGAGTTTCAATAGATCGTCTCACAAATCCTTTCCTCAACATTGCTAAATATAAATGGCCTGGTTGGGGGGCTTTTTAAACAGTTCTGTTCACCGCCTTCTCTGGTGTTAATAAGCAGTGCACTGATTAGGCAGAAGGAAGAGTGAAAAGAACAGGTGCCGACATCCAAAGGCACTTGCAGCTCTTGAATGTTCAAAAATCTGTCCAAGCCCAAGGACCAGCATTACTCAGGTCACTTAATCACATATTACTGAGGGGCCTTGGTATTTCCTTGCCCCAAGATCTGTGGAGCCCTGGTGTCAGGGACTATTTTCCCCATCCACCTACAACAGGTGGGGGAGCAGAGGGGCTCCCACGATGAGGTCGTCCCACGATGAGGTCGTCCCGCGTGTCTGCACCTCTGCCCCCCTGCCCCAGCCTCAGTAGGGTGGACATCTTCCCTCTGAGGAGTGAGCCTGAAGCGGTGGTGACAAGCCCCCGCCTCAGGGAGAGAACAACACTCAGTCTAGGTCAGCTTCCTTCTCTTAAAAGGGAGTTTGTGGGATTATTAACTATTGGCATAGAACAATGGTGAACTGAGCTAAAGTCTAATATCTTGGGTCTAGGTCTCTCTAACGTTCACCATTCGAGCTGTCAGGTACTTCTGGGTTTTAAAGATTAGAGATTAGACTATGTGATTATCTGGAGTAAGAGCTGACATAGGACAGTGGCTAGAAATACAGGCTGTAGAGCGACTGCCATCATTTTAAAATTACAGATATTTGGAAACTCTCTTTACTTCTCGGAGCCTCAGTTTCCTCATCTTTGATATGGGGATAATGAATCTTGCCTAATGGGATGACTGTATACAATCAATGAGAAAACGTGAGTAAAGGACAGTGCCTGGTTCATAGTAACTACTAACTCCATTAAAATTAGCTACCATTATTGCTGTTACAATATGTTACAGGTTTAAGTATAGCCTCTCCTGCTACAAAGAATAATTCACTCATCAGAAACTTTAAAGGGAAGAAGACAGCGGGATGACATCTTTAAAATGTTAGAAGAAAACAATCTGTCAACCAAGAATTCTATATCCAGCAAAACTGTACTTCAAAAAAAAAGAGGGAGAAATGAATTTATTTGCATATAATAAAAGCTGAGGAAGCTCATTATCACTAGATGTGCCCTACAATAACTGTGAAAGGGAGTCCTTCAGGTTGAAATGAAAGGACACTAGACAGTAATTCCAAGCCACATGAACAAATGAAGATCTCCAGAAAAGGCAGCATTATTGCATTTTGGATTTATAACTACACTTTTTATTTCCTACAGGATTTAAAAGACAAATGCATGAAAAACTATAATTTTTTTTTTTTAAAGAAAAAGAATTACCATGTAACTCACTAATCTAGTCCAGTTTGAAAACTAGGTGTATTTTTTTTTCTTTCCAATCTTTGGAAAAGAGATTTTTTCCCCCAAGATTTCATGTGTATAATTCAAATATATTTAGAATTTTCCAATACACTTTTAAAAGCCTTTTATAAGCCATGCTAAGCACTGAATTTAAACTGGAAATGACGTTGTGATAATTTAGCTTTGCTCAACAAAACTACACACTTTGATCTTTCAAATGTGAAAGACCTCTATTTTTTCCTTCTTCTGTTAGTACTAGTTTTGAAGATCTCTGTGCTCAGGAGAAATGAGACCCTCTGAGAAAAAAACAAAACAAAATGGTTCTCTGATTTCCAGGTGATTTCTTACACGCAGTTGGGACTGATGTGATCTGTCACAGAGGAGACCGTTCGCCATCGCTGTCCAGCTGTTCTAACACAGATGCAGAAGAGGCTCTCAGGGGAGTGAGGGGTGCACAGACCCCGCCCCCCCCCCCGTGGTGCCCATCACCCTCTTCCCTGCAGAAGATTACCACTGTGCCTCGTAAGGACAAAATGCAGAAACTTTCTCTCACCTTGGATTGCTTTTGGCATGAGGGTGAACTCATTAGGGTGAGGAAGAGGCTATCTCCAAATCTAGGACAATTCTCCTGGGGCAGAGGGCTCTGTGCCATCCCCACAGAGGGGTCATTCTATCCCAGGGGCCAGGGAAGCAGAGCGTAGGGCCTACGTTCGGGTGGAGGAGGGAGGAAGGAGGGCGATTCCTTAGCCCTATGCAGAAACGCCACGCCCGCTGCTCTGGCTCACTGACATCTGACGCTCCAGCGTACATGGCTAATTTGGACAAATGCCCAAATATTCTTCCCGTCCCCCACACGTAAATGCATGACACATCTCAAAGCTCAGACACAAAGCAGGAAACTGAGTCTTAATTTTCAATTGATACACTCAGATGGGCATAAGCTATAAAGCTATCAAGTATAGAAATCTCCTGTTTTCTCTAGAACTCTGAAAAGGCAAATCTCAGTTCCTTATGCTCAGGTTCCACAGGGATTTCATTCGTAATCATTATCCCAAGACTATCCCTAGATTTAGGTAGGAGCTCTATCTATTTAACTAAGTTGACAAAAGTGTTCCTCAAAATTGTAGGGCCTGGGAGGAAAAGCAGGAATCCCCAGCAGATGTGATGCCAAGGAAAGAGGCTTGCAGGTATCAGAGCCATCAAGGGAAGGCAGAGATCCACAGCTGCAGAGCAAAGGGCTCTCCGTTACATTACTAAAAGGTGATAACACTCCTGGTGCAGACCACAGTGGGAGCGGGCCTGGCTGAAACTGAGCACCCACTCTCTCTGGCACAGTCTCTTCATTTTGTTTTGGTTTAATTCTTTATGCCACCACATACTGTTGGGGAACTGCACAGACCATCTCCTCATGCTGTGATGGGCCCACCTGCCTTTCCACATCGTGGATCAATCCGTATGGTGAAACTTGCCAGTGCCTTTCCTGAGTAACCACTAACAACAGCCAAGCTATTAATGTGAATGTTAATAGGTGCCAAGTTCTGTGCTGAGCAAACTTACACAATTATTGAATTTTTACAGCAGCTCTATGAGGTATGGAGTATCATGACCCCCATTCTACACACGAGGAGACAGGTTCACAGAAGTTAAGCAGCAGCTAAGTCTTGACCCCAGAGCTTTGTCATTGAAGCCCACGCTCTACTGTCTTCGAAGGCAGTGCCTACTGGTTGCAGGAGGCTGGATGACTCGAAGGACATCCCAAACTCGAAAGGCTGTATGTAGTTTAGGAGGTGGTAGACACAACTCTCGTATGATCACCCCCTAAGCACAAACCCATCATGCCCTTGGCTTTGGAAATCCCCAACTAGATGGCCAACAGGGATTCTTGTCCCATGTCAGGTACACATAAGCATGTAAGAAATTCCCTTTGACCTAATACCCATAAGCCTTTGCTTGCCCTTTTCATTCCCAAACACTTATCACTGATGATAATGAGAAGCTAAATGGACTATAACCTTAAAATGCACTATTATTCGTTGTTGATGAAATTAGAAGATAAAAATCCCAATCTCTTGTTAAATTAACATGTTCATATTTTTCATAGCATGTGGCAGGAGTAGACACAGCCTATGCCAGTCGGGTGCCCCAGGATGCTAACCTGAGCCTACGTGCATTTTGTATCATGTTAACTGCCACCATGGTGGTCTGCAGAGGGACTGCTGACCCTCTGAAACAAGGCCCAGCAATGGTCTTTGTTGTAGAAATAAAATATAGTTGTAGTGAAAAATCAAAGGTCAGGTAGAAGTATGGAGGCACATTGACGGGAAGGTAAGTGACCAGTGACGTGATAGCTGATGGCATGAAAAATGGGAAGATACAGGCTTTATTTTGCAGTAGGATGGGAGCCTGTCATTTCTAAGTAGGCCAGGTAGAGGGGGCCAAAACCAGATACCAAAGAAACTTCAAAGACATGCATGGGGAACCCTGAACCTTTCTTTCCACAGTTTTGGCTTCTAAGATAAAGCAATAGAAAGAGTGAAAGTTGACTGGCTCTAAAATTTACAGTGGTGCTGTTTTAAGTATCAAGGTCTTAGAAATAAAACGTGTGTGCAACATGAGCTATTAGAGAAAACCTTCTCAGATTTACAAAAACAGGAATGCTACCAAATTTTTAGATTCTCTAGAGAGTAAAGCTACTTAATCGTTCTTAAAGTTAGAATGAGACTGATCCCAAAGAACTCAGGTGATTTATTTCCATAATAAAAAAGTACTTTAAAAGATGTCTTTGTTTTTCAAAAATACAGATACAACTAGCAAAAGTATCTGTGACAGCTGTGAAAACATTCAATTGCCAATGAAAGCTCTTTTCTCTCTTTCAGCACAGCTGTTCAGTTCGGGGCAAGGTTTATTTTCCTCTTCCACTAAGCTTCCAACTCAAAAATTCTGGGCTCTAAATTACAACACGCTGCCCTTCAATTTCCTTGAGTAGGCTGCCACCATGTGGTGACCGCTCAAAAAGCACATAGGTTTCAGTTGAATTAATTGCCAAACCACCTTCCTGAACTGTCTTAAAACAAGAAAGAATGAAAGATATTTGATCCACCTGCCACTCAAACATTGTACGTCTCGGAGGAGATGCCTGCCTCCTCTGGCCAGGACCACAGTGGCTTGTTTCCATTCTCACACAGCGATACGAGGTACACCATCTTTGAGATTTTTGTTCTGCACTAATCTATTGTATTTAATGCGTTTTCAACTTCACTTTGCTCGAAATTTGTGAAATGCATTGTCATTTTTTTGAAACTGAAAACTTTATTAACTATTTCAGACATGAAAATGTAAAGGAATATAGCACACCTGGATACCTTACTCACTGCACAGTTTAACACAAAAGACATGACCAGTGTAAGTGAAGGTCCCCACGTCTCCTTTCCATCTACATCTTTGTCCCTGTCCATAGTTTCCTAATTTGGTTCATAGCTCTCATTCATTTCTTTATACTTTATATGTATGCAGACCTAAAATATATATACTGTAGAGTAGTATTGTGTTTAGAGCTTACATAAATGGTGTTCATGAAATGAAATAACATCCTTCTGCAACAACCTTGCTTTTTTTCAATGAACGCTGTTTTAAAAAAATTCTTCTATGTTTATACACATATTTATAACTCTAGTTTTCTTTCAAAACTGTCTTGTGTTTGTCCTTGTGCTTCCATATAAATTTTAGAATCATCTTGTTAAATTCTACAAAGCAATGTTCTGTCAGGATTTTGATTCAAATTTACAGATTAATTTGGAGAGAAACAATGTCTTTAAGATACTGAGTCTTCTTATCCATGAACATGGTATTTCTGCTTTTATTTGGGTCATCTTAATGAATTTCATCAAAATTATATAATTTCTTTCAAAAGATCAGAAATAACTTTTGTTAAGTTTATTCTTAGGTGCCTTATATTCTCACTGCTCTCAGAAATTACACTTTTAAAAAATTTGATTTTCTAACTGTGGGTGTGGTGTTTAGAAATGCAATTGATTTTTGCATCTTCATTTTATACCCAAGAACCCAGCTGAACTCTTATTAATTCTCTTATTTTTAAATACATTATTTTGGGCTTTTTATGTAGATAACCATATCATTGAGGATTAATGACAGTTTGGTATCTTCTTTTCCAATCGTTAAAAATTTCCTTCCTTTTCTCCTTCTTTCCTTCCTCCCTCCCTCCCTACCACCCTCCCTCCTTTCCTCTCTCCTCCCTCCATTTCTTCCTGGTACTGCTCGACATTCCCATACAGTGCTGATAAGGAGTATTGATAACAGGCACCTTGTCTTTCCTAATTTTAAAAGAAAAGTTTCTAATATTGCACTATTAAATGAGATACTTGCTAGAACTTTTTATAGAAGTTTTATCGAATTAAGGAATGCCTTTAAATTCCTAGTCTAAGGGGCTTTCTAGGAAAGTATCATAAAGGATGCTAGATGATGTCAAATAACTCTTCTTCACCTACTGTGGTGACAGTAGTTTTTAATCTGACAATGTGAATGACACTCATAGATAATCTGATGTTAAACCACCCTTGCAATCCTATGATGACCCCAACCTGGTGCTGGATTCAGTTTTCTAATATTTTGCTAATCATTATTTCCTCTGTGTTCCTAAGTAAAATTCATCTGTAACTGTCCTTTAGCATCTTGTCCCTTTTTGGGGCAATCATAAAACAAGTTAGGGAAGAGTTCTGTTTCTCCCCATTCTCTGGAGAAAAGATTATGATCTGTTCTTTGACGGGTTGAACTCATTTATAAAACCACCTGTTGCCTTTTTGTTTGTTTGTTTGGTGGGTAGACTGATTCAATGTCTTTATTTAAGTCAATTAAATTTTACTTAAATCCATTTTGCAAGTTACATTTTCTAGGAAATTTTTCATTTCACAGAAATGTTCATATTTACCAGCATAAAGTTTTTCATATTATCCTTTTTAAAAATAAGTTTTGTTCCCGTGGTTACGTCCCCTCATTCATTCCTAATATTGCTGGTGTTTTTTCTCTTCTTAATTATTTTGGCTAATGGTGTGTCTATTTTGCTAGACTTTTCCAAGAACCAACTTATGGCTTTGTTGATAATCTCTCATATGTGTTTGTGTTGTTTTTTTATTTCATTAATCTATGCTCTTTATTGTTTTCACCCTTTGAGATTTTCTGCTGTTCTTTCTCCAACTTCTTACGTTTAGCGCTTAGCTTCTACACTTCCAGCTCTTGTCCTTTTCTAATATAAGCCTTTGAGGTTGTATTTCCCACCGGGATGATGCTTACCTTGCTTTGAAGCTGAGGTGTTTCCCACTGGGAGCTCATTGTCATAGACCCTTTTCTCTGGAACAGGCATTGCAGGGCAGCTTCCAAAGACCCATGGGCTCCTACTACCAAGATCTTCTTTCCATCTAAGTTGACACCTGCCCACCAAATGAAAATCAGTATCACAACCCAAACGTCACGCTTTCCTCCCATACAGCTTTCCCGTAAGGAAAAGAGCCTTTGAAAACCTGGTCCTCTGAGCACCAACCGATAATGACTAGAAGCCATAATTTCCTCTTTCTTGGCAACTTTTATGGTAGAGGGACTGAGAATCATCACCCTCATAACCCACATGATGGAAAAGCACCGTCTATGGATTATCTCAGATGGCCAATGTCCTAAAGGTATATCTTGAAAGTTGATCTTCTAATAGAACTTTGGTATATATTTTGGAATTTTTGTTTGATTGTTGCTTGTTCAGGTGAGAGGGAAGGGCATTTGCTTTTTTTTCACTCAAGCTGGAATTGAGAAAACTTTAGTAAGCTGAATTTTTTCGCACTCAGCTAGAAAGTCCTCAAATACATGAAACACTCATTAGCAATTTACTTATTATTAACGTTAATAACCAAAAGAAATTACTCATTTCTGTGTCATTGACATAGAAGTGCAAGGTCAGGGAAAGAATGATGGGAATGAAATACTGATTATTCAAAGAGATACTGCTCACCGATAAATCCCAATCTAGGTTTCTATACTATAAACTCTATCTAAAATGTTCTTCATTTAAGACTTAAATGTGTTATCTAGGTCTACATATTGACAGATTTGAGTTAAAACTTGAAACATTTTTAATTGTGGTTATTTTGACTGTTTTCATGAAGAGAAACTGAGAATTTGTTTAAAACAGGTTAATCATTTATCTTTAACAATTTCTCTTTTAAAATATAATATAGTTAATCTTATTAGAAAAATTTGCCAGTCATTCATATCTTCCAAAAGATGATAAAAATAAAGCCGACACTGAATATTACTTCCACGTTTCAATTAGAATCTTGACATTCTAGAAACAAATCCTTACTAAAAAATAATGCAAATACCAATAAATAGAAAATAGCAGCAATTCTGAAGGAACATCATACCTGACTTTTCAAGAAGTTCAATTATAGCTCTGGCCACAGGTGAAACAAAACATTCATGGGCATCCCCACGCACCAACTTCCCCAGGTTTATATCTGTTACTCTGAAATAAAAAATAAGGCAACGGGTAAGTCAAAACTGAGTCAAAAGTCACTCATCTGTAATTTACATGGATTAATCTGAAAAAACATCCAAGTCAGGGTTGGGTAGGTAGAATATATTAAATAATTAAATATAAAGAGTGAGCAGGAATAAAAGCCATTAGCTTTTTATAGCAGCCCCTCAGGAAAAGTTGCCTGGTTCCTATGAGTTGGGACGACCTGGGGTGTTCTGGTTCTGTACTACAAAAGGGCAAGTGTGTGTTTTCCAAAATAGGTAATTTTCTCAGATAGAATTCAAAAAGCCCCCAACGGACTGCAAATTGGTAAAGCCATTATGGAAAATGATTTGGAGGTTCCTCAAAAGATTAAAAATAGAACTACCTTATGATCCAGCAATTCCACTTCTGGGTATTTATCTGAAGGAACCCAAAAACTCATTTGAAAAGACATATGAGTATGCACCCCTATGTTCACTGCAGTGCTATTTACAACGGACAAGATAGGGAAGCAACCCAACTGCCCATCAACAGATGACTGAATAAAGAAGAGGTGGTACACATATACAGTGGACTATTACTCAGCCGTAAAAAAGAATGAAATCTTACCATTGCGACAACATGATGGACATAGAGCAGGGGTGTCAAACTGCGGCCCGCGGGCCAACTGCGGCCCATGATCCGTTGTAATTGGCCCGCAGCAAATTCCAAAACTATATTTCGTTTACTTAAATAAACCAGGTGAGGCAATACGTACTTCACCTCGAGTGAGTGGCCCGGCTGTTTGTGTATTTTACCGCATATGGCCCTTGGTGAAAAACGCTGAAAAAAGTTTGGGCACCCCTGACATAGAGGGTATTATGCTAAGAGAAATAAGTCAGGCTTATTTCAAATACTGAAAGACAAATACTGTATGATCTCATTTATATGTGGAATCTAAAGAACAAAATAAACGAACAAAAAAAAGCAGAAACAGACTTATAGATACAGAGAACAAACTGATGGTTGCCGGGGGTGGGGAGTGGAGGAGGTGGGGGACTGGGTGAAAAAGGTGAAGGGATTAAGAAATACAAACTGGTCTCTGGGATGTAACGTACAGCATAGAGAACACAGTCAATAATGTGCAACAACTATGTATAGTGCCAGGTGGGTACTAGACTAATGGGGGGGGAAATCGCTGCATAAATTACATAAATGTCTAACCATTATTCTGTACACCTGAGAGTAATATAAAGTAACACTGAAGGTCAACTATAACTGAAAAAAATAAATAATTAAAAAAAAATAAAGTAGGTGGATCAAGGAATAAAAATTCCCAAACTCCCAAAATATTATTTAAATGATAGTCAATTTTAAATTGTATTAAGTATTACAATGATTTCTTTCCTCTCAATTACTGACATAGTTGAAACAGTGGAATAAAATGATCACAGTAGAAAAAACTCATTTAGCAATTAGAGTTGTTTTCCTTTACATTTTCTTACCCATCTACATCTTTTTCTGGCTTCAGGGCATTGAGGACTTTGTTGCTAAATGAGTTCTCAGAGATCTGAAGGGCAAGACCATGTACTCTCGTGTCTTCATTAATCTTCAAGATTTCATCTATAATCTGAAGAGGAAAAACAATGAAAATCTGTTTTGCAAAAATAAGACCCAACAAAGGAAGCTTTATATAAAAAAACAGAGTCAAAAAAATGCATCTATTGTAGTTTCTTTTTTACTCCTTGTTGACGATTTGGTGTAAAGCACAATGAGGAAGTCTATTTTCTCTTTTCACAATGTTTATAAAAGCTCAAAAAAAGCCTGGCTGAATTGTTTCGTGACTTCTCGGTCTTTCTTATCGCTCTACTCTCTGCCAGAACAGAATAGAACAGAACAAAACCAAACCAAAGCTCAACAGTTAATAAAATTTAGATAGGCAAAAGACGTTTCGCTGTCAACAATCATATGTAAGCCAAGTGGACTGCCCAGTTTTCAGGGAGGCCAGGAAGCATGAATCTCAAGCACCCCACCTGGCCCAGCCAAGCCTGTGCTTCAAACACAAGGAGTTCAACAAAACCTTACTAATCATGACATCCAAGTTGTTACTCAGGCCCTCATGTGGTCTGGACCTGAGTGCTATACAGAAAGCATTTCCAAAGGTTTATGACAGAGAAACTCTAAACACAGATATCTTATAGGAAAGTAAGATAATTCACTATTTATAAAAAAGACCAAAGTACAGTTTGGGAAGCTAATGTAATAGCTAATGAACAGCTAGCTATGTCTTTAAATAAGCAATGCTCTGTCCCCTCTCTGTTTATCCCCCTATTTTTATGCCAGAAGAGAAAGGATTCGTTTCACTTAATATTATTTGTTCATAAATAAGAGAGCTACTAACCCATGAATAAGGATCTCACTAAGAGGAAGTGTGAGTTCACCGTTTTTGTTTCACTGCCTAGCAGAAATCACTGTGGTAAGAGAAGGAAACGCTATTTGATGTACAAAATTCAACAAGAAAATTTTATCTCATTCCTCCACTGTTCTTTCATTTATCCAACAATTGTTGAATGTTTTGAGTACCCACTTTAACCAGTTCTAACTAAAAGAAATAGAGGTGTAAACAAAATTCCTGCCTTCATGGAGCTTATATTCTAGCAGAGAAGACAAGACCAATAATAAAAATAATAACAGCGATTATTATTATACTATAATCTTTGAAAGTAGCAAATGATATAAAGAAAAACAGAGCAAGTTAAGCCGGGTAAAGGACTGATAGAGTGATGGCAGGTGGGGGTGATCAGAGTGGATGACATCTAAATAGAGCCCAGAATGAAGTGAGGGCACTATTGTTACATGTAACTACGATGGGAGAAGCAACAACCACAACAATTTAATTAATTTAGATCTTTACTCTTTTTCGAACATAGTAACACCACACAAATTCCCATTTATCAGAATTTCAAAGAAATATAGGGTATTAACGACTCCTTATCAAAAAATAAGTCAAGGGGGGAAAAAAGTCAAGGGTTACAATACCAGTGGCAAAACAAGCTAAAAAAAAAAAGCAAATTCTACTGCAGACAATGGGTGTCCTTCAGCAAAGGAACAACACATTTCTCTGTTTTGTTTTTTTTTGTTAATAGCGGTACCGTAGCTGTGTCCATATTTGTAATATACTAAAATGGCAACTATTTGCCCAATGGAACTATTTGCCCAATATTCAGTTTCCCGTCCTAGTTAGTAATAAACTCTTGACTTTTAGCTGTGATTATGTGATCTAAGGTCACCTTGTGTAAACACTACATTTCCTAGCCTCCCTTCATCGTGACCAAGCAATTAGGTTCAGGCCAATGGAATGGAAGCAGAATTGTGACTTTTAGGAAAGGCCCCTGGAGGAAAGAGACGGGGGGCCTGTCTGGCCTTTGGCCTTCCTTTTTCTTGCTGGCGATAAGAACTTGTTGAACTGAGTCCTGCGATCCTGGAAAACAGGAACAGTTATGAAATCATCCCCCCTGCCTCAACTGCAAAGAAACCTTCCACATTTGATTTAGATAAGACTCACGGATACTTCCTTATCTACCTAGGATGAGGCCAGACAAATTCCCTACAAATTCCCATTTTTTAAGTCTCATAAATGATTAGCAGAACTATTTGTCCCCACTGATCAAGCCAAACAAATTGCTTGTGAATCAGATTTTGGGCGAGCGTCTCTCCCTCCCCAGGTTCCTAAACTTTGGCTCACCCTGAGCCCAGTTAGCCGACAGCCCCTTCTGAGAACAGGCTGGCCTCAGGGTAAAACACTGTCTGACCTGCTATGTCCTCAAGCCACCCTGTCATCCCATTTTCTCACACTGGGTTCTTTCTAGCCTTCTCCATCCTTCCAAAGACAAGAAAAACCCTCTGCCTAAGTCTCAGAGGCTATGGATCCTGTGGTCAGCGTGCTTTCCCTAACGTAATAGTCCATTTCACCACCTTGCCATAATACTTCTGAATTGTGTCTCCCCTACTAAGTCGGGATTTCTTTTTTTAATTGGACACTGGCTAGAATGTGGATGTGACATGTAGAGTTCAGTGTGCCCTCTCGGATATGAGGTAGGTAGCACACCAAAGATGGTAGAGCAGTAAGATCGAAGGAGCCTGAGTTTCTAATGACTTTGTGATGCCAGCACACCTGCTTCTAAATGTTATTCATGTACAAGAAAAATGAACTTCTGTGTTATTTCAGATTCAGCTGTTTCAGGTTTTCTATCACTGAAAGTCAAATCAAATTTCCACTGCCACAGTCAGTCTGAAGACAATCCAGCCACAGAAGAACCAGGAACCCACGGCCAGCGGTCCAGTTGCTTCACCAATACTTATGGGGGTGGCTGCTTCTCTCAGGCTTGAGATGACACAAGTGAAATCTGTTACGCTGTGCTGGAAGACAACTAAATCACATGCAACCACAGCTAAAGTAAAGGTTCCTAGAGGTATTTTTTATCAGCTGCCCCAAAACACCACTGGAGAATTTACAGAATGTTAGCCTGGAAAAGATCTAGAAGATTATCATTCTGTTCCTATTGATAAGGCAACTGTGACCCAGAGAAGCCAAAGGAATGATGGCCCAAGGG
Organism: Rhinolophus ferrumequinum; assembly: GCF_004115265.2. NCBI lineage: Eukaryota > Metazoa > Chordata > Mammalia > Chiroptera > Rhinolophidae > Rhinolophus > Rhinolophus ferrumequinum. The sequence goes on along the minus strand of NC_046286.1, from coordinate 93,941,818 downwards.
CAAACAACCCATCAGGACAGAGCAAAACCAGAACTCGTCTGCAGACACTGGCAGCCAGACCATTTTCACTAGAGGACGCTGTTGCTACTGCTGAAGAAACAGAATCAAAGTCGCCACGTCATAGCTCACGTCTTGAGTAGAAAGATGAAGTGAGGGACAAATAGATCAAGGAGTGTTTATACTAGAGGGAAACAGGAATTCTTCCCTCTAAAAGTTCAGCCACAAGAAAAGGCTCCACCCGTTGCAGCCACAGATGCTAACAGGTGTATTAGGTCTAAAGAGGAAAGCAAAATAAGGGTCCACATGTGCTGCTGTCCTTACCTCGTCCTCACTGCTCTCTGGAGGAAGGCAAATGTGAGTGATGTTCAGACCAGCCTGAAAAGAGAACACAAGGTTAGTTTGTTACTGTAAGAGAATGTATCATCAAAAAAATTGAAACGAATTTTTGAACAGCAACAATTCTCACCTCCTCAGCCAAATTCTGGTTTACTTCCTGCATCAAGTTTTCATCCCCTGCCTTAGGAGAGGGAAGTAAGGAGAATATAATAACATCAAAACAACTTGAAAAGGCACAAACATAACACAGAGACTAATTTTGTGATTATAAGCGATCTAATTACGATGATAAGGAAAATGTAAAAAAAAGGAAGCTTATTGCTCATAAAAGGGGACCAATGGCTGGTATTTACCAACACATCGGTTTCTCAGGCTTTCAAATGAATCACTTTTTAAAAATAATAGCTCCCTCCCTCCCTCCCCAAAGCACATATCGCCACATAGCCAGCCAAGCATCCCTTTCTAAACAGAAGGCACCAAAGACAGGGGTTGGATGACTTGCCCTGGGATGGAAACCAGAGTCCCAGGAGGCCCAGGCTCCTGATCTACTTTTCTTTCTATGCTTCTCACTGGCCTATCTTTGTAGGGGAGGTGGAGACAGACTCCAGAGAATACAAGTGACTCGAGCATAGCTCTACAGTCTCGAAAATCACAGCGTTCATGGAACTAGACGCTGCTATCTTGCTACGTCAAACCCATGCCAAAAAAACGACAGTAGCAGCCCAACTGTTGTGCTGAGTTAGTTTACAGGCTTGGCTCACCTCATTATTTCCCTGCACCTGTCATCGCACGGGTGTGCCAAAATGGATGGCAAACAGTGCCAACTGCGGTTGGGAACCAAGGGGCTGCAGCCAAAAGATGTACATGGAATGTGGAAGTACTTCTGACATGTAATAACTTTTGGCCCTTCAAACTTATGGCAGGCTTTAAAAGTCTTAGTAGGACAGTTACCCAATACCATGCTCAGCAAGCATCTGTCTTCCACAGAAAACAAAGGGGACGTTTTCTCCCTTATCTCTTTCAAATTACATGCGATAAGCATTTATGAGCACACATGGACCACTACAAATCCTGTGCAACGGAACTTAGGTGAATGCCTACCTCTGAAAGCTCCACACATCAAATGGAGAAAGACTCACAAAAGATGCTCAAGCAGAGCGTAACCTTGTGGAAGCAAAATGATCAAAAGAAGGGGAAAATGACAGCAGTTCCAACGAAGCCCGCTCTTCCCTCCATGAAGCCTGAATGGGACCTCTGTGACAAAAAATGCAGCTGGTCGTTTAGAAGGTAACTATATACAATTGGAAGGCATCCTAAAACAGGACAACCTGTCATCAGCTTACCTGAATAATAGCAAGAACCGGCATAAAGGCAGGGTTTTTTTCTTGCAATAAACTCAGAACTTCTTTCGAATTCTGAATGACTTCTCTGCATTGAGAAAGAAAAAGAACATAACATATCTTTGTCAATGACTAGATAGGATGGGTACAACACAGTTCCTTAGAAAGTTCATTACTGTAAAGGAGAATAATTAGACAACATAAAGACGTGTTCCAAGTGTGGAGGGGAGGGCGTTTAACAATGAAATCATGAAATACTAGCACAGTATAAAATGTGACAATCTAATTTTAAAAATAAGCAGAGGTTCACAAACTAGATGTCAACAGCAATTTTGTACGGATGAGTTTTTCTCTTGTTCCAAGTTTTCCAAGTTCACTATAATGAAAAGTTTGGGTTTCTTCAGAAGTGAAATAATCTCCTTCCATTGTACTCCCTCCTTTCCAGAAAAAGAGTTTGGGGTCCATGGGGAAAGCAAACATTGGTGGACGGAGGGTAGTGAAGACAGGGAGTTGGGGAGGGGGCTTGCTGTGGGAGAAGTGGGGGTCAGGGCAAATTCCAAGTCCCAGAGTCCAGAGAAGCAATGGCAGGAGCATCGGAGCTCTTGCTCTCCAGCATGTGTAGTGACTTTGGCTCAAATAAACTCCTATAAACATTTTCAAAAAGGAAGGGAGGAAAAGAGGGAGGCATGGGAGATCGAGGACGGAAGGGAAAGTGAAGGAAACGCTGCAGAAATACTGGGGTTGTACCAGAATTGGATCCTCTTCCCAAGGCCTCTTAGGGAGAAAGCCGGTCATTCCTGTGGGCCCGCACTCTGCTTTTGGACCTCCTAAAAGTACCAGCAGAGGCCACCTCCACCTTAGCGCCACTGGGGTGCCAGCCCAGGGCAGGGCAGACCTAGCGAGGGTGAAAGTCAGGCTCTGGGATGAGCGATTTCCCACCTGCACCACCATCCCTACAAAATGTTCCTCACTTGCATATGAAGTCGGCTTTTGTTTCCTCCCACAATAACAGACAAAAGGCTCAGCCAAGGCAGTCCCCACCCTTCAGTGTTTAACCATCTTTCAATTTTGTTTCCTGTCTCTGATGGGGTCTTGCACACACAGAACAGCTTTCAAACAATGCGAGGTGACGTTCCAGCGCGATACCATCAGAAATAAATCGCCAAGGGCAAAGAGACACAGGTCAGCTTCTCCAGGTTTTCAGAGAGGAAGATGAACGTACGTGGAAGAGACTGCTCTGAAGCAGGGGGACGAGGAGAGAGCGGTGCTCAGAAAACGTTTAAGAGCTTCGACACTAAACCAGGATGAGCTTTTCTATTGTCAACTTGGCTAGAAGACACAACAGGTGAGCATGCATGTAACTGTACGTGCTCCGTGAAAATTTTTGTTTTGTTTTTAAATACTTGGGATAAGCAACTTAATTCCCAGCGAAATTACTGCCTCATTGTGTTGCATAAATGAGACTATATATGAAAGTTTACAAATCACCTTATAAACGATCACTAAAATCTTCTGTCAATCGCGTGACCAAGGGCCATGTGTTGGTGCCATTTCTTGCCTTCATGACTGCTAATTTGGGCCAAGGTGAATCCTTGTTTCTGTCTAGTTCAGGAAGGCACGTTAAGTCAGGGAGCGTCTGTAATGTGTGTTTGCTTTAGGCTGCCAGAATAATGACTACATTTCTCAGTCTCCCCTGCAGCTAGCTGTGGCCATGCCAGAGTCTGGGAGGCAATAGCGAGAACGACCAATTTTTAAGTACATCCCTGAGTGCTGAGCCCATTTATTGATAATATTCTACATTTCAACTTTTCAAGTTTTTCAAAGGCAAAAGAGGTACCAGTGAATAAACACAGTGAAGATTTCCAAAACGGTCTCTTTCAAAGACAGACAGCCATCTGTATTCCAAGAAATAGTGCAGGCTGGAAACACAGGGGAGCATTTAATAAACCACTGCACTGGCAAATACTGGATACATTTTACATAACAGTAACAGTAGTAATGCTAAAGCTGATACTAACGGCTTACATTACTGGGTCCTTCCTACGAATGCTGCCACGCATTGTGCTGTTCTGAGTTTTCGCTCCACCTGTCCACCCTGCTAGAGAGCACATTTCCAAGTCTTGCCTGTAGTTTTGATGAGGTCACATGACCAACCTCGGCCCAATAGGCTGTGAGCACTGGCCAGAAAGAAATGAGGAATGCGCAGCTAAGAGAAAAAGGTGCACCAGCAACCTGACCCTCTTGCATTCTTGCTGGCTGGGAGACCTGAGCAGCTGCTTTTTACGCAGCGCTGTGGCAGTGAGGACGTATCTTAGTCTTCCCTGGACTGCTGACCTCTGGATAATCAAGTCCTCAGTTATTTTGGCGTATTTTATTAGAGCAACCGCTCCTGTTTCCTATTATATACACAGGCCTGATCTGAGAGCTTTAATCTTATTTATTATGTTACACCCATTTAAGATAGAGAATGAGAGACATACCATTGTTTTATAAACTACAAAGAAAGAAAAAATGCTGCCAATTAAACTATGGTATAATCTTTTCTTAACATAGGGTATTAAAAGAATTTTTTAGACCTATTTAGACAGTTTTTTGGGGTCATAAGCCAATCATATATGACATAAAAAGGAAAACACACCAAAAAATTAATTGAATTGAGATATTCCTAAAATTTCTTCACATTCAGGATCTGACTTTTCTGAGTTACTATTTTGACTCAGAGTGCTTGGTGTCAGTTTTATTTTTCACATAAAGAAAACATTGGGGATTATGGTCACCACCAGAAATGGCAGGTCACTATGCCTTTGAGAAGCTTATTCTTTAAATTTTCTGATGCCTGTCCATGAAATAAATCGAGAGCTCACATACAGAGGTTCCTGCACATCTATTCCAGATGACTTCTAAGCTAGGCCCACTTCCCCTTTTCTTCCAAGTCTCGGGGGACTATATTGGAGAAAAGTTTTGTTAGATGAATACACATAAGTCAAAAGGTACAGCGATGTGCAAAGCTACGGCCAAGTCCCACAGATACAGGCAATGACAAGTACGCTGTGACTGACACCGGGCCAACAACAACTAAAAACCACAATCAACTGAAAGATAAATACCAATTTGGGAGATACTAAAAATGTGCTTCAAAGAATCACTAGAGTACAGTAATATCCACAACAACCTTATAAAGCAGGTGATATTATGGTTTCAATTTTGTATAGTTCTTGAAGAACTGAGATCAAACGGCTTGCCCGAACTCTCACAGTTATTAAGTGGTGGAGTCATATTGTAAAGCAAGGTGCCTATTTCTTAACCATAATCCTATGGAGCAGTAATAAACGAGGTGTGATCAAAAATATGGTGAATGTTTAAATTAAAAAACATTTATTACAGTAAAAGACGCATTGCCATTAACCCCCCCACACACACACTCTGAACACACTCATCCCATCGTTCTTGCCACTTTCTGGAGTAATTCTGGAAGTCCTCTTTCGCGAATGTCTTTAGTTCCACTGTCGTGGCTGCCTCAATGGCCTGAATTGATTCAAAACCTTTTCCTTTCATGGTCATTTTGCCTTTGGGGAAGAGCCAGAAGTCGCACAGTGCCAGATCTGGTGAGTAAGATGAATGAGGACACACCGTAATGTTTTTATTTGACAGAAACTGCCATACCAGAAGTGATGTGTGACAGAGCCTTGTCATGATGGAGACTGAAGTAAAGACACTCACGAAAGAGGACTTCCAGAACTGCTTCAGAAAGGGACAAAAAGGATGGGATAAGTGTTTGAAGCAAAGGGGACTATTTTGAGGGGGATTAATGGCAATATGTCTTTCACGGTAACAAATTTTTAAAATTTAAACATTCACTGTATCTTTCAATCACATCTCGTATTGTACAACACTCACTTTCTTCTTCTAGTTGAGAAAGGGAGTTAAGAATGGCTTTTATATTTTAACTGGTTAAAAAAATATATCAAAATAATATTTTGTAGGGGCGGCCGGATGGCTCGGTTGGTTACAGCGCGAGCTCTTAACAACAAGGTTGCCGGGTTCAATTCCCACATGGGATGGTGGGCTGCGCCCCTTGCAACTAAAGATTGAAAACAGTGACTGGACTTGGAGCTGAGCTGCGCCCTCCACAACTAGACTGAAGGACAACTACCTGGAGCTGATGGGCCCTGGAAATACACTGTTCCCTGATAAAAAAAAAATAAAAAATAAATAAAAAATAAAAATAAAAAATAAATATTTTGTGGCATGTGAATATATGAAATTCCAATGTCAGTGTCCATAAATAAAATTTTAAATTTCACCAATAAAAATTGTAAAAATGTGTTTTTCCTCACATAACAGTACCTACACAGTATGTTCTATTTTTGCCTTTTGGCCTGCAAAACCTAAAATATTTGCTGGTTAGTCCTTTACAGAAAACGTTTGCCAACTCCTGGCTTAGAATGCTGTAAAAATAAACACAATAGCCACCATTTGTCTAGGGCATAGTAATGTGCTGTGCCAGGTCCTGGACTACGCAGTTTATGTTCTCTCATATAACTCTTGCCATAACCCTTTGCAGTAGACACTAGCATTTTTCCTCCACTGCAGTGAGGGTCTGGCCAGCCCAGTGCAACAGGAGCCTAACTTCAGCCCCCTACTGACCATTCTAATCTCTCAATCAGCCATGGCTTGAAATGAAAGAACATGCATGAATAAAACCCAAGAATTACCCAAATATTGTCTTTCAATCACCAACCGTGCCACAGGTCCCTCCCCTAAACCAGGCACTCTCCACTAGAAAGGATCTAGCAGTGAACAAGAGAGAAAAAGCCCCTGACCCAAAGCGCTTTCATTCCAGGTGGAGGAGACAGATAATACATGAACAAGAAAGTTTCTAGTAGTGATAAGAGCTACCCAGAAAATAAAACAGGGTGATGGGATGGTGGTTTTGCCTCCCATACTGTCCTCAGACTCTCACCCATCAAGAGGACCTCCGCTATAAACTGGTTAAAATCTAATGACCTGAAGAGACCTAAAGTAATTACAACATTCAGAAAGACGAGGTAAACTAAACAAAGGGCTCTTTAGAGTCATCTGTCACATGATAGAGAGTCTTGGAAACAGAGGGGAAAGGCAACCACTTTTAGAATGAAGGACAGAAGGAAAACGAAAGAGGATGTGAACGGATGGAGGTGGAACAACTTGTCCAGTGACATGGAATTAGGAATCCTAGTTCGGGGTGGGGAGGCAGGCAAGGGCTTTTCAGCCACCTCCAGATATGCCCGAGCGCTTCACTCTACATAGTCTAGGTACCCCCATTAACACACTTCTCCAGGAAGGGCCTGAGAAGGCCCTTCCCTCTCTCCCCCACTGAGGGGCAGGGGGGCCGAAGACTGGAGGGTGGAGGCGTGGTGGGGGGAGGGGACGGAGGCACATGGCATCTCAGGTGGAGTCAGGGGAAGACTCGTTCCCAGTCTCCCAGTTCGCCTGTGGGTCGGGAGAGAACTTTTGAAACACAGCTGCGCAGGGGCTTCCTTGCCCACCACGCAGCGATGCTGGAAACGGGTCCGCACCGACTTCTCAGGCCGCGCCCTCCTTATTATCGGGTAGGCCGGCCTCCACGTTAACTTGTTCAGCAAAAAATGGTGCAACTCCAAAACACGCTCGCTCCCTCGCGGAAGGTGGCGGCGTATCGGAAGAGGGCAAACTTCACCCCACAGTGAGCCGCTAGCAGCCAGCGTTCCAGACGCGGAGCCCCTGCGTGGGCAGGAGCCAGGCCTGGGCCCCGCGGACTCTCCGGAGCGCGGAGATCGCACCGCGTCGGCATCCGCGCTCCCGACCCGCCTCCCGCGCTCTGCCTGCCGCCCTCCGCCTCCCGCCTCTCGCCCTCCGCCGCACCGCCCTTTCCTGCCCAGGCCGCGCCCCGCGCCTTAGCAACAGAGCCCGCGCCCACGGCGCACGTGAGTGCCGTCTGCGCTCCGCAGCGCCTGCCGGGGCACCCCTCGCCCAGGGATGCCCCTGTCGGTCTTTCCGCGCGCCGGGCCCGCCCTGCCGGTGCCCGCGCCCCCCTCCCTTCCTGCCCGCCAGCGCCCCTAACAAGTTGGCACCAAGCACTCGCGTCCCTGCGCCCTGCAAAACCCTCCACGGAGACCCCCCCGGGGCCCCGCCGAGACCTCAGCGCTCCGGCCTTCCCACCTCCAGGGTCCCCGGCCGCCGCCTCTGGGGCCCTGGACGGCGGCGAGCGCCGGACACTCACCTGACGATCGAGTTCCCCGCCGGGGGCGCGCCGCTGCCCCGGCCGCGGCTGCTCCCGGCCTGGGCATTCTGCTGCCGCCTCTGCCCTAGCAGGCCCTCGCCGCCGCCACATCCGCCGCCGCCGCCGCTGCTGGCGCGACAGGGCATTCGGAGGCGGCGCGGCGGGCCCGCGGGCTGCGGCGGGCGGCGGAGCTGGCGCAGGAAGAGCGGCAGGCGCGCGCTCATGGCGCGGGCGGTGCAGCGAGGTGGCGGCGAGGCGGCGTGAGCGAGGGTTGGCAGGTCCTCCCGCCACGCGGAGATGAGGCTGCAGAACACGGGGGCGAGGCGATGGCAAGTTCCTCCCCGGGGGCGGGGAGGCGGGCGCCAAGGAGAAGCACCAGGTCCAGCCGGTAACCCGCCAGTGGCAGGAAGGGCCGGTCTCTTCCTCCTCGGCGGGACCAGAAGCCCCTAGGGGGCACTGCACCTAGAGGCCGTGAGGATGGGAGGGCGGGGGCCTACCGGACAAGGGGCCGCTTGTGGGAGTTGCCAGGACGCCCAGGGCAGGCTTTTTGGCATTTGCCTTACTACTCGAAAGGTGGCTAGCAATAAAAATCAGAGGAGGGTGGGCCATAGGGTGGAGCTCAGGCGCTGCCCTGAGCCGGTACATCGTTCCTCTGACCAGGATGCTGATGCCGCCCTGCCCTCAGGTGGCAGTTTGCTTCCTGGAAGGGCTAGCTATGTGGCAGACCTGGATACCAGGGCTTGCGTGAGGCCGGAAGCAGCCTACCAAAGAAGAATGTGGGGCCGTGGAGTTCAAATGCTGACTTTGTAAGCTTTAGGCAAACTTAATTTCTGTGCACCATAGCTGCCTCATCTGTTAAAACGAGTACCGGTATTTTGTTTATAATCTTATCAGGATTATAATTCCCAAGTAGGAATAAAACTAGTCCAAATTATAAACACTGGTTTTCCATCAGCTAAGCACTGTACTAAGTGCTGGACAGAGACTTCATTTAATCCTCACAAACGTAGTGCGTACTGTCCTGATTTTCAACCTCAGGAAACAGGTCCAGAGTCCTGAGAGGTCAGTTGATTTTGCGGCAGAGCTGGGAGTTTGCTCACATTCTTAATCTTATACTATTGTCTATATTTTTCATTGTAGGATGATTGCCACATCTGACACGCGATGACTTTCTTGGTATGGGAATAGCTAACATTTCCACAACCCTGTGTGGTAGGTATTACCACCATTTACATAGGAAACGAAGTCACAGAAGTAATGCCTAATACAAGCATATAAATATGGGAAACGAGATTTGAATGGCCTATTCACCTATTGCTGTGATGACGAAGGGAAGTCATCAAACCCCATGGAGGCTTATTTGTCTTATTATAAATTGGGGATCATTCATTTAAATATTCATCGGACACTACTGAATACAGACCACTGTTCACAAAGATGAAAATCACCCAGTTTATAGGGGATAGATGGGAAATTTCTGTACCTTCCTCTTAATTTTGCTGTGAACCTAAAACTGCTCTAAAAAGACAGTCTTAAAAAAACAATCCAGTTCCTGCCCTCAGGAATTTCCAAAGTAACTCCACCACGGTAGTGACAATTTGCCACTTCACCTGACCAGTGCTGACAATAGTGATGTTTAAAAAGACTGTGGAAATACACATTGCATGATCCCTTTATAGGAAATGTCCAGAGTAGGCAACTCTGTAGAGACAGAAAATACATTAATGGTTGCTTATGGCTGGGGGTGGAGGGATGGGGGAATTGGGAAGTGATGACTGATGGGTACAGGGTTGCTTTCTGAGGTGATAAAAACCTTCTAAAATTAATTGTGATGATGAATCACAACAAATATGAATATTCTCAAAATCATTGACTCGTACACTTTAAATGGGTCAATTGTATGGTATGTGTATTCTGTGATTGAGATAAATTTGGACGTAAGTCAAAAAAGTTTGTTTTCAGTATAAGGAATAACCTGAAATTAAAATGGTATATATAATTTCTTACATATATAAATTATATATATAATTTATTATATGATATATACATATATATGTATATATGTGTGTGTGTATATATATATATGGAGTAAGAGTGCGTTTGCTGTACACCAGGGTCTCTGTTAGGCGTGTAGTTGAGGAATTAACTGAACAAGACAGCAGGCCCAGGTCACACAGAGTTTAATATACAGTAGAACACAGGCATCTTAATGGAAAGTTAAGAGGATGATGATTCAGTCTTCTAAGAGGACAAAGGAAAGGCACCTTCCTAGACCAGGAGAGTCATAAAAAGCTTCCTGAAAGAGGTGCACTTGAAGGCAATACGTACTTAAGGATGATTTAGGAGTCACGCTAAGGAAAGGACAGTTGCTGGAAATGAGTGTTCCGAGTTAGAAGGAACTTCATGAGCAAAAGACTGGAGTGAAAGCGAGTGCTGACTCCACCTCTAAACTTGAGGTGTTGAATTGTAGGAGAATGAATAGCCAGCCTCTCCTTAAGGGAGCCTTAGGGGAAACAACATCCTCGAGGATGGGCTAAATTTTAGTTTAAAAAGGGGACTACTTAATTAAAAACATGAGGTTGTAGAGGAGTTTAAAATGGGACTTCAGGTGATCCAGGCTCACAGGGAAGAGATGTGAGAGGATTAGCAGAGTGACGGGTGGTTTAGGGGAAAGAAAGCAGGACAGGGATATGAGCAAGAAAAGATGATCAGAGTGGCCTATGTCCTGGGGTGTGGCCCAGGATATCAGGGATACAAAGCATGAGGATTGAAGTGGTCCAGATGTCAAAGAGACAGACCCAGAAAATATCAGGAAGGTTAAAGATGTAGTGAGGACACTTGGACTTTTCGAGGGTCAGGACAGACCACACTTCCATGGGAGTTCTAGTCTTTGATGGATGAGGAGACTGGTCTCTCAGAAAGGAGTACCAAGTTCATTTCTGAAAAATGTATACCAACTTACATTCTCCTTTAATTGATAGTAACCATCTTTCTCTGTCCTTGACAATTTTGGGTATTTTTTTAAAAATTACATGTCCCGGAATTATTTGTTGTGAGGCAACTCTCTATGGGTCTCTTGCATTTTGCATTTCTTCCTGTCTTGTATTAGTCTTGTTCCAGTTGTTGTTGCAAGGACATTAGTATAGCGAACAGTCTTGGAATATAGTGTCTCCCTCTGGGGCAGAGGGCAGGCTAATTTGTTGTCCAGACAGTAAAGATCATGTCTCCTTCAAGTGACAAAGATTGGGCAGGCTTGCTCGTAGCCCTTTAAAACTAGGGATCCCTAAGGTCAGGTTCCTTCATCTGTGCAACAAACCCCGTGTGTGTGCATTGTATTCCTGGGCTGCTCTGTGTCACCCCTCATGGGCCTGCAGGACCAAGGAGAACCAATGCAAATGTGAAGCTCATACTGCCTGCTGTGCTGAGAGTCATAACGTCCTTTATCTCTGACCTAGGAGTCTCATGTCTTCTGCCAGCAGCCGTGACACTGAGGCAGGCTAACTTGTTAGCTTGTAAGCTGAGTAAAATCCCAGACTCTGCATAATTCTTGACAGGAATTTTTGAGCTGAGTGTTGACCATGCAAGGTTTTCTCCTGGATGGTTGGGGAAGGGGATCATCTCCAGAGACAGATTTGGGAGGGTTTTGTAGAGAATTTGATTCTGCTTGTGTTTACAAATGTTATGCTGGCTAAGATCAGGAGGATAGAGGTGAATAAGTCTGCCAAGTGGGGACAACAGTGGCAAGACAATCAAGTAGGAAGCTGTGGCAGTAGGCCAAAAGCAGAAGTACAAACTAGAGAAGGAGCTTCAGAGGAAAAAAGGAGTACTAGATTGGGGAAATGACAACTCAGGTGGAGATGTCCTGTAGGAAAAATTCTCCTTATGCTCAGGAGGGAAATCCAAGCTAGAATGGTGTTTTACGACATAGAATATATATAGTACATGGTCGTTTGAGCCTTGGGTGAGTTCATAATATTAGACGAGATCAGAGTGGAGAACATTTGATCTCACAAACTTGAGGCTGATAGAGGTCAGGCCGATAATACAAACTAGTGAAGTAAAATTTCCCCCCAAGAAGTGATAGGTTCTGCAGACTTTCTACGACATACATTTATTTTACATTAAGAGGAGAGCCTTTACTTGCTATCTATTTCCATTCGGGTGCTTCATGGTAGCTTTAAATTTGCTGACAAAGTCATAATGGAGAACAAAGGAAGTCTCCCCAAAAGTTAAAGCAAGTCACCACTTTTTAGGGTGATTTTCACCATTCGAGTCCCTCCTCTGGGCTCACAAAGACACCTTGCCATAGTCCTGGCTCAAATTCAATTTTTCTTTTAAAGAAGCTGAAAATTTGGATTTTTATGTTAAACCTTTTTAAAATCACGGAGGCCAGATTCCACCTCTGGGCCACATATTTTCAGCCTCTGATTTAACTGGTGTGTAGAAGAAGGAACCTGCTTGCTCCAAGGGCTTGTTGTAATGGTTATTGTGAGAACTACATGGAGAGCCATACATTGCCATACAAAACAGTTGGACGTTGCGGATATTTGGCCCATACAGCAGATGATTTGCTTATTATCCAAGCCCTGTTCTTTTACGTGGAGCTGAATAAACATGGTTTTAGAACTAATGAAGTGGGGCTCTTGCTTCTCTTCCTTGCCTATTGCATATGCATTGTGAATAAGCCACTGTCAGGAAAATCTAACTTGGTTGTTTTTCACAGATAAAGAGGACTTTGACCATGAGTGTGTACCACCAGTGTAAAGTAGGCAAGTTTGTCTTTTGACACAAAATCTCAGCATTCTGGGCCCGCCCTTTTACCTCACCTGACTTCAACCCCACAGCTGCGCACTAGGTTGTTCTATGTCGTCTGCCCATCATCAAAACCAGTTATTGGGAAAGGCCTTTGGTCTAAACATATGTTCCGAGAAGTTCTCATAGGACCATGCAGATTCTTAGCTCAAGAACTTACTGGAAATCTCACTCAGAGTAAATGTCTCTGGAATGTTAATCAGCCAAGAGATGGAAAAGAGGCATAGAGTCTTTTCCCCACCTATCGAATAGGAATTTTAAAACTAGCCCATGATGTTGGATTTCTGAGGGTGGGTGCTGTGAATTTTAAAAAGCAACTTAATCACTGTTATTCTTACTTCCCTCCTTTATATCTCTGATTTAATGTGTTTTTCTCGTGCTTTGGGCTCAAACAATTTTTTGACTCTACCTAGTTAATAATCATTAAATATTTACTGTATTGAACACCTCAGATGGTCAAGCACTGTGCAGAGCTGGTGAAAATATTTCCACCTCAAGGGGTCAAATGAGACACATGCTAAATTTTAGAATATGTTTCAAAAAGAAACATTTGACCTATAAAGGGTTTTCAAATATGCTATAAACCAAACATCCCAAATTTTATTAATTTCTACTTATATGGATTGACTGTACAATAATTATTTTGCATTTATTAACCTTTTAGATGAGTATAATTCAGCATTATTTTGGTGTTTCATGCTCTAAACTACTTGTAAGGAAAGAAAAATGTGAGAAGCAAAATGTGAAAGAATGCTTATGTCTTCATATATTTTTTTAATATTAGGTTGGTGCAGGGGTGGCTGGTTGGCTCAGTGGGTTACAGCGCAGTGCTGGTAACACCAAGGTCACCGGTTGGATTCCCACATGGGACAATTAGCTGCGTCCTCCACAACTAGAATGAAAACAACGGCTTGACTTGGAGCTGAACCGTTGGTGGGCGGTGGGTTGGCTCAGTTGGTCAGAGCTCAGTGCTCATAACACCAAGGTCACCGGTGACTTGACTTGGAGCTGATGGGTCCTGGAAAAACACACTGTTCACCAATATTACCCAATAAAAATTAAAAAAAAAATTAGGTTGGTGCAAAAGTAATTGCGGTTTTTGCAATTGTTTTTAACCTTTTAAATGCAATTACTTTTGCACCAACCTAATGCAAAAAAAAAACATTGAAAAAACATGCATAAGGAAGCTCCAGTTGCTATCCACAGGACAAAGTTCAGTTAATAGGCATATGTAAATTTGCAAAAAAGTTGAAGCAGTTTCTTTTATTGTAATCCCTTCTGCTGATAGAATTGAGTGTAGTTACCACTGCTCAGACAGGAAGTTATGTGATAGAGGAAGTTATTTAATGGAGAGGATATGAGAACTCTTGAAATATTGTTAACATTTGCTCTTCAAAATAGAAATTAAAAAAAAAAGTTTTTTAACAAAACTTAATAGACAAATGCTATTCAATATCCATGTTTAACAGCTGTTATTTATAGCTCATTACAAACCTGTTGCTTTTTAAGATTTTTCCACCCTAGAATTATAATTTATGTATAGAATTTACACAGGGAATGATTTTTTCCTACTGTCATCCACTTTTCTCAATTGAACTCTTATGCCTTATAAAAAACTCCCATTTTTTTCAACCTCAAGGTGGAAGAGTTAAGATACGGTAAATCTGATGGCTCCTCAGTGTGAAATTAGGAACGCTCCACTCTAAAACACTCTGAAGAAAACTTTAAAAGCCATTTTTCTTTGTATGAGGAAAGTTAGGCAACACATATTTTCATTATACTAGAGCAGAGTGTTATGCTTATATTGGGAAATAGAAGAATTGCTTTTGAAAGTGTCTAAAACTATCAGTTTATATTAACATGCTTTTGTTCTCTGTAAAATTTTTTGTCTACCAAAGAAAATTTAGAATATGAAGTTATATGAAAAGAACTTTAATTTTTGCCAAAACACTTTTACATTAATTTTTTTGATTCAATATTGAAATAGTTAAAAGGATCTCTTGTTACTACAAAGTAAAAAAGAAAATCTAGTGATAGATCTAGCTTAGCCACCTATGAAGGAAACAAATACCAACCCAGACATTAAATTCAGTATTTCAAAAGTAATCCAAAGATACAAAAGATGGTCTGTCACTGAGATAGGGTATATCATCATTACCCTGAATCATTTTCTTCATGGCTTATAAGGCAAGACAAAGTATTATAACTAAATGTAGTTTGAAAAAGCTTGACCTTTCTAGAATAAACACATTAATTCACACTATAATTTACTTTGTACTTTACAAACTTTATTAAATAATGAGCATTACTAACTTTCATTATCTTATATACAATATTTAAACTATGTTTTCCTAGATGCATTTTTTTTTGCACAAAGAATAGAGTAGGTGAAAAGTGAACTCATTAAAAAAAAAAGAACCTTCAGTACAGAGACCTAATAAGAACGTGACATACTTTGAAGTACATCTACCCTTTTGTCCTCAATTATATACATCCCTAACCCACCTTCAAAAGAAACTATTTTAAACAAAAGCACTTAATTGATAACTTTCAGGAAAAATATGAACATGATTTTATATATATACACAAAGCTCTCAAAATCTGCTTCCTGGCTGACAGAAATGATCTATAAAACTAAAGATTTGTGCTAGAACCTAAAGACAACCACAGGGACATTTTATACAATAAGACATCCACCTTCATGCAGCAGGGTGTATTCCTACAGATGACATCAAAGCCGTCAGCAAGACATTGGTGTGAAGAATTAGTCATTTCTGAGAGTAAGATCACAGTTCTATGGACAGTACAGAGTTTGGGTCATAGAAACTAAACCGCAAAAAACTCAAGACTGCCTTCTTGGGACAAGAAGAGTCAGGTAACTCTTTTGCAAACGCACTTACAAGTCCCTCTGGCAAGTCTAAGAACATACCTTCTCACAGTGCTTATCTGTTCTGATACTGCATAATCTTGAAAACTCATTACCATGTTTAAAGAAAGGCAATGAAAGAAGAGCTGTTTCCAGAACCATGCTATTCAATATGGACTTTGTTCAATAAGCTGCAAGAAGAAAGAATAGTACAGAGAAGCATACCTTGGGTTATTTTTTGTTATTTCAAAAGAAAATTGAGTGCCTTAGGTATGTGTTTGTCCAGTAAGGATGGTCACATTTTATTTTATGGTGAGGAAAAAGGCACAGGACTTAAAAAAGGGAAAAAGAATTATAGTTAGATGTTACTGATTCAAATCAGTATCATTGCTCGCCTTCTAATGAAAAGCCCAGATCCCCTTACCCTACACATATTATCACATCTTTTATGATGAAAACTCAGAGGGTGCGGGAGGGGCCACAGAATGTAAAACTGCTTAAAATGAGAATACAAATGCTATTGTTTGAGGAATATTCTTGTTGCACAGAGTAGAGTCTTCAATAACATAGAATTTTTTTGTAAAGGAGCAACAAATCTACCTTCATTTTTCTCTTTAGCTTCTTTGATTTCGCTTTCTACTTATAAGGTATTTTTGCTTTTGTTTTTCAGTTTTCTTTCATAAAGAGTTATATTTGTACATGTCACAATAAACTATTTAAAGACCATAGTGACAACATAAAAGATGTTATTAGTCAGAGCTTATTAACCAAAAATTCTGTTCTTTTATATGCCGCAAAACAATGAAGTAAGGCCCCATGTTACATTTGGTTTAGGAAATAAATTTCATTGCAGTCAAGGAAATCCTCCAGGCTGGGATCAGGTCATTGGGCTGGGCACAAAACTTACGGAAGTTCATATGAAAAGCTGCTCTGCAAAAGGCAACTTTAAAGTGCTTCGTTTTATTTTAGCTTGTGGTTTACTTCATGTTGACTAGAGACAGGCACAAAGAACAGTAAGAAGGGTTCTATCCCCTCCCCCACAACTGAAATGTGAGGAGCTAATCAAGCTATTCCCAGGTGTCAACCCATCTTTACTAATACTTAAGTCAATTTGTATCTTCTTGCACTCAGTTTTCTTTAGCCATTGAGAGAATCATTCATTTCACCCTAGAAATCATGAAATAAACACAATGAGCTGCACATTCTCCAGGCTTTGTCCAGGAATCCAGGTAAAGATTTTGGCTTATAGAATATTGGTCTTGCTACATTCTGATTTCCAATAGTTACACAATTTCTGCATTATAATGAACTGATGTAGGAATACCAGCATAAGAAAACCTAAAATGGACACCACAGACTGTATTCCAATTATAGAGCGTTAGCTTAAGTTATTCTAGGGTCTTGCCATAAATGGAACAAAAATGCCAGATATAAGCATAATCCTTTAAATAGCTTGATTATAGTTTTCTTTCCTTTTGAAAACATGGAAATGCCTCCTTGCTGCCTTTGAGCCCTAGCATGAAACTACTTGTGACTTCTGGATAATAAGAGAGGATTATTGCATTTCTTAAAGGCTGGGCACTACTGTCAGGATATGGGAAAAAATATGGCCATCTTGTTAAAAAAAAAAAAAAAAGCCTAGAAATTTTCAAGTAAGATTGACTTACATGAAACATAGAAGACAACCAGCATCAGTAAACACAGTTAGATGCTGACATTGGCTACAGTACAATCCTGGCTGGATCATCAGCCGTTTCAAAACTTGTGCTGTAAAAGAAAGTATATTTTACACCTCTGCTTATTACAAAATTATTTTAATCTGGTACATATAAAACACCTCTCAGTATCTGTAACTTATGAGCATAAGAAGTTAATTCAGGAAGCTACTATTAAGAACCTTAGGCAAAGCTGCTGGAACTAAGACACTGAAATTTTTCCCTTAGACTCTGGACAATATTTTGCTGATTGGGAGATGGGCCCCTCCAGAGATAGTCATTCAGTTTTTCAGAATCGTTGTATGATGTCAGATAGGGTGAAACCCCAAGTTTGCCACTTACTGGCTTTTTTGGAGTGCACGGACTATTCAAAGAGTAAGACATGTTGCTGCAGACATTATCAGAAAAATCAGCATCCACGATCTTTGGGTCAGACTTCTTTCTGCGACTGTGAGATAGCTCTAATTCTGACTCATCTTCTTCTGACTTTATTTCCACGTAGTCATCTTCGTCCCCTTCAGTCTCTTTGAAATTGGAAAAATAGTTCTGTGTAGCTATTTGAGCATTTAAGGGTAAATTTCTATTTACTACCAGAACTTTCTGTGAGTCTTGGAGAGTGAGATCTGAGCATTTTTCAGTGCCCTGCTGACATGAGTCACCTATACCTGGCAGCAAATCCTGGTGACTCTCACACCTCGAACTTTTGTGTAAAGACAGCAGTTGTTTCTTTCCCATTTCATTAGGGTAGTTGATGGAGTCCACTGACTTGTTTATCAAGATTGAGGAAGATGAGTGGGACCTGTTATAAGGCTGAGACTTAGCACTGATTCCTTTGCGACCCAGTGAGTTGTAAAGATGACTGTGACACGAGTTCTCTTTGTTAGGCTGACTGACTACCACGCTGTGTCTCTGCATGGAGCTTAGCAGGGAGTCAGAGGTTTGAAGAGAAGGCACGGAGCAAGCTGTGGACAATTGTCTTGGAGTACTTTTTGGATTGATCTCTAAAGTAGGATATTTTGGCTTTGAGTCTTGCTCTGGCCGGGGACAGAAATCTGATAATTCTCCATTACTATAGGTTGAATGCAAAAACCAATCCTCGCCACCATGCTGGGCCTGGGAAGGCGATGTAGACCTGACGTTGGCAGATTCTCGGGGGCTGGCCCAGCCATCCTTCTGAGTCTTAAAGGGAGTCTCTCTGAATACAATCTGGTCATACAGTTGGGAATACTCAGCAATCCTGGCACCTAAAAGGCAAATATTGAAACAATAAATATACATAGAATTATACCTACATGAGAAGATTAAAATACATAACATTCTAACCTTTTAAAAAAAATTTAAACAGTAGACAGAACTTTTAAGTTTGAGGATGACTAACCATTGAATACTAAGCGACACAAACTAATAAAATAATCCATAGTTTAATACAAAATAAAAAATGACACCTAAAAGCTCACTTAATTTGATCTACTTCTGGATTCTTTTATTTCAACAGCAGGTCTGCAAGTGTTTGCTATTTGTAATGAAAATTTCTAGTGTTCTTTACCAGCATGAACTAGTGTCAGTGCTAAAAAACAAAGGGGGGGCAGCATAAAAACAAGGAAGTGAGCGCTAAACCCTGGTCAATGAAAAAATAAGAGTAGTCATTAAAAGAAACATGATCACACTCCACTATACAATGGCTACCCTTGGCTTCTCTCACCAGTCTTGATTGCTTTCAGTCAACTACTCCGAGAAGAGTGCCCTCTGCAGCTGAGGCAGCCCTCCACTGCCACGCCTGGGAGTCAATGTCTACAGGAGGTCCTCCCCTACGGTATGGCAGAACCGCCTGTATTGACTGACCCACATCCTTCCTATCCCCAAGAAGCCGGGCACTGAAGTCTGTGCTTCCAAGACATTAAGAATGCACCATCTGTGCATATAATCAGTAATCGAATTCTCTCTGGTACGGGTTCCAGAATAGAATTGAACCATTACTTATTTCCCTGAGAACTACTGCCACTTCAAATTAAGATATGAGGTCATTTCTCCTCTTTGCTCTCCACTTCTGAGTACAGGCTTTTCTAAAGACATTAACAGAACCATGCTACGGATAGAGAATTCTCTTGGGCCAGGAATGACTTAAGAGAGTGAGCCCAAAGATGTGAATTTCAAGAGTGGTTTCCTCCTCTCCCCCCAATCCAAGTACCCATACAACCACCCTATAATCAAAGGATTCCACGCACCCTGTCAGTCCCTTAGATCACAGCCACACAATCTCTACAACGGGAATCTACCCCATATATGATAACCAAAAAGTGACATGCCATTTTCTTCTTCTTTAAGCTATTTACATTTTAAATAACCGGTTAGTAAGCTCTTCCTTGAATTTAAACTAAATATTTAGTTCAATTTCTGCCATTTCTTGTGAGTCTATCTCCTGTGAGGACAGAAAACAAGTTGCTGTTACTCTGTGTGCCTTTCAATTGCAAACCTCTCAAATTACTTCCCCTCTGGTCCCCGAAATCAGGGAAGTAGTCTTTTTAACTTCTCATTGTAGATCCTATATTCAGATCCTTCAAGTTTTCAAGTCCAAATGCTTGGAGGGACAGAGATTATTAGTTTAGAATTCCTAATAATAAATACTTGAGCTATTACTCCTTCAAGGACATAGTAAAGACTCTCAATACCAATGAAGACTTGACAACCCCTTAACACCAAGGTGCCCATGTTAGCTGTCCTGAAATCTCTAATGTTTCATAAACTATGAAACCCAACCAAAGGCAGCGGGACCTTTAGACACAGTCATTGGTTAGCAGTCCCACCTGAAAGTCAGATGGTTCTACCCAAGCCATTGTCACCTGCACTATGGCCCTGAACGTGATCCCACAGCTGAGGCAGGAAGGCTCTGAGGTTTCACAAGTTTCCAAGAAGATGACAACCTTGGGGAAAGCAGTGAGAGCTAATTAAAAAATTCAGTTCAACTATTCTAGTACCCAAATTTAACCATAGTCTTGTAAAGTCGTGTTCTTATAATTAGAACACAGTGGCCCACCATGTATTATCCAAAATATTCATAGTATTTCTTAGGCCTTTTTCTTCCTTATCACATTCTCTTCTTCTTCCTTTGCTTAATACAATCCAATTTACCTCTCAAAACCTTCCATAAACCCTATCGCTTCCATGAATCCTTTTCTAACTGATTTCTCTTCTCTGAAGTCTTATATACATACTTAGTGCACATGTATATACTTAGTGTGCAACCAATACTTAGCTAGTGGTTGTGCACTCATGCATGTATGCATACACACACTTTTGTGTTGCTGGTTGTTTTATATGAGTTAATTATTCCAGCTAGTCTACAAGCTTTTAATCTTGGAGAACAATTGCCACAGAGCACCAAGCATAGTTCTAGACAGAAATTGGTCTCAAGAACTACTTAATTTCTCAGATAATTTTTGGACTGCCTCCTTTTATTTTAAGCATAGTGTTAAAAATGGATGTACTTTCCCTAGGGCAATACCACTGAGAGTGAAAAGGCAGCCTAGAAATCAAGGGCATAGCAGGAAAAGGGGAAGCGGGAAGATAGCCTTTGAATAAAGTGCTCTTTATAGATAACCCACAATGCGTACAGTTCATCTTTGGATAATAAAAATATTGGCCATTTAGAAATTTGGAATAAAAAGTATTTCGCAAGTAGACAATATACTGTGCCTACCTAAGTTTTGGGGGGTATTTGTTTATTTACCTATTTAGTCCTTAGCGTGGCCTTCTAAGAGAGTCTCTAACTTGCTTGATGCCAGTGTGACCAAGAGACAAGCTTGCAGAGCAACGCCTCGCATGAGATTCTCTTAGCCAGATGGATAGCAAACAGCCAGCCCAAGATGACATCTCTGGCCTAAAAAGCGTACTACGAGCCAGCTGGATCAAAGTGCCCCTTCATCCTTAGTTCTGACATGAACCGTCTTTACAGAACGTGGACATTATCATTATGTGACAACCCCAGGGCTGTCTCAGGTTGACTTCTCTTGTAAGTTTAAAAGGTGGAGTCATTATGATTCCAGGTAAAAATGTGAAGTGATCCTTGCTGAGACAAGTGTGAACTACACTGTTTTCAAGACAGGATCAAAATCAATGTTTCTGATGTTGCCTGAGATGCAGACCAAAGCATAAAATGCTATTTCACCCTCCCTGCTTTGCATAAGGAGGAACATTCCTCAAGCCGGTATGGACTTTTCTCCCATGTAAAATAAAAAAAAATCACACACACAAAAAAATCACACTAAAAAGGGAACCCCAAGGCCTCCTGGGCCTCAAAGACTATCAGGAGGGAGGCCGGACTGAACCAGACGGCCAGCACGCTACATCAGGCTCTAAAAAGGTGGGAGCGACTAGACCTGGTTGGGTGATTTCTAGGCGGAAATCGGACCCGGGGCCTGTAGACCCCGGCTAGAGAGTTCAATAAAGGTGCTTGAGACTTTCGGCAGGTGAATAGGGTGCTCCTCCTTCCGTACAACACCGAGAGCAAGCTCCTGGCAAAGTGGCAAGGCCCACACGAAGAAGTCTGGAGAATCGGTCCATCCGATTACGATGTCCTGTGCCCAGATAAACGAGAGAAAGAAAAGGAGTCATCATGTCAACTGATTGAAAGCCTAGTGGGCACAGGAAGTGGTCTCGATCCACCCAGATGGAAGATTCGTCAGGTCCGAGAGATGGCAGGCCCTAGGGACAACTCCACTCTCAGAAGGTGACATGGGAGAGATCTCCTCCTCGATAGTAGCCCACCATGTCAAGAAAGGACCCAGACACAAAGCTGACAAAAGATCCTACAGGATCCCAAGACGACACCAGTAGGCAAAACAAAAAGAACAAACCAAAAGCAAAAAAAAAGCAAACGAAAATCCCAAAGAGAAATCTATTCATACTTAAAAGGTGGGTAACAAAGACGACTGTTCAAGGTAGTTGTAAGCCCTGGCGATTCAGTATTGAAAGAAGTGCTTCTGTCAAGCTTAGAGGTTTACCTTTTAATGGATGGTCCATATTCAAAACAACCTGGCTCAGGTGATGACCACTTTTTAAAGGACAGTCTGCTGATCTAATCCACTACCATCAGAAATGTTAGTGTTCTATTTTCTCTGATTCTGAGGAGCCCTAATCCAGATTCAGTCGGTGGCTGCACTGCTAATACACTACTGTTTCCAGTGCCATCTTTGCCCCACAAATAGTCCTTCTGCAGCTGGAACCCACCAAATAGTCACTTTTCTTGGTGTAACAATAAACCAGCTTAGCAATACTAGCATTACAAAAGGAACATGAATGAATTCAAGCATATTACTGCAAGGAAAAAAACATATGCGATCTAGTCTCACATTCATACAAAATCACTTTTCACCTTTATTGAAAAAGAACAACTCAGAGAATCTAAAATCTTTTCGGTAGCAATTCCAGGGCTTAACTTCCCTATCTGTTGAGAAATTTTACTGTATGACTAGCTCTAGGAAAAGAGTAAAGCTTTAGACAATTTCCTAAATACTCTCAACCTTAAAAAAAAAAATTCCCTCCAGAGTCTTGCCATGTAACTTGTGGATTCACTTAGGACTTGGATATCCCCTTCTTATTCTCTGGTTTCCATGGAGATAAAGAGGGTAGTGGCATCAACCCGGCTGGATGAGTCCTTTCCCCATCAAGCTAAGTATCTGAATGGGCCCTTAACACTGAGCCATCTGGTTTTTACTTTTAATGGGAGAACTGCTGCCTCTCATTTGATACTGACACAGTTCTCTGTCAGAAAATCTAGGGCAGGGAATTCTTAAATATGACTGAAAGGACACACTGGTTTAAAATGCTAATCCCTGGGCCTCACCCCATCAATGTCTCTGGATCTGGAGGTGAAAGTTGCTCAGGTGAGAGAGCCAGTATCCTCAGGTTGTTTTTTTTTCCTTCAATGACAATCGTGTACTTTATTTACATCTATGCTCTACGACTGATTGATCAGGGTTAAGTTTCGTCCCGCTGAGCCCTTTCTAATTTAGCCGTGGAATATGTACTTCTGAATCACAGAGAAAAAAAGTCCAGCTGTGAACCTCTCATTCCGTTAGTCCTAATCATACCAATATGAGACGTGAGATCTTGGCTTAGTTCTGCCCCACAAAGGAGGCTTGACTAAAAGAATTAAATTTCTTGGAAGCATATATACGAATACCAAATGAGATAGTATTAAATGCATTATAGCAGCTTTAAAAAAAAATTAACTAGTAACCGAAATACGTGAGAAAACAACTGAGATATAGTCTGAACAGCTAAAAAACAATGCAAAACGGACTTTTTGTCTCTTAGGATGAGTAGGCACTTTTGTTGGGATTCTGGAGCAGAGAAAAATCCTATTCCATCTGTTTCCAAACCTTAAAAGCTTATGCAAGCTACTCCTCCTCCTAACACTGATACATGGGGAAAAGCTCTAGATGCCACAAGTAAAACTGATCGCCGTTTTTCACAGTTCAGATTATATTAAACTTTTACTTAAAACATCAAATCTGTAGTGACAATGTTACACATACAACAAAACCCTCCGAGACCAAATCACGATGTAACTTGTGTGAGTCGGTGAAGTGGGAAAGGCAAGTCACGGCCTCGTCTGTGTTTGTTAGTGAAGGGAAACAGAGTTTGCCGACTCAAAATATGCCTTTTGGGATAGGGATTATTTAAAGCCGGTTATTTTGAAGAAAAGAAAGACTCAGGGAAAACCTTTGACCTTCCCCCTAATTGCCCAAAAGGGATTTAGATAGAGGAGCTTCTCCAGGAAGGGAGCTATCGTCACAGATAACTAGAGTTTTATATGAACTAGGTGTGATCCATAGGGAGGAACCACGCAAGGCCCATTTGTTCAATGTCCTCCCTGTGTCCCATTGTTAGAGACGGCCCAGCAAACATTTCTTTACCAAACATTTGCTTTTCCATGTCCATGTGAATTGCTTTCCTGCCCTTTGAAGTCCCCAAACCCTATCAACTTCTCTTTAGCTCAAGATGGCACATAAGCCTCAACTGACCAATGTGTTGTTAGTTATCATATCCTTCTGGCACCCCCACCTGTACATCTGTAATGCATTCTGGACTTTTTCCCTGTTAATCTGTCTTATGTTAACCTGACTATTAGCCCAGCCAGAAGCACTTAGAAAGGTGGGGGGGGGGGCAATTATATTTTTGTCAGCCCACATTAGTAAGTCTGTGGTCTCACTCCGAGAGAATGAACGTCTGAGTGACAATATTCTCACGGTTTTTAGAACCTGAGAGCTGCTCTCACATTTTACTTTCAATAAAGAAGAAAAGCAGTGTGAAGGAACGTACCGATGGCAGGCCCTCCTTGCTTCTTTTCTTCCAAGATGGCTGCCAGATCTTTATGCACAGACTTATGCAGCTGGCTGGCGGGTGGCTGCTCCAACTCTGGGCTTTTCACTTTTAAAAGTTGATTTGCCTTCTTAATCTTCTGACTGTACTGCCTAGCCATCATAAAAACCCTGCTTTTTGTCTTATCTGTGGCCTCCACCCCAGGGTCAGGGTTTTCCAGGTCTGTTTGGGACAGACTGCTGTTGGCCAAGTCATAGGGATTTTCCATGGGAGGTACTTCACTTGCCAGAGATAGCCGGTTAAGACTCATAAAAGAGCCTTCTTTAGATATCAAGTCTTCTTCGAATGGGCAACTGGCCCGGCTAGCTCTGCCAGGCCTGTCTTTCAGCGGCGTGAGGAAGGCATGGCTCTCAGGGAGTGAGAGTGTAGACATGGCGTGTTCTGTCTCTTTGCTCAGCTCAGGTGTGCTCTCGGAGTGCAGTCTGTCTTGCACATCATCTTTGCTGACAGGAAATGCTGCAAGGAGCCGGTCTCTAGCTTTGACTTCATTTTTCTTGATGTAATTTTCCAGGTCATTCCAGATTTCATCTACTTCTTCAGACAGTTGATCAGATATAGACTTATCAGCTATAGACAAGTTACAGCTGAAAGAGTTATACAGCAAACTCAAGTAATCATTATCAGAGGATCCCTGGTGGTAAGGGGTTTCATCCTCGCTGAACTGGAGGCTATCCTGGGAAACAAAGGGCCTCAGGCTGTCACAGCACGCAAAGTCGGCTTCCAGACCTAAGAAAGTGGTCCTCTTGTTATGCTTTAGGCTGCTGCACTTGAAATCCAGTGAGGGTGGATCTGGGAACCCTATAGTGTCGTAAATATTTTCCTCAACCACCTCAAGTTCATGTGTGCTTTGGTTTGATAGCTGTCGACCTGTCAGAGCTCCATCTCTCTTTGTGTGCAGAGAGCTCTTCTCGTGGCCAGCTTGCCTCTTTGAGAAGGCTAGCTCTGGGGTGCTTTTGGGGCGAACAGAGTCCCTGGCTAATTTGGGGGGAGTGGATTCAGCTTCTTCACGTTTTGCAACCATTAGTTTTAAGTCCTCATAACTTAT
This sequence comes from Rhinolophus ferrumequinum, assembly GCF_004115265.2. Taxonomy (NCBI): domain Eukaryota; kingdom Metazoa; phylum Chordata; class Mammalia; order Chiroptera; family Rhinolophidae; genus Rhinolophus; species Rhinolophus ferrumequinum. The sequence goes on along the minus strand of NC_046286.1, from coordinate 93,916,080 downwards.
GTTATCATAGACATGGTCTATATCGTCAATAGTCAGCTCTATAGATGACCCGAAGGGAGTCATTCTATCCTGCCCTTCTGTTTTAGGGTCATTCTGCAGCTCCCTTCGGGGACTGTACTGAGAGCCATCACTGTCCCTGATTCTTATTTCAGAAGGGGACGTGTTGCTCTCACCGGCACTGCTGGCCCTCCGTACAACCCTGTGGCCTGAGCTGGGGGTCTCAGTGGACTCAATCTGTCCCATATGCCAACTGCAAGGGCGACTCGAAGTGCTGTCCTCACACAGTCTGGTAGAGTTCAAGTCTGAAGAGGAAAAGGAAGGCACGAACATCTGATAATCATCTTCATCATCCTCATTCTCCTGTGGGGACCGTCGACTGGGGAACAAGGCTTGTCTGATCTGGTGGTCCGTCCAGATGTTTCTGACGGCGCCACCCCCGCGAAGCACGCTCAGAATGGCAGAACTGCTGGGCTGACTATTCCTCTGGGCGGGAGATGGCCCTGCTGAAGTTCGCTGGGGAGACCCTTCCTCTCTGGAAACCTGAGAATAAGAAACATACCAATTGAATGCACCATGGACACATAACTTAGGACATTTTCCTGTATTTACTCATTGCCTCTTCCACTAGACTGTAATACTCTTAAAGAAAACGATCGGTAAACATTGTTGATTTTAATTGAGTTGAAAAACACCTCAAATTTTTGCAAAAGGGGCAGAAAGGACAAGAGCTCTTACTTGCATAGAAATAGGCTGGGGCTGTGTGCAGACCTTCTCCAAACTTAATGGTCACAATCACTCTGTGAATTAGATTGGATTGTACCAGTTCCACAGTAAGGATGGCTAAGCTTATAAAGATTCAGTAACTTGCTTTCAGTAGTCAGTAGGAAAGCTAGGATGCAAATCCAGGTCTGAGTCCAAATCCCTTATCCCAATGCCGGGAATCAGCTAAATACACAAACCTCTTAGATACTTCAAACAATTCCGATGTACACTTGGCAAATACTATTCTATGAATGAACATACACAGGGGTCAAGGGCCATCTGATTTCTACCTGGTTTCTATCTGGAGTCTTACTGTGGTTTCTGGTGTACCAGACCCCGTGCAGTGATCCGACTGCACACCCCCTGGTTTTCCCTTAAATCTGCAGGCCTGCGATGAACCTGACCAGCACTGGCTTGGCTTACAGATTCTAGGCAAAGAGCCTTTGTGGCAGAAATGTAATTTAATCCACTGTTGAGCTAATGAAAATTTTGCTTTCTTTCAAAATACATTTAATTAAGTAATATTTAGATGCCTGTTAGTAAGTAAAATATGAGTGACATTAATGATGCCTAATCAAATGAACAATGGGGTCTTTTATAACTTGGAACCTTCCTTGATGGAGCCCAATTGTGCAGAACGGGAGTGGACTGCCCTCTGAGGCCCTCTGTAGTTATAAGGATTAGCTTCAAAGAGTTAATTTGAAAGGGTTAAGAAGGGTTCAAACTAATTAGTATCAGGGACATATTTTCTGATCAAAACACTACAGTAACCTATTGGAAATGTCAAATTCGCGAGATGTTTTTCATCACTTGTCAATGAAACTAGGATACATATTGCCTTGGAAGATCTACCTGTGAATACATCTGCCTGCCTGCCTGTCTGTCAGGGAGGGAAGAGAAGAAAGGGAGGGCTAGAATAAAATTTCATCCTAAATGTTATTTTTCTATTAAAAATTTAAAACTAAAAAAAGATGCAATTAGTTGTTTAATCTTTTGTTCATTTTTTCCCACATAGTAAATCCATGGACCATCTGAGGCTTAGGAATAAATGAATACACACACACACATAGATACAGTTTTATATTTATGGCTCTATGTTTTTTTCCCCCTTTACCTTTTATTATCTCTCCTCTTTCATCTTACTCAGACTGCACTGGAATAATGTTTATAAAATATAAGCACCCAGTAACTACATTTTACAAAATAAACAAGTTAGTATTAACTAGCTAAATCACGACAAAACATTTTGAGAGTATAACAAAAACGATTTTGTGAACAGCCAGAATATCTTCTTAAAACCTTTCATCCCAGAAAAATCCCCAGACATTTTAGAAAATTAGGAAACCTGAATTGTTAATATCAAAGTATATTTTTAAGGTAATTACACTTGAGATGAAGATAGCAGTACTTTGGAAGCTGAAATTTTACATCCAATAAATCATCAGAACTGAAGGGAAGTTCGTATATGGATTGGGCACAACATAGAAGCATGTAGTTTAGATTTCTCAGTTTCACAAAAGCCAAGATGAACACTTTTCCCTGTTTTTCCACATTCTAGGCATTATGGCTATTAAATAATAATATGGTAATAGCTGTCATTTATGGAGCACTTGCTTTATGCCAAGTACTATAATACGCACTTTTAAAAACATTATCACATTTAATTTGTTTATGAAAATCAAATAGATTTAAAAACTCAAAATCTCACGCCAAATTTCAGGACAATGATCCAATTAATGTTAATAACTTTCAAAAGCTTCCAAACAAAAATATGTACTACCTGAAAAAAAGAAAAATCCCCATGCCCTAATTTTAGGAAAATCACTTAGGGATAAGATTATGTTGACTTTTAGACATATTATTGGGTTTAACTGAAAGATATAGTGTTTAGTAACAGGGTCACTCTGTCCCTGTGCTAAGGAGTGGTGTGAGTGGAATTGTGAGGGAAGAGTTTCATAGTGACATGCTTATAGATACAGAACATTAAACAAGTAGCCACAATCAGTTCTGTCAGAATTGTTCATTGAGACAATTGATCGGTAGCCATATTGGACATAGCTTATTCAGGTCAGGATGCAGTATCTATTAATCCATCATAGGTAATAAATTTGGATATACATCTTTCAATGGGGAATGCCATTTTTATTTCTCCTCTCCTAGCCTTTTATCAGAGGAGAAAAATCAAAACTTGGTATCGTGTAGTTTCATCGTTATGACATATGAGTACGCCTCTTATATGAGCAGCAGGACCATATTCTTAGAAGGAGGTCTTTGTGACTGAAGGCTAATGCTTTGAGAAGGGACCAATACTCAGGATGCAAAAGCCCTGGTCTTAGTGCACAGAGGCACAGGGCCACGTGGATGGACCACGCTAGCACTGTGTGGCTTTTACATCCTTACAGCTTCTGAGGCAAGAGCAGAGGGATGAAGAAATTGTTGCCTTATTTCGGAGAGATGAAGCAGGGGAGGGAGAGAGGCAGTTATAAAGACGAGTCCTCACTTAAATCTGTCAAAATGTAAAATAATTGTTTATACTTGGAACACAGGCTGGGGATGAGATATTTAAGAGTATATATAAAAAGCGTCTCCAGTAAAGATTTCAAAATAAGAAATGTAATAGTGCTTACCTTTTGGATGTCTTGTGCTGTTTCTGAAAAATAAAAGTTTGTTTTTTTTAAGTCTCAGGATTAAAAATGTACCTTACGTATAGGTTAGCACTTCCATTTTAAAGGACTTTTATGCTTATTGATCATAATTGAAGCCCAATCTGGGCCCTTTAGACCTAATTTTCAGAATATGCCTCTCTGTTACTCTAGTTATATGTCCTGTACTATTTGTAAAAACAACCTTACATACATTTGAGTGTTAAGTATCTTCTTTATTCCCTGAGAGAAATGTACCAATTCATGTTAATAAGTTTCAAAAGCTTCCCCCCAAAATATGTATTACCTGAAAAATCCACCTGCCCTAATCCATAAAACATAAAACTATGCTTCTGTTAATTTAAAACATTTTATTGGTTTTAACGGAAAGATAGAGCATTTATCAACAGGGTCACGTTGGTGCTGTGCTAAGGAGTGGTGCATCTGGAATTGTGGGGAGGGATTTACAGAGCTATATCCTTAAAAAGACCCTTACAGACACCTTGACTATGTGTGTCTCGTCTTTACAAAACGTTTAATTACAGAAGCATATAAAATGAAAAGTGATTGACCCCTCTCTACAAATCCCACCTGGGAGAGGTAACCACACTTAACAATCTGATGTTCATCTTCTAGGGCCCCGACCCGCTGCCCCATCCCAGCATAATGCACAGTTTCTTGTTTTGTTTTGTTTTTTAAATAAAGGTGCAATATGCAACACTGCATTCCCTGCTAAATATATGTGGGCACTGTTGTCAGTAGATAGAGACATACTTCCTTCTTTCTGACAGCTGCAGAATACTCCCTGTAGTATCCCAGGATATTCTACAACTTATTTAGCCATTTCCCACTAAATGAGCTATTACAAACACTGCAAAGAACACACACACACACACACACACACACACACACAAACACACACACACACAAAACCTATCCACACTTGGGTGAGTACTACTACACAGGAAGTATGCACTGTGAAATTTACTTCTACACAGGAAGTATACACTGTGAAAATTATAAAAATGGGAAAAATGAAACTGTTGGGTCAAGGGCAGATGCACATTTGAAATGTAAATGGACATTCCCAAATTCTGCTCCGAAGTGGTTGCAGAAATTTACACAGCAATAGTTTCAGAGTGCCTGTTTTTCTATATCTTTTGGCCAAGCGCACAGCTTCCTCCCATCTCCTCTAAATGTGATTTTTCTCATTACTAATATGGGTGATCATTTATATTGCCAAAATTTTATTGGCAGTTTGTGTTTCTTTTGTGAAACTGCCCATTTACATTCTCTGCCTTTAAAAAGAGTCCTTTGTCTCTTCTTTTTGATGTATAGGGGTTCTTTATATAATAAGGATATTAATCTTTTTATACCTGTTACCTATATGGCAAACATTTTTATGTCATTTGGCTTTACATTTTATAACAGGGCGTTATTACTATAGAAGTTAATCAAATCTGTCAAACTGTAATTCATCTGATGGGCTGTGTGTGTGTGTGTGTATGGTTTGACTTAGTGGATATTGACAAAATGAAAAAAAAATTTTTGGACTTACCGCTGGTCTTCAAAACTTTATGTGATCTTGAAGGTTCTGAGAGAAAAATAATGACAGCATCATTTGCACCAAATCAAGATTATTTTCATTATAAATGAATTATTAGTTTATAGGCAAATTAATTGAGCTCTAGAAATTTTCTTTCAAAGTCACCTAAATCCCCCTTGCTTAGACATTTAGCAGCAAGACATTCACCTCATCAAAATTGTAAGACAAATAGCTCCATTATAAAAACTGATATTTAATCACCTTTTTGACTCTCCCACCAGAGTGTGAACTTGCAAGTAGGAATCACGTGTGTTATTTATTCTTATATTCTCGGGCATTAGTACTGTGCAGGCGATTAGGTCGGTACTCAACGAATACTGATTCAAATAAAACAAAAAATATCTGAGGGCTAAGGGAATACTACCTGGAGTCTGGTTCAGCAAAGTATATGTTACAATTTTAGGTTTGAATAATCTTTTGTATGTGTCATGTATAGGACACAATTTTTCACTAGTGATAGGAAATAGGATTTAAGTACCTGTGTGCCAATGGTAAGATGCTGCGCAAAGTTACTTGATGGGTATCTGTTATATTCACCGGAAAGTGGAGAGTTAAGTAGAAGAGTTTTTTGAACAAAAGCTCGAGAGCCCCATCTTCACACAACCGCTAATGTATTCAAACTGTCCGCAAGCTCAAAACCAGAAAGTAGACGCCTTTTTGTCCAACCAAAAGTCACTTTCACTTCCAGTCCCCCATCCTTAGTAAAGTTTGATTATAGCATCCTATTTACCAGATTTTCTTCTCAGCCGATAAGGAGTGGAACCGTCTTTAGAACCACAAAGTGCTTTCGTCTCTCCCTCAGGACTGTAGCAGAAGCCTGGATAATCTGGAAAGAGAACCACACGCATGTGTAAGAATGAGGCGTTCTGTGACTTCTAAGAATATGGGTACGACTTGCATTTATTCTCTTTCCACACACGATAGATATAGCCCTCCTTCCGTAATTGGTGTTGAATATGTATCTCAGGTCTATGTTTACATTGGGACTTCCAGGAGTGTGTTAGCAAATTTAGTGCTTTCTCTCTCGCTTTCTCTCTCTCTCTCTCTCTCACACACACAAACACACACTCTCGATAACTTCCTACTACAGCCCAGAAACATTTGCAATCCTATGGCCCACAGAGGTCAGAAAATGCCATTAAAATAAAACTCCCTGCAGCTGAACTTATTATTACCAAGGCCCCTGATGAACGGTGGTGATAGGCCACAACAGAGGTCCTGTCAAAATAAAACCATCCGGAGAATTTGGTGAGGCATCTGTGCCCGGCGCTGTGGTAGAGGATGTGGAGCCCTGCCTGTCCCAGTGGAAGAAGCTGTCCTCCAGTGTAGTGACTCAGTATTTGTCTAGACATTGCTCCTTTCAACATCTGATGAATGCTTTTGGTCCTATCAGAAAAGGGATTTTCATTTAATTTCATAGTTTATGTCTTTCTACCCCATCTGAGGGGTACATAGATTTTTGGATTAAGAAAACCTGGTCTAATCCTAAAGTATTACCACATAATCCATGATCATCTGCACGCTGAAGCCTGAGGGTAACAATTTAGGATGGAGCTATAAACTGGTGTTCTTCGAATTGGGGTTAAGGCTCTGCAAGGGTATCGAGAAAGCTCTTGAAAGTTCGGAGGGTTGTAAAGACCACATACCCTTCGCAAAGTCAGTGACAAAGTTACATAAATGAGGTCATTTGGTCCAATGGACTGGCCTACTCTGTTCACACTCAGCCAAGTGCAAAGTCAGGGTAGGGCAAATAAGGTTATTTTTCTAGGCTGGGCCACTCCAGTCTAGTCCTGGTTTCCGGAAGACAGATATGTGGCACCAATTAGTGGCTTGAATTATTCTGTGCACCATAAAATCTTAATGGTGTCCAAGAGCTAGCCGAGAGCCTGGAAGTAAATCATTTTATTGAAAGGAGCTTGTCACAATAGGTGACCTCTCCAGATCCCCATTTTCCTTCCTAATTCTCACATGCTCACCCATGACCTTGCCTTCTCTTCAGAGTGCTTTTATTAAAAAACAAAAACCAAAAAAACTTAAAAGAGATTTCCACTGAATAAAATACGGGAATTTAGAGACCAGGGGGCAGTGAGCCCCAGCCCAGCATTCTGGTGGGGATCACCTTGCATCACTGGACATGAAATGGGGACTCTCGGGCACCATCATGGTGATGCTCATTTTTCTACTTTGGAAATGTTTCTTTTTTCTTCTGGAGCATGAACAACCAACAGGTTGAGGGCAAGTGAATCAGTGTTTGTACTTGGGGAAAGGTTCCTCGAAAATAAGTTAGTTAGAAAGTTTTAAGTAAAAGTTTGTCAGACTTGGTTGTCAGTCGTGAAAGTCATCGTTTCTCTGTTTTTCTACTTAATCTTGTTTCCTTAGGTAACAAGGATGTGATAAGTGCTGTTGAACATGGTCTTATTTTATGGGAAAGACCTCACTTATATTAATTCTCTGCCTGCTTGTGTAAGCCTAGAAATATAATCACACCTGTGGGGCAGTTATAATTTTAAAATTTGTGCTGCCTTGGGAAAACCAATAACTAGCTATCTAGTTAGTGTGATTCTTGCAACACATAGCTTTTCTGTCCATAAGGTGAAGTGGGAAAGGTACTGTGGGACCTGAATTTTTAATGGTGGTGAAGGTGGGGTAAGAGTTGACCCTGGAAGCATATCATACATTATTAGTTAATACAGAAACCTAAACATGCAGCCAGACATGGGGTGACTCACAGATAAACCAGGAGAAATCAGTGTAGAAACAAGTCAATGTGTTAGGAAGAGATGATACTGTCTGCTGACTATATGTGAGAACAGTGAATAGCGAGCTGCTACTTTCTTACAATTGACATTTTTATAAACTTTAAGATAGAAAATGTGATAGATAACAATTTCAAATTCTGTTAAGAAAACAAAACTTACGAATTGCATCCATTTCAAGTATTGCTTGCTTAGCCTGAAAGAAAAGAAAATGTAGCTATAATTGCAATTACCTTTTTTATTTGTTTGTTTCTGCTTTAAACTACCAATTCTAGTATGGGCCTTATACCACCTAAATTAGTGGTTTTTGAAAAACTTAAAAAAACAAAACCCTCAATATTTCTTTTAGGCATTAACACATAGTTCAAGGGCTTCAAACTGATTGGCGCCCTCATGTGTGGAGTAGATGCTGCATAATTGATGGACCAGAGCTAAGCTTACAGTCCCCACCTGGAAAGAAAGGGAGGGAGGAGGAAGGCAAAGAAAGCGACAAAGGGGTGGGGGAAGGGGAGAGAGGGGAGAGAAAGGAAACATTTCACTAAAGGTCCCAAAACCTGGCTGACCATTAGTATCTGTTGGTCAGCTTATTACAAAATGCAGATTTCTGCTACCCAACCCTGATCTACTGAACCCAAAGCTCAAAAGGTAAGTCCTAGCAGCCACACGACCAACCTTTCCCCGTATCACTGCAGCCTTATAACTATTTCGAGTTGATTGCAAAAAAGGTTGCTGGAAGTTTCCTCTGTTTTTCTCTTTCCAAATGCTATGAGATTATCATCAGCTCCCTCTCCTGGCTCCCTAGAGTACCCCTGCACCTACTATCTTTCTGTGTGTGCCCTAGAATCTCCAAGAGGGGGAGAAAGAGCTGTGGTGTGGGGGCAGGACTCTGAAGGACACGGTTTGCCACCCCAGCTCTGGCACTGAAGTCAGTGGGCGCTCTCACATCTCTGAATATTTCCTCAACCTTAAGATGATAAGATAGGCCCTACCTTCCAGAGTTGCTACTAGGACCAAATGACAAGCACTCAACCTGAGTTGGTTACCATCCACCCCCCAAGCGACTGGGCCTGATGACCTTGACTCTTGCTTCTTCCACACATACTTCTCCGCACCTCAGCCTTGACCTTCTGAAGTTTAACGCTTTGAGCCTTTTAAAAATTGTTATTGCTGCCATATGTTACGAATGTTTAGGTAAGTTAATTACCCTAACGTGAATCATTTTGCCTGAGGATTCAAAAAAAAAAAAAAATTCGTTTGTGTAGCCTTTCTTGCACCTTTAATATAATTTTCATTTTTCAAGGGTAGTGTAACTGAACCTACAAACATTATGCTAAAAGTAACTTTAAAAATTAATTCAGTTTTATTTTGCCCCATCTGTGATATCACAGTAAAAATATTTAGGCTAAATGGCAATTATATTTAATTTTAAAAAGGGGGTGAAGAAAAAGCCTTGATGCAGTTACCATAATTTTGAGAAAATACATGTTTGGGTTTTTATAACGTTGATTTTTTTTTTATCATACAGTCAGACTTTGAGACTACTAGTTGAAATTAATTTCACACAAACATTAGTTCAATTTCTGTGAAGTGCATTTATAGAACCATATGAATATATAAAATGCCAAAGTCTCTATTTTTACCTTTATTCTCAATTAATCTGGATGAGAGTTAGTTTATCTACCATGTATATGAATAGGCAATATGGCTATTTCCAAGAAGTTTTCTGGTATCTAGCAAGTTTGATTTCAAGAACACTGTTTTTCTCCGTCTTAACATTTAATTTCAAAAAGTACAAGTCCCACATTTTCCACTAGGAGTCAGCCAGGGACCATCACTGAATTAAAGGGCTGGAAGGAGGTTGGGGAGGAGCTTATACTAATGAAATTCCAACAGCTGTGTTAACATTATTAGACCAGTGATACATTCTTTGATGTTAAAAAAAAATTCCCCATTATTCATTTCTTTTATTTAATAGTAATAAATATATTTTGAAAGCTTTAAGAAAAAAAAATTAAGAAATAATTGAGGAAAGAAGTGAAAAGTTCAACTCAATAATCCTACTTAAATAGAAAACTATTGTAACATAAGTGGATAAAGAGTATTAAATAAGTGCATTTTCATTGCCACTGGGAACAATGTGGTTAAGACTTCCTCTTTGGAGCCAGACAGACCTGGGTTTGAACCTTGGCTCAGCCATGTTCTAATCGTATAAATTAGGCAAATTACTTAAAAGTCTCTGGGCCTCTGTTTTTATTTCTCTAGAATGGGGAGAATAAGGCCTTTCTCAGGAGGTGTTTTGCGTAGCGTGAAATAAGAATATAAAGGACTTAGCACAATGTATGTGTGCTCAAGAAGATGTGGATGAAAAATATAATGTTTAGGTTCTATAAGGATCAGGAAGTTAGGTAAAAATTCTATTGTAATATATTAACCACTTTAACACATCAAGGGAAACCTGCCTGGAATCCACACACCTAGTGTGGGAGAAAGAGGACAGGTTTGTGAGCTATTCTTGTTTGGTAATGGACTATAATTGCCTTTCGGAATCCCATTGGCAGTTTTGATTTTCCAGTAGACAGGTAAACAATAGGTGGGGCATATCAAAGACACGCGGCCATTGCTCAGAAGGGCATTCCAAGGCACAGGGCCAGCATCCAAGTGATTACTGATGAAGAAAATGCAGTCGCCTCTCTGCATCAGTTACCTGACGTCTCCTAACACACTGATGAAATGAGCCTCCATGCTTCATTCAGTAGAATGTGCACACACCTATGCACATTCATTTCCTGGGTACAAAATCATTGCTGACAGCCTCTGGGAACATGCTGCAAATGCTTTTCAAAGTATACAAAGAGCAAAACAGACTCTCTTTTCTGACAAATCTCAGTTGTCCTTATTTTCTACCCAGTTCTACTCTCAGGAGCATGATCGCATTTTCTGCCCCACTTCACTCCTGCCCCCTGGCATGGACCATTTCATCCTCCACCTGGATAACCTCTTCTCTACCCTCACCCTAGTTCCTTGTCACTTTATCTCTCGTAACCTTTTCCTCCGCTCTAGAACAGCACCTCTCAATCATAGCCGCCCCTAGAACTTTATCGTCACCCAGACCTGCTCTTCCTCTAAGGCAGGTCTCTAAAGGCCCTTTCCTGAACTACAGATCTGGATATTTCCATCTCCCCACCTTTGCCTCCTGCTGAACCAGTTCTCTGACTTTATAAGACCAGTCACCCTTCAACCCATGTCTATTTTCCCTGTTGGTTTCACTCTGCACTCAGCCTCTCAGCCTGGAAATCCTGCTCAATCACAGCCATACGTGCTGACTGAGCACCTCCCCACTCACCGCTCTGCCAGTCCCCACCCTTGGGGAACCCACGTGCACCACGGTCCCGCCACACGAGCTTCTGAGTTGTCGAGCAGATTTTAAAATGACCTCATCGCCCTGATCATGGTGGCCAGCTCCAGTGGGGTCTTTGTTGCCTTCTCGTAGTCATCCCACTCTTTAGGGATGTTCTGACCCTTTCCACTTTCCCCCAGGCACCCAACCCCAGCTTTGCTTCACTCACCCCGGACATGATATTACCACTGACTTCAGTGAAATCAAACCCTTTATCTTCCCTCAAACCCACCCCCATTTCTCGGTCCTCTCACCGCGCTTCTCTCTCAGCTCAGGGAAGATGTTTCTGACCCGTCCCTCTGCTTCCGATTCTTTCCTTCATTTGTCACCATACCTGTCTCCTCGGGTTTTCTCAGACCCATCGCTACTCTTCCTTTGGTTGTTCTCAAAGAACCCCGGCCCTTTGCAGATCACTTAGATGTTGGGCTTCCCAAAGGTTCTTTCCCTTCTACATCTTTATGGGCCCTTCTAGCAAATCTCAGGGCTTCAGTGACTGTCTGGGTGGAGAGAGCCTCCAGGGCCTCAGCTCCCAAGACGTGACGTTCCTCCTGCCGCCGACCTGCCCTTCACACGTGTCAGTGCTCCTCCCTCGCGCTCCCATCCAACCGGTTCCTCCCCTTTGCAGCCCGTCTCGGAACTCGCGGCACCATCCTGCTGGCCCAACTCCTGACTCATCCTTGACTTTTATGTCTCTCTGTCCTCATGCACGTAGTGGGCAAGATCCCCTTCCCTCTGCCTCTGTGATGGGTTTCACATCTGCTCCCCGTCGTATGCCGAGGCCCCCTGGCACTGTCCCTCATCCTTTTTCTAGACTATGCTGGTGGCTGGCCAGTTCCTCCCCTGCCGCCAGTCTCACTCCTCCATTCGTCACACTGTCCCCAAAGCTACACTCTCAGAACACGGGGCAGCCTAGGCCGTGCCCTTCTCCCCAACCCGTCAGTAGATTCCCACCAGCAGAACGATCCAGACTCCTTCGTGTGGTCAAGGACAGGAGAACCCAACGTGGACACTGCTGGAGACCGCCCGTCCTGGAACTGCTCCGGCCTAGGGCTGGCGCAGGAGCCGGCGCGTCACTTGGGAGCAGCGGTTGTCCACCGGAGCCCTTCACAGCCCCGCTGACCGCCTTCCACGTCCGCAGCCTCAGCGCCTCCTCCATCTCCTGGGGACTCAACCCTCCCATCTGGGCAGCTCTCGGCTGTGTCTGTGCTGTTCCCTCTGCTTGGTTCTTCTTTTCTGCTTCCCCCACTTAATAAAAATATTCCTCATCCGACAAGACTGAGGTAAAAGGCATTTTCCTTCCCCTCCCCGTGCAACTATAACTGAACACCTCATCCTTCCACAACACTTGGCTTGTCCCTTTATTAATTCATCGTGTCTGGCAAACAGTTCACTGTTTATAGGGCTCGCTCCCTATAGGTCCCTTCCTGGCTGAGTCTGCGTCTTGTTTTCCTAGCATTTCCACAGAGCTGAAGCCAGCTTTATTCAGTGTAGGTACTTAGTACGCCTTTGAATAAGTCTCATAACACTACTTTCTAGTTCTCTAGAAATGTCCTTATAGCTTTGTCCTTATTTTTTCTTGTTTCAAGCCCCAAAAAGGATTAAAAAAAGAAAAAGAAAAACAACCCCAAAACTCTCTACAGACTCTCCCTCCATGTGAATGTTTTTAGTATACACGACTGGTTAGGTGATCTCTTATGTCCTATATCTCAATTTTCTTTACGTTGAAGTTCAGTGTTTATTCCTGTCAGGCTGCCTTCCTGGGACCGGAATTCCTGTACATTTTTACTGTTTGTTGACCTCGTTTCTCACCTTAGCTGGAATCTTGGCCGCATGATTCTCCAGGATCAGTCTCTTCAGGTGCAGAACCCACAGGCGTTTGTCTTGCTGTGATTTCGCCTACCGGAAAGAGACTGGGACAGTCAGACAACTCCCGCCTCCACCACTCCTAACACTCAGATGCTCCTAGAACCCTCTGACAAGACGGGAGATACACCGCGTGGCCACAAAGCTCTGGAAAGGCTGCCTGACATACGGTGCTTATCATCCGCGAGAGGGCCTGGTAGGGAGGTGAGGACACTGCGTAGGGAGGCAGGGACACTGTGTGAGGGGGGCACTGCATAAGGGGGCAGGGCACTGCGTAGGGGAGCGGGGACACTGTGTGTGTGTGGGGGGGGGCACTGGGTGGGGGTTGGGGCACTGCGTAGGGAAGCGGGAACTGCGTGGGAGGGGACACTGCGTAGGGGGTTGGGGACACTGCGTAGGGGGTTGGGGACACTGCGTGGGAGGAGGGACACTGCGTAGGGGGCGGGGTCACTACGTAGGGGGCGGGGACACTGCGTAGGAGGCGGGGGCACTGCGTAGGGACGTGGGGGCACTGCGTAGGGGGCGGGGACACTGCGTAGGAGGCGGGGGCACTGCGTAGGGACGTGGGGGCACTGCGTAGGGAGGTGAGGACACTACGTAGGGAGGCAGGGACACTGTGTGAGGGGGCACTGCATAAGGGGGCAGGGCACTGCGTAGGGGAGCGGGGACACTGTGTGGGGGGCACTGGGTGGGGGGATGGGGCACTGCGTAGGGAAGCGGGAACTGCGTGGGAGGAGGGACACTGCGTAGGGGGCGGGGTCACTGCGTAGGGGCGGGGACACTGTAGGGGACGGGTGCACTGCGTAGGGGGCGGGGACACTGCGTAGGAGGTGGGGGCACTGCGTATGGAGGTGGGACACTGCGTAGGGACGTGGGGGCACTGCGTAGGGACGTGGGGGCACTGCGTAGGGGGCGGGGGCACTGCGTAGGAGGCGGGGGCTCTGCGTAGGGACGTGGGGGCACTGTGTAGGGGAGGGACACTGCGTCGGAGGAGGGAGCACTGCGTAGGAGGCGGAGGCTCTGCGTAGGGACGTGGGGGCACTGCGTAAGGGGCCGGACACTGCGTAGGGGAAGGAGCACTGCGTAGGGAGCGGGGGCACTGCGTAGGGAGGTGGGGACACTGCGTAGGGGAAGGAGCACTGCGTAGGGGAAGGAGCACTGCGTAGGGGAAGGAGCACTGCGTAGGGGAAGGAGCACTGCGTAGGGGAAGGAGCACTGCGTACGGAGGCGAGGGTATTGCTGTTACCTGAACTGTGTGCTGCAGCTTGGGATTCTTGTAATGGAAGACGCTGAAGCTGAGCGGCTCCTTGGGGATCACTTCCACGAGCATGAGGTTGCCACACTGAGAGGGAGAGCAGAGAGAGGGTGAGGCACACTTGGAAGGGAATGGCACGAGTGACTGAAAGTCCTTGCCCGTGACCAATATTCAGACGTACCAGGATGTGAGCTTTGTATGTAAACGTGTCGTCTCTTTTCTTTGTAATGAGAAGCAGCTTGTCGAAGAGGAAGAGGGTTCGCTCGTTCTTGGCCCGCTGGATGCGGAAGGTTCCTTCTAGTACCAGTTCCCCGTAGCTGGTCAGGTCTGGCCCCTTCCAGTTAGTGAGCAAACTCTGTATCTCCTGAAACAGGGAATGTCCCATGTGATTAAACCGGGGCTGGGAAGGCAAAGGTCAAGGTGGCCCATTTGTTGAGCCTCGAGAATGGTGTCTAAATAGCTTTGTCAGGGTCTAATGGATCTCCATGGTGTCTAATGATCCATGACATTAATCTACCTTTATGGGTGGTGTCACTTAAGGGTTAACAGATGAATCGAGTTGTTAGTCGATGAGTCGCCAATTATGTATTTCCATTCCTTAATCATCTCTTGCCTAATGCTTTTCAAAAGCTAGGTAAAGAGCTGCTGATAGGACCGTCTCAGATAGGTATCTCTCCCCTGACTTTCTCAGCCTCTGTTCTCCAGACAAAAACCTTCAGAGTTATTGACTTGGAAACCTTCTTCTGGGAACTGAACTCTACCCCACATATAAGCAACTCAAAACCAAAGCCTGTGAAAAATCATACAAGACAGATCTCAGTAATTTCCTGATAGTAATCCCATTTATGTGGGGGGGAGGAAATGAACATTTCTTCACCCCTATGTTTTGAATGGAACTTGATAGATATAAATGGATAACATGACTTTGAAGTTTCTTTGGGATTTACTGGACAGCCATACCGATGGTTTTTAAGGAAGCTGATTTTATTACTTTGGAAAATGAAAATGTTCACAAACCGTGTTTAATTAAGCAGCCCACAAGACAACCCAAAACTTCTTTGGTTGAAAGAAGAAATGGATAGAAATGAAGATAAATCTGAGCCAGAGCCTGCTTTAACAATGTCTTCAGAATGCCAAACAAATTCATTAAGGCATGAAAAACCAGTCATTTAGGCATTTCTGAAAATACAGTAGACATTATGGTTGACATTATGTCCACAAAACATCTGAATGATGAAACATCAAACCTTTTCTTACTGCTACAAAAAACAAGCATGGCCTGGAAGATGAGAAGGTTGCCTTCCTTTGATTTCTGATAGTCAATTGCATCCACCATACCTGGCTGCCTATCGATGAAACCAAGAGTTTTGTTTGGATTTGTGGGCCAAATAATGTTCTTTTTTCCTGAATTGGGTATAGGCTCTCTGCATAACATGAAATCACTCTGGGATTTTGTAACTCACTCCATGGACACCCCGGAGCCTGGGACTTCCCTCTGGGCAAACATGATCTTTTGTTTTTAAGTAGTTTATCTTCTGAGGTGCCCATGACATGACCATCGGCTTAGCATCTATCCAAAGTTTTCAGGGATTTAGGGCTCAAAATAGTGGTGCTGGAAGGGACCGTAGCAAAACCCTTGTCTGTCTTATTTTAAAAATGAGGAATCTAAAAGGAAGTGGTGATGTCTTGTCCTATGTGTAGCTGCGAAGGGCCTGGTTCCAGACTTAGCTCTCCTTTCTCTGTATCCCCTGCCCCACTGCCACACATCCACCACCTCACGAACTAGTGAGAGACGAATAGAAGTTAAAGACCCTTTAAACAACTTAGGGAAAGTTGCTTTCAACAAGAATTACTTATTTTAATTAACATAAGAGAAGGCCACCAGAGGCTCCAATTTTTAACTTGGGTCATTGAAGAGGCTATTAGCAAACTATTAGCTAAAAAGTTACCATGTAACTTTCTCTTAAATACCACGTTAAACAACGATCGGCACAATCGGTGTTCTGAGCTTTCTTCAGGGAGGACGATCAATGAAGTGCAGTACTTGAGCAGCCTTAATGCTTGATTTAGAAAATGATAAGTCTCCACACCTGCAGCACCGCCAGTCACCGCCACCTTGAGGGCTCACCTGTAACCGGACTGCGTGTTCATGTTTCCGCTTCATGTCATTGATGTGCCAGGCTACCCGCTGCATTGTGTCTATAGCATCCAGCACCACATCATAGCCTTCTGTGTCCTCATCAAGGTGATTTTCTATTTCCTTAAAAAAAAAAACCAAAAAACAAAAAACTGGTTATTTTCATTTTTCCCCCTCATTTAATCATTGAAACAAATAATATATCTATGATTAGTTCCTCATTCTATTTTTGCTTAATTATTTATACATCATTCCTTAAGGTTTTGAGATAACTCACCAGGAATACCTGTTACAGAATGGTGAGATAGGAGTAAAAACGGAGCTAGGTAAAATAGAAGTAGATTGGAATTTCACGACAGGGAGGATAAAACAAAACATGTACACAGGCCATTAAGTCTCACAGAGATATGATAGGATCATAAGAGATATGACAGTTGATATTAGAGTTGGAGAGTTCTGAGCTGCCTGACGGCCTTGTAATATAATTCCCACTCTTAAAATATAGAAAACAACTATTTTTTTCCTCCTAGAGGAAGTAAAATGTCTCTCACAAGACTAATACACAACAGACTAAACATATAGTGGACATAATCTTTAAAAAAATACTTCTATAGCAAGTGTATTTCCATGTAGTCAAGGTTTTAAAGCCCAAATCAAGTTTGCTAAAGAGCATCCTTCCGAGGCTTGAGGAAGCTGTCCTGGTTCTACTCCTCACTTTCTGATGGTCATCAGACACTTAGCCTAGCACTGGGGAGACGAGAAAGGGACACGATCTCTGTTCTAATTCTTTCCAGCACATGTCCCTAGAATCCTTAAGAATGTAAGGACAGGGATTATTGCATAGTTCCTTTAAACCTTTATTTTCTTACAAGTGCCTACCAGAGAGCCAGGTGGTCAATAAATGCTTATTAAATTGAAGCTGTATCTTCTTAAAACCAAAACAACAGTAAATCTTTATAAATGTGTAAGACAGTAAGAAGCTAGTGTAGTCAATTAGACCATTTCCACGACATTTATCATGCATGTTCATTAAGTTAAAGGATGGAGATGAAATCTTACGGTATAACTTATGCAGATCAGCTTTATTCTTTTATAGCCATACTTTATAAATCTTTTACTGAGTACTCAAGTTTTCCAACTATCTAGAAACTGAAAAGGAATTGACGTTTTCATTTTATGCTCAGACTCAGCTGTTAGAAAGACCTTACAAAACTGTACCACCAAACTAACAACTGCCAGGTAAGGACAGATCAACAGCCAGGTTAAAAAAAAATTTTTTTTTTCCTTCTTCGAGTCTGAGAGTCCATCCTGTTCATCAACAATCAGACTCAGAAGGACAGAGTGTATTCTTGTAGGGATCTTCATGGATGGCTACACCACTTTGAAGTGACGTGAATGACACAGAAGGAACACTCTAAACTATAAAAGCAAAAATACTTCAAAGGCAACCAGAAGTTCGTTTTTGATTAACCACTGTTCTTCCCCTTTTCCTTCACGACCAGCTGTTATAGACTGAATGTTTGTGTCTCACCCAAAATTCATATGTTGAAATCCTAACCCATATGATGCTGGTCTTTGGGGGTGATTAGGTCATGATGGTGGAGCCTGTATGGGATGAGTGCCCTGATAAAAGGACCCCAGAGAGCTCTCTGGCTTCTCTACAGCATGTGAGGAAACAAGGAGATGTCAGTCTCTGCAACTCAGAAGAAGACTCTCAACAGAACTCAGCCATGCTGACACCCTGATCTTGGGCTTCCAGAAACCGAGAAATCCATTTTTTTGCTTAAGCCAGGAAGTCTGTGGTACTGTGTTATAAAGCCAGCACTGACTAAGACACTCTTAATTTTGAGAATGAGGGCTGATTTTCCAATCAATTAACTTTTTGTAAGGCTCTTCACTTGTATCTGACATGCTTATAGGTAAGATCTTAGACTTTTCTTTGGATTGATGACCACCTTACTGTCTTAGAAATTATTGGGACACACTGGTCTTAGATGTCATATTCGCAGAATTCCAGCAGAGATCTACCCTGAGACAAGTTTTACTTAAGAGTTATTTGGACACTGATTTAGCAAATTAACCCCACTAATCTAAGAGATCATTAATATCAATTGAACAAAGAAACATCTCTGATACGGCTTCATAGGACACAAGATTCTCCAAAGATGAGCCACCCCGGCGAAAAGACAAAGCTGAGAAATTTCTGGTAAAGTTGGACCATAAGAATTCTTAAAATTTTAAATGTGTGTGAACTGAGCAATCCTGGAATGATTATCCAAGTTAGAAATCTGGAATCATTTAAAAAGAGATACATATAAACTGTAGGCATGCTGATATGGAAAGGAGCTCTGGATAAAATCTCTTTAAGATTTTAAAGTAGGATAATAAAGTAAAAATAATAGCTTAATTTTATTGACTGCCTGTGAGCCATATTGAACATGGGCCACTTATAGGATTTGAACCCAGGCAGTCGTGCTCCAGAGCCCAGCTCCTAACCACTGTCTTTCTCATGCAGCATGGGCAATCCAGTCCTACCTACAGAATGAAGATAACTTCCAACAAAACTTTTTCCCAGTTTTATCATCTTCCTTAGATGATAAAAAATGAGAATGTGAGTGCTACGTCTACCTTTGTTTCTAAAGCCTCTTTGAATTTTCTCCAAATAACGGGACATGATATAAAGAAAAGATATCCTGAAGTGATGCTAAGCCCAGCTCCGAGATCACTCATCACGTTGCTCACCTGTCTTCTCCCCTTTCAGCCCCTTCTCTTTGCTCAGACGAAAGCCGATCTATGACAAATCGCTCTCCCTCCCAACTGCCTACTGAATCTGGGCCCATGGAAATAAAATAAAACATAAAAAACCTGTTTTTCATTAACATGATAGCTCCCTGCCTGAAATGGTCACTGCCCAGAGCGAGGTACTCTGAGCACTGTCAGAATCAGAGCTAAAATGAATCTTTTTACTTGGCTGCTGTCAATGGGGCTGCAGGCCTAGAATATAAATATCTCTAATTCCTCAAAGCAGATTAGTCAGTTGCAAAGTACGAGTATGGAAAACGTTTCCATATGTCTCCAGCCTTTTCGGCTCTTTTCTCCCCCCTTAATATATACACACAAAATCCCCGTTCCCTGGAAAGAACTCAAGCACAGGCAGAAACTTACATGCAAAAGGAGGTGATACTTGAGAATCCGCTGAACTGGTTTCAAGAGATAGGACCCCAGGGGCAGTGAGTGCTTCAAAGTTTCCTGACGTTCCCTGAAGAATTTGGCCAGCGTCTTGTTCCTCATGCACTCTGTTAGCACAGCCACTGATCTGCAAGAAGAATAAATATTTTTATCTCAATAGTAATGCTGAACATGGGTACTCAAGTTTTAAATGACAATATTCATGCAATGCCCTAAAACAGGTAAGGAAGCAACAGAGCTATAGCCAAACTAAAAGGCCGCTGGGCAAGGCAGAGACAGTGTGTCTGTCTCTGGTGGGTGAATTAGAAAAAGACACTCTGACAGTGATGGCAGCACACGGACACATAGCTTGGCAAAGGGGATTTCTGTTGGCTGTTATCCCCCCATTGCACCCTGTCTGGGTGTCTTTGTAAAGTGTTCAAACTACACATCTGTATTCAGTTTCCACAGGTTAGACTGCAAGGAGGCATTCTCAGTGAAGCCTCAGTGAGGCTTTCTTTTTCTTTGTAATAAGAAAAAGGAGCTCTTTCTTCCCAGTAGATCTAGCCCCGTGCTGGGCATTGTCACCCCTTCTGCTGGTCGTCATTGTATAATGCACAAACTGCAGGACATTACGTGCAGGTTTTTGGAGACCTTGTCCCACAGGTCAACTTCCCTTTGAGCATCTTTGAACAGATTCCTCTTTCTTCCGCCAAGTGGCTCTGCTCATTCGAAAGACAGCTCCTGACACAGTTAGATAACCTTGCTCCTCAAGGCACATGTCTCACTGAGTGTATTAGAAAAGCAGGTCAGAATCCCTTCTCCATCCCAGCTCCCCCAAAGGTAGCAAGTACGGCCCCCAAGCATCCGAGGGGAATGGTTGAAATAATGCTCATAGCTTATAAATAAAGCAAGCTAGTGGGCTTGTGTAGTCACACACACATAAATTAAAATCTTATGGTCTCATAACTTAGAAGGAAGCAGGTGGAAGTAATTTCTCCCCAAGTGAGTAATATGTTTTCAGGATTAATTTAGAAAATCAGAGCCAAACAACAAAATAAAACTCCTTGAAAGGAGGTTTCAATAGCTTCTAATTAAGCTATTAGAAACCCCTTTGAGCCCATCTGCTTTGAGGATGATCTATTCAAACAGGTTTATGTCCCCCCTACATTGAGATTTCAGAACTTTCTTCCATCATGTAACCAAGGACCTTGTGTAAGGTTTTAGAGTCGTACCAGTTGCTCAGTAGCTTTTGGCCACGTGGAGGCTGGACCTCTTGCCAAAGAACCAGAACTTGCCACAGTCCTGAGCACACTGAACTACTCCACGTTCAGGGCACAGGGTGACATCCAAGGACAATGACCTGACTGGGTCTGGACCCCTCCCTGGGGGACAGATGTGGGCCTTGTGTCTCTTCACAGTGAAATCACTGGGGCGGGCCTGGTGTGAAGAAGGTGGACATCTGTCAAGATGTGCCAGTGACATTTACTATCACCAGCCTGGGTCCAAAGGGGGAAGGAAAATTGTCAGATGGGCTGAAACACCTGGCATCCTTGGCTTGTTAGGACAGGGGAAAGGAAACCTCAGGCCTTAGACAGCAAACTGATTGGAGACAAGGGGATAAGATGAAAAAATTGCCTATAAATATGAAAACCACACAGTTGGGTGAGAACTAGATGTGCCTGCTTCACTGAGAATGCCTTCTGAGCATCTCTCTGCTAACACATTTCTTTCCTTCTTCAAGTCAGACTCAAAATAAAAATAAAACAAAACACTTCCTCCAGGAAGATCTCCTTAATTCCCCTCGCTGGGACTTAACTACTCCTTCATCTCACGATGCATCTTTTGCTTCTATGACATATTACTGAGTTCATACTACATTAATTTGTATTTATTGATTTGCTAGCCCACTACTGCATTCAGTAGGGTTTTGACCCTCAAAAGAATATAAACCGCTAGAAGACAAAGGGTATGATTCCTAAGAGGTGGTTCCTATTTCCTACCAACCTACACCAAGCTTCGAACTGTGCTCCACGAACCACAGGCTTGTGCGTATGACTTTGCCTTTCCCTTGACCTGAAGAAAGAAGCTTAGTGACGGGGGCGCCAAAAATATGTATCCAAGTGGACACGTTGGTCAGCGTTGCTCAAGCAGTAGTTCACCATCATCAGAAGTGTCTGGATGCTGATGGTAACCACTTTGTGCACCTCTTGCAATTGCAGAAGTCACACGTGACTTGGATTCATTTTTTGTTATTGGTATATATTGAGTATTACAATTTTAATAGTTTTTTCCTTTCTTAAAATGTGTATACATTATTTTTACACCCTCTGTCTATAAAAAGCTGTCTTTATTTTATTCTCTTCTTTATTACTAAGTCAGAAAAATCATAATATAAACTTCCAAAATTGCAAATTCAGAAGTTCTTTCTTCACATGATGTGTTTGTAATGAAATTCATACAGATATAATCTCCCAAGAAGATCCTTAGTGCCTTGGAGCCTGATCACTGGGTCCAGAACTTCATTGATTCTTCAGAGTGTGCGTGGCTTTTCCTTTCCCTCAGGAGACGGCGGTTGATCCTGGAATTTCTTTGCATGGGGGTGTGGTACAGTGCTGGTTTTCAGCTTAAGGACCGTGGATTGAGATGGGGCATCCTACAATTCCCTGATATCCTCAGCACAGACGTAGAAACTTTAGGAGAGAACATTGCTTAAGTGAAACTGTAAACTGTGGGCAGGTCTCCACCCAGAGGCATATGGTAATAAATGTAGTCATCTGCATGTAGGTTTGGTTTTGTTTTTGCTTGGCCACTAACCAAACAAATCACCACAATCCGGTATCCTGACCAATAGCTAGAGGAGGAGACTAAAATCCTCTAATGAAAAGTATCTTACCACAGGGAAGTCTGAGCCTCTGGCATTATGCCTGTTAAGCTGCACTGGCGTCCTGGGGCCACTCCAAGCAGGGGACCCATTTGTTCTTCCTTACTGCAGCAGCACGAGGGGCTCAGCCTCCTGGCTTCTCTGCGAGGTGGAGCCCACCACCCACCTGAACCTCAGGGACACATCTCTACTGAGAATGGCTACAGAGCACGTAAAATCTCCCTGGCTCTCATCTTCCTGGCTGGTCCCAGGGATAACAACTCAAGTCCCTGGGATAACAACTCATGTGGGAAAACTGACAGGAAGAAGGCACAGGGGATGGGGGGGTGATGGGGGAGGGCTGGAGTGGGTGGGGGCGGGTATCGCAACGCTTCAGAAACCTAACAAGGCTGTCGTAGCATGAGGTCTGAGGTTGGGGAATCCTAGTGGGGCCACCCATCAGCTATGTCATAACCCTTGTAAACTCAGTAAACCTATTAGCACCTCATGACTTCATCCACACAGTGGGGATGGGGCAAGGGGGTGACGGGGAACTGGGGGCTGAGATCCTATTACATGCCTGGCTCTATGAGGGCGATTGTGCTTTTCTTTCATCCCTCAATATTTCTGGATTGCTATGAAAGTTAAATTCAGTAACATTTTGTATTTATAGCCTTTTACACAGTGGTAAGGAATCAATAAGTGCTCGATAAATGTCTTCTGCACAGAAAAGAAATTCCAACAGTGTCACTCACGGTCTTAGCCCGACTCCCTTCCTGAAATGTCAATACATCATCCAGGGGTGCTCCCAATATAAGCAACACTGAGGCAACAATCCAGGTGAGACCGTGAGTCCTCTCTTCTCACCGAAGCGTATCATGAGCTTTCTTTTCTCCATAAACCTTATATAGTTCATAGAACTTATACAGCAAAAATAACGTATTTTCTCTCCAGCTAGATTATATACACTCATTAACAATGCTTTTCATATTTTTAAATAATGGCACACGTACAAAAGGGTTAATAGACAAGACTGCTAGCCAACCACATTGGTTCAACTTAGTTTTCCATTGAAGGACACCTAGCAATTGTTTTCAAGATCTCTCATGAGTTCCCCCTACGCTGTCTCTGATAGGAACCCCAAGCCTGAATGGACCAACATCCAGACACCCCGGTAAGCCGTTCTCAACATGTTTTCCAGTTTTCCCACAGTACTCAGCACAGTGAAAGGCACATAATGCCTCACACCAACATATACTGGGCTGACCTGACACAACACGAAAGCGAACAAACATACTCCTGCACCTTACTAGCAATGCGTACCTCGGATAGTTGGTGCAATACTGGGTGTAAATGTGGAATTCTTCACTCTGCAAGGAAACAAAAGAGACTTTTACAGGCCAAAAAGCAGAGGCATCAACATTCGTGTCAAAACAATAAAAAACCCAGCATTCATACCTTTAAATTTGTTTCTCTAATACCATGGGCCTGTCTCCCGAGCCCCTGTGGCAATCGTCTGTGCCTTTTTATCTACCTTGTTTTAGACCTAGCATCGGTATGCATTTGAACTCATTTGAGTTCAATAAACACTTATTGAGCATCCGCTGAAGATGCTCAATCTGAAGGATTGAGGAGAATCTGAAGGTAAATAGGAAGAGGAGGAAAATAAGGTTTCCTCCGGTGTATCTGTATTGTGACAGAGAAATATATGTAGATAATTTAACTATCATGTTGGAAGTATGTTCAGGGCATGAGAAAGCTGCTATATTTTTCCAAGCCCCTGGGCATGCAGTTATCTCTGCCCACTGTCCCTCTTCCCCACCTTTTTCACTGGAGAGCCACTCTACATCCTTTGACATTGAATTTTGGCTTTATTTCCTCCCAGGAGCCTTCCCTGAGCCATTGGGCTGAGCCAACTGCCCCTACTCTGGGTTTCACAACATCCAATACTCACCTCTCTTGTAGTGTTTCCCAAATGATAGTGACCTTTTCTGTGTCATCTGTGTGTCTCCCACTCTAGGTTGTGAGTTCATGTAGGTAAGCACCATATGTGTTCATCTGGTATGTAATATTTGTTGCACAACTGAAACCGCATCTCTTTTACTAAGTTGAAAATTATTTGAGAGCAGGATGCAAGTCTACTGGTCTGTATGCATCTAGCCTGGTAGCAATGCCTCAAATGCAGTAAATGTTTGACTAACCAATGTGGGGTTCTTGCCTTTTGCTATAATCGTATCCCCGGTTCCCCAGTATCTCTTCATCTTTCACACATCTAATCATATGAGCAAATACTGGGAAATATTCAATGAATACTTATTGCTCTTAAAGGATAATTGTTCAAAAAGGTAAAATGATGACCTCCGTGCAAATATAACATGAACACTGTCAAGAATTTTATTTAACCTCTTAATTAATGAGGGAAGCAGTCAGGTATTACAGCTAGATCCAAGAAGAAATAAGAGTATCACACTTAGGTCAACGGGGAATGTTAACGTGAATTTCTAAATGAAACAAAACTGGCTTTTTCTAGAGAGAGGGGTGGGTAAGGAAACTAACTGTCTCTCCACGGAGCTGTATTCATTTGCTTGTCTGTGGTCAAGATCATTTACTGGATGTTGCTGTCAGTTATCTATAATTTACAGAGTTGTAGTAAACAAGTTTGAAGACAATGAAAGGCGCAGAGACCCCACTCAGCCTTATAATTTAGAAGGGAAAATTTGAAGCTACGGAAGGCTTTTTATTGGAGGCACTCAGTAATCTCTTTGGTCAATTTCAAAGTCCTTGACAATGTCTCCCTAGACTACCACAGGAAAAAATATGCAGATGACTAGGTGAGGTGGCAGAAGCTGGGTTTTTAAAATTTTGATTGTAAAACTCTCAGTCAGAATGATCATCTCAAGGCCAATGAAAGACTAGCTCTTGTAAACTAAAATGAAATGACATTTTGAAGAAGAGCCACAGACTGTTTTGGTGTGTTTCACATTCTTCTCTCTCTAACGTTGGACATCCTTTTACTTTTTAAACCACTTCATGCTGGAGTCACATGTGGCTCCCAGATAGTGCCTTTTAATTTATGTTTTGGAAACTTAACCCTTTACTTTTTTTCTGGGTAAAAGGCATTTCTTCTTAGAGTCTTTTCTGTTAAACTCAAGTAGGATTAGATTAAAATTTTTTTGTTACAGAAAGTTTCAAGCATACATAAAAGTAGAGAGGGTGGTACAATGAATCCCAAGTATCCATCTCCCAACCTCAATATTATTCATTCTGTGTCTGTGGCTACCTCTTCCCCTGCCTCATCCATGACTCTGAAGCAAATTCGAGACGTCATATCATTTCACTTGTAAATATTTTAGTATATATCTCTAAATAATGACTTTCAAAAGGAAGCGTCACCTCAATGCCATCATCATATTTAAATAACTCCATAATATCATGAAAGTTCATCAGTCACTATGCATATTTTCTATCTTCTTAGTTTCCTTTTCTCTTTTTATCATAGTTTCCCTGTTTGATTTGGACCCCAAATAATGAGCACACACAGCCACTGGTTGATATCTCTTCATTGTCTTCTAATCTATAAGTTCCCCTTCTATGTTTCTCCCCCTTGCAACTCAGTTGTTGAAGAAACCAGATGGTTTGTCCTGCACATTTTCCCAGTTTCAATTCTGCTGGTTACATCTCCATGACTTCCTTTAATATGCTCCTCTGTCCCCGAGCTCCTTGTGTTTTAATAGGGGCTTGATCAGATGTAGTTTCCATACTTTGGCACGAATACATCATAGGTTGTATTGTATTGCCATCAGGAGGCATATCATGTGTGTTGTTTCTCTTTTTGTGATGTTGATAACCATTGGTAATTACTGCCTAAATCTATAAATTCATCAAAATGGTGATATGTCTAACTCTACTATTCCTTCTTCAATTATTAGTCAGAATTTTTCCAAAACAAGCAATTTCCTTATAGGAACTATTTGCTACCCTGCAGCTTGTGGTTTGGATGGGAAAGACAGAAAAATGCTAGATTCTCCTCCTTCATTTTCAAAAGAATTCACTGGTTGGCTTTTTAAATATCACTGCAAATTCATGAATATAAACATAATGTATTTTGAGTTAATTATCTTTGCTCAAATTATCTCATTCTTGGCCATCGGAGCCTCTTCTTGGGTATTCGTGACCTGCCCTACAGCCACCGGGGAGCTTCCTTGTTTCAGGGTCACAGGATATTCCAGACCGTCCTATACATTTCCTTCCCACACTCCTTTCTTCACAGAGCCCTGGTTCCTTTCAGCAGGAAGTAGTATTTGGAATCTGATTATAAGGGGTGCTCCTGCTACTAGGTTAATTATTATTATTTCTAGGCCTTTTTAGTGGATGGGGTTAGGAAAATGGTGTTTTTTAAAGATAAAATGCATCCCTTAGTTCATATTGATACTTGCACTTCAGATTCACAACTATAGCGTTTTGAATTAGCCTCATTCTTACTCTGTATTTTCTTTCTCCTACCAATTTCAGTTCTCAATGACGCTAACATAAATACGCATCTGCTTCATCCCACAACACACTCAATAATTTCAGGATAACAACACCAACACATATGATATCTGATATAGTTACAGAAAACAGTTAAAGATGTATTTGCTGAATTTTGTCCATAGCATATTTTTTAATCAGTTGGACTTTCCTCTGTTTGGTTATGGCACAAACCAGATACATAATTAGTCTCATTGTTTCATTTTGCTTTCCATTTTTGAAGACTGCTATTTTCAAACTTTAATTTTGTTTCATAATTTTGTAAAATATGTACATGGTTGCAAAGTCAACTCTACAAGGTAATGCATATTCAAAAAAGTCTAGCTTCCATTTCTTTCCATTCTAGTCTACTCCTTCCCTCCTGTATCAGGAACCAGTTCTAATCTTACAGTTTATCATTTTTTTAAAAAACACATACATTTAAATCCCCCTCATTCCTAGGTAAATAAAAAAAACCTATACCAGTGATTTGCAAACTTGAGTTGTTTCAGAATTATCTGGAAGGCTTGTTAAAACACAGATTACTGCATTGCACCCCCAGAGTTTCTGATTTAGTAGATCTGGGGTGGGGCCCTAGAATTTGCATTCCAACAAGTTCCTAGATCCTGCTGGTACACGGACTCCACTTTGAGAATCACAGTGCTATACACACTTTTATTCACTCCTCCTGCCCTGCCCAGTCCCTCCCTCCTAGTACTATTTATTTATTCTTTATTTGCTTTTTCTGCTTCATAATACTCTATTATATGAATATATTAGGTTGGTGCAAACATAACTGTGGTTTAAAAGGTTAAAAAACATTGCAAAAACCGCAATTACTTTTACACCAACCTAATACTACTGTGTTTTCCTGAAAATAAGACCTACCCGGACAATCAGCTCTAATGCGTCTTTTGGAGCAAAAAATTAATATAAGACCTGGTCTTATTTTACTATAATTTAAGACCAGGTATAATATAATATAATATAACATAATATATAATATAATGTAATATATAATATAATATAATATAATATAATATAATATAATATAATATAATGTAATACTGGGTCTTATTTTACTATAATATAAGACCACATCTTATATTAATTTTTTGCTCCAAAAGACGCATCAGAGCTGACTGTCCGGCTAGGTCTTATTTTTGGGAAAACACGATATGGTTTATTCAAGTAGCTCCTTGCTTATGGATATTTGGGCTATTTCTATATATTGTGTATTTCTAAATATATATATATATATCTAGGGTGCCAAAAAAATGTATACACATGACTTGTATTCATCTTTTGTTATTGTTTTTTGGCACCGTGTGTGTGTATACTATTGAGATACTATTATCGCAAAGAATAGCATCACACTTACTTACTGAATTTTTGTCACTATATCTTTGGAGTAGATGTCTAGAAGTAAAATTGCTGGATTAAAGCATGAATTCAGGTGTGATTTTGCTACATATAGTCAAACTCCCCTCCACAGGGTCTGTGCCATTTTGTTTTCCCCTAATTATGGGAGTGCCTGTTTCTCTATGGCTTTGCCAATTTAGTAAGCTGCCAGATTTTCAAGCAGAATACTGTAAAAAAAAAAAAATCGAAATTAGTTGCCAACTTCTAAAAATTAGAAGATAAAAATATCTCGATTCCTGGCTTCTCCTGAAAAAGCACTAGATCTGCTGGCCCTGAGCCCACGGGTTCACATGACACTTATGTCCCCAGGAGACCAGGCAAATACCTAGATGGCTCCAGCCTCCACCTGGGCCCATTCATGCACTCTGTCCACCTGTTTGGCTCCCGAAAGCACTGGAGGATCCAGCCCTGGGTCCATGGACAAGAGAAGCAAAGGGATTTGCCCAAGGTCTTCCAATAAGTCACTGTCAGGCTGGAGCTTTTCTCTGCATTTGCTCACACACCCTCAGTTTCTTGCTTCTTCTTTCCTGTTTCCTGCTACCCTCAACCTGGGATTGAGCAACATCAGGCTGACTTTCCTTAAATTTTGAGAAGTTTGGGATCATTTCAAATACCAAACTTAAAAACAATAGTCTCAGGGAAAATAAGTCTACATTATATCATATATTTGACCTGCATAGACTTGTTCCTAATAAAGCCTCAAGACTTCCGTGCAATTGAATTTCTGTGCATTTTGTGACATCACGGCTCCATTCCTATCTTAAATTAGAGGGTTTTGATTTAAATCAGCTGTATATTCTTAACATAGAATCAAGTGCATGTATGATCTTAGATTTGTAAGATCTGTGGACAATTTAAACAATAGTTTTACACAAAAGTCTATAACTCTTGGTTAACCCTTAGTGCCTGTTACTTATAATACATGCACCCCCAAATCCTTTCTTTTCAGAATTATTTAGGGAAAAAGAAGGCAATGATAGAAAAATTACACAAAAATAGGTATTTCCTTCTGGTTACTCAAATCTCTCAAATTGCAATTAGAGAGGATGTAGAAATGAGACATTTGATTATGAAAGATCAAAAATATAAGATAATCAGGGCTGGCCAATTGAGCACATATGGCACTCAAATGTTTATTGAATGAACAACCAGACTGAAAAATCCATATGATTTGAGGGCTTCTTCTGCTACAGGATCCCTCCCTCCCCCACCCCAGCCCCACACACATTGATTCCTGAGAAACTTTCACTGGATGCTATGAGAAAGGCTTAATATGTAAATAGCACACGGATACGGTAACCTTGATCTCAAGTCACTCCAGTGAGATGAATATTGCATATCAGCACTTACTTGGAGATACTTCCAGTAAGTGGGTCGTGTGTGTGCGCGCGCACATGCATGTGCTCTTGTGTGTTCACGTCGGGCACTGAAGGGAGAGAGGCACCAGTGGGGAGGCAGGCCATGCATCAAGGAGGGTGGGTCTCTGAAACAGACTTATCTCCCTGCTAAATGTTGCCCACGGTCAGCCCAGCTGACAGTCAAGATGAGGGACGGACATGAGAGTGGCGGTAATGGCAGGAAACAGGGAAGCCTGTTCCAAGGTGTTTCTAGCATCCTAAGAGCAGACAAATGCTCAGATGGGAGACTCTTTGGCCTCCCCAGGAGGGACCTTTTATCTCTGTCCCTCAAGAGAATGGCCTCTGTACTCCTTGTTCTTCCTTTTTGGGCAGTAGGTAAGAAGTCTGCAGTGTATTCTCCTTTTGTCGGCAAGGATTTCTGTAACCTACACATACCACAAAGCAAGGTCAAAGATGAATCTCTGTGTAAGCCCCAGGGATTCAGATAAAAGCAGAAGTTAACCGCCAGCTTTACTTCTTTCTTTAATGGTCTCTCAATTAAAGCAATTTTCCATTCCTCCCCAGAGTGGAGCAGCTGGTTGTGTTTCAGAAAACGTAACATCTTCTAAATTTCAGGGTGCTGAATGAAAAGCAGGTTGTGCCAGAACCAAGCAGTCCCTCACCATTCCCTTGCTTACATGTGAAAGTGTGGAGTGCTGCAGTCAGTCTTCTAATTAAACTTGGCAATATTACAATGAAAAATAAGATTTGGGAGTTGGCAGCATGGCACATAAACAAACTTTTATGTGAATAATTAAGCCAGAGCTAAACATATGCTGGACCGTCTTTAATCAACTTGTGATTACAGTTACCAGTAAAAGCCCAAACGCTTCCAAATGCCTCTATGTTGTTCATGTGCTGTGGTTATTTTAACATATCTTCTTTGATATCCTCGGCATATCTTTTTACCCATTCCTCCCACTTTCATTTTCCTTCTTTCTTTCAAATTCCTACCTTTTAGGATAATTAATGATGACACAGGCAACTTGTGAAAAGAGTTGGATGTGTAAGCATGTGTGCACAAACATTTTACAAGTCAACACACACATACGCACCCACACCCACCCACAAAGCCAGGCGTGTTTTATGTACAATGCCTTTAACTGCATTGAAGGACTCACACTTCAGTAAAACCCAGAGTGTTACGTTTGGATTCAAAACCATTGCCTGGATCTACGGCATCACAAATGACCCCATGGAACAAGTTCTGGAGCTGGGCTGGGAGGACGTCTCCAAGTTCCCACTGGACTCCCGATTTCCAAATGAGGTTCCTAATTCTCGGTTGATCCCAAAGCCCTGGCATGACCTTTGCTTAAACCTTTGTTATGTGTGAAACCACAACTGCTGAAATCACACGAAGTTTTGCTTCAAAACAATTTCTGCTAGAGGCTTTCCAAACAAAAGCTGTTGAATTTTTCAGAGAAACTTAAGATAGGATTCTACATATAGTAGGCAGTATGTCAAGAAAGTAATGCTATAAAGGGTTGCCTTGTATGTTTCAGAACGCCGTTTCCTATGTGGGTACAGAGTACGAACCAACTGTTATTTAAGCTTTAAAAGTCAGATCCTTTCCTTGTATTTTTCTAAACCATCAGTGCAGCTTAAGAAAAACAGAAGCAAATGACGATGCATTTTTAAGGTGTTTAAGAGATTAATTCGGCTTCTCTTTATCCCCCAAATGATAATTATATAACCGAGGTTAGTGCTGTATATATTATATAGAAAACATTTATATTCGAACAGATTTTTGTCACTGGTATAGTGGTATTTTATATGTATTTGTTTTTCTAACATTCTTCTATTCTGAACTCTCCTTCCCCGCCAAGTTCAAGTTTCTTCTGGGAAAGATGAGTAACATCAGTCGGTCACTGTACATTTCCAGGACAGCTATTCAGTTAACAGTTAGCATTTCCTAACTTACTGGGGATAGCAACAGTATTTTTTTTCCTTGCTGGTAAAACAAAAACAAAAACAAATAAACAAAACCAGAGTGAGAGAGAGTAGTGGCTCATTTCACCCCACATGGAACAGACACATCATTTTAACTTTCAAATGAAAACAGTTTGCACTCTGTATCGGTCTTGGTGGGCCCACAGAAATGACTTCTGCTTACCTTGGACACAAAACATTCTGCTATGGCCGCAGGGTCATTTTCACAGTTTTCCAAATCTTGCAGAAGTTCACTAATAAAAAGGTAAAAGAAAAGGTTAGATTGTAGTCTTATGGTTGAGGACCTCGTATATAACTTAGAAGTTTAAACATTGATTTGGCCTTGATAAGGAATTGTATTCAATTGGAAACTGAGGACCTATTTTCCTTATCTCTAAGGGACGTGCCCAAGATCATGCTGGAGTAGAAATGTAAACACAGGTCTGATCTCTAACTCTCCCACCCAGAGATAAGCCCTGACTACCACTTAAGTCTTCTAGATGTTTGTCACTTGTTGCACAGGTGCTCACACACACTCATTCATTCATCAAATAGCGGTCTAGGTACCAGGTACTGTGCAAGGCATAAGAGCAAATGCATCAGTGAGCAACATGAAATGCAGTCCCTGGTCTCTTGGAGCTTGGAATCCATCGGAAAGGTCAGACATTCAATTAAAAAAAATAACACGAACAAATATAAAATTCTAAGCAGGAAAGACACGCTAAGGGTGGAAATATCTTTTCTCAGATGTAAATCTATATTATTTTTTTAATGGTTCATTATTTTAAGTAACTTTCATTAGAATTCATTGTGTGGATACACTATAATTAACTCATTTCATGCTGTTGGATTAAAGTCTATAAATGGAGTTGCTGGGTCAAACAAAGGCATTCTCAGTGTAAGTTTCCAAATTGCACTCCATACAAGTTGCATAAAAATATTTATTTTACTATGTTAAGTGTTTGTTTTAATTAACTGTGCATTACATATTTCATTAAAAAAGTTAAATAGTTCTATAGTAATTATGATAAAAACAAGCAGTTTCCTGCATTGTTCCCTACACTTGATGGCCATTCTCTGGAAGCATTTTCAACTCTAGCTGTTTCTGCTGTATGTATCCGTGTTTCTAAACATGTTGATACTGCATTTTCATTATCTTTCAGTTTTAGACATTATTTCCTTTTGAATTTCCCCAAACCTGCCCTCCTCCCATCTTCTCAATGAGTTCTGTTATGAAATGTGATTCAAGTCAGAGCTTACATTTTTAGAACTATGTAAATATTATTCTCAGCTGAGCCTTGCTGTATACCGTAATTACATTTCCTTTCTTGCACAACCATGTTTTCCCTGGAATTAAAATTCTTTTCTTTTTGCTTTGTATCAAAGTATACACTACTAATTTATCCTCAGACTTTATGCCAGCAGTATAACTCTCGTGTCACTGTGTTCAACCGTCAGATAATCTGTTGGTTGTATTCTTTCCAGGTGTCCTCCCTCCCTCAGCTGTCTGTCCTTCTGCTCCCACCTGGACAGGTTGCCCGCCAGGCCTGCTGGGTTCTCCACCCTGACAATGCCCTTCACCTACAGTAGCTTCTGCGTCAGAAGCCTTGTTTCTTAGCTATGGTTTCCTCCTTGGGGCAATTACAACACCCAGCTGCTTTCTGAGTAGGAGTAATAGGCAGTATTTCCTGAGACTGTTCTTATTTCAAAATGTTCTCCCTTCACTCTTGGCTGATAATGTGAGTGGATACAGAATTCTTGGTTGGAAGTCATTTTTTCTGAGCATTCAGGAAACTATTTTGCCTCATGAATTCCAGTGTGTTGAGAATAATATCATTCTGATCCAGGTTCCGTGTGACCCGTTTTTCTATTCTGGAAGCTTTTCGAGTTTTCTCTTTGTTAACATAGTTCTGAAATTCTGTGATGGGTGCCTTTGGGGTGGGTGGTTTCATGCATGGAACCAATTAGAACATTTGGGAAATTTTCTTGAACATCAGTTCTCAAAGTGACCCCTGGGTTCCTCATACCCATTTGGGAGATCCAGAAGGCTGCTATTTTCATAAAAATACTTAGACACTACACTCTCATCTCTCATGAGAATACAGTGGACTTTTCTAGAAGCTACATGACCTGTGATATCGTACTAGATGGAAAGCAGAAGCAGATATGAGCATCCAGCTGTCTTCTAGTAAGTCAGACAGTAAAGAGATTTGTAAAAACACAAAACAATTCTAACACACCAGAACTGTTAGTGAGAATAGTAAAATTATTTTTCTAAAAATGTGTGGATTTATTATTATTACTGAGTAAATTGATATTTTAACAATTTCTCAGTTTTAATTTATATCACAGTAAACAAAACATCATAAACCATACACAAAAAAAGCTTTTTGGGTCTTTTGTAATTTTTAAGCATGTATAGATCTTGGGACCAAAAAGCTAAGGAACCTTGTCCCTAAATTATGTTTTTGATATTTCCTCCCCCCACCCCACCCCTGCCATTTTCTCTTCTTTCTCTCTTTGAAGCTCCTATTATTACATTTTAGATCTCCTGGTCTGACATTCTAATTTTTCTTCTTCTTCTTCTCCTATTTCCCCTCATCTCGTTTATCATTCTGTTTTCTGGGAGATTTCAACTTTATTTTCCATCCCTATTGATATTTTTTCATTTTTAATCTGATTTTTAATTTCAAAGTGTTGTTCTTTTTTAATAACCTCTTTGGATGTTTCTGTTTTTACTTTATAGGTGTAAAATCTTTTCTTATCTCAAAGGATGTTGTTGTTGTTATTATTTTGGACTTTTCTTTCCTTTCCTTGCTTTCTGCAGAGCTCCCTTTTCTGTTTGATCATTTTGGCATCTGTCATTCCTGTTAGGGGCTCTCCCCAAGTATCCAGGGATCTTCATTTGTCCTTTCCTATTTGAAGGTGAGACACCACAATGCTGACCATAAACGCTGTGCAGAAGTACAGTCTGTCATGCGATGCTCCTCACTCCAACGCAGTGGTTCTCAAACTTCTGGTGTTAGAATCTATTTACACTCTTAAGGGTTCTTTACGTGAATTATATCTATTGATATTTCCTAGATTAGAAATTACAACAATTTTAAAAAAATCGGTCAATCCATTTAATAAGAAATCTAATTATATGTTAATATAAATAACTTTTTATAAACAATAATTAGATTTCATGAAACCAATAAAAGTTGGTGATAAGAGTAGCATATTTTTTCTTTTTTACATCTTTGCAAATCTCTAATGTCTACCTTAGCACAGATGGATTCTCATATCTGCTTCTGTATTCAATCAGTTATTTTGGTTGAAGTATATAGAAGAAAACATCCAGCTTCACACATATATGTCATTGGAAAAGGAAGGAATATTTTAACAGCCTTTCAGATAAGTGTGGGTATCCTTCTTGGATATTACATTGAAACTACAGTGGTGGTTTCTTCGAGGTTTGCTGGAGTCTAAAACCATACCAGTGTACTGTATACACCCTATTACTTTAAAATCCATTGGTCTATCTTGTACTTTGACAGGCTCTTTTCCCAATGCATGATTTCAGAACAGTCCCAATTTCAAACATTCTTTCCGAATATTCCTATAAAAACATTCCAAAGAAGCAACATTTCTGGACCAGTGTTTTCCATTACTGGAGGATGGAATAAATGCCGTGGATGTAAGCTTTGTGTCCAGGTCTCTCCACATACATCCTCTTTCTGAGCACAGGAGAATTTTGCGCAGAATCCATCATGTTACTTCTCACAGCTTAATAGACATACTCCTTGACAATATTTAACTCCCTGTGCTCTAAATGTTATGCTCATCAAGCTCCCCTTTGAGCTTTAATTTCATCTCCAGAGGGAACTTGCTGGTAAGAGGAAGTGTCCCAGGGGACCCAACCAGACTCTAAGTCAATCTCACATATAAATGAATGATTGGGAGTCATTACTTAAGAACCACAGAGCCAGGAGGTTGCTCAGACACCTTCTAGTCCCAACCCCTAATTTTAAGGTGAGGAAATCATGGCTCATAAAAGGGAGCTGGCTTACCTTAGGACACACAGCTAATAATTAATGGCCACACAGCTGGGGTTAGTATCAGGGCTCTGAACCTCAGTGCTGTACTCTATTATAAACACATCTATTGAAAGGTTTGTTTCCTGATCAACTGAAGAAAGATGAGGGCTAAACTCTGCCTCACGGTGTCTTCCCCACGGTCCTGCCTACCATGGAAGGCTTGTTTGAGTTACCTGGCCAGCTTTCCTTTGTAACTCTTCTAAAATAGGATAAACACACTAAAATCAGGAACAGTGAGGAGGAAGCAATGGGATGTTGTTTGTCTTCCTGTCATCAAGGCTATCATCCTGATATAGTTGGCCCACCACCTGGTTTGCTCTCCATTCAACATAGTAATTATGGAAAGCCTCCTGTGTCAGGCACTCTTATAAGCACTGAGGTTACAGGATCAAGAACACGGACTTATGTTCTGATTGGAGGTGGTAAGTGTGAATAATTGAATAAACAACATAATATCAAACAAAACACAACAAATATTGGTTGGCAAGGATGCGAGGAACTGGAACTCTTGTGCACTGTTGGTAGGAAAGCACAATGGTGCAGCTGCTATGGAAAGCAGTGTGGAGGGTCTTCCAAAAATCAAAAATAGAACTACTATATGATGGTGCAATCTCATGTTTGGGTATTTATCCATAAAAAAAGTTGAAATCAGGATCCTGAAGAGATACGAGCATGCCCATAGGCATTGCAAGAGTATTCATCATAGCTAAAGGTGGAGACAATCTAAATGTCCATGAGTGGATAAAGAAAATGGGATCTATACCTACAATGAATTATTGGTTAGCCTTAAAAAAGAAGGAAATTCTCCAATGTGTGATAACATGGATGAAAATTGAGGACATTATGCTAAATGAAGTAAGCCAGTCACAGAAAGACAAACACTGTATGATTCCACTTACATGAGGAATCTAATAAACTCACAGAATCAGAGAGTAGAATGGAGGGTAGTTACCAGAGGCTGGAAGGAGGGTGAGACAGAGGAGTTAATAATCAGTGGACATAATGTTTCAGTTAAACAAAATGAATAAAGTCTAGAGATCTGCTACGCAACATTGTACGTAAGTTAACAATAACGTACTATACTCTTAAAAATTTGTTAAGAGGGTAGATCTCATGTCAAGTATCCTTACATAATAAAATCAAATATTGAAAACTCATTTTGCTAAAAAAGAAAAAAAAAACCCCTAAATGAAATTACAATAGAAACTCACACACCATAGTACATTATCACTTAACAAGAAATGTTTATGTAAAAAAATAATAAAGCATTGGTTTTACTGAAAAATCAAACAAAAACAACATCATATGACATGGTACTAGTATGTGACATGAAGCAAATAAAAAAGGCTATGTGACAGAGAGCAACTGAGGCTAGGTGTGGGTGGACCAGCATTGGAGCAATCAGGAAGGCTCTCCGAGGAGGTGATCTTTGCGTCGGGGGAAGGTTGGAAGAGAAAGTCATTTTTAAGAAATCTGTTATGAGTCCAGGACAGAATGAGCTTGGTGTGTTCTTGTGTGAGGTATTGAAAGGAAGCCATTGTGGCTGGAGTTTGATGAGTAACAGGGAGTGTGGGAGATACAGGAAGAAGACTAATTAGAAAATAATATGCCATGTACTCTGGGCACACAGATGGAGCCATGGAATGTGCTATATCAGCCTCTGAAGATAGTCCATAAAGACAGAAACAGGACTGGTGTTCTACTTACAGCCTATGGGGTGGGACTAAGTTTCTCACTGCATCACTGTAACTAATGAACAACTTCACATGTGCATTAACCGGAAGGAGTGACTCATAGATTGTGTTTTGTACTCAAAACTAAAATCAGAGTCATCCTACCTTCAGGTTTTGGGTATTTTCCCTTTTCCCTGAGTAATTATTCCAAATATTTCCTCTTTTTGAGTAGGGCTATGAAAAAAATTATATATATATATATAATATACATATATATGTGTATATATGTGTGTGTGTGTGTGTGTGTGTGTGTGTGTGTGTATATTTTTTTTTTTTTAACTTAAGCTCAAGTCCCTTCTTTGGGTGGGAAAGTAAACACTGTTCTCTTTTACAGAATGTATTACATACAAAATTGTCTCGGACCACTGATGTGAACCTGAAGTCAGAAAATGTATTTTGACCTTGAAGATTCTACTGCCTCCCACTGAATGAGATTCAGGAGTGGGGCCTCTCCCCTTACCGTCTGCAATAGACTTAAACCACCACTTCCTTTTCCCACCCACCTAACATGGACAATTGGCATTTTAACCCGTTACATCCACAGAGGCACACGAGCATGTGGGAACAGAAAACGAGTGAGGTTAACAGCACTAAATGTTCCATTAATTTTACCGATACATTCGCACTGGCCTTGAAAAGTCCACATGAAAAAAGCCTGTAGGTAAAAATATTTCTACCATTGTGCAGAAGTTAAAGACATTTTGGTGATGTAAAAATGCACTAAAAGAAAAGTGCCCCCACTTTTCATTGACTTATGGTTACATGTATCCCATGATTCACTTTCTAAATTACATTTCAAAGGATAAAAAAAGTATGGCTCAAATAATTTTTTTATCTTAACATACATGTTAGTTGTGAAGCTTTCACTATTCCTCTCAGACAAATTAACTGCATATTCCGCAGAGTTCTCAAAGCATTTTGTTCATTCCTTGATTACATGGCTTTACTGCCTCTGCTGTTCAGCAGTGTCATTCATCTTTATATGGCTAGACTCAGCCCAGGGCATTATACACGGTAGTGACTCCACATAGATAGACTGAATAAAGAAGATGAGTTGAAGGAAACGGGAAATTTTACTCCATCTTTTGAAGAAGGAGGAGAGCTTAGGTGATTTTAATTTGCTAAAAAATAATTTTAAAATAGAAGTTCAATATGGAGGAACGGTCTCTATTTCCTCACTCTTCATTCTTAAAGATTCAAATTACAGTTCCGGGAACTCTTCTTTTTTTCTGGGAGAGTGATGCTGTATAAAACAGTTGGTATTTTTTCTTTAGTTGGTAGTAAAAAACCCCACAGTTTTGGGATTTTAGGGGCAAGTGAAAATGGGGGGAGTGGTTTATTTCGACTGACCTAGCTCCCTGAGCATTTGAGAATTTCTTGCAGATATCAAACCAGAGGTTTAAATATCTAGGCTATCATAGGGATTGTGAGAGAAAGAGAGATTTGGTTAGGAAAAGGAAAACAAAAATGAAGTCATAATTGTATTCTGAAACATTTCATGTTGGAAGAGTTTGTGAAATAGCAATCTAGTCATATACCAAAACTGAATAAACATAGTACAGAGAAAGAAATTACACACTATTGTCACTTATGAACATGCATGAAAAACATTCTTTAAAAAACTACAAATAAATCAAACTTATCAGTGCATAAATATGTAAAACACCATGACCAGGGAGGGTTTATTCCAGTAATGTACGTATGATTCAAATCAGCATTCATATTACTGTAATCTACCACATTATGAATAGGAGAGAAATCATATGCTAATTTTCTTAAAGGCATTAAACATTCAATAAAATTCAACATTCATTCACAATAATAGCTTAGAAAATAGGGAAAAGTGTTTATCTAAATCCAAGAGCAATAATCATACTTAATGGTAAAACATTTAAAGCACTTTTGCTAATGTCAGAAAGAAGATAAGGATGCCAGCATCTAATACATATTGTATGACGGGGCTTACCCAAAGCAATAAGACAAGAAAAAACCGTAAGGGATAAAATTGTAAAGGAAGAAAAAAAAAGAATCTCATTTTCAGATACCACTATCTGCATAGAAACCCAAAAAAACATCTATAGGCCACTATTAGAACAAATGGGAAAGTTCAGAAAGTTAGTAGGAGACAATATCAGCATATAAAAATCAAAAGTATTCCTAGATGACAATAATGACCAATTAAAAAATAGAAAACATATTCTAATTACTATCAAAAATTAATTTTTAAAAGTTACATGTACGAATGTGATGGAGAAATTGTAAAACACTATTTTAGGATATTTTAAAAAGGCTTGATTGAAGAGATATATGTTTATGGATGGGATGACTCAATATTGTAAAGATGTAAATTCTGTCAAAATTAATGATTAAATTAAATGTAATTTTAATAAAAATCCCAACAGAGTTCTTCATGGAAGTTGACAAACTAATGACAAAAAAAAAATCACTTGACAGTGCAAAGAGTCAAGAAAAGCTAAGCCAATGTTGAAGAAGAGCAGTGCTGGCTTAATAATTAAGACAGGAATATGGGGCAGGGATGAGAAACAGATCAACGAGACAGAATACAGAGCCCAGGGACACACCCACACATGCATGTAAGCTGGACATGGGAGGAATGTGGAACAAGAAATCAGCATAGAGGGGATGTATTTTCAACTAGGGGTAATGGGACCATCAGCTAGCCATATGAAAATAAGAATTTGAATTTCCTAACATATATCATACTTCCATCATTTTTAGTTAGACTGAGGACATAACGTGAAAAGCAAAGTTTTAAGACTTTTAGAAAAACAGAGTAAATTTATGAACTGAGCATAGGAGATAATTTTTTTAAAACACAACACAAAATCCATATACTATAAAAGTGTATTTATTTAGTGTAGTCACATTTATGAATCATACAACTTCTTTTCAAAGAAACCATAATTAAATTAAAAAGACTCATATTAGGAGATGATTTGCAACTCACATAATCCACAAACATCACCAGCCAGAATTCATCAAGAAGTCCTATACAACAATACGACAGATAAATGGACAATGGCTACAAGCCAGAAATTTAAGTGGCCAACAAACAAAAAAAGATGCTCTCAGTCTTACTGTAATCAGCAAAATACAAAGTAATATATCCAATATTCATTACATAACAGTTCAACCAAGTAGAGCTGTAGATCTCAAAAACAATGTTAAGTGAAAAAAAAATTTGTAAGATATTGACACAAGTTATGCCATGTTTGAAATAAGTGAAAATATGTCACCTATTTTAAATAAATACAGATACACACACACACACACACACACACACACGTACATATATATACACACACATATATAGTCAAGGCAATAAAATCATACCTGGGAATGAAAGAGCAAGTCTTCGATCATAGTCACAGTTGTAGGGGCAAATTTAGCTACATTATATTGGCTTCCTGAGCCAATTCTGCATCTCTCTCCCTAATTCCATGTTCAGGGATGTCTTGTTAGTAGCTTGAAATCTGCTGTGATGAGAGTGTTTGCACCACAGAACTTGGCAAACAGTAACAATGTACATCTCAGGTTCTCTATCCTTTGTTCTCATCCTGAAGAACTGGTTTACCAGCACACCAGAGTACCACTCTCCCACATATGGGGCTTCA
The DNA here is from genome assembly GCF_004115265.2 of Rhinolophus ferrumequinum. Taxonomy (NCBI): domain Eukaryota; kingdom Metazoa; phylum Chordata; class Mammalia; order Chiroptera; family Rhinolophidae; genus Rhinolophus; species Rhinolophus ferrumequinum. Next base: position 93,874,927 of record NC_046286.1, on the reverse strand, counting down.
CCATTCTTTGTAATGTCTTTATGCTTTAAATAGTTTCTAAAGCAAATATGGCACAAAGAAAGGTTTTGATAGAGTGGAAGTGGTTCATGGGTGTTTATTGTATTACCCTGTGCTTTTCTGTATTTTGGAAATACTTCCTGAAAAACAAATTTAGTCAGCTGAATTTTTTAGGCTAGCATAAAACCATTTCCTTTTTGCTCTCTTTAATTTTAGAGATTTAAATCTTGCTTAGTTGGTCACAATATTATATTATGTTGAAAAACCTGGACCTGAATGAATAATAGAAACTTTAAAATCATTTCAAGCCCCAACCACAGATTTACCAGACAGTTGTGTCTTTGAAATCAACTGTTGTAGGGGTATATAATAAAGGATTCGTAAGAGGCATTAACATAAAAGTCACATCAACACTCTCACTTAACCAAATCTAATGGAAAACACTCTTGAGCTTTGTATTTAGACTCCAGATTTAAGAGAAAGGAAATAAAAACGAATAGGGACAAAACAGACCATTCAACTGTGCAAGTTTAACAAGAAGACAGTCTTGAAAATAAGAATGAAATAAAAATAACAAAATAATAATACCAATAGAGATTTGACAAAACTAGGTTTTCAAAGTCGGCTAGGCTGGCTTTGTAGCTCTACGTCCTGAGCACAGAACTATCCGCACTGTGTGATTGACTCCTTGTCCATGAGATGTGCACACCATCTGTAAGATGTGATCCCATCCACCTGAGAGAGCTGTTAAGAGGATTCCATGAGATAAAGCATGTGCAGGGGATATAGAAATGTGATCCACAAAAGGGACAGGCAAGAACAGTCACATAGAACTGTGTCACTACACGGATGCCTCACACATCATCATCAGGGACTCATTCACTCTGACTTGGATTATTTTAGACATGTCTGACTTCCTCGTTCAGAGAATACCAAAGAGAAAATAACAGAGAACGGATTCAGGCACATCAAGTTCTCAGTCTCCAGCCGTTGCAGACTGGGCTCCACTGCCAAGGCCCCTTCTTGTTGACATAGGCGGTGTCATGCAGGATGTCACGCAGGGTCTCTGGTCCCGCTCCCCATATAAGAACGCAGGATATGGTGAGGCCAAAAGGGAACACCCACGGAGCCATAGGCAGGGGAGTCATACCACTATAGTCTCGCTGGTGGCTGGGTTGGAGACACAGGAGGCAGGAGCCACACTATCCGCAACCCGCCGTCGCCTTGCCTCTGCCAACCAACCTCACTTGCTAACTGCAATCCGCCTCTCTGCAATCCGCAATCCACACTCTGCCACGCTACGCCACTACACCACCACCTTGCTAGCTTAGCCGCAGCAGTTATATCAGTGGCTAATGTCTAACCGGTAACAGCTGATGACCATCTACTACCTGAGCCAGCAAGAGCCTGTGAGGCCAAGAGCCTGGAAACTGCTCTCTGTCCCTACAGGCGCTACTTCATTCGTATCTTTCTTTAAGTTAGGAGGCCCATGAAGATTTAAACTCCAGGGAGTACAGAACCCTTGGAGCATGCCACAATGTGACAAACTGTGGCTTGAAGAGCAGGGCCCCACTCTGGCAGGAGGGAATGTGGCTCAACTCCTGGGGTTTGCATTCAGACAAGCCCAGGTGAGGCGCGGAAGGTGATCATACCTATGAAGCTCTAGGCCTCCCTGCCTCCCTGCCTCCCTCCCTCCCTCCCTCTCTCCCTCTCTCACTCTGTCCCTCTCTCCCTCCCTCCAGCATGAAGGAAACGCTAAACAGTCATTACCAGAAGCTTACAGCCAAACCTCCACACGGTGTGGGCCAGGGACCTCCCAGCACCTTGGCCTTGACCTCTTCAGGGGTTACAGTGCCACTGGTGGGTTCTGGAAGGAGACGCCACTCAGGCGCTGGATGGGTTTTACCATCAGTAACTGCTAAATGGGGGCCTGTTCTAATCCAAGTCATTGCTAATGAACACGTGGACTCTAAATTCCCCAATTCAGCTTTTTTATGTCCTTTCTCTATTTTCGTATTAATTTGTTTATTTGATCTCGACAGTGTTTCTCAACCATGGCCACACATGACAAACATCTGCGGACCTTTTAAAGAATTCTGATGGCCTGGCCCCACCCCAGACCAATTAAGCAGATTCTGGGGGTAGGACCCAGCGAATATTTTTTTAAAAGCTTCGGAGGTGATTCCAGTGCGTAGCCCAGGATGAGAACCACCGTCTGGGAACATGCTAACTGGTTTTCACAGTCTACTGACGGAAATGATAGAGATGTTGCAACCGTGGCATTTTTGACATCTTAAGCTTTCAAAATTGAGGGCTGGGTTGATATAATCCACCAAACACGTCTCCCAGAGGCTGGGCTTATGCCAGGGTTTAGGGACTCAAAGGCAGTAAAGGCAATGTGGACGCTGCCCGTGAGGAGCTCACACACACTAATTTCTGTATGCAAAGCTGGGGAAGATTTACAATCTGCACTGTGGCTGAGTCGCACAATGGCAGCACACTGCAGAACTTCATAATGGGATTTTATTACAACAAAATCAATTGTCACCATTGGTTAGTATTTTGGTGTTTACTCTGTGCTGGCATTGAGCTAGGCACTTTAGGTGGATTAGCTCAATGAAGCTTCACAATAACCATATAAAGTAGATATTCTTATTGTTTTAATTAATTCATTCATTCCACAAAAGTTCTGATGCCTCCTACGGGTCAGCGGCTATTTTAGGCACTTGGGCAGTAAGTTAAAAAACAGAGCGATCCCGGCCCTTGGGGAATATTCTGTGAGTGGAGGAGGGAAGGAAAGAAACAACAGACATACCCAACAGTCAAACGTATTGTATGCTAGAACTTGCTAGTAAGTGCCAGGAGAAAAAGAAAGAGCAGAGCAGGTAAGGTGTGTGGGTGGGTGTCCAGTAAGTGTCACTGAGAAAGGAAGATTTGGGCAAAGGCTTGAACTGAGGAAGTTAGTTATTCTACTCCGTTTAAAGACTCACCAAAGGGTACCTACATGGATCAGCGAGGATGCAATCCCAGATATGCTGGAAAACAGAGTCTGTGTGCTTAACCTGCCTACAACCTGGTCTTCCAAAATGTATCTCACTCTGTTATAATCACTGATTTGCTTGCCTCATCCCCTTCAGCTCCGTCTGTCTTGTTTACTATGGCAATTTTCTAAGCCCAGTGCCTGCTACATAGTAGGTACTCACACATGTTTGAATTAAATTGAATCATTTTTAATTTTAATGATGAACTAATCTGAATTGATATGCGTATGACTTAAAGTAATTATCGTGTGTTTACTGTCCTGCCTGCCCACTCCCGAGGCAGAAGAAAATTTTCAGAAAATCCATTGGAAGTGGGGGTGCTGCAGACTAAGTCAGCATGTATTTTTGGATGCCCTGTTCATACTGTGTTATGGAAGAAAGATGTCACCGCTCTATCAGGACATGTAGGTCTCTCCTCTGAGCCAGCAGGATGGAGCAGGACGGGACTGTTCAATAAATATGACTCGTATGCAAACAAGAATGCTTCCAGGTGGAAAACTTCATGGTGTGAGAGCCCACAAAAATTTATGAGGTCAAATCAGGTATCACAGGTAAATTTTCTTAGGCCACATTCATTTGAGAGAAATTCATAATGGTCCTATGTGAGGACGATCTCGTGAGTATTCACTTACCTATTGAAGTGGTAGATATCCCGTATGTTTCCAAAAAGGGCTGATCGTTCTTCCGTCCCCAGAGGAAGTTTCGTTTGGTCCCTGATGCAGTCAAGGTAATCCTGTGAAATCAAGGAGAAGCATCTTTAGTCATGCAAGATACATCTTTCATATCAGTTTCGAGTAATTATTGTACTAATGTGCTCATTAGCTCTGCTATAAGAATAGTCTTTTATTAATGATGACAATATTTATAGAATGGGGATTTTGAGCAAAGAGAGTGTATTATACATTAATTATCTACCCCCAACCCCAATATATTAGAGCTTTCCTAGATGGATAATATAGTGACCACAGTTACCAATATCAGAGTTTTGATATAATAGCATCATCTGCTGTTTCCTTGACTGATTTATATGATAAAAGATACTCTAAAATTCACATAGTGGGAAACCAGAAATATCGATCTTAATGTTTCTCATCACAAGAAAAAAAAAATTGTAACTATGTAAAATGATGGATGTTAACTAAACTGATTGTGGTAATCATTTTACTGTGTGTGTGTGTGTGTGTGTGTGTGTGTGTGTGTGTGTGTAATAATCAAGCTGTACACCTTAAACTAATACAATGTTACATGTCAATTATATCACAATAGAACTGGAAACAATTGACAGAGTTGTTTTAAATATAGCCTTGAAGTCAGAAAGCTAAATCAGTTGTTAAAATATAGAATTAAATTCTTCCTCAAATACCAATTTATGTAAAAGCAAACAAACAAACAAAAAATTTCAAAAAAAAAAGCACATAACTCACTTATGCTATCTAATAGGCTATGGTAATGAGCCATGAAAAACTGAAATGATTTAAATGCTTTAATACAGAAACAGCTCCCAAACAAAGCTAATTGGGGCTCAGACCCACAGTGGGTTAAACATACGTGGTTTAGAAGCTATTTGAACTGCTGAGAGAAGAGAAACTGCTTTCCACCCCAGTGTGCAAAAAGGTTCATAACGGAACGTTCCCCCTCCCCCAGCAATGCTTGAAAAAAGAACTCTGTAGGAGGCAAGACAATGAAGAAAAAACTGAAAACAGCTGAAATAACGCAAAATAAAAAATAAATACAATCCCCTGCCCTGGGCTGAACAATGTACTATGGCCCTCTACCAAACGTCACACGGCATTCTGCAGCATTTACAGAAAGTAACCCTGAGAAAAGTCAGCCCGGCCATGAAAATCCCAGCAGAACAACCTCATTCCCTAGTCCAATCGCAAACACAATAGGATGTAGACGCCACCAGCAAAAGGCGAAACTGAAATTTAAGAACTGTCAGGTCATTGCTTCCTCTCTTTCAGTAATCCACATTCATTCTCTCATGCATTTTATGCTCCACAAATGAAAACCAGACAGGGTTTCATCATTAACTTTCTCAGTAGCCCATCTCACAGATGGCAACAAATAACTTTCCATTCTAGTTTTTTATATGTTTAAATCATTGTCATGCATGAACCGATATTCATAATTGTTTTTTCAAATAAGCTTTGTGGTAACATCTTTTCTTCTTAAGAAAGTGGTCATCTTCATAAGAAATTCAATTTACAAGGTTTAAGTATAGTTGACATTAAAAACCCACAAGAGCAAGACCTAGTGTCCTAGCATTTAGGAATGAAACAACTACAAGGAGCTTAAGTATCTGCATAGGATACAGAGTTAGTGCCCAAATAAGAAATGCTAAAAAAAAAAAAAAAAAAAAAAAAAAAAAAAAAAAGCTAGAATTGATAGTACATTTTGAACATGTAAAACCTAACCTATGTTTCCTCAAAAAAAAAAATACACGCATTCATTGATATTTTCATAAGGTTATCCATGATACGAAAGGATGGGCTAACATTTAACTTGCACTGATTGCTTATATTTGATAGTTGCTTAATACTTTGATTAACACTTTCAGCTTTTTTTTTTTTTTAAGTCGGGGAAGATTGGGGAACAGTGTGTTTTTCCAGGGCCCATCAGCTCCAAGTCGTTGTCCTTCAATCTAGTTGTGGAGGGCACAGCTCAGCTCCAAGTCCAGTCGCCGTTTTCCATCTTAGTTGCAGGGGGCGCAGCCCACCATCCCTTGGCGGGAATTGAACAGGCAACCTTGTTGTGAAGAGCTCGAGTTCTAATCAATTGAGCCATCGGCCACCTTATTAACACTTTAAAAGGACGTATCGTAGGCAAAATTAAGAAGGTGGAACAGAAGGCTATGGCTGGGTGTGATATTACAAAGTAAAGCAGAAGCATATGGATGGGCATGACCCTCACCAAACAGCAGGATGCAGGGAGGGCCAGAGATGACGTTTTCATGCCAAATTCACCTGGCTGATGGCAATGGGATTTCACGAGTAAACGAACAATCGCTTTTCTCACTCCAAGTGTGAAGGGTGCTCATTTGCCGAAACCTGAAACTAAATTCTTCATGTGAGGCAAAGACTGAGTTAAGGGGCTTGAAGAATTTCATCTGGGGTGAGAGACAAGGAGCCATGGCCCACTGCCAACAAGTGATGGCCCATCGCCAACTTTTGAAAGCGTTTCAAAACCCCCGAGTCCGTGTAGAGAAACCCGACTTTAAAAGCTGCTTGTTTTCTGAAATAGTTGAGAGAAACACATCTTCGGGAGTCCAGATTTTTGTAGGCTGCTCTAGAAAACAGATCAAAGTCATATGGCCACAACTTGTCCCCCCCCAACCCCGATCATAATTAAGCCTTTTAAATATGATACTTTAGCCCTAAACCAGTTACTGAAAACTACTGTACCATGCTCGGCATTAGCAGCTGTAATCATCCGAAGCCAAAATGAGGGGTTTGCAGCTCGGTGGTAATAACCGTTCACTCTGTGCTCAAATGACAGAGTAAAGACACCAATGAAATTTATTAGAGCCTGTCGCACTGTGTATTAATTTTATTGGCTTGATGTCAGTGCATATGGCTGCCCTACTGCTACCAATGAAGGGTCAATTTAAAACTCCTGCATTGAAAACAATTATTCTCAAAGAGGACCAAGAATTCACTCTGCTTCGGGGCGGGGAGAGGGATGAGGACGGACACACACACACACGAGAACTTTTCACCATCTGAATAACTTTATTATACGATTTCAAGTTTTGCCTTAAAGTATTTATTTTCTTATCAGTTTATGCCCTTAAGAGCTCCACCATGTCAAACAGGTACTAGACTTATCAGGGTGAGCACTTCGCAAGGTATATAAATGTCTAATCACTATGCTGTACACCTGAAACTAATATATTGTATGTCAACTGTAAGTGAAAAACAAATTTTTAAAAAGATCTCCACCGTGGTGAGATTTGTATATAAGGGTCCTCTTCTCATTAATGTGTCCATTCCTTGTTATTGAAAATATCCAACTAGAGTCTAATTTGGTGCTATTCGAAATGTGGTAAATGGACAGGAGCCAGTTTGCAAACCATTGATTACTGATCTGCAGAAGATAAGTGCACACATTGAGAGGAAGCATGTAGAAGGGTTTATAGCATTTTGACAGAACAAGATCTGCTGAGTCTAGTGACAAATTTGGACTTGTATTTTGTGTGATTGCTTCTGTTTCATTTTTCTAGTAATTCTTTTTTTATTGTATTTTACAAAAGTGTCAATGTGTGACTGATTGGAAAACACACACACAGATACACACACATACACACATCTATCATGATTGATAGTTTGAGAAGCCCTGGTCTAACCATCCAGCAGCGATTCTTAAGAAACGGGGACCGAATTCAAATTCGGATTCAAATTCAGAAAGGTTTGGTTTCTAAATCAGGCTCACATTTCAAAATTCTACGTAGTAATTTTTACGGTTTACTCTTTTTGGTCTAATTTCTGTTGTTAGCACTTCCAAATTCCAATCCTTTTGCTATAACTCCCATTTAAGATTTTTTTGGTCTTTATTTTAGAGGAAGCATCTTTTTCTGTTCCTCCAACCCCTCCACCTTTTCTAGAATGTAGCCATCTATTTATCCCAAAACTGGCCTTCCAAATGCCGCGTATTACATCGGGATGCTGTGGATACTACAACAACATACATTCGTGTGAGTACATCAATTTATAGTGTAAAAGCACACTCGCATTCATTCATGCAAACCCTTCTTCCCCCTGTTTTATGAGGACACAAGAATGCATGCCAAGTTTGGTTTTACAAGCTAGGAATTAAAAAAATGAATAAAACATGATCCCTTCCCCCAAGGAGCTCCCTGTGTAGTTGAAAGACAAGTGTAAACAAATAAGTATAACACAGTGTTTAGGCCACACGACTGATACTGATAAATATTCAGTACATAGGAGAGAGGAGACAGAGGAAGACGTGGTCGATTCCCAGGCAGAGAAAGGTTGTCTAGTGGAGGTGACAAGGGAGATGAATCTTTAAGGATGACCAGGAGTCTGAACACAGAGAAAGAGCAGGAAGGAGATGCCAACATCCAGGCGGATGGAAAAGAATAAACAGAGGCACAAGGTCACAAAATGCAGGGTGCAGCCAGGACACTCAAAGGATGTGAGATGGACTGAGGGCAGCAGGGCCTGGGCGTGCGCACACAGACGTGGAGGTGGGGCGGCAACGGGAGACGAGGCTGGAGTGAGGACCGGGCTGATCCTGGAGCATCTTCCAGGCTCTGGAGGTGGTGCAACCACTGCAGGATACAATGAGATCAAAGGCCATCCCAGCATCAGTAAAGACAATAGGACAGAAGCTATACAAGTGCCCGTGGGGAGGCGAGTTAGACCAGGGCAGCAGTGCGGGTGAGCTCAGTCCCAGCGCTCGACAAGCTCCATGGAGAGGAGAGGTACTGAACTGAATGTGGAGAATGAAAGGGGCCAGTCGAGGGTGACAGTCATGGTTTAAGCCACTGAGGGATGATGTTGGCTTTCAGGAGAGTCTGGGCTCTTCTCTCTTTCCTCCCTTTCCACTCCAAGGATGAGGGGTGCTCCAGCTCCCAGCAGGACATTTTCTCATCCAATGTGCAGTGAATGAATTAAAAGGCAGTGAGACCAGCCCCTTGTCTTGTCTTCTACAGAGCATGGAGAGGGCCTGGCTGCTCCCTTTGGGGAGAAGGACCAACCAGCTTTCATCTTTCCTTCCCATTTTCTTTCCCAGGTGGATGGTGAAACTAACCTAGTGCTGCTCCTGCTGGCTAAGCCGGCAGTGGCCTTGGCAGGGTGGTTCGAGGCCTCTCTGGCTGGCTGGTACCCTCTGCACTGGAGTTCTTCAATCCCAGATAAAATACTTAGAAACACCTTTGGGGATCTGTGGTGGAAAGGCGACGAGGCATGTCTTTTGGCCTAGCTCATCTAAGGAGTATATGGCTTGGGCTCCCTCATCTTGTTCTTGTTAGGGTGAAAGCTCTGAGGAGAAATGCAGCTTTGATTTCCCAGCTATTGTCCTCTGCACAAACAGTGTCCTCAGGGACCATCATGGTGCATGTGACCGGTCCAGAATCACAGGGCCTGGCCCACATCCCCACTCATTCACTGTCTCTTCCCCTTCCTGAGGGAACTGTGGAGAAGAGGGTGGTGGTCTGGGCTAAAGACAGTGTGGTGGTTTGGGGCATGTGAAGGCTGTAGGACATCCCCTAAGGGGGGGTTTTCAGCCATAGGATCTGAAAAGAACAATCGAGCAGTTTGCTCAGAGAGCTCTGTAGGGAGCTGGATGTGACCCACCACTTCCCGCCGTGGGCTCTGTCTTATGCAGCATTGACAGAACGGTGGGGCCAAAACGTCCTCCCATGTTTCAGGGCCCAGGGCCTGTCAAGTGTCTGGCCATGAGAAAGCAGCTGTAGAGTAGTATCTCAGTGATAGCAAATGGCAACCTCACTGGGGGTCAGCAGGCCACAGAACCCCCAGGGAGCCTCCCAGGGCCAGGAGAACACTGAAAAGCCCTTGCAAAGAAAATGAGCAAAGCAAGGTCAGCACAGAACTGTGTGGCTCCCACTGCGGGGAGATTGCACCCCTAAGTGGGAGCAGTGCTAAGGGACTTCACAGGGCTCCAAGGACCTTGGAACACAGAGTCAGGCACACGCTTCCCACCTCTTGAGGAAACAGTCTCAGGGAAACTGAGGGAGGCAACGAAATCCCAAGGGCAGCGACTACAGAGAGGTGCACACTGATTTGGAAGTGGGGTCACAGAGGAGTATACATTTTGAGATGTTGGCATATAAAGGAAAGAGAATGGTGGAGCAGTAACTGGACGTAGGACCAGGGAGGATCGGTCAATTGAATCCATCTGTCTGTTTGTTCATCTGTCCATTTATCCATCCGTGCATCCATCCACCCACCCACCCACCCACCCATGAACGGGCTGGCTGGTGTAGAGAAAGGGAAGTGGGGGGAGGAAGTTTGGAAGGACAAGAGGGGAATAAATGGCAGTGATGCGCCGTGAAGAAAACAGACGGTGACCATCAGAACGGAGGTGAAGGGATGAGACGAGCGGTGGAGGACAGGAAGACGCGCACCTCTCCTGGGAAGTTTGGGCAGGGAGCACGTCTATCCGAGTGGGGCAGGGAGTGGCCAAATTGACACTGGTCAGCTTCATTTTATGCTGCAAAAATGAAACTAACAAGCGAGAGCATATGAAGTAACAAGTTCCCTCTACCTCCTCAGGATCTTCCTTTTCTCACCAAATATCACTCTCCAGAGGTAACTCTGGTCGATGATGTAGTTTGCACACTTCTGGGGCATAATTCTATCTGTCCAAATGAGATTTACACTCGATTCACAACTTTGTTTTTTTCCACTCAATGTATGTAAAGACACCTAATTCCTGTATGTAAATATTGTTTTCTCGTTCTTTATCATGGCTGTATTGTATATAATATACTTAGTTAATAAACATTGGGGGCACATCCCATGTGCTAGTCACTGTGTGAAAGGGGGGACATTCAGAAACGAGTGAGATGTGATCCCTGTTCCTCTAGGTGCTCACAAGAGAGCAAGGAGAAAGATATGTAACAGAAGTAAGTCATGGCATAACAATTTAAGTGTTATAAGAATTATGGACAAAGTGCTGTAAGAATATAGAAGAATACATTTTCAAATGAAAAAAAGCCTTATCTTTGTTTCAAATAAGCCACTCAACAGGGTGTATAGTGGTAAAAGTGCCTGCCTTAGCCTGCAGATAAAGTATCCGAAGTCTAATCTGCAAGTTAATCTGTTTTCTCTTCTTTCTCTGTCCACATCCACCGGGAAGGCAGGTGCAGCCAAAGAAATGGGAGCTGGGGGTCTCTGGCCACGCCATCAAGCTGGTAACAAAAGCTCTTATTGTGGGAATGATGGGGTGGCTGAGTTGATATAATGTAGCCCCCACACCACCCAGAACTGTACTGAAAATACAATGTATCAGCAGCAGGACAAAACCTTTCCACCAGCATTACTGGAGGGGTGTGGAGAAGGGGGGAGGAAGTGACAGACCTAGGAAGAGAATAAGTGAGGATGGGGGAAAGAGGGGAAGAGGAGAAAGACAGAGGGAGGAAAGCAGGGAGAGAAAGAGGGAAGAAAGAGTGAAAGGAGATAAAAGAGAGAAGAGAAAAAAGAAAGATCAAGTAAGAAAAAAAGGTACATATGCACAGTATGAGAAAGAGGAGAGGTGAAGGAGAGGGAAAGAGGAAGAAAGGGAGAGAGAGATTGAGAGAGAGAAAGACAGAGAGCGAAGTCTAAATTAAAGTTAAAAGCAGCGTCAGTTGCTGACATGTCAGTTCTCATTCAGTTTTCCTAATTGATGGGATAGAGGCGGATCTTAATTGGTGATATGTGGAAATCCGCGTTGATGGCTCTGAGATATTGGAGTAAAAGAATAAAAAACAAAACTGGGAGGTTTCAGCCTCATTTACCTTCTAGAATACTTTCAACACAGAAGACATCAGTAAAAAATGTCAGGAATGGCCCCCTTGTTAAGCTGTGACAAATGATACATGTGCCTGCTCAGTCGCCTCTATTGTTTCACTTCTTTCTCCTGAAAGAAGGGGGCGAGGAGGCTCCCCTTTGGGAGGAGACATGGGACAGCTAGACCTAGAAAGGGGAGGACTGGGCAGTTCTTCCAGAAAGAGAAACTTGGGGAGGTGGTGGGGGAACAGGAATTCTGTTAAAAACAGCAGTGTTGAATAGAAAGAGCAATACACCTTTGCTGAAAGATAACTGGGATTATTCGTTTGGTTTACCCCAAAGACTTGAAGCAGAAAATATTTGTGAACTGGCAGTGTACGGCAATCTGATGATATAAGCAAGATATTGAGAAACAGGATTAGCATTAATAAAGTTCTTAACACTACTGGAGACCCATCTTTTCCTACATGTCTGAGGACCACTGCAGAGATCAATTGCCTGTATTTATTTCATATTGGTGCCAGGAGGAATAATTTGATGTATATACATGTGAGTAAATCTAAAAATGTTATAATAATTAAAAGGAAGTTGGTACAAATATAACATAAAAATTAATCTCTTACATTGCCCTTAGTTATAACAGTTAGCAAAGTTCTTGAGAGTAACTTCTGTAATAATAACACAGCAGAAAAACTTAATTTTCTACAGCCTTGTTAAATGTTTTAAAAACATTGCTTAGTGCTTTCAAATTACATTGACAAGGTTCTCATATGCAGAGTTCTTCTTAAAATACAAGAGGTCCTCTTGCATCTTGAAATGTCTTTAGATACTTGTTTGAAACCTACCATTGCTTTTTTTCTGGTACTCTTTAATTCTATCACCATTTCTAGCTACCAAAAAAAAAAAAAAGTGGGGGGAAGCATTTCTCAGATAATCTCTGTGCTTACTGAATGCACAGAAATGTAAAATATGTTTACAATCTTCAAAACGGGCCACCAGAGTTTGCCAGAACCACCTGGAACATTAGACTCCGGGCAGCAGGTTGAGAAGGTAGGAAAGTGAAAGAAGTTTATCAGCCACTCCCTTGAGAAGAACCCTCCAATTGCCCTACTTTTCTCCAACTCTTTTTTTCTGTTTTCCTCCTCACCAGGTCAACTTAGCATGATTTTTTTTACTGCCTTTTGACTCTCCCGGTCCCACGGCAGGTAAGGAAGCAGACAGATGCAATTAGACATAACTCTAATCTCTACGGAGGGAAATGGCAAAGCCTGACATGGTGGTGGAAGGACGTGATGTCCTGGCAAAGCTTTAACTATCTGAAAATAAGACACTGATTCATCTCAGTTATAATCACGGTACTGCTGGATGTCATTTGAAACATGGTAATTAAGGAAAATTAAGTAAAGCCCAAAGGGTTTTGTATATGGGAAAGAAAATAAAAGCTCAGTAAAATAAATTTATATTATCAGATCATCTGAAGTTTAACTCCTCCTCAGTGCTATTTACCACTACCACCGTTATTATTATTATCATTATTATTATGTTTATTGAGAGGTACTGAGCTCGTTGCTTTATACGCATTATCGCATTAATCTTCACAGCAATCCCAGGAGGTGGGCCCGTTATTAATCCCATTTTAATCCCATTTTATTGAACGCTTAGAAAGGTTCCATCGCTCCCCAAGGTCATACAGAAAGGGAGCGACTCAGCTGCATTCAAACCAGGACCAGCAGACTATATGGCCTGGGCACTGAAACCCTGCACTATAACTACAAAGGTTTTAGTCCTTAACACGGTGTCTTTAAGCCATAGGAGAGGTTGGCTGCTCACCTCATCTGGGGATTAAATATGGTTTTTACTAGGGATGAGGTAGGAGCCTACCAGAGATGACAGCTCTCACTGACGAGGTACCTCCCATGTGCCAGGATCGGCACAGATGGTCTGAACTGGTGTCATCCTTTCACGTGCTGAACCTGCGCCTTCGTGTGCTCATCAACACACATCCCAAGGTGTGTTTTCCGTCAGCCAAACACACCAGAGCTCAGCCATCTGCCATTTTACTTTCAGCGTTGGCTCAGGCCTTCCCATCCTGTTGACAAGTTCTTTTCCTTCCTTCTCACTGGTACACGGCTCTCTAGTCCTTCAAAATGTCCCACTTCCCTTGGCAGTCACCCCAGGGTGGGTCATTCCATTGCTCTTTATTTGCATGACTCCCTACGAATAGCTGTCCCCATAGGGACACACTCCCTTACAAAACCAGTCACGCGGAACATTGCAAATGAATTCTTCCAGCTCTCCCGGCACCGCGCTCCTTTTAAGTATATGAAACAATGTACATGATGAAGAGCCTGGAAGGCAGAGTGTTTGAAAGCTACAGAATGAGGAACCGCTATAAAATGAAGATCAGTCAGAAGTGAAGAGAGGGATCGCAGCTCTGAAAGCATGCCCTTTGTCAGAGGAAAAACATTGATGTACAGAAGGAGAAAGCACGAAGAGCTGCAGGCCCTGCTTTGGAAAGCTTCCTCCGGACTGTGGATAAGCAACTGCGGTCGGGGTTTTACTGCTTCCCATGGGAGCGCGTACAAGTAGCACGCTTATTCGTGTTAACTTCTGGCACAGTCTCTGACAACAGTCGGTCTGGGCTTTATCAGTGAGGCTCTGACTTCTCCCCAGAGCGCTGCACGTCCCTTCCGTACACCCATGGCAGAAGAGCCTTCATTCAATATCCAAATGTGGCCATTGGTTTCTGCAGCAAAAACATATTCTGTTCACAGACCCAATCTCCCACCTACGCTTCTACACTTCACCGGAGGACTCTTCATTCTAGAGCACCAGAAATATTGAAATCAGGACATGAACTAACGGCCCAGGAAAACAGATGCAGCCACAAGGTCCCACGTACACTTCACCAGTCGTTGTATGCTAGACTGAATCATGTGTCGGACAGTAGTGAACTATATGGCTTATTTAATGAGTTGGAAGACGTTCTAGTCTCTTTTCCTGAGACAGGAACTGTAATACAGGTAATTCTCAAAGCAACTGGTCTGTATACAGTAGCTGCTTAAGCAGTGCTCACTTGACAGACATGAAACAAGGGCTCAGAGACATCAACCTCGTGCTATTTGTGCTCATTTACTTGGGACTTTAACCCTGAAACAAAACAAGGTTTCAACCAGGCTCAAGCAGGACAATATTAACTAGTGAGAGGAAAGGCTGGACGATACTAACTGATTCCCCATCTACTAGGTCACACAGAATGACAATGACCCTCAAGGTCAAGCTATTCTACTTGAAAATTGCAACACAATGAGACTGTATATATTAAAATAAAGCATCTACACAAGGACCGAGCTCTATACGGGCAGTTTTTCAATGCGGATGCATGTGATTATATTCTGGCGGCATTAGGTAATCCAGTGCTAAGTATGGAAATGCATAGGCTAAGCTGTTCCGTTTATTGTACAGAAAACAATGAGTAGCCCTGAGGGCATATTTTATTGCTTCTCTGGCTATACAGTTGTTGATCTCATCACAGTAAGATCTCAACCAGAAGTTATTTATTGACATAGTATCAGCCATGGGCGCGGTGGTCTGCAGGGCGGCAGGGAGAGGTACAGAGAGTAAAATGGGGGCCAGCACGATGGGACGCTCCCCGGAAACTTGACCTTCTCCAAGAATGCTGGGACTCTTGGAGAGGATAAATGCAAAGATTTCCGTCCGTGGCACTAGAGGCCTGGTCCCAATTCATGCCAAAGAATGAAATGCGTGATTTGGGGAAACCTTTTTTTTTCTCCTCTCTGAAATCTAAAGCACAATGTCTCTGGCCATGTTGGAGAGAGAGAGAGAGAGAGAGAGAGAGAGAGAGAGAGAGAGAGAGAGAGAGAGAGAGAGAGAGAGAGAGAGAGAGAGAGGAGAGAGAGAGCTCTATTGAGCATAGGATGAGGTTTCCATAAGTGATTTTTCAAGAGATTGTACGGGATGAATTTCTACAGCACTAATGTTATAATCTGAACGGATTTACGCTCTATCCTTGTTGTTGTGACAGATGCAGTTTCCATCTGCTGCAAAACCTCCTGTCCCAGGAGTCTCAGATAAGTGGACTTACCTGAGGACAGAGCATGGCACTGGGGACAGGACAGATTGCTCACGAGGGCCTCAGCTCCAGACACAGGTGCTGGCAAATGCACCGGCCCACAAGGCAGGCAGCCTGGGTCTGAGGGCCCGGCATTGGGCAGGTTATTGAACTTGCTGAGACTCCCATGTCAGCTAAGTAGGGATAATACAGCTACTCCCGCCTCATCTTTCTGCTTGTTAAATGACAAGGCCCCTGCAAGGAGCCCTGCACAAGGTACCCCCGCACAGAGTGGCCAGCAGCGGTGGCTGTTGGGGGGCCTTCTGTGTCCCATGTCTCTCCTCAGCAGAGCAGGGAAAATCACCAGATTGGACGCTCTTTCGGTTCACAAGCAAATGAACTCCATCTGCACACTGAGAAATCATCACAACAAGTCTTCCCACCACCCTTCTCTGCCATAGGAAAGCTAACCTACAGTGAGCAGCTTGTTATCAACCATCACTGTTGGGACAGGGTCTGAAGGTTGCTAGGGGGACATGCATACAAAGTCCCAATGACACTCAAAAGTTGACACTCAAAAGTTTCCCACAGCCTGGCCCTCTCACCTGCTCTGTCTCCTGGACAGTAAATCCTGCCTCTCTGTTGAAACTGACCCCTCCTCCCTCATGGCTGCCTTGGTCTTATTCACCTCCCACCAGGACCACAGCGAGGACATCCCAACTAGTCGCTCTACTGCGCTCTGACCCCTCCAATTTTTCAGAATGAGTCCAATGTGATCTTTCTAAAACTCAGATTTGATGTATGCCTCCTGCATAAAATCCTGCCTCAGTTTTCAGCACTGAGAAAGGTCCTTCAAGGCTTGCACCCTGCCTACCTTTCTAGGCTCCTCTTTTACCACTTTCTAGCTCCCTCCCATCTCCCCTAACCCCTCACCCCCACCCCCAACGGATAGGCAGATGCTCACTCCTTATACGTTCAAGAATGTCCCATGTCCCCTGATCTCTCATGCTTCTCTGTCTTTACATATTCTACTCTCATCGCCAAGATTGTCTCTCCTACTGTCATAACCTGCTAACTCCTCCTTCAAGATTCGTCCCAGGAATCTTTCTCCATCATTTTCAGGCCCCGTCTGGGTCAGGTGTTTTTTTTTAGGAGCACTTGCATGTAGAATTCCATGATAAAGGAAGCGGGGTAATCCTCATACAGTGCTACAGAAATGTCTTGGTAGCTCCTTCTCTCCCACAAAACTGATGTGAACAATCTGTAGGCCTTATGTGTTAGCTGTCCCAGCACTGAATGTCTGCAGAAACGAGCAACTGTGCAGCCAGAACCCATCACCTGGCAGAGCCTGGCAAGGCGAGGGTTAACAGTCCCGGGCTGCTCTCTCTGGAGCTCCCAAGGTGGCCGAAGTTGTATTGAACTGTAACCCAACCCAGCATTCCTCTTTTGCTCCCTCCCCTTCCCTTTGTCTCAGGGACAGCGTTTTTACAGCACGACCTCGGGAAGATGACAAAGGTTCCTGAACTATGCATTTCGTTTTTAACTCTCTGCCCACCCACCCAACTCCTCCCTTTGCACAAGAAAAGAAACGCTTCCCTAATCAAAAGTAGATTAACTCTCACCCTTTTCTCCACGTGCATTTGCATTTGCAACACCATTGAGGAGGCTATAAACCGACCCCCGGGTTGAGCGATTTATTCACTGCTTCAGGGAAGACGGGACAAAGGCAGCCGTCTTTTCAGCAATTCTGTATTTGTAGTAGGGGCTGCTAGAGGCCCGGGTGGGTACTCCCCTGACTCATCTCCCACTAATAGCGTTCTGAAAGGTTAACAGCATAACTTTAAGCCCCATGGTAAAGCTAAAGGAACACTTGTAACATTTCTTGTTGCTCCAAAGAGAAAAGAAGGCTTGTTTCAGAAGAAAATATTTTAAAGAGTAGTTTAAAAGAATGGCTCACTCTGCCTCCTGCCACACACACACACACACACAGACACACAGACACACAGACACACACACACACACACACACACACACACACACACACACACACACACACACACACACGCACGCGCGCACAATGCCCGTTAGGCAGCAGCATGTGGAGAAAACTGAAGAATAATCTTGCCTCGGTGTGATTTTGTCACTTGAAACCACAGACCTAAGCTGCGGCCTGTCTCCATTTTTTGTGTGGAGTACTTTGGGGTGGGGAGAAGGGTGGGAGGTGCCAATGATTCAAGCATAAGAGTCATTACGGATTCTTTTATATTAGTGTATGAAACAAATAACCTTCACATTTAGGACAAGTATTCCCCTTTGTTTCGGGTTGGGGAGATGCTTGCCATTTCTCATCATGCCTTCATTATTTTCATAATTCCTCCCCTTACAGAGGAAGGATGATTCTCATTTTTATAAAGTGGCATCTCACTTTTGTTAAGGGATCAGCTATTGTACAAGAATTTTCTCTAAGTATTAACAGATAACTATCATTAATGAAATTCTGATACACGTTACAACATGGATGAACCTGGGAAACATTATTCTAGGTGAAATAAGCCAGGCTCAGAAGGACAAATATTGTATGAGTTCAGCAAATTCATAGAGAAAGGAGACTGGAGGTTGCTGGGGGCTGGGGAAGGGGAGAATGGGGCTACTGTTTAATGGGTACAGCCTTTCTGTTTGGGATGATACAAGAAAGTCCTAGGAATGGACAGTGGGGATGATTGCACAGCATTTTAAATGTGCTCAATGCCACGGAATTGTATACTTAAAAATGGTTAAAATAGTAAATTTTATGTTATGTATATTTTACAATAATAAAAAACATTTAGAAAGTCAGTTATTATAATTTAATAATGACTTTGTTTATGAAGGCCAGGAGCAGACAGAATATTTTAGGTGCTATACCAAGCATAGTGAAAACGTTTCTTGCTATTCAGGCGTATCAGTAAGGACTCCGGTGACGCTGTGGGCCAGAATTCACACGTAAGATTCACAAGGTGACCGAGCGGAGTTCGCGCCCATTCTAAATGGCTTCACATGAATTAGTCTACTAAGGAGTTCTTTCCTCTGCTCCTTAGGGCTGTCACAGCCACCCCTTCCCACCCTCGCCCTTCGCTGTGGGCTAGGAAACGAAATGCTGAAGCTTATTTTAAACGCGTAGGGTAAATGGGCTCTTAGTGAGAGCTTGGGGCCTCTCCATGGGTAGAGACACAGGATTTACTGTTTGGATTTGAAATATCTATTTTGGTTGCTCAAAGGACTTACTTATTTCCTGGTTACATTCTTGAGCGCTGAGGCTGGAGGAGATGCACTCTCCAATCATCTCTCGATTTCGGCTGTCTGAATTGGACTCATTGACAAAGGATGACGCTGAGGTCAGATTGGTCATTTGTGCATGGGCACACAGCAGACTGTCAGCGTGGCACTGGAGCCCAGGCCTGCGCTCTGTCCCTTAAATCAATCTCACTTTGACTCAGGTCAAATCAAAATTCTGAAAATCACTTTACACCACTATTGCAGCCCTTTGTGATGTTAGAAATGAATCCCAACTCCATGTAGGTAGGCCAGGTAAACTAAAGTCCACAACAAGATAGATCCTCTTTAAATTGCACAGTTAAAATAATTTTCTGAACTAATTCTTTAACATAGATTAGCAATCACAACAATATTATGATACTTTAACACTTACCAGAAATTACTGGCCTTGTCCAAATAATACCAGTTAATACTACTACTAATAATAGCTCTCACTTGAGTGCTCACTGTAGGCCTAGACCTTTGCTAAGCATTTTGCACAGATTATCTTATTTAATTTTCACAACCATCCTAGTATTCCCATTTTACAGGTGAAGAAACTGGAACTCAGAGAAGTTTAGTAAGTTGTCCAAGATCACACAGGAAAATGGCAGAGTCAGTATTTGGATTCGGTTCTTGCAGATTTTAGCTTTTCATCATTTGTGATATTCTACAGGGGATCGGGGAAGTAACTTACGCTGCCTTTAAATGTCTGCTGTTTGCTTTATGACAAAGGAGGAAAAAATTCTCTTTAGGACTGTGGACCTCAATGTTGATTGCCTGGTGGACTGTGGAGAGCTCTAAGAAAAACTGATGCCACTCTCCCCCCTCCCCCCGCCACCCCGCCACCACCTCCATTGGATTTCATTAGTCCAGGGTGCAGCATAGGTGGCAGGAGTCGTGAAAAGCTCCCTGGTGTCAGTCAAGTGCAGCCTCTGCTTTAGACAAATCCCGACTTTTGGGCTGCTCCTTCCAACCAGAGTTCTTAGATGATAACTGATCCCCGCTTTGAACGTGTGTATGAGGGTGTACTCTCCTTGGAGTGAATCTAGCCGATGTCCACCTAGCGAATTGCATGATCCTCATAAGGGATCTTTATGATGTTTTAGCTTCTCCTATTTTTGAAGAAGGGATTTTGTTCTAGTGGATTTTCTTCCCAAATGGAGTTTTTGAGCATTCTAGATAATTTTGAATGTCAAGTAAACGTACACATATTACCAGTCACCTTCTTTACCTTATTCCTTTGCAAATAGGACCAGGAACTGCAGAGCCAGCTCCTATCTCAGAACAAGAGTTGGCAAAAAAGGGTCCAAGAGTATCCAGTGATCACAGTGGACTAGCCCAGATGGACTCTCTGGTCTTGCAGGAGACAATTTCTCACCCTCCAAAGCTGCCTCTACCTGTGCTTAGGGAAAAAAAGGGCAACCTCACAGGTTGCTTTCGACTTGTCCCAAGAAGTTGCTAAGGAAGTGATCCTGATTGTTTCCTCTCTGTATCGCTGCTCTGGGTTTGTCTAAACGAGGTGGTGGCTAGATGCAGGAATGACAAGCTCTTCCCTTCACACATGTCCACACCAATTTTATCTTTGTCAATGGCTGAGATGTAGGAAACTGGGAAATACAAGTAACATGTTTCCAGAAAATTTCATTAATAAGAATGTATGAGGACGCTCCTTAACTGGCTCATGAGAGGCACTCAATAAATGCTTCTTCTTATTTTTCCAGTTGTTTCCAAATTAAATGGATGGGAGACAGGACCTGCATAGTCAGCTGCAGGGTCTACAGCTTGAACAGTTATAACCTGTTAAGTGCTTGCTTCCACGTGCCAGGTCTGTGCAAAACACCCTATGAGAATGACCTCATTCTATCCTCACTACATCCTATAAGGTATGCAATATCTCTTTCACTTTAAGACGAAGGAAACACAGGTTACAGAAGTTAAGTAATTGTTCAAGATCAAAGGTAGTTAAGTGACAGAACTAGGATTGGCATCCAGTTGGAAAAATCACTTGTTCTCTGAATAGCCATTTCCTCACCTACAAAAATGACCAGGTAGGATGAAATAATTCGTTCAGCACACATTTACTGATGGCCTATTAAGTGCTGGTTGCTAGGAATACAAAACTTAACAACACACCTCACCTTTCCAGTTCTGAAATTTGGTGTGATTCTACTTAATCAAAAATTCGGTGCAACTGGAAGCAATCTAAGTGTCCATCAAAAGGTGAATGAAGAAACAAGATGTGATATATACATACATTGGAATATGATTCAACTTTAAGAAGGAAGAAAAGTCTGACACATGGTGCGGCATGGGAGATCCTAGAAGACATTATGTTGAACGAAATGAGCCACTCACAAGAGGACAAGCACCGTGAGCCCGCTTACACGAGGTATCTAAAGCAGCCAAATTCATAGAAACAGCAATTGGAGTGGGGATCAGTGAAAGGGTGAGAGAAAGGGGAGTTATTGCTTAATAGGTACAGAGTTTCAGTTTGAAATGAAAAGAATTCTGGAAATTGCTTAATACCACTGAACTGTACACTTAAAAATGATCCAGATGGTCAATTTTATGTTATATCTATTCTACCACAATTTCTAAAAATTTAACAAAAGATTGCCTGAGGCTGGGGGAGAAAGGAGGAGGAAGAGTTATTATTTAAGGGGTACAGAGTTTCAGTTTGGGGTGACAGAAAAGTTCCGGAGATGGATGGTGGTGTCGTTGTGGGATAATGTACATGTACTTAATGCCGTCCAACTGTACACTTCCAATGATAAATTTTATGTATATTTTACAATTAAAACAGATTTAAAAAGTTCCACGTGAGGTGCTGTGCAGAACAATGCTTCTCCACTGTAAGCGGCAACGTCGTCTTGGTGGGCAGAGGAGAAATCGGAAGCACAAATGATCAGGAAAGACTTAACTACTAACTTGCAGAGGCTGACAAGCCATGCGTAAGTCCAGCTGCCTCTTCCTTCTCTGGGTCTTACAGAGCAAGGCTGCTTGGACACACATACTGGCACTAGGCTTGTCACATGACCTGGGTAGTAAATTCTTCTCTGTGATTAATTTCACAAGGTGCAAGCAGCGTCTATTCTTTGGAAGAAATTTCTGGCAATGGGAAACTTCTCCCAACTGAAGGTTGGTTTGTTTCGAACATAATTTCCTGAATTCTGTAATTTTCTACCCACTCAGTATAATTGAATATTCAAGATGGCACACACCCAAAGGGAGCATGATTCTAACCCAACCGAACAGGACCTGTTTTAGCAAATCTTCAACAGAATTTTGCCCACGGGCAGTCTTTGAAATATATTAGCAGTACTTCAGCAGGCCAGTAATAATCGCTACTCAGTCACCGGAGTTAACTGAAGTTTTTGAAATGCCTTTTCATTAAAAAGCAAGATGTTGCCTTAAAAGAAAGGCCTGATAGAATGGGAAGGGACCTTTTAGTGGCAGGCATTTTTCCAAGTGCTCGATCACTCAAAAGGATTGAATGTACTCAGTTATGTCTGTGAAAAGTACAGCTTCTATTTTCTTTTTTTCTGCATTTCATGGTAAGTCAATCCTCTCCTTTAATACACTGTCTATCTGAATCTGCAAGTGTAGGTGGAAAAAATTATTCTAATTTAAACATCAGAAACACTAATATTTCCCTCTTAAATCTCCTTGGTGTTCTAGAGTTTCACAGACACCAAATGCTATATAGTTTGTGCAAGAATATTTGACCAAATTGTGCAATCTTTTCAGTAAAAGAAAAATTTTTATTTGTATTTATAAGTAATCATGTTTGTTGGTCCAAGATTAGGGTGCAAAGTCTATTTGTTAGTTTCCAAGAATATAAATAAACTCTCCAATTGCTAAGAAAACTTGAAATTCTTTTAAACCATTTTTTTCTTATAAGGTGAAAATAAAGAATGCATTAAGGATATTTGTCATAGTCTTTATTAGTCCACGGAAGATCACATTTTTTGACAACCGGTATAGCATCCTTCAATCTTTCAGTCTGAGCAAGGAGGTGGCGGGAGTGACGAGACCCATTTATAACAAATCATAACCCTCCGAAGAATATGTACAGTCAGTTCTGCTATGACATTTGTTTTGAAAACATAAATTTGTTCCCACGATTAATATAGTAGGGAACAATGTGAACTTGATTCAAATTTCTGCATTTTGTCTTTGCTTTTAGGGAGGATTTCATCCACAAGAAACAGTGGGTGAATGTGGAAAACTGCACCCAGTTCCAGACAGCAGCATAGGAATACAAAGACACACACACACTTCAAAACGCCTACCAACTACCTCAGTCCACCTGCATGAGTTACAAGCCACACCCACCCATGTCAGGTGTAACAACTTCCTATTGATGTCAGGTAACCCTATTTCATAGTAACTCCTAAGCTGCAACCCTGCAGATGGCCTCCTGTCTAATTTTTCTCGCTTTCCTCTTAGCCTGTCTTATATTTTTCCCTCTCTGTTCTCTGTTCTTTCTCCTCTTTACTGGCCATTTTTCTCACTTTTTCTCTTGCTCCCTTTTGTTCTCTTCCTTTCACACAGAGGGTGGCAGGTATGGGAACCAGGTGGCTTCTATGAGAAATTCCAGGTTTTTTTCAGGGTGAAATGTCATATTTACTCTAGCAAGTATTTTTTATCTATTTAACAGGTATAAAACTGCTTCCATCTTTTTTTGATTCCTATCTTTTTTTTTTTTATGTATTACTGATGACGTTTTTGAGTGTTGTGCTCAACACCCATTTTTCCTAAAAGCCCTATTTTCCCTCTGTGATTTTCCACAGTGAGTGACTTTAAGGAACACACATGTCATGTCACATTATAGCAGAACCAAATGTAGGCACTTTGAAAATTCATATAGCTCTTTCTCTCTATCATCTGTCCTCTCTCTTCCTTGAGTCAGACATTAGCTAGGGATGTTAAAAACAAACCCATCTATAAACTTTCTCAGATCATGAATTCTTGCAACCTAGGAAGAATACCCAACAAAGCCTGACTGAGGGCTTCTAATACCCTGCATATCTTTAGACTTGTCCTCAATTATTCTTCCCGGCCCCCAGTCTCAAGAAGCAAGTCACAAGTCAGGATTGTCAGGAACTCAAGAGGGCCTTCCCACTGTATGAGATTTAGTATTTCTTGGGGAGACACTGAGGAATGTCACTGCATCCATAATTATTTATATGAATTGATGATCATTATGCTATTGCTACAAAATTCTTAGTAATTTGAAAACTGTACTATAGGGAAAGGGTAACAATATACAGTTGACCCTTGAACAAATGGGTTATGGGCACCACCCCCCAACACCCAGCTGAAAATCCACGTATACCTTCTGACTCCTCAAAAACTTTACACCAGTTGTCCTTCAGCATCTAAAGGGGATTGGTTTCAGGACTCCCCATGGATACCAAATTCCGTGGATGCTCAAGTGCCGTATATGAAATAGCACATAAAATGCATACAGTTGGCACTCCATATCCACGACATTCAACTATGGATCAAAAGCAGTGCAGGTATTTATTGAAAAAAATCCATGCATAAGTGGACCTGTGCAGTTCAAACCCGTGTTGTTCAAAGGTCAACTGTAAATAGACTGCTATTTATCAATGCTAGATTTATTTTCTACAAGTTCACCTCTGAAAAGATGCAAGTTGACTTCAATTTCTCATGGAAGAGCATCCATAATGGTGTCAGATTTGGGGAAGGCAAGGCTTAAGAATGTATTAAAACAATGTTAACACGTTGCTTTTCCATTGTTTACTTTTTCTTTAAGTGCCCATAATTCTCATTTTGGCTCTCAGGATGGCCACAGAAATGAGTTTCAAAGGAGGGCAGGGCAGTAACAAGAAAGACATTCAATATTCATATAAACGTTATCAACGTGGCGATAAACTTGCGGCTTCCAAGCACCACTCGATTATATTAAGTATTTGATGGCTTTAGTCTTTTACCCTCATTGATTCACCTTGTCACAAGGTTTCCAGAACACCAGCAAGGTAAGTGAGATCCCTGCCTTTGAACTATGCTAGACCCAGCAGCCTTCTTTTTAAACTGAAATACCACCTATGGTCTTCAATAATTCCAAAGGGTACTATTGGCAGGTCATATGGATAGACACGGGCAGAAAAAGAAAGGGCAGAGGTAATTAGGAATGATGGGAGACAGGACAGAGAGAAGTGGGGGTGACGGAGGCCTTTAGAGAGGAGGGAGGAGCAATAGAAAATACATTGGTCTTAATCTGTTTCAAGCCGTAAATGAGGAATTCTATTTAAAATACTCTACAGGGTTATTCAGTAGAGAGAGACACTATCGTCAGCAGTAAGCATCATCAAAGGCTTTCTTTACGTATTTTTTCTTTCAGGGATGGTGGTGGGTGGAGGATACATGGTGCAGGTTTTACCGTGAGGATATTTCAACTGCATAGAATGCACGGTGGAGACTGCAAGTTCACAAAAGTGTTTCCTACCTTCTTGGGGCACACAGAAGACTACATGTCCCAGCGCTGCTTGTTTGGTGTGGCCACCTGCCAAGAGTCTCACCCGGGGAAGAAGAGAAGGGGTGTGAGCTGCTTCTGTGCGTGTCTCAGAAACCGCCCCCATGCCGTCTTACCCCTCTGGCTGACTGAGATGGTACAGAACACAGACTTTGGAAGCCATGTGCTGAAGGTGACAGCCTCATTGGCTTGGGTCCCTGATGACAGCCCACAGGAGCGCCACTCCCACTGATCCGAACACTCACACGTGACTGTGACAGGAGGATGAAATGAACTTCTGTTATAATATATATTAACCCACTAAATAGGGGGGTCTATTTGTTACTGTGGCTTAGCCTACCCTTATATCCAAATCTCTAGAGCAGTGGATCTCAACTAGAGGCAATTTTGTCCTCCAGGGGATATTTGGCAATGTTTAGAGAAATCTGTGGTTGCCACAAGAGGGGATAGCAGTGGTTCTATTGGCAGTTTGCTGCTAAGCATCCTACGAAGCACATAACTATCCCCCACAACCAAGAATTATCCAATCCAAAATGACTGTGCTGTCACTATTGCAAAACCCTGCTCTAGAGAACTTAAAAGAGGGTCTGAAAACTTTGAACCCTCTGCTAGTTTCTACGAGGAGATTTGTGGTAACAGTGTGGACTAGTGGTAGCAAGAGTGGTCTCTGAGTGAAACCTGGGTTCCAGTTCCAGTTCTACCACTAACCATTAGGACAAGTTACTTTACCCTCTGTACATTCACTGTTCTTGTGCTAAAGTAAGAAAATGATAACAGTACCCACATGATGGGGACGTGAGGATACAAGTGCCTGATATACGGTAAGTACTCCAATACCAGTTGCTGTTAATATTACTTTGTAGTGCTTTTGTTGTTATTAAGGCACATTTGCAGAAAATTTAGTAGTGGTGTCTACACAGTATGTTTACAGCTGTTGGAATCCATGAGGCAATGAGAGTAGCCATAGAGCTTGTCTGCCATGCTTACAAGAGAATCTGACCAGTTTAGGTGTTTTGAATAACTTTCCTAAGTTTTGACTCAAAGTCTAGTCTCTTAATTAAGATTTGGCTGCAAAGATTTTTATGTAATTGAGTAACCTATGCTGGCATCAGTCACTAAATACTCACGAATTTTTGGGAGCAGCCAACAGCTACTTTTGCATACCGTGTTTCCCCGAAAATAAGACCTAGCTGGGCCATCATCTCTAATGCATCTTTTGGAGCAAAAATTAATATTAAATTTTTATTAAAAATTAATATTAAATAAAACCAGGTCTTATATAATACTGGGATAATATAATATAATATAATATTAATATAATATATACCGGGTCTTATATTAATTTTTGCTCCAAAAGATGCATTAGAGCTGATGGTTCGGCTAGGTCTTATTTTCGGGGAAACATCGTAGCAGTTCGACAAACCTCCACTCACTGTGCTTTGACTACATGCTGCTCACCTTGAACTGTCTCTCATTAACAATGAATTAGAAGGTGTTAGCAGAACATTCAAAACAGGGAAACCCATTAGGAATGGAGAGAGATAAAAGACCCGGTCCCCCTCTTCCCTCCCACATTAGATTGCAAGGAGGAAAAGAACCACTGTGTTCCCGCCTTCTAAGTTTTTGTCGTTGTTGTTCGGGTGGTGAGAGATGAGGGTGATGTAGGGTAGGAAGGAAGGGCGCATAACAACAACAAAAACAACAACAACAACAATAAAGAGACACAAAAATGAATAGGCAGTGAGATTTGGGGATTACATACAACGATTAGATGTGCTATTTGAGGAATCGTTTCTACATAAGCAGAAAACTATGTAACAGGTTTGCTTCTAAATTATCATAGATCTTAAATGGTTTTAAGAAAGATCTCATTCACCCATTATGATAAAAGCCCTTGGAGGGAAAACCAAATAGAGACATTGAAATAAAAGTGCTCAAATGCCACGTAAAAGAAAAAGTACATTAAATTGTGCCAAATACTACAGTGTAAGTTCTTTATTAAATCCACCCAATAACAAGCTTTCATTAAAGACAACCCTTGCCAAGTCCTACACTCTACCATTAAATACATATTTCCCTCAGTATTCAAGAACTTTAGTGTCCATGAACCGCATAAAAAGTGTCAGTACAATAAATGTTATTTAAACCGGAGTGAAAGTAATTGAGTGAGGACACCGGCAAGACACTGAAATCTATGACAATTCACCTCTTCTCAATAGCCTTCTCCCTAGGTTCGAAACCTTTTTCCTCAGGTCAAGTGTCCTAAGCAGTTATGGCTGGTCCAGGGAAGGCCCATGTGGAAACAGTCCTTTACAGCTAAGGGGGAGGATAACAGAGACACGAATTGCCCTCTCCACACCAAACAAACTGGTTTCTCCAACAGGATCAATAGGAAGCCATCCCAAATCAAGAGTTGTCCTTGAGGGAGGGGTGGCCCGGGACAAAAGCCAGCTCAGGTTCCATTCTATCCAAATCTTAGTCACTTCAACAGCTCAAGAGCTAGGTCTCTAGGCAGAATAAATGGCAGTCACCACACAAACTCCCTAGGCATAGTCACTGGATTTCCTTTTTCATTCTGCTCAAATATGGGAGAAGGCTTGCTTCCCAAGTGTTAGAGAGTTCTCCTTCTAACAAATTGGATACCTCTAGTACTAAGAGTAAACTCTTCTCTTCCCAAGCTCTGGCAATGGGCAGAACAGTGTTTCACGTCACTGAGTGGGTGAAAAGCATCCTTCTCTCTTCTACCTACCCTGACACTGTCTACTGTCACACAATAAGCAGAGTCCATGTAGACTAATAAACACAAGAGCTGGGGTGAGGGGGTGGGCAGCGATCGCCGTTCTAATCCTTATTTAGCTATAGCTTTTGAACAATGTGGAATGCTTTCAACAAAAATGTGCTTAAGGCTTTGGCTTTTTAAACTTTAAACATTAAAGGTATAATACTCACTTCTTAGCTTTTTAACACACTGTATGGATAAAGGTACTTGAAAAGGATTTTAGTTCTCTAGAATATGATAGAAAAAAATAAACATGTTACACAATGTTTTACCCACATTTTTCATAACACACATGTCCTCAGCATTCCCAAAGATGATCTAATTTAGCATCTCTAACAGTTCAAAGATGCCATTTTGTAGTAGGGATGAAACTTCTCGTTACACAGCATTATATTACATTATCAACTATTTTAAAACTTTCCTAAGAGATTAAAACAGGCCATGAACTATATCAAGGGCCAAATTTCCAGAAGCTCTCAAAGGCTCTTTTATAGATCGTTTAGAAAGATTAAAGAAACCCACTCTACCCACGAGAGTCTCTGCTTAGTCAATCTAAGGTCCCAGGAAACATGAAAGAGACCCTTATTTTCTACTTTCCAACTATGAATATTTCTCTCTCCAGAAATTGTACTATTGGCTATTTTTACTTTTAAAATTTGATTTCTATTTATTATCCCATTTTATCTGCGAATGTTATTAGGAGCCATATATAGGAAAGGAAATAACAGCTCCATTGTTCTTTTGAGTAGGAGTAATAGTCAAGCCCTCACCTCTCTCTCTCTCTCTCAAATGTCAAGTGTACAAAAGCCAATGACTTGGATGCTGCGCAAAAGAGCAGAGGATGAATTAGCCACAATGGGGGAGCGTGAAGGGCGTCCAGAAAGAAGGGTCTCGAGAGAAATGCAAGGAACGAAGAGTAATAGGAATAAGAACAACAACATTTTTTAGTTAACTTTTCAGGAAGTATGAGTAATTCATTTCTGAGCCCCTAAATGGCATGGGAAAGGAAAAATACCTATATATTTGGGATTATTTTAGTACAGTGGCTCTACATATGGCAAAGAAAGGCATACAACCTTCTTTGCATATGTAACCAACATCTGGGAATCCTATTGCCTAAATAATGTTGGAAGGATATCTTCTCAGAAATAATCTACTCTGATGATATTGAATATGTCAAATCACATTGTGTTAATGTCTCTTAAATCAGTGTACGATCTTTCACAAAGATCTTCCTGTTTATAAATCCTAGAAACCAAATCTAAACCTGAACTGTGAGGATTATGTATGGATACAGTACACAGATATGTACTACTTACGTGGGAAATTAGTTAAATTGAGAATGACTATTGAAGGATATTAGTTATACAGGATTCAATAAAGCAGAGTACAGAAAGTTCAAAATTATGCTACTGCATAAGTGAAAAGTGACTTACCAGTTATTGCTATAAATGATTAGACTGTTTCTTTTTCCCAGAAATAATGCTTGCTGAGAAAGAACAAAGTAACAAGAAGCTCTGCCTTGCAGGTATGGTGAGAGCTTCTCACAGCAGGGCGTTAATGAGCAGTCCATGTATACACATGGAATACTACTCAGCCATAAGGAAAGATGAAATACTGCCATTTGTGACAACATGGATGGATCTTGAGATTATTTGCTAAGCGAAATAAGTCAGACAGAAAAAGTCGAGATCCGTATGACTTCACTCATATGTGGGATATAAAACCGAAAGCAACAAAGGAACAAGACAAACAAAGAAACAAAAAGTCACAGACGCAGACAACAGTTTAGTGGTTACCAGAGGGAAAGGGGGGAAGGAAGGTGTAGAAGAGGGTAAAGAGAATCAAATATACGGAAGGAGGACTGATTCTGGGTGGTGAACATACAATGCAATGTATAGATGACATAGAATTGTACACTTAAAACCTATGTAGTTTTATTGAACATTGTCACCCCAATACGTTTGAATTAAAAAAATTCTGCATTGGAGACATCGAGGACATGAGAGAAGTCAACCACAGAACTGGTTAGACACAGATCAAGGGAAACAGATTTTAAAAGAATTGGCACTTAGTATTTCCAAAGAATACCCATTATAACTGTCTTTTTTGGGTAGAGTTGCTACAAGTGGAAAGATCCAGTAAGTCCTCAATGTCATCAACAGTTCCGCAACTATAAGGGTAACGGTAACAACATATAATCCAACCAGTGTTACCAAGGCTAATTGATTATCAGCGAGAATTAACTTCCTGCAGCATCTCATCAACGTCACTCTTCATAAAGGAAAGAACTAGATAAAATGGGTCTAACCATTCTGTTAAAAGTTTGATCTTGAGAAACAGTGGTGGTCACATAGCAAAACTATGTGAAGAAGAGGCAGCAATGACTAATCCCTGATTAAAGAGATTCTGACTTTTTCTAGGTGGAGACGGTGGACGACTCAAAGTATTCTGGAACAAAAAAACATCATCTACTTCTTTCAACTTGGGTGCTTCCCTTTATATTTGGGACTTTTCTTTCCAAAGTACACTCTTTCTCAACACCGTTCTTCACCTTTCTCTCCCTACCATGTTTCCCTGAAAATAAGACCTAGCCAGATAATCAGCTCTAATGCGTCTTTTGAAGCAAAATTCATATAAGATCCGGATTTATTTTACTATAAGACCCGGTCTTATATAATATAATGTAATATAATATAAGACCGGGTCTTATATGAATTTTTGCTCCAAAAGATGCATTAGACTTGATTGTCCGGCTAGGTATTACTTTCAGGGAAACACAGTAGTTATGTATCACCTCAGATTTTCAATGGATTCATTCGAAATGATTCAATTGCATTCAAAATCATAATTTGAAATCACCCATTTAAAATTTTTTCCCCTACATTTCTGCTGTAGTGAATTGACTAATCTGATTATTTTTTTGAAAGACACAGTATAGTCACTCTCAACCAGCAAATTCAAAGGAGGCTGGTGATGACAATTTCCATTTAAGAATTGCTTACCTTGTGCCAGGCACTGTTGTAAGAGCTGTTCATATGTTATCTAATCTAATTCTCATAATAATAACCCTAGGAGGCAGGTACTATTTATTAGTCCCATTTTACAGTTGAGGAAACACAGGCACAAATTTACAGTCTAATACACTGGTGTATTAGCAAATGATGGCCCTTGGGTCAAAGCTGGCCCTCAAGTTTTACTGGAACTTCCATGCCTGTTCACTGACATCGTGGCTATGGCTGCTTTTGAGCTACAATGACAGAGATGAGCAGTTGTGACTGAGACCTCAGAGCCCAGAAAGCCTGAAACACTTGGCCTGTCTCTTTATAGAAAAGGTCCACCAGCACCTAATGTAAAACAAGGTTAATTCATGGATAATGAAAAAAAGGCAAGAACATTTGGACAGCTTGAAATAGAACTTCTAATGAAACTTCCTTAGCAAATATTCTGTCTTGATCGTCTTTCTTGTTATTTTTTTTTCTTGTCACCAAAAGAGGATTTATTCGGATAAAAGAAAGGATTGCAATCCGGAGCCTGCTGACATGGTGACTGGCATGCGAGTACCTTGATCTGCTTTCTTTCATTCACATCTTACCTATTGATTCTCACCCAGGGTTTACCAACCAGCCTCAGAAAAAGCAAGTGTTCACGGAATCCCAGTTTAGTAACTAAAGGTTTCTCTCTCAGTAAAGCAAGTTGATTAGGTGGAAAGTTTCCAAGAAATAAATTTTAAAAACGAATCAACCAAAGAAAGCTTTGACAACCTTAAATTTCCTAAGAGGTTATATAGTAAAATTTTTGGCAGTTTCACAGGTATTTCTTCTCAAATACAAATGATATCATTGTCGAAATTAAAAAAAAAAAAAAATTGGCCGTTTTTTTTGACATTTGGTATCACATATTGTTTTGGTTGAGCATCAATTGATTTTTCTATTTTTACTGAGAAGTTATGTCATAACTATTTTTAGTAGACACTGTCTGGTTCTATTTGTGGAACTCAACATGCAATCGTGCCTTAGAATTTTTTTTGCTAAAGCTATAAGAATGTATGTATTTGGTAGAAGATGTTCTCATCAGCAAATGTTCTCCTATATTCTGAAATATATTTTATTAAAAGTCTAAAACAGGAAGCAGGCACTAAGAAATGAAAGAATTTGGTATTTTACTAGGCAGCAAAGTGAGTGTACCTCATAATATATACATTTGCCTTTGAAATATTAATATTTTAATCATTACTTGCGAATGAGTTAGCATCTGAGCTGCTCTGATAATTCTTACTTTGTCTTTAAAAACCTATATATAAATCAAAGTCAAATTAATAATTGAATTTCCAGAGTATGTAATCTCGCACATAAACTGAGCTCAATCTGCGCAAATAATTTTTGCGAACTTGTTTACTATAAAAGTGAACAAAAATTCCCAAGGCAAGACGAAGCCCACAGTTTTTCTCTGCCCCTCACCACCTTCCTCAAATGCCAGCCAATATAGAGAACAGCGCAGAACAGCAGTTCCCAAGTTTGTCTACCCCTGGGATCTTTCACAATTCCACCACCCAGGCCACACCCCAGACCCATGAAATGACAGTCGCTGGAAGTGGGACACAGGTATCAGCAGTTTTGGAAGCTCCCAGACAGCAGTAGACAGTTGTGATCAAAGTGCAGATGGCCTGATGGGCTCAGTCCGGACACACCTGACTCCTGCCAATCAGGAGGCTTGAAGTCCTACTCCATCCTCTTTGTGTCAGGCATTCAGATCTTTGGTGTGTAGGAATTATTAACACAACGTATTGGTGAACGCACTGGTATCACCACTCTTGCTCCTAACACACAATCAATTCGCTGATGCTAATATTAAGAGGATTTTAACACAATGAGTACAGCCCTAGGGTTTCTCTTAAGTTCTGATCTGTTTGAACATTCACACCACTTTTGCGTCTTAGGAGACAATGCATCCCGAAACCTGGCTTCGCTTTGCCCTTTATTTTGCAAGCATATTTATCTTGTAAGCATATTTATCTTGCATGACAAACTTAAAAAACAAAAAGTCTGCCTTACCTCTACGATGCTTTTTAAATCTTGCACGTAAGTCCTTTCAGTCTCCAGAATTTCCTGAACAACTCTATCCACGTAGAGGAGCTTGGGGGTGGTGGCTGACTCTGTACTCGTTTTGGTGGCCCCATTTGCCTCCACTCTCCGTGGGCCCCGGGGTTGCCTCTCGCTGCCCTCATCCGTGCCCTGTTGCCCAGCTGGGCTCTCCCTCGGCAGCTCACTGCTGGAAAACGGCCTGGCTGGAATCAACTCCAGTTTTATGGCCCCTGCTTCCTTATCCTGGTGAAACAAGCCCAAGTGGCTGTTTGATACTAAAGTCATTCTGCTGCCGAAGGAACCATGGCTGTCCCGAGAAGAGGCTGAGGACGATGTGGAGCCAAAGCTGACCGGGCGGTCGCTGTCAGAGAGCTCCATGGTCTTCAGTTCTTGGGAGCGAGAGCGCCTGGCTGTGGTCTTGGGATCTGGAACTTTGGTTACAGCTGATGGCACTTCAAGACGCAACTGGTGCACATCTATATACGTTTAAAAAGAAAGGAAAAGGACACGATAAGCGAGGTAAGCAAGTATTTTGAAATGATATCAAACAGAAAGTTTAAAGGAGGTGAAAAACCCAGCCCAAATGTCTATATATAGTCATAAACAAAAAGGTAACCAGTTAGACATAGAAGGAAATGGAAAGGTACCCGTGGTAGGTTGAGTTGCAAAGTTAGAGTTTCTAAAGCATCACCTGGAAGCGTTCTAGGAATGCAGATTCTCAGACCCTACCTAGACCTGAACGTCAGTCTGCATTTTAAAAGATGCCAACGCCATTTGCACACACATTAAAGTTTGGGAAGCACTGCAACCATTGCTCAAAGTGTGACCACCTGGAATGACTAATAGCTGCAGACTGGTCTGGATGATCTAAATTAAACGCTCAGCGGCGGAGGCATAAGGAATGTATAGCTTTAACAAGCACCACAAGTGATCCTTATGTACTTAAAATGCACCCTATGTGATTCTGACAGAATTCTGCGGAACACGGTTCTTCATTTTAAGTACTCCACCAAAACTCCACAAAATTTTAAGCTACCGTTCTGGAGCCACCACTACTCACTTAATGGATACTGACAATCTTACATTTTACTTGTCTGCAGCATTAGAGAAAGTGTTGCATGGACCATAGTTTTCTAATACTGGGCAAGAAGAAACAAAATATTAAG
The DNA here is from genome assembly GCF_004115265.2 of Rhinolophus ferrumequinum. Taxonomy (NCBI): domain Eukaryota; kingdom Metazoa; phylum Chordata; class Mammalia; order Chiroptera; family Rhinolophidae; genus Rhinolophus; species Rhinolophus ferrumequinum. The sequence continues at coordinate 93,840,515 of NC_046286.1, read as the reverse complement.
ACCCACACTCCCTTTAAAACTTACCCTCTTACCACATGTCTCTGAATCTCTACTTGAAAGCTGACATTCCATTTGTGGTATACATGGACTTACACTATTAAAAAGTATGCTTGACTAACCACAAACTCCCCGTGTGAAGTCAGGGAACATGACAGTGTAATTATACATAATTAAATAATAAATAGAGGGACTCGATTATGAGAAAAATGATGTGTTTTTCACTAAATGGGGCTGTTTGTGTTTAAAAGAGACCAGGAGAACACAATATCTGCAATCAAAAGGTCACTTAATACATGGAAATCTTGGGTCCAAAAAGACCCTACATGAAATTTAATCTTTCAAAAGCTATTTTAGTGAGATACACAAAGTTCCAATCTTCTTCATTTGTGAGGCAGGATCAACATTTCTCCCCCTAATAATGTGATACCAGGTTTATAGAAACAAAATGCCTCGCAACAAAGAGTGAGTAATTAAATTTACTTCATTTTGGCAGGTTACCTTACCACCAAAATCCATATTTATGGGTTTAGTTAGAAAAATAGGGTGAAATTTATGTTAGAAAGGTTGTAACAAGAAAAACACAACAAGAATATAGGTTATGATCATTTTTCAAAAGGAACATGAATTCGGTTTGACTGTATCATAAAGATCATCAAAATAGCTGATACCAATATTGCTAGAATACGCAGAATCCATCAAGTCTGCATCCTTCAGCATCCTAACTTTTCCTAGATAATTAATAGTTTATATTCGTAGCAAATATTAGTGCAAACTTATAATGCAAATATTAAAATTATTGAATATAAAATAAAGAAACTAACTTGGGTCAACAAGAAGGAACGGCAAAAAAATGTGTAGGAAATTAGTAATTTATCAGCATAACTACTACCACATGGTATACATTTGTTGCAAATTTTTAAAGCTTTTACAATATTCTTTCTGCTCGCCCTATAACAACTTTATGGCCTATAAAACATGGACTGGTTATAGTAGTTAAAATGCACTTGCCCTACAAAGCATGATCCAGCTTGAGTATGGCAAAAATCCAAGAAGCAGCCAGGCTCTGCAGTGTACTTGCTGCAAAGGATGCTTGCCCACATTTGGGACTGGTGTTAAGGAGGTCCTGGGCAATGCAAAGTAGGAGTAGACACAACAAGGTTTTCTTCCCGTTGGCATCCACCATAACTATAACCAGGGGGTTTATCTCACTTTCAGAACTGGGCACTAACTTGGGAAGTACGTGAAGATTCTTTAAGGTCCCAAGGGTTCAATGAAGCTATGAGTTAGGACCAAGCATAAGTTGGGTATACTACATATGAAAGCCAGGTCATCTGGAAGGGTCTAGAACAACCTACCCCCACCACCCCCACTATCAGCACCACCACCCATAGATCTTGATACACTGATCTCTAGGGCAAGTTCTCGTTTTCTGACTGACCAGACAAGAATCAACCTTCTCTCCAGTGTAGACAACCATATTCCATAGTTATATATCTGTGGGCAAATACTCATTACCAGAATCAGTGAAAAATGAACACAATAGAGAGACTCGTTTCTTTACTTACTTTGATTCTAAGTTAGCCAGCCAATAGGGACTGAGGGATGAAAGATGCACAGAAAATTACCAATGTTTTAGAGGAATCCATGTTGGGCTGTAGGGGTGATAACGTCTTTTATACTTTCAAAGGTAGGACAAAGTGGAATGTGAAACTCTGGTCAACAGGGGATCGCTTCATCGATGAATCAAATACCAACATAAATAGGCCCTGTTTTAAGGAAGGCTTCACATGTTCCAATACCAGATCATGTGTACTTGACCTTGAACAACACAGATTTGAATTGGGTGGGTCCACTTATACGTAGATTTTTTTCAACAAATACCGGTACTATTTTTCTATCTACGATTGGGAGCCTGCAGATGCAGAGGGCCGACTGTATGCACTGATCTGCACCATGTTATACAGTGGACTTGGGCATCTGAGGGATTTTGGTATCCGCAGGGGTCCTGGAATCAATCCCCTGGAAATACCAAGGGACAACTTAAGTTTTTGGGGAGTCGAAAGTTAAATACTGATTTTCGACTGCACTGGGATCAGTGTCCCTAACTCCTGCATTGTTCAAGGGTCAACAATGTTGTAGGCCACTGGACCAACCTGTTTGTTCTTCAGACTGACAACCAGCCACTTTTATAAAATACAATATTTGAGATATTTGGTATCCTGAGTATTCAGCCAAGCTTACTGTCCCAAATTAAACACCTTTCAAAATTATCAGTGGCAGAAGAGAAACATTTAAAGCTAGGTCATATAATGGCATATAATATGAGGTTGCATTTGCTAATGGATAACATGTTTTATGTTAATTCATTGCTTAGAAGATAATTATAGTTTCTCACGTAAGGTAATATACCTCATAAAAACTGTCTAGTCTTGTTCTCACCTCCCTCAAAATAATTTAAGATTTCCACCCTGTCTGGCCTATTCTTCCTAATACAACTCACCTATTTTTAATTTTTAATATTTATTTCTAGAACTGTACTATTCAACACAGCAGCCCGTAACCCACTTGTGGCTATTGAGCACTTGACATGCAACTAGTCCAAATTGTGATGTGCTGTAATTGTAAAATATACACCAGATGTCAGAGAATTAGAATGCAACAAAAAAAGTATGAAATACCTCATTAATAATTTTTATATTAATTACAGGTTGAAATAATATTTTGGAATAGCAGGTTAAAGAAACTATCATCTTAAAATTATTTTCACTGGTTTACTTTTTCTAAATGTGGGTACTACAAAATTACAAATTATATACGTGGCTTGCATCACATTTGAGTTGGACAATGCTGATCTAGAAGTTTCCTAGGAAATTCTATTATTCTATAAGATTTAAATTTACTTCTTCATCAATCTTTGTTCAAATAATAGTGAATGGAGAGGTGCATATAATTTACTCCATTCATTAGTACACAATGTTGTCATGAGTAGGGAGACAATCATTGTGTACTAGATTGGGATAACTGATTTCCAGATAGAAAACTGTAAGGCAAGAAAGCTTTTCCTCTTCCTTAAGTGAAAGATGTTGGCAGGTTGTATTAACGTTTGGGTAATTTGCTGCTTTGCTTTCCTTCCCTTTTCATAGCCTTTCTCTCTCTCTCTTTCTTACCAAATCCCACACACAGGGCTAATAATATAACATCTTCTGCAAACTTGCCAACCATTGCTAATGGCCCATGTCAGTGGGTGTCTTGACCACGAATACCCTAAAATAAGCTGGTTCTACCCACCTTAAGGATCTTGGCCCACCTGACCCTTGGTAAACCTGGAGGAGGTGGTGGTAGAAATACATGTAGAGAGCTGCCTTGGAGTCCTGATGATTCTTACAACTAGAAGTATCATTAGCCGAAAAGCCATCAAAACAAAATATTCCTTCTTGTGCCAACCTCAATAAAAAAAAAAAAAGGCTACACAGCTACTGTGTAGACACCTTCAATGCATTTCGCTTCATGACAAGTCCCTCTCTCTAATTTTTTCTCAGTGCAAGAGCTTTAATTCCTTTACTTGTCTTTGTTTGCTCTTCAAACTTCCATTATTTTAATTGCTCTCCTTTGGAATGTCACTGCCAGAATCAAAAGCAGCTCTTCTTGGCTCTAACTCGTCTCTCTGACTTAGGGTGGAGGCAGAACTTTCCATGGCAAGCAAAGCCCAAGCTTCCTGTGACCATTGTTTACATGTTGAAGGGGGTGGGGGGACTGACGGGTCCCCAGCCGACCACTTCCTGTCACAACTCCCAGGGACACTTTTACAAGGCGAGGCAGAACTCTATACACAGCAGGGGCTGAAGGAGTGATCAGGATTTCCAAATTCTGCTCATTGCTATTCTGGGCTACAAATACCTAGTCTGAATTCCTTGGCAGGACAATTGTGAACATCAAGAGAATGCGTCGCGCTCAAGACCAATGAGTAACTACCATTATGCAGTTCCCTAATACACTGCCTGTGAGTTACTCAAAGTGGAGGCAAGAGAGAAACTGAAGTATAAGCAAGAAGTTATTCTATCAGCCAGGAAAGTTCATTTAATACACAGCTAGTCCTTGGTAGAGCCTCTACATAGTGAAAAACAGACTTCATGATTTTTTAAAAAAAGAAGCTAAAAATTTTTAAGAGTCAAAGTTATAAGCAATATACATATTTACATATTTCAAAGACAACACCAGGAATTTGAGAGGACTCCTCCTCCCGCCCCACACCTCTGAGATGGTGGACAGCTCAATAGATAAAAGCTGCCAGGGAGCCACACAAATTTCCACCTCTTGTTTTTCTAAAATACTGTGATTCTGGCATGAATGTCCACATGTTCTTTAAGGCTCAGAGCGTTCAATCCAGGGAACATGATTTTCACATTTATTTGTAGCTGTTTGCTAATGAAGAAGTAAAAAATCTTGGTAGCATGTTAATTTCTTAGTTTGACTAATGTATCGTGGTTATCCAAGATGTTTACATCAGGGGAAGCTGCATGAAGGGCGTAGGGGGGGAACCTGGGACTCATCTTGGCAACTGATCTGTAAATTTAAAAGTTTTCCCAAATGACGAGTTAAGAAAAATCTTGTCACTATTAAAGAGTCAGTGAAGCAAGTATTTGAACAAGACTGAGACTAGGAAAGACAGTTTGCAAAAAGGTGCTTTCAAACAAGAGGTAAAGCGGTTGAATGAGGAACACAGATTCCTTCAAGCTGTGCATTCTGATACTAAATATTCAGATAATTTACTAATTGATTCCTATGCTAGTCAATGGAAACTAAGAAGTACAAGGGCCACAATAGCTGAACAGGAATTAAGTTATTAATAGACAGTTAATGCAGCTGATGTATTAGATACATGGCCTTAGCTAGGTGGGGACTCCAGAATTTCCACAGTTGTGGAAGGCATTTTGGTTAAAAGGGGACCTTAGGGAATTCCCTTCAGGCTCTTTATGCAAATACAGCACTTTTTACCTTTACCTTTACTGTCTGTGGTCGTTAAACGCAACTGCGAGTTGTGTTTTCCCTTTCGGAGGGGCCTGTTAGTTGGCCACCAAAATCCACTTCCCCTCTTCTTTCGTGAATAGGGATTTAGCTGAGCATACTTCCCAGCCTCCCGGCCATTAGATATGGCCATGTGGTCAAGTTCTCACTAGTGGAAATGTGTCCCCCTGGGGGCCTGTTTCTCAAGCATTAGACATTGTTCCTCCATTCTTTGCCCTTCCCACTAGAATCCCAATGTGGCAGGGACCGTGCCTGAACCCTGGATGTGACAATGCCCGAGTAGGGCAGGCCATGAAGACAGAAGGAACCTCACACTAACTGGGTCTGGACATGCTTTGAGCCATCACATTAAAAAGTCTGGTTATTCTGGAGCTGATGTGCTAAAGAAACTAGGTGGGGAGACCATATTGATAATGTAGAGAGATGCCCAAGGAACCCCAGCTGTTCTGGGTCCTGCTGTCTGAATGTTTCCAGCCAGGGTACCAGACTTATAAGTGAGCAGCCTTTGATGACCCCAGCAGTGTCATGTCTGACGGCAACTTCACGGGTTCCCCAAGTCAGAACCACCCAGCACAGCCCCTCCTGAACTCCTGACTCAAAGGAACCTTGAGAGATTACAAATGACTGTTATTATTTCAAGCCACTAGGTTTTGGACTGGTTTGTGACGCAGCAAGAGATAACCCAAACAGTCTCTATTGTAATAGATTAGCCTTACCATACTATGCTTCTGCTTTAACTCTGTACCAAAATGCTCCTTAAGAACAAGTGAACAGAACACAGTCTCATAGTTCATTCACGTGTCATTACTGTTTAAAAATTTTATAGATTGAAAAATATAAATAGAGAGGTTAGGCAACATCATGGTCAAAGTTGAACTATGAATCAGAGACTATGGTTTCTGATTTCGAGTCCACTTTTCTTTGCACTTGGATATAGTTCATACAATGGTAGGGCAGAAAAGGAGCTTAGATATCAGAAAATGAAGGACTAAACATAAGCTACTTGTGTAAAGCACACAGTACCAATATGCCAAAAGGGCTTACACAGTGTGTGCGTGTGTGTAAAGGAACGAATATGTACCCAATCATCTATATAGAAATTGCTCAGAGGACCAGCCAGAAATTAAGGGATGACATAACACTCTCTCCTTCGGTCAGAGGATTTGCACTTGTCCCCTGGCTCTGCACCAACAAGCTTTATATCTTTGGGTTTCTGGTCTCCTTATGTGTACATTAGACAGCTGGACTACAATGCCCGAGTAGGGCAGGCCATTTGACTCCCCAAATGCCATCCGACCTTCAGGATTTGACTCCAACCCTGAAATAACCACATAATAATGCTACAACTGCACTGCCTGTTCCTAGCTGGAATCATAACATAAGCAATAACCACAAAATAACAATTTTCTTCTACCTCCTACTAATGCCAGGTTATGGATGATGATATATATATATATATATATATATATATATATCACTGACTTACCTACCAAAGGCTCAAAAACTCTAGTTTTAATTTAGATGAAATAATAATCTAGGCCCCAGCTTCACTCTGAGCAGCACCTTCCCGTTAGTGGAAACACCAATCTCAGGGCAATAACTAAACATTGATAGTTATATAGGCAGGTTCCATCTGTATCGAACACACTCAATTCCAAAAAGATCTCTGCACAGTTGGGAGGGAGGCATCAGGCTAAATAACATTTTCTTTTCTTTTCTTTTTTTTTAAAAAAAAGGAGGAAGAAGAGGAGAAATCCAAGTGACTAACAATAGCACTCTGAGTAAATAAATCCATCCATAAAGAACACTAAACATTTTCTTAGGGAAAAAGGAGGAGGAAGTGAATTCAAAGTGTCTAACAATAGAGATCTGAGTAAATAAATCTATCTGCAAGGTACAATATAAAACTATTAAATGCCATGTCCTTTCAAATCTTTTAAGGGTGTAGAAAATGGTCATAATATACAGTTGAGTAAAATGGGTGGTTTATAAAACATATGTACAGTGTGATCCCAATTTTCAATTTAAAATACCACTTATTTAACATCCAAATTAGAAAAAGATTGAAAGGATAGACAATAAAACATTAACTTTGGTTTTACCAAATAAGAGACTAGATGATTTTTCCCTTTTGATATGTATCTGTAAATATCACTTTTCTTCAACAAGTATATTACTTTTATAATCTAAAAAGTTATTTAAAGAAAATCAAATCACAACCTCAGTTTGTAACAAATAATTATTTTAAATTCATTCATTTTTATGTTCAATATGATTAATGAAAAGGAGTGCCAAACATAGACATCTTCTTTGAAATATATTAGTGTCACTAAATTAAAATAATAAAACAAAATTAAATCAGATCCCAATGTGCAACAGCAATGAATACAATCCATGCCTCCTTCTCCCCAGTTATTCCCCCTAACAAAAGTATTTCCTACCAATAAACACTCAAAATGGAGACTTCATTTGCTTAGTCAACTTTGGTTGCTTCTATACTCAGACTAAATTTCATCACTACAGTTGCTAAGCGTAAAATTTGCAAACATTTATTTTGTCCCCCCCATGGGGAGACAGGGTAGCCTGCATGGACCTCATAAAGAAAGCACATGAAAATCCTGAGCATTCAATGCGTGGCAACTTAAGATTTTCCTTTTCTCCCGAGTCACAAACATCAGCTCTCTAGATATTTTCCTCTAACTTTAAGGAAAGATCAAAACCAAACCAGAACAAAGCAAAAACCATCTAAGGCAGACTGCAGTTCAGATGGAGAAAAAAAAAAAAATCACCTTCTAGACTAATTCCATTGTTGGATACCGCCTTTCTAATGCATCGCGTTTATAACAGAACAGCTGTAATATCCCAAACAAGCGGCCGTCCCTGCCAGTGTCGTGAAGAAGACACCCCCACCCCCATCCCCACCCCCCTACGCCCGCGACAGCTTCTCACCGCAGTGGATGCGCTCCGTCTGCTCCAAGCGGGAAGGAGCAAGTTTGTGGGGGCATCGCTTCTTTGGGGCACATTCACGTCAGCACCTACCTGTGCTCTCCACAGCTACGCCACATCGTCTGCCTTCAGCTGATGCAGTGACCTCACCGGGGGCTCAGGCAGGTAAAACAAGGAGCGTTTACTAGTCGGTGCAGTTCCTTTCCCTCGAAATATTGCATGAGTCAGCTTTTATCTCTCCAAACCCAACACACAAAGGCTTTACAAAAACCTGATTTGCAACTTTCTCACTGCCTACTTCCCCCTAGTGAGCAGACCACAGACTTCAGCATCACTAAGAGCCTTAAATGAAACATGACATCATTCAAGGGAGAAACAGGACAATAGACCCCACTGTGGGTAACTTGAAAATGCACACTTCGCTGAGCAACACCCCCTCCTGCCATTCTTTGGTGAACATCAAATACAACCCACACTCTCCCCAAGCTGCTCGGGCTTCACCTTCCTGGCTCCCGCCACCATTCTCATTCAAGTCCACAAAAGAAGCAAGATCTTTGGAGCTCCGGTATTTCCAAGTTCACTTCCTGAATTATAAGTCTGTTTCAAAGTTAATGGACACATCTTTCACACAAGTTTTACAGTGAAGTTTGCAGGTGGGGGCCGGGTGGTAACACATGGAAGGAAGTTTGGATACTTAGTTTCCGTTAACAAGACATTTAACACAGTTTTAAGGAAGCAAAGTTAAGCAAGAATACATTGAAGCCTGACTTTTTAAAGAAACAGTTTAAAAATCCATCTGTAGACAGATACCGAAAATGTAAACTTTACAGGCGTGTCTTAGAAAAACAGTTACGCTCTGTGTGTATTCATAAAACTAAGTGGTACAGACAGAATGATCTAACTCCCCCACTTTAGTCAGAGAGACTTTCAAATTATTTTGGGTTTTGATTTCCCTAAGGCTACCTGTTCTTCTTAAAATGCTACACCTATTTTTATATAATGATTCAAAAGGTTCATATTTGAAATAGATATTGAGTTCTTCAGACGAAGATCTTCAGAAGCACTAAAATGTTATTGAAAACCGATACCATTACAGGTTCACGATGGAGCTAAAACTCAAAATACAGATTATGCCCATGTATCGATACCTAAAACTCAACTATTTCAAAGGATCAAAATCCTTTAAGTAGAAGTTCCATTTAAAGCATTCATTTGTGGTTATTGAAAATAACATTAGTTGACCATTTTTAACACAGCTATCACACCTAGTAAGTGAATTTAAACTAACAACATAATAGGATAACTTGTTTTAATGCCTATTTCCTTCAAATAAGGCTGACCATATACAGGGCTACTTAAGTAAGCCATTTGGATGGAAATTTATCAATCATTTCAGAAGACAACTTGTTGCAATGATTTTTCCCTCACAAAATTCACCAGTTTGATAGACATCACTAAATTATGGTGCTGAGAAGGCATTTTGAGAAGAAGCATCCTCCTCGGGCTGTGGGGACTCTTAATCCTCCATTCTGAGCTCTGTAGAGATCTCTTTGCCATCCCCCGCCAAATGACGTCCCCCAGAACCTCTGTTTCTGCTTAAATAATAGTCAACTCACGTCTTACAAGCTCCACCTGAATCTACCATGATCACTCCGGCCCACTGATGTTCCCAGTGGTTTAACAGCTATTTATTAGACTTAGAGTAAGTATTGTGTGTTCTCACAGTGAATTCTTTCCCAGTTGTCTATCTCTACCCTGGATTGTCAGTTTGGGAGCTGGGAATCTTCCTGTCCTGTAGAGTTGATATTCAGGTGGAAGATACAAAGACCTAAATTCTGAGATGGGGTACTATATAAACAGGCTCCTGGCTGCTTGACTCAGTTGTTTTCTGTGCATATCCTCAGACAAGTTCATTACTCGTATCTTCCAGTAAAGTATTATTATTGTACAGTTCTTGAAATTTTTTTTTTTTTTTTTTTTTTTTTTTTTTTTGCCAAGAAACATGTTTTTTAAAAGCTGCTTGGAGTGTGGATGCTGGGCAGCCTGTAAACTTCTACATTGGACAAGTGACTTGGCTTCGAAGGACAGAACAGGCCATATGTGGTCCCATGGGACAGTCATTTGTTAGTCCACCTGCGATCCCTGCTTTCGCAAAATCATCAACTTGTATCAGTAAAGACCTTTCATATTACTTGCAAGTAACTGAAACCACTGTATTTCCATCCACAAACACAAAGGGTTCATAGTATTTTGAATCTAGTTTTTAAAATTATAAGCATTTTTAGAGCAGGGAAAACAACACACACACACACACACATACACACACACTTTTTGCCTTTATATTTATCCCAGGACTAAATATTTGCTGAACGAATTAACAAATAAATACAGCATAGGGCCCTGGGAGGGGCAATACGACACATAACAGCAGAGAGAAAAAGAAAAGGGAAGCGAAAGTTCCATTTCTTGAGCAACATTCAAGGCTCTTTCACATGAGAGCAGAGGAGTGTTCTATGCCTCAGTATTTTCTCAAGGCCTCTGTTTGTCCCATGGTAGCTCTGCCGTGGTCTTGCTTTCCAGTCCTTTCCATCTCATATCCCACACACAGGTTACACTGCAGTATTAGCAGTTCTTGCAGGGACCCTGCTGTCTTGCCACCAGCCTTTCGTGCATACAACCAAATAAATCCCAAGACACGCAAAAGGCACAAATGCGGAATCCTTGCTGCTTCTTGCTGCAAAATTTATTTGCCAGTAAAGATTGTTTTTGCTTAGCAAAATCTCTTTTTAAATGATAGTGAGATTGGCCCCAGATAACATGCACATTTATGCCTTGTTAGGTGAAAAAGATACTCCTATGGGAAAGCGGCTCTTGTTCATTTCCTCGCATCACTGGTTACACACACAGTCAGGAAGCAGGAGTGGGGACCCAGCACACGCAAGACGTGCCGACAGCCAGCAGGACACAATCCAGCCAGCGAGCTAAGTGTAGGCCAGCCTGTGGCCTAATTGGAGGAGGACCAGAGAGCCCCACCATTTAAAAACATCCCTTCCCAGAAATCAGCCATGCTGTCTGGAATTCCACTATGAGAAACCAGCCCTTTCTGGTGTCAGGTAGAAGGTGTTAGCTGAAACTCTAATATCCCCTTGGAATGGTTATGGATTTACAATCCCCAGCAGTGTGAATTAGTATCCCTCTGAGGAGATTAGGTCTTTTAGGAAGATCAGAACGGGGTCTTCTGGAAGGGCAGGGGAGGCCGCTGTAGCATGCCGCTCTAGGGGCTTGACAAGGTCTGAGCTAATTGAGATACTCTGCTGACGTTGCAACCAGGGAGCAGCTCCAAGAAGCTGCACGATGAAGGATGAAAGAACGACCAGCAGAAAGAAAGAAGGGCAAAGGCATGCATACATGTTTGGGATTCCGGAAAAGATTTCACTTCATACAATCCCTACTGAATAAGGCTGACTTAGAAAATAATCTTACATTTTCAGCTACAAAGGCACTAGAAGTTATAAGGGGTAGTTCAAAACACAATCCATAGTTCATAGATGGAACATAATTTAAATGCTGGAGGAGGGGGCGAACTTGTTTATCTTGTCATTTAAGACACTGCCATTGTAACACATTTCCCAAGACAAAGAGGAAAACCAACTGTTTTTCTAAAGCACAGGCCATTGACAAACATTCTTAATTTTTTCAGTCTACTAGAACTTTTTTCTTTGAAAGAAAAAGGCTTGCAATTACATTTCTTAAGTGCATACCACAGAATAAGTGTGATAAATATTAAAGTCAATTGCATGACAAGAGGTGCCACACATCCCCCCCCCACCCCGAGTGATGTCTCTTAGGAGGACACACTGACCTTCGTCCTGAAAAGGGAGAGGTACCAACACCTTTCTGAACTGCGGTGGCTGATTAAAAATCTATATACACTCTTCTAGACACTCTACTCTAAACCCAGAAAATGTCACCAACTACAAATTCTGCCTTACTATTGTTATACAAAGGAAACTGTATGTTTCCTTAAACAAACTAAACAGCTAATCTGGTTCCCCCCCCCCCCGTCCCCCCCGCAAAAGGACTGTTTTCAAAGTGAAATAATTTTAATGGTGAGTTTGTCTTCACAAATTTAAAAAGTGTTGACTCGCAGCAAAAGACATAGGTCTAAGGCAGACAACAGCACTCAAGTACAGGAGAAATAAAATGAAAGTATTATTTTTTTGTTCATCCCGGAGTATTGAATCTAACAATGGAAACCAAACCATAAATAATAAATAGTTACTTAAGTTCTGCAGCTGAAAATATAATTCCTCATTCCCTGTTGCACTAAAATGTCAGTAATGAGTCACGGTCATAAGAATGTTAGAAAACAAACACATGAAGCCCATTATCGACAACACTTTTTCACGGCCCACCCTTACCTTGCAATCAAGTCCTGGTTTCACTTCCTCATCTATCAGTCTGCTACGACACCCAGCCGAGATGGCCTGGAAGGGCACACAGCCTTGGACTCTGAAATCTTGTGGTTTCAGGAGTTCCTCCATCGGCTCATTTCTCTGCTTCTAGGACAATCACTAGCTCTATTTTTTGCTCCATTCTTTTATTAGGGTATTTGGGTCTTTATCGTTCAGAGACAATGAAATTAAGTCTCAGTTATTTCTGAGCCGAACCATTTTTAGATATCAAGCAAGCAGTATGTTACAAACAGTCTCTTGCTTTCGGTCAAGAGATCAGTCCCATCTTTAAGGACACCTGGGAGGACTCGCGGTGCTGAGCACAATGAACTAGTTATTCCTCTAAGAATGCAGTCTGTTTCCAGACACATTTTTCTCTAGGAGATAACCCACATTGAATCCATTCATAACTGAAGGCACTTAACACAATCTATACTTTTGAAAACACTCTTTAAAAAATGTACTTGAACTTGCAGCAGGGGGCTTGGATACTCTGTTGAAATCCTGCAGCAGTATTTTCCAAAATAACAGTTAACACAAGAATCAATTCCAGTTTCAGAGTAACGACGACGGAGGTTCATAACCTTCACGTGAACGTGCACATCCTGGCACAGGACAGAGACCAGCCCCCTGGCCAGCCTTTCCCCCCGCAGCTCCAATGTGATCAAGTGGGAGGGAGGGCCCAGGCCAACACCGCCAGCTGCAACCCCGTCCTGCAGACCCTGCGATGGTGGGTTCATAGAGACAATTACCGAAAGCATCGGTCAGTGGGGAGGAAAGCTTTCAGGGGACACTCGGACAAGAGGCTCAGAGCAGTTCTGAGTCAGTCTCTGAGCTGGTTCTGAATCTTCCCCACAGCAATTTCCATGTCTGGGATCACCACCATGAGCCTTCTTCCCCCAATCCCATGGCCATTTTCAAAATCCCAGTGGTGGCCATTGTTTGACCTGACAGCAAATGGATTCATCCCAGGGGAGGCTATCTAACTCTTAGAACCGAAGTGGGGTGGTGTGAGCTTCTATTAATTTGGCTTCCTGAACCAGCTCACGAGGATGATCCCGTTCAGGCAGACATTTGTAAAAGGCCAAGTATGGATCCCACTCCAGGAAAGCAGAACTTGTTCTTCTCTAAAGGAGCTGAGATGACTTAATACTTTCCAGGACTTTTATTTTTTTTTTAATTAAAGGAGGTGACGGGCCCACTAACCTTAGGTATATTACGACAAGGGTCTTAAACAGCCATGTGTTGTCCCATGTGTAGTGATCTTTGTCTTTCAGAGCGATGGCACACACAGCGACAGCACGCTGACCCTTCTTCCTTTGCACCTTCCCTCTACTTGAACTAAGAGCATCCACCGCTTAGCCTTGCTACCTGGGTGCATGTAGGGCACAGCAAACAGACGTGGGCTTTGCCGTCTGGAAACTCCTGTTGAGCAGGACTGGACACGCATCAGATAAATAACGACAAGTGTGACAGGTGTTACAAAGCAGTGTGGGACGTTGCCGATGTAATAAGAACTGTGTACATAAGCATGTGCTCTATTTTCCTAAACTGTCTTCCGCCCTATTTTCAAACCGCCCTTCAAGTCCCATGAAAAGGGGACAGAAACTTTATGTTGACAGTAAAATCCAACCAAGTGAGGTTGCCTTCACTTGTATTTCCTTCTCCAGTCTTAGCGAGTGAGTTCTGTTGGAGTCATCTTTCATCTTATACTTAATTACTTGGTATCCAAGCTGAGAGGCAAACTTGCTGAAAGTTTTTTTGTGCATCCAAACACTTGCCTAATTCCTAGTTCCCACAGAGGTACATGAAGTAACTTGTTTATGTTCACAGAACAAAGGAGAGGAAACAGCCCTCTGTCAGGCTATAGGCTTAATCTTAATTAGGCCAAAAAACAAGTGTAACCATATTTATTTTGGTTTATTTTGAATAGAAATTTTCGAATCCTTTCCAAGCACATATGAAAGAAAAAAAGAGAAAGAAAGAGAAAAACGCCCAAACATTCATACTAGTGGTTTGAGAGGTGGGGTGATGGAGGAGTTCCCTCACCACTCACTGTGACCTAGTCTCTACATTTTCTTTAATGACTATGTATTATTTGTGGAATTAAAGTAGAAGACAAACAAAATAAATTGATGTGACAGTCATTCCCCATGTGCTGTCTCCATCTTTCTCTGCCCTGCTCTGCACGCCCTGCGCCTGGCTGGCGGGCTTCCACTTGGGTTTGGCTATTGGGAGACACCAATATTATTATGAGGCAGGAGAAGGAAGAAAGAGGCCTAGTGTTTAGCAATGGCTGTATCCAAGGCAGCCCGGCCTCCACGCTTCCAGCGCTCACTGCGCTTCCTCAACTATGCTGTCCCCTTGCACCTCAAGGGACCCTGTGGCTTGTCCCTGAGAATGGTGGTTATAACTTCCTGCGGTTGCTACAGCCTCTGGGCGTTTCACATCCCTTGCTGGCTCCCTTAGCCACCCCACCTTTAATGAAGTAGCCCCTTCATTAAACTCTCCATTTGGACCAGCTGAGCTAAGTAAGTCAGTTTCTTGCCAGGTCCCTGGGTGACACAACTTCATACTAAGTCCAGAACTTCTGGTCTGAAATGCCGATAACAGTTTGACTTCATATGCTTCGTCAGAATGTTGAGCATAGCGTTTTACTGCCCAATTTTAGCCTCTTTTTTTGAGTTATAGACTGCTTGATTTAGGTCCATGAAATGAACATTTAATTAGCACCTGTTCTATGCCAAAAACATAGTTTGAATTTGATATCTACTGATAGATTAATCTCCTCAGTAAAGGTTAAGCAGCTACTATGTGCCAGGCCACGTGTGAAGCACTAGATACGACACGTGTCTTAAGGTCCTGCTTTCCTACGGCTTCCACCAAAGTGTTTTCAGAATCTTAGCAATCCTCAGGCCCACTTACTACTGAGAAAATGTTGAAAAGATGCCATTTTGAGAGAACATCCTCCTCCAGAGTCATACTTTTACATACAGCCATATCGCTCTGTCCTCAAAAGCGCAGTGTGTAAGCCAGGGAGACAGACGCTGACTAATCACATGAATAAATGACTAATTCTGCATGAGATGTGTGAGGGGTACGGAAGGCATGGGTGCGGGGAAGACATGTGGAGGGGACCAGACGTGGGTTGGGATGGTCAGGAAGCCTTCCCTGCAGAGGAGATGGGTGACATCTGCAGGCTAAGAAGAGGTTAACTACGGGAAGCCAGGTAGAGAGATGGCACCGTCCAGGTCATTTTACTTCCTGTAACTGTAATACTTGGCATTATGCCCACAGTGATCACCCAACCTAGATTTTTCCCCAGACCATCTTGTTTGCCAATATACTGTTGTATACCACAATAATAACTATGTTTACTGGAACAATAAGATACCCTTATTACCTTATCTTCTAGTTTCCTTCTCTACTTTGGGATGACGCCCGCCTCTGTGCACACCAGACTTTCTCTTCTTAGCTTTTCTTACTCCCCCTCCAGACACTCTGTAGAGCTGCTGGGCAGTAGCCATGACTGTTCCTGCCCAATCACTTGGACAGGGTCCTTACAAGATGTGGTTACAGTAAATCACAGCATAAACTTCCCTGCCCAGCCTTTTCATCCAGGTATAATCAGATTGAAGGGAACATCAAAGGAGCCCTAAAGGAAGAGGGGTCACTGAAGGACAGACTGGGGCAGGGGTCACCCTACTTGGTTTGACGTGTTACTTCTAGGGGATTTATAGATTGACCGTGTGCATTTGAGCCTTGACTATTTCCCAGGACTAGTTTTCCTAGGAGACCCAAAGCCAGGGACAACAGCCCAGTGCCAGTATGGCTCCAAATATAAGCCATCTGCTTAGGAGTCTGTACAAATGATGAGATGACAAAATGGCAAACCCCAGTGGATTAAGCTGCTCTAAGAGTTTTAGGGAGTTAGGTTTTCACAGTGACTGCTGGTTATCATCCTAGTGATATAGCAATAAAAACCTCTCCAAAGCTGAATTAATTTTGTTCAATCTAAACCATCCTTTACTGTGCAGGAAATGCCGTGTGGGATTCCAAGGTCACAAAACCTGGAGTGGAGATGTGTGGAATCTTAACTCTCCTAGACAATTCTGTCATCTTGAGGCAAGTCATTAATCTGTCTGGGTGTCAGATTGATGCTGGATTGGTAAAATGAAAACTCTGGAGTCAATGACATTTGAGGACAGTTTCCTAATCTATGAATCTAAGAGTCCATGGTTTTGGGTGATGTGTCGACACAATGACCCACTTCTTAACTCCAAAGGCAGTCTTTCTTGAGGCGTTCATGTAACATGAGGATCTTAAATGGGGTCCCACTATTGCAGTCAGATGACCATGAACTGATGCAAAAACCAGGAGCATGTGGCCCTTGTATAGGGAAACTGCTTAAAATGACATCCAATTCCTTATGTAGCCAAACTTGTGATAGACAACTTAACTATTATCAACAGAAAGATTCCCTGCAAAAATTTTGAAGATCATCTGACAGTAGGCCTATGTTTAGCATCAAGATGACACTTTTTACTTATTCAGTGACCTCATCTCCACTTTCTGCACAATTGCCTTCTAAAAACCAGGTAATAACGAAGACTACGAAATAGCACATTTGACTGTGTATATAATTTGAGGTTGCGTACCTGACCTAATATACTCCTGGAATAGTGGTAACATAAAAGTTGATAGAACTGCACAATTGAAAAAAATAAGCTTCTACGGTACACATATCATGAAAAGTATGGCTCGTTCTAAATGATTCAAGGAGCTCATATACTTGAAGAACATATGCAGTTATGGTGATGAGAACAAATTTGCTGTAACGGGTGTCCTGGTGGAGCCCTCCATGGAAATTGGGTGAGTAAGACGGGGAGATTCTTTGTAGCTGGCCCCCAACCCAGTGGACTTGCTTTCATTGACTGGCTGACCGAGTGTCTCAATGATTGAGTGACGTTCAAGGGGCACGTGTAAGGTGCTCCTGGAGAGAGAATCCTGACAATATCTGAACCTCGGATTCCGGTATTTTCAGGTGGCTGTCACAGATTTTGTGTGGGGTGTTGGGGTTGAGGCTGGAGGTGAAGGATCTGATGGGAATGAAGGAGCTGGTGGCCCTGGGAGGGACATGACAAGGACATGAAGGTCAGGGGAAGTACTGGTTTCCGAGTTCTTAAGTTACACCCACTCAGGCTGGCCTCACCCCAGCCATCCTGGCAGCCTGTGAGCGCCCCAGAAAAAGAAGAGACTGGGTGGCAAAAGGAGAGAGAGGTGAGGGAGAAGAAGAGGGGGAGAGAAAGAGAGAGAGAAAAAACAGTTCTAATATCTCAAGCGAGTTAGCTGTGGGATTCTTCTATCTAAGGGAAGAAAACACAAGAGGACAGGGAGCCCTTTGCCCACAAAGAGAGACAGGTAAACATCAGCCGCCTGGGGCCAACAAGGCGAACTCCCAGAGGGAGCCTCAAGACTCCAAATATCTCAGGAGAGAGGCCCCCAGGAGGGTAAGCAGCCGGGGCACAGGGCAGGGGGGATGGGGGACAGGGGGGCATTGCCTGGGAGTAGCTGGAAAGGGACCAAGATCTCGTCCCAGTGCTGGTGGGAAGGGATAACTGAGCCGGCAAAATGTAGTCTCTTAATGTGACTTAACCCGTACCCATAGGGCTGGTGGAGCCTGGTGTGAGCTGAAGACTCCCTTAGAAGTTGAGGCCGAACAGGCAGAGTGTGGCCTGAAAACTTGTTTCTCAATACTGGGTTTAAATGTCTTTGAATTGATGAACCAAATTTTAAAGTCAGTCTATTTCACATGAAAATTGAGATTGGTTTTTGTGTTTTTGTTTTTGGCTTGGGAAGGAAGGAAGGAAGGAAGGAAGGAAGGAAGGAAGGAAGGAAGGAAGGAAGGAAGGAAGGAAGGAAGGAAGGGAGAAAAGAAAGCAAAGGACGAAAAGAAAGGAAAGAAAGAAAGAAAAGGAGGAATCATCACCACCAGTCTTGCGTTTCCACTTGGCAGCAATGAGTGGAGCTAAGCTTGCTCCCTTGATCCTGGCCGTGTACTTTCCACTTTGCCACAGTCTCACCACTCTCCTCGGTATCACATCCACCCCCCTTCCCTGCTTTACCTGAGGAACCTGCACCTGGAGCCTGAAGGCATTTCACCCTGGGTCACCTGGGACACATTTGGGCAATATTCTGTACACTAGGTTAGGAGTGCTCCAATGATCAGATTACTAGAAATAATCTGGTAAGAACAACTATTTCTCTTCAATTTGCAAGTCATATGAAAATAAAGCATAAAGAATTAAAAATGTCACTTGTTTGTTATGCTATATCAGGTTAACAACAACAACCAAAAGTACCACAAGACCACAGGAAGATATGTAGTAAGGGGAGTGAGGCAAAAATGTTTACGTCAGGTCAGAAAATCGGAATTGTCTTTACCTTTGAACTTCACTAGCTCTAATTTTGTTTTTCCACTCTTTACATTAATTAAAGTCTTGATCGTACTACTAGCTTTCTCATCAAATCTGCATCACAGCAATAAATATTAGAATTTGTTCAGGGTCTCCAGGAAGGAATTAAGACAGAAGAAACAGTTTAACTGGTCATTCCCGCCAAACCAAACACCCAAATAACTTGGTGTCATAGTTTTTGACATTTAAAAATCCTGGGACAGTAAGACAAAAACCACAGCTGGAAGAATGACACAATGAGATGTCTGGCCATACCCGAGGGTGTCCCGGCCAGCTAAGACCCTTATAAAAATACTGAAGCGAGGACTCGTTTTTGATACTCTTCTAAAACAACAAGCCAAAATCAACTATACATGTCAAAATTTACATATCACATTCTAATCTCATAAAACATTCATTTTTTTTTTGTACCTTTTACAAAAAATAATAGGACAAAAGTTAAGAATTCGTACTGGAGATCCTGCTCCTATCAAAACAAACAAGGGCTGTAAGATTGGGTTTATGGGCAAGAAACAAAGAGGCCCCTAACTTGGGAGAGCGAGCACCTGTGCATTTTGAAGACACCCAGAGGCATTAATCATCAGCATCTTTCCTAGAAAGGGGGGGGAACCCCGACTTGCACCCACACAAATGTTTATTTCTTTCTGAACCCTGGAGATAAAAATTTTAATACTCAGAGGCCTCTGTGAGGATTTGCAGATGTACCCCAATCTTCCTGAAGAAGAACCTCTCTGATATGTGATATCTTCCCTCAGGAGCAGGAGCGGGGTGTGGGTGAGGGGGATGGAAAAACAAACCCAGCTACTTTCCCCTAATCCTGATGCCTTAGAAAAAGCAAAATGCTGAAAAGCTTCCCCGAGGGAAAAAGCTACTCCAGACTGAGATGGATCAAGCAAGTCTAACAAACTTCAGACTACTTAACTGGTTTGCCTTTCTCTTCACGATTTTGAAACGTGTTTAGGTCACACATTTTCAGCACACCTCGCTGGCTGGCTCCTGGCTTCCAGGCTCAGTAGAGTGTGGACATTCCCGGTGAGGACTAAAGCAGAACAGGGCTGGGAAACCCGGATTCGGGCTAAATGAGGACAAACTGGTACTCATGGCTTGCTTCTGGGGTGCTTCTCTGGAAACCCCGTGACAAGGAAGTGTTAGAAAGCAGAGGATTCTTTTTCTGTCCTGCATCAATAAATCTCATTCCATGGTTTAATTTTTAAGAAGTTCCTCTGAGGGGTGGCCGGTAAGCTCAGCTGGTTAGAGCGTGGTGCTGGTAACACCATGGTTGCCAGTTCAATGCCCGCATGGGCCACTGTGAGCTGTGCCCACCTTATAAAAGGAAAAAAAAGTTCCTCTAAAGACGACTGAAACCATTTACAGTTTATGAAAATGTGTGCTCTGATGACATTCAAAATATAGTTTGTATTTCATTCTTTTGTGGGCATTTAGAGATTTTAATCTATGTAGACATTTTAATACCTCCGTTATCTTAATGGTGGTGTAAACCAAATGCTTCATGAACAAAATTGCCAGATTGCTAGTACACACTCTAAACCAGTATTTTTCCACCTGTGGTCCAACACCTCTTAAATCGCTATTCTAGACCGAATGGTATGGCCCATCTCCTGCCCCCCACAACCTGCATCCCCCTGCAATCACTTGGTGAAGCCCCATGATTTACATTACAGATTTACATGTGACTATGTTTGGAGATAGGGCTTTTGAGGAGGTAATTAAGGTTAAATGAGGTCAAAAGGGTGGGGCTCTAATCTGATGGGACTGGAGTCCTTATAAGAAGGGGAAGACACATCAGAGATATCTCTCTCTCTCTCTCTCTCTCTCTCTCTCTCTCTCTCCCCCCCCCCCCCCCCCACTCACAGGGAGCAAAAGCCATGTGATGACACAGAGAGCAGGCAGCTAGCCATGTGCAAGCCAGGAAGAAAGCTACCAGAAACCACCCTGATCTTGCACTTCCAGCCACCAGAACTGTGAGAAAATGAACGTCTGTTAAGGCCCCCAGTGTGTGGTATCTAGCTATGGCAGTCCAGGCTGGCAGTCCAAGCTGGCTAATCAGCTGTATTTTCAACAAGCAGCCAGACTGCTGGCCCTGCCTGAGAATACTGAATTGGAATCTCCAGCCCAGGGAACCCTGGGTGGGCTCAGATAACTAAACCCCCTGGTGATTTTTGTGCAGAGGAAAGCTCGAGAACATTGTTCCAGGGGGAGCTCACAGCAGCTGCCAGCCCCAAACCCCTCCCACCCCTCCCTCCGTCTTCCTTATTCCATCACCACAAAGAGGAAAAGTTTTATGACATCACCGATAAAACAGAGACCTCAAGTACTTAAACTCAGGCCCCCCCAAGAGGCATAGAAGATTATAAATAGAACTAATCAGGAACCAGGTTGAGGGGCAGGGTGAGGTATGTGGTGGGAAAAGTCCCTTCTGTGTCTAGATTTATTTAGGTTTGTTCTGAAAGGACCCATGTGAGAGCTGCTCAGCTCCATTATAAGGAGACCAGGCGAAGATTTGGGTCCAAAGCCAGAGGAAGAATTAAGAGTACGTTTGTGCTGTGGATGTTTTGCACGCTCAGGGGCCAGTGTGGAGGTGGTGGGCTGACTGCTAGTGGGTGTGCACTTGGGATCCTAGCCATCTCCTTCCTCCCTTCAGAGAATCAACTAAGACTGATTTTCAACTTCCTAAAAAATGGAGGTGGACCATCAACCACTGACGATACTTTCAACTCTAAAATCCAAGGGCCAACAGAAAATAAATATTTGGTACTGTTAAACTCTTTCTTAAGCTCCTCGTAAAAATCACCAGAGTGATGATTCTACTAAATCAGCCAAACTGAAAAAAACTCAAAATTAATTGAGTTATACTGTCAGGGATAATAATAGTATATAAGCAAATTCAAAGGCACTAAGTAGTTCAATTATATAAAAATGCCACTCAAAATCCTGCAAGTCTTCAAAAATTAAACAATAATCAAACACTATTTTAAAAAAACCAGCATATTCTCTGGAGGGTGAGACAGGGCACTGGTATTTTTTCCTTGAAGTGGTTCTGATGTATTGCCAGGATAGAGGCCACAGCTGTGCCACAAGAATGTTCCCATACCTGCACATTAAGGTAGAATTTAACGAAGCAGCAGAACATTTTCTAGGCTTATTTATTTAGTTTTTGTATTACAAGAAGTACTCTTCAAGTAAAATAGAGCTTGTCATATTTCCAGTATCAATCGAGTTAAAATCTAAGAACCCTTGGTGGACAATCTGTGTTCCCAGCCTGCTTTTTCATTTGAATAAAATCATGGGAAGGAGGTGAGTAAGGAGAGAGGTGGTAAAGAATGGTATGATTTTTTTTTTTTCCCCGTTGTGAAACTAAAGACCTGGGTGTGGCGTCCCCTCCCTGGCAGCTAGGTACCTCCCCAAGAACCGTGGCCATTTTCTCATCTGAGGGTCTCCACCGACAGAGGGAGAGTGACGAAGGTCAAGACACAGGTCTAAGTGAGGTCATTTGGTTTTTTTTTTTTGGTAGGTGCATATGAGAGAAACCTTGTTGATGAGAAGGTCCCAGTGCGCTTCAGAAAGGGCTCCACACACTGGCGCTTTCAACAACCTCTCTGTTGTCCAAATGTGTTTGTGAAGTAGCAAAAGAAGTCCAGCCTCATTGGTGGAAAATTTAGTTGTTTCATATCTTAAAAGTGTAACAGCTAAACTAGTTGATACCCAAGAATAAATTATGGAGTGAGAGAGATCTGGTTTCAAATCTCAGACCTATAACTTACTACCAAATTGTGACTTGAACGTCAATCAAACTCAGTCTTTTAAAAATCAGGGACCATCTTATTTCACGAGTTACCATTTGATTTAAGGGATATACCACTTATCAAACATCCATCACAGTGCATGGTACCTAGCAAGCAGCGAGTCATAGGCAATAAAGCTGTACACGCTATAATTCCTACGGTCAGAGTTCCAGAACTTTTTAGGGGGAGAGAGAGAAGTCTGCTAGTACCTAATGTGTGAGTCCTTCCTATTGGCCAGGCGCTGTTCTACGCGCTTCAGATCATTTCCTCACAACCCCCTTAGGACACAGGTGCTATTAGCTCCACTTTATGGATGAAGAACTCAGTGAACAGGAAAACTCAGTAGGTTGCTTTGGTAAACGACAGTACTAATGGAGGCACCAGGGTTTGAACCCAGGCAGTTAGATTTCAGAGCCTGTCGTGTTTATCCTTGCACAATACCACCAGACGTGTACATTTACATCACAGATTTATAGAATTAGAGAGCTTGGGATGTGGGCCTGGAGTTCAGAGAGGGCGCCTTAGAAACAGTTTACTACAGCCCTTCCAGTTTATGGAAGAAGCTAAAGCCTGGAAAGAGGATTGCCCCAGGTAAGCTAGCCCAGTGGTTCTCAAACTTGAGCTGGCATGAGAATCACGGGACAGCTTGCTAAACACAGACTGCTAGGTCCAACCCCCAGAGTCTCCGATTCAGGGGGTCTAGGGAGGGGCTTGGGAATTTCTAACAAGTCCCCAGATTATATAGATTATATAGGTGCTGGGAACACATTTGAAGATTCAATGACCTCCTTAGTGGCTGAGACGGGATGAGGCTTCTGCTTTCCTTATTTTGCATCTTAACAATAAACGGTGGAGTCCAGCTGCTCTGTCCTAGTGAGCGGCTGAGGGAGATTGCGCAGCCTGCTAGAGAAGCCCTGAGTGCAGGCATGGAATGCATCATCCTCCCGATTTAGCTGAGACATCTGGAAGCTTCTATCTGGCATGTTATGCCATGATTCACTTCAATACTTGTACTTCATTCTGATCCTCCCTACATACCCCAGCACACAACCAATCTGCAACAACGCAAACCTGCTTACTGCCAATAATAAGTATTATTCTCACTCTGAGCTACTCACCAAAACTTGTTATCTAAAATTTGGCTCTTTCAATGCTCAACCTAGCAGGACTTAGCAAAAATAGCAGGGGTCATGGATAATTGCCAGTATTTATTCTCAGAAGAGAAGAATGCTTAGACGATTTCAAAGTTTTCTTTTGTTTACATTATAATTCAAAAGGAAATTTTTTGTTTATTTGTTTAGCTAAGAAGATCCATTGCCTTTCATGAAGATCCCTCGTAGTGCGAACTATTTTGAAAGTCGGGACATTAATTATTGTTTCAACTTGCCATGTTTCAAACCGCTTCTTTTCTGTGCCGTCACAGGGTGTTCCGAGGCTTAAGATACTTAGCGACTGCAAGACATGACTGAGCCTGGCACATACTAGATGCTCACAGAATGTCAGCTTGTTCTCACCATTACCAGTTCTGTTCTTTTAGAGAGCCCAGGGATTGGCTCGGTTGCTTGGGCAAGTAGGTAGGGCATGGCCAGAGTGAGTAGACCGACCTCCTAATTAAAACACCCTCTTCCCCATGAACAAGGTGATTTAGAGACCATTACACTCCAGAAGCATTGATGGAGCATCTGCATGGACAAAGCAATTGTACCCACAAAACCTCACAGGACTTAATACTCAGTCACTTATTGAACTAAGCAAGGCATCTTTTTGGAAGACCCATCAGGCACAAGAGACCTCAGGTAAGGGTTGTAGAGAACAGTTATATTAATTTCTTTTTTATTTTGAAATAAGTATACATCCATAAGACTTATACTGAAAAAAGACAAAAAAAAAAAGGAAAAAGAAAAAAGCACGAGGCAGTCTCCTGTATCCTTCACCCAGTGTCTCCCAATGGGGGCATCTTGCAGAGCTCTAGCACAGTCCCCAAAACCAGGACACTGATGTCACTCCAGTCTACACAGCACATGCAAATGTCACCAGTTTTAAGAACAGTTACGTTTTGGTTGTGAAGAGTGAAAAAACAAAGAGGAGAAACTGAAAGAGGTAAAGGCAATAAACACAGACAGTATCATGTGATTGTTCTGAAATTCGCCTTCGTATTAGCCATGAGAAAGCGATAACTGCTAAACACATAAACGTACAATAAGAACTTTATTTCCCGGAAAAAACAAAAACAAAAAAACTTTCAAAGATTTTTTTTTCAGACTGAGCTTAACAATCATAATCAAATGAACCTGTTTTTCAAATCGTCTATAGATGTAAATGCTGATTAGTGAAATCAACCTCTTTTAAAGTGAGAAGTGACCCCAAGAGTTGATAACCCAGATCCTAACCCCACCCAAACTCACACACAATCTGCATAATTGTCATAAAAGAATAAATGAGGAGCTTTAGTACTTTCCAGATTGCCTGGCCCGGAGTGGCATGTAGGAAGTACTAGGATTTTGTTATGCTTCCCTAAGTAATCTTTAGAAGCCCCCATTACTGTATTCATTATAAACTAGTGTTATCAGTTCTTGTCAGTTAATTCCCCAAATAATCTTTGCACATTCTCATTCTCTTCTGTGTATATTTGGAAATATTAAAACTGATTTTCAGTTAGCTGAAACAGGTAAGGTTTTACTCCGTGTCTCATTTTCATAATATGTAGTCAGGTTAGGGAGTCAAACCATTAATATGCCAACAGCTTCCTTAAGTAACAACTATCTTTCAAAATTGATATATAAGAAGGTAGTTCACAACTGATTTCCTGGTTTGATACATTTGCCAAATTTGGTCCTTAGCTGAAATGTTTTAAAAAACAAAAAAGAAGATGATGAAGAAGCAGCCCACCAAAAGAACAAAATGTTTGCAAAAGCTCCTAAGAACCAGGTTCTCCAGGTCTATCAAAAAGGACTAGAACTACTTTCCTGAGCAGGTAATGCTGTGGTGACATTTCTGATTCTTCACCATAAGATAGCTGCTCTGGTATTAGGAAACAAAACACAGCATTTTCCCTTTGCACGGTGGGGCGCTGTCTGTGACACTCTCCCACCAGTGAGGCGGGCCAGTGTAAACAGATGTTTCAATGGGTGGAGAAGCCAACTCCTCTCCACTGTACACAAACAGCTGGCAGCCCCTGCTGGGGTCATCTGAATTCTGAATGACCAAGCAGAACTTTTGCAGATGGCTCCCTCCTTCCAGGGCCACCCCCAGGCAAGATTCTGAAATAGGAGAAGCTTGTCCTGGACCACACGAGTGCCACCTCCCCAGTCCCTGGGCACCCCGAGTTGAGTGTCCTGAAATCTCCCCATTCCCCTCCCCCTGCCCACCCAGGATCCCTCCTCCTTCAAGGGCTGGTGCCCTAAGCTCGGCCACCCCACAAAGATTCTGAGGGTACTGAGAGCGCCCTCAAATAACCTGCATGAGACACACAGCTAGACAGCTGAACTTGGAGACCTGACTCCAAGCTTAGGGCTCTCTCCTAACCTACAGCATGTCAATTGCTGTAAATTGTTCTGTAGGTCTAAGCAATTGAAAATTTATTATCTTACCCAGTTTTTGGAAGCTCAAGAATTTACAAATCGTTTGTAATGTTCCCTTTTCAGTATAAAATCATCATATATATTCTATTTCAGCTCCTGGAGAAATTTTAAAATGCTTAGAAGTATTGGTATTTTTAAAAGTACTTCTGAAAGTGATATATGGTTTCCAATCAATCTTTAGCAAAATGTAGTACAGTGTGAGATACACACACACACACACACACACATATATATATCTCACATATAGATGTGTATGTGCATATATATATACACACACATATAGATGTATGTGTGTACATATATACATATATAAAATATATATATATATACACATATATATACATATATATATATACATACATATACAAATACATACACACATAAAATTAAAAACTACCAAAATCAAAACCAAGGAATTTTTCATTGACATTATAGAATTTCTGTACATTTTCTTTGTAGTTCAGAAGCAATTTTATTCTTCGAAGTACAACAAGGTCTTGTATTTAATAGATAATATGTAAAGAGAAAACCACCTCTGTAAAACCTTTCAAATTTGATTTCTAAAACCACCAGCAGACTCAGTCTCATGAACACAAAGCATCCTTTTAAAGAATACTTACTTGGAGGCCTTCATCCTCTGTACAGATGGTTTCTCATATCTTTGGACTTAAAAATCTCTTGCAAAACTATGCTCATGAATCATTTACTCGTTTTTCAAATTCTGGTTGGCTTAAGATTCCTTTCATGCATTTTGCACTGAGATACTGTTGTTCAGAAACAGAGCCACACAGCGAAATCAATGGGCCTGAAGAAAAACAGGCCGCTGGAATAAGCACTAATGCATCACTCGAGAAGTGTGTGTGTGTGTGTGTGTGTGTGTGTGTGTGTGTGTGTGTAACCAGATATTCAAAGTGTTTAATGCAAGATTAACAAGTGTCTAAATGTCATTCTCTGATTTCAAATTAAAAACTGCAGATTTTACTCCAGAGCTGGCAGCCTGCCAGCACTGGGGCCTAAAGGTGGCTGAGGGCTTTGGGGAGAGGTGGGAAAAGACTTCACTCTCACAGCATGGCACTTTTCCCCCCGGTGGCCTTACTGTTGGTCTCTTTAGTACAAATTCCACAGCCAGACTTTCTAGACTTTCAACTTAGGCTATCAAAGAAGCAATTTAAAGGATATATGGACTTTAAAAAATATTTACAGAGGGCAGACATTCTAAAACATTTTCTGTGATCTGAATCCATTCTCACCACGACCTTGATATATAACCAGGGTTTCTGACACTATTTTGGGCTCATAACCAGTTTTTCTGAACTCTCTGCAATAACGTACAAAAAAAGTACCCCAAGTTCACACGACTGGTTGTGACACTGTTCAAGAAAATGATAAATTAACATTTGTGGTGAAGACTGTTGATCTGAATTATTACTTTAATGTTTTTCCCCTTCTTTTGTCCTGACTAGAGTGACTTAAGTAAGTCCATTTGGTCACTTTACAGGCATTTTCACACAAAATTCCCCTCCGTTCAGGGAGGGCATATTTTGTCTCAAGAAAACTTCAATAACCAGGTACAGTTCATCATAGACACTTTAGGGTCAGACTCTGCAAAACAACCAGGATGAACATTTGCGTGCCCGTGGTTGTTAGGCCTTGCTGTGAGCACTGGATGGACGCTGTCTCATTTAGTCCTTGTAAGACCTCCATTATCCCCATTTCAAAGATGGGCGATTTGAGGCAGGCTGTGTAACATGTCCAAAGTTATACCACTGGTAAGCAGCAGAGCCAGGATTCTACCCAGATCTGTGTATTCTAGTGAGAGTGTTCTCAGCCACTGCCCTACACTTCAAAATTTCAAAGAAAGAGGAATCAGCAGTTTTTTCCATAAGGAAGAGATACTTTCTGGCAGACTAGGATCCTAGCCTGTGGAACAGAGATATAGTTCTGGTGAATTCCTAACATTTTCTACACCCTTATCTCAAACAAAGACCAACTAACGGCAACTCAACCTCTAAAAACCGAAGGACAATGTGCCTGCTGTATTTGCAGCTTAAAAGTCCTTCAAATTATCAAATGTGAAAAGCTACATTTGCAAAAACATCAAGCTCAATTCAAGTTCTGGAGCATAGAGCTCTGAACAACCTCTTTGTAAAGAAGATGGAAACCAGGGTCAATTTTCAAGTAGGACAAATGTTGTTCTTTGGAACAGAAACTTGTTGCTGAATCTCACCACGGAGCAAAAGGCTTATAAACTTGTGAAAAAATAAGGTTCACATGGAAACAAAAACACAACAGGAACTCTAATAGGGAGACCAACAGATGCTATGTGTCTTCCCAATTCTTTTAAAAGCTGTTGTCGGCTGTTAAAATGTCAATGCAGGAATAATAAAACAACAACAATTCTAGTATGCCAGAGGAAATGCGTTATGCTGAAGTTTTAAAATTTCAGTTTTATAAAAATTTACTAGCATAGAGGATTGATGGAAGGGAAGCTTATAAGGATAAGGCAGCTCCAGGTACTGGAATTGACTAGAAAACTTCACGAGGGCCACAAACTAATAAATAACAATAGCTAACATTTATTTGGGTACTTACTGTGTGCCAGGTACCATTTTTAAGCTTCTTTTTAAAAAATTAACTCATTTAAGTCTCACAACTCTAAACAGCAGGGATCACTCTCATCCCTATTTTACACTTGGGAAAAATGAGGCACTGAGAGATGAAGTGACTTCCAACATCAGACAACTAGGAAGTGGTAAGATGGGCATTTGAACCAGACAGTCTAACTCTGGGACTGAATTTTTACCCCCTTCTGCTATGACGCCCTGTAGCTAAGCCCTGATGCCAGGATAGGAACTGTCCCCACGTAACTGAACTGGACAAATTCCTGGTGGCTAGACAACAGGAATTTCTGCCATGTTCCTTCCTTCAGCAAAGGTTCTTATAAACTAGACTTGCGATGCTTCTGTCTGATGGTTCACAGTCCTGTTAGAGTCAAAGCCCCAGGTAAATTACAGGAGCGTGCAGCAAGATGAAGATGAGTGAGGCAATAACTACGTATAACACGATACCAGTGTGGTTCGGAATAACTTCTAAACTCTCGTGTGACACAGCCTCCATTTCCTCGAATTGTTATTTTGGCATCCTTTGCCGTTTCACCCTGCCTCTTGACCCAATCACAGGTCCCTGAGATCCTGACCAGGGCCACTCATGGCTCTGCAGCCCCACCATGGCTTTGGGCCAAGTAGACGCATCACAGATCTCGTTGCATGAATCACGTGTGCTGTGGACACCTCCCCACAGAGGCCGAGCACTGAGCTGGCTCTTCATGGAAGTGATGCATGAAGATGTAGAGAGAAAGGGGATCAGAAGGCAGGCAAGTGTTTGAGAACAAAGCCATAGCGGCTGTGAAGAGATGGAACTCATGGGGAGAGGTTGGCCTGAACCAGGGGATTGGGCTAGACTGTGACCAAACAGGGTAGTTACGGATGCAGGACCTCCCAGTCTCTCCCGGGGAATTTAGGCATTATTCCATAGGCAGTTTGGATCGTTGGCTGATGACACAGGGGAGAAAGGAATCTGACCAGGGCTTTGTTTGCTGACAGAAGAGCTTCCAAGTGCCAGAGTTAGAGTGATCAGAGCGTGAAGCATATAAATCTACCACTGTAGATTTGTCCAGGGAGCTCTGGGGAAGCTTCTACAAGTTTCCATCACTGCTTTTTCAGCAGGACTAGTTTCATGTGGTGAGCCCAGAGTGAGGAAGAATAATCGAGCAGAGAAGGCCTGTGCAACAGAGCACAGATTACCAGCAGGGGGTTGGGGTTCATGATGTGGAAGACTGAATCCAGCTCGGAAAATCATGATTGCTTGTGATAACTTGGGTTTTGTTGCTGAATCACTTGGGTTTCAGTTGCTTCATGTGTAAAATAGGGATAATTTAGCACTTACTTGACACAAAGCATATGAGGTATGGTCAAATAATATGGTGAATGTTTACATAAAAAAATTTATTACAGTAAAAGACACATTGCCATTAATCTCCCTCAAAATACCTCCCTGCTCCCCTACCCCCCACTTCGAACATACTTTCTTGCCACTTTTTGAAGCAGTTCTGGAAGTCCTCTTTTGTGAGTGTCTTTAGTTGCGCTGTCATGGCTGCCTCAATGTCCTGAATCAATTCAAAACATTCCCCTTTCACGGTCATTTTGACTTTGGGAAACAGCCAGAAGTCACACGGTGCCAGATCCGGTGAATAAGGTGGACGATGACACACCGTAATGTTTATATTTGACAGAAATTGCCATGCCAGAGCAATGTGTGACACGGAGCGTTGTTATGATAGAGGATGAAGTTAAGATATTCACGAAAGAGGATGTCCAGAACTGCTTCAGAAAGTGGCAAGAACGATGTGATAAGTGTGCCCGAAGCGAGAAGGAGTATTTTGAGGGGCATTAATGGCAGTGTGTCTTTTACTGTAATACATTTTTTTTATTTGAATATTCACCGTATGTTTTGATCACGCCTTGTATAAAGTGTTTAGCCAAGTGTCCCAGTACATAGATAGGTTTCCTAACTCGTGTTTTCTTAGACTCTGTATTCATCTATTTGGCATCCATTAATTATAGAGCCCAGCTAACAGCCAAAGTTGTTTATATCTCTCTGTGATCCAGAGCACATACTCTGAACCACCTCCTCATCTAACTCTCACACATAAAAACAATACTTCCCCTGCACTACTCACCCCAGGGCCGGTACCAGACAACTAGGGACTGCCCCTGTGTGCCAAAGCCTGCTGAAATTATTCAAACTAGCCAATGCTAAGGTGTTTACACTTCTTTGTCTTGCCTTTCCCATGGAAACCCCAATAAAGGGCCCAGCCTAGACTTTCCTCTTGCTCCTTTCTACCTCCTGATGAACACTGGTGCTTCTCCAACTGGCCCTGTGTGGAATGCCATGCCCCCTCCTCTTGGGAAACGTAAGTAATAAAAATCTTTCAGTGGTATTAATCTGTCTGTGTTGTCCCTCAGTCACCTGTGTAAATTAAAACCCATGGATACAATCATTGAGATAATAGAGCACAATAAACATAGCTATAATAACATTTACATAGGTCATATAGTAGAATCAGTTAAATTTATGCCTCTTCTACCCATCCTTTTTCTCTATCCTTACTGTCACTTGCATAGGTTTGGCCTGAATCATTGCAATAACCTCCTTCGTATAGCTTGTTACATTCAATCTCTTACTTCCTGAAGCCATCTCTTTACATAGCTATCTTCTAAAACTCTAGGTGTAGTTTACCCTTTGCCAGGAAAGCTTGATATGGTTCTCTGTGGTCTACAGATCAAGTCCGAGCTCTGTGTCTTGGTACTCAGGTCTTCTCGGGTCTGGCCTGGAATTGCAGCCACATTGAACAACTCAACATTCCCCACAAATGTCGCGAGCTTTTCATACCTCTGTGTCTTTGCTTATACCGGCGCCTGCCCTTAGAATGCTCTTTCCACTGGTCTCTAAACATGGAAATCACAATGCACTTGGGGCATCTGAATTTGCTTATTGACTATAATTGCCATGACCGTATATAACTAAACTAATTTCAAGTTTTCAGTTTGGCTTAGTAGAACCTTCATGAATTAAAAAAGACTGAAAGGGTAATAAGAGCAAATATTTACTTTCTATTCGCCCCAATTGCAGAGTTGAAAGTATCCTCAATGATTTGGAAGGCCCAGTTCAAACTCTCCTTATTTGGCAGGCTCTCTACTATATCTTAAAATTAATCATTTCTTCCACTGATTTTTTTTTTTTTAGCCTGATGTAATTCTGCCTATTCATATTATATTTGTTACATTTCTTTACATCTGTCTTCCCTAGATCACAAACCCTTTTTTGAGGTCAAGGATAAGCCTTAGAATTTTCTTTTATCTTTCCAGCTTGTCCATTAGTTTCATGCATAACAGCTGCCCAGTGAATAGTAACTGAATCATGAACCCTGTGATTATTCTAATTAAAATAAGGGGCTCTTATTAAATGGTAATTACATGGTTAATTATGGAGAAATGTGGGAAAAGAACTAATAGCTGATCTAAACTAAGTAAAATTAGTTAGGGCAGAGTATGAGTCTATTAAACTTCATCAGAAAACAGTGACAGACGTAGTAAATTATTTTAAAGCATGATTGCCATATTTAGTCATTACCATTAATTATACAGTGAGGTTAATTTTAATTTTGATTTACAAAGAGAAAACACTTGGAGTTTATAAACAAACCATGTACCACACTGCGACGTGCAATATCTCAGTGTGCATTTCACCCATCTCTGAAGTTGCTAGGCCATACTTGGGGTAAGGTCAAAAACTCCCGTTGGGATTTATAGAAGCCTAAGCAGGCTACTTGAAACTCCTCCCGGTCCTAAAGGAGGAAATGGGCCATGACCTGGCTGGGCAGGAACCCAGGTGCATTCCTGGTCCCCTGCTCCTTCAAGCATAGGCTGGAACTTAATGAGGAGACCAGGTTTGGGTAGACCCCAGTCATACTGTAACGGCCGCCGGAAACTTCTCCCAGGTCCTCATTACGTATCCGGCGGTTAGCTGACTTTATCATCTGACTTTCCTTCCATCATAACTGTTGAAAAAGAAAGTTGGCTGAGATTTACAGCTACCTCTTCTCACTAGGTGGGTGGCTGGGCTTGGGAAGGAATGAGAACCATTCCATTGATACAAGGAGAAGCTGTTCCCCAGCCGACAGAATGAAGGAAATAGTGGTTTAGAAAGAATCTTAAAAATGACTCAAAGATGATTACAGGCTGTCACTGAGAAATGAGGAAGGAAGGGCTTTCTTTTCGACTACAGGGTATGCAGCTCTACAGTCAGAAATTATTATTTTATATGTAGGCCAATGGTAGTCTGTATGCCTTTGAAATGTAAAAAGCAATAATCACTTAAGTATCTGGTAAGACTTACAAAGCATTAAGATAGATTACAAAGGCCATATATAAAAACCAGGCTCCATACTTTGTAACATCTTGCATTTCATGTTTTTAAAGTCACTGCTATCAAATACTCATTGAGTGTCTACTCTACAGAGGACCCTGGGCATGGTGGAGTCAGAGCGTATCAAGCCACGGAGCTCTAACTGGACTCATCTTCTACATAAGGAGGGAGGACCACAGGGAAAGTAAACGATGCATGTCTCATGTGCTAAGCTGCAAATGAGTTACAACCAAGCTTTTCTGGGGGTCACAGGAGCTTCACTGAAAAAGGAGAATGGAATTTCTCATCTAGCACACGCATTAAAAACAAACATGTTTCCATTCAGCAAAGCAGATAACTTAGCTGCAATCTAAAGTTTGCAAATGTTCGCTCTTGATTCGATACTGAGAAAGTGGGTGGGGAAATCATCTATGGCAAACATATCCTTTGATGATCTTCAAGTCTTAATCAAGGGTGTCATTTTGCATTTCTTATCTTTCCTCTCATGTTCTTCACACCTTTTGACACAGTCGAAGCACAGGAAAAGCATGTTTTAGTGTGCCGGAGGGTGGACTGCCCACCTACACACATTTGCGTCCTCACTTTATTTGGACAGAACTGACAGAAACATAGTTAGATTTTGCATTTAAAGATGAAGACGGAGTCACCCAAATCCACGTTTGCTTTCAGTTTCCTTCCTTTCGTGGTGTAAAAAGGGATTCTCGAAGTTGTAGCAGCATTTACTTCAGTTTGCTCCCCGTTCCTAAGCCCAGCACTGAGAAAGAATAAGCATGTAGACGGGCCCAAGAGCAGTTATGAGTTGAAAAGACTTGTCTCAAGTCACATTGCCTATACCTGAGATGTCCGATTACCCTCATAAGAAACACCAAATATTCACTAAAGGCATGAATTAGGCATAGTCTGATTTCCTGAGTGAACTTCTGACATGTCACAGTAAAATACTTATATAACACATACTCTTGATGGTCAGTGATTTTACGGAGTGTGAAACAACTGCAACTATATATTTTTAGGTCAGAAGAAAATATTAAAGAAGAAACAACGAAAGCATAAAGACTATATACTCATTTTTATTTTAAATCTTTTTGGTACCTAAAAGTAAAACCTTAAAAACCATTCATCTGTCCACCTCAAGATAAATTTGTTGAATAATTACTCTAAAAAGACCATTTCTTACATCTTAACATATTACTTTGTCATCTTGTAAAGTTCTGAATACTATTCTTAAATAATTTACCGGAAGCAGAACCAGCCCGTCAATATTTGAAATACTATGATTCATGTTTCTTACTAAATGCCTAGGTTTTACAAGTAATTACTAATCCTTTCGGCAGTTTAGAACACAGGAGAGCCCTCTATCTTTTGGATATCTGGTTAAATAACTAATTTACTATCTTGCAACGAATACTTAACAGACCGTTTTCAAAATAATCCCTTGGCTTGATTCTTCTTGAATATAGTCAGCCAGAGAAGTATGGTTGGAAACCACTGTCAGAACCAAACAAATTACAACATTCAGTTTTTACGCCTCTCATCGTAGGTTAAGCTCTAGATCAGAGCATACCGGTATCTAGAAAAATGCCTGGCACATATTGGTTTTTGATGCATATTTGTTGAAATGAAAGAACAGTTGCATTTACTGCTTAGAAAACTGGCAGGGCTCTGGGCAGATGAAAGCCTTTTGTGGGGTGGCAGGTCTACTGAGAAAAGCTCTGGGAGTTTCTTACTTCTGGGCTTATACATGAAGCAGAGGCTTCCTCTATTCCACTGTACTTCTCTCACAGGTCAATCATCAGTCAGACCAAAGGGTCGCCTTGTAAATAAGTATCATTAAGAAGTCCAAGGTCTAGACAGAACAGAATGAGCTCAGGTATTTCAAAAGGATTTCATTCCAATGAAAATTTGTTTCAGTCAAGGCCACAATAACCTTTTGAACTAAGTCCACTGGAGAGCGGCATTTTGTTCACTAGTTCTACTGTTGCCTCAAAACAATAGTGACATGACAGAAAATAAAAATAATGAATGGGGAAACCCAGCAACTAACTACTTTTACCATTTCTCATACCACGTTTAGACTAAACTTTGCCAAATCACAGTAAACTTTTACTATCCTACTAGTTAAAGACAAGTAACATGGCACAGCATTACATCTTAGAATAAAAGCTGTAGAAGGAAGACAAGGTAGGAATAATAATCTTTTCCTATGTGGCTATTGAAGGTACCCATGTCTTTGGCTAGGAAAAGAGCAAATCAACCTCCCACAAATGAGTTAGTACAATAACGCGAGAAGAAAAGCAGACTCTAGATTTGTCATTTCTATTTGCAGGGGTGGGGGGTAGTAGCTTGTGACTCATTATCACCTTCCTAAACCCTTAAGAAAGAATCATCAAGTTAAACATACCCTGACTCTGCATCCCATCTTGGCTCTGTGGAATAAGAAGCTTGGATTCAGCCCTTGGGGGAGAGCTTCGATTCCTCCATCCTCTGACCAGAGTCCCCACCATGGTTGCTGACAGCATGCTCCCCAGGAAGCTGTGGCCCTGCTGGGTGACGGGAGGTGGGTGGATGGCCCTGTCAGGCTGCCACCGTCAGGAGAATCATGTCCACCTGGGACAAGGTGCTACACCCAAGGTAGACAGGTCCGGGCAGTTCTACCCGTCTTCATCCTCCACCCACATTCTCATCCTTCTTGTGTTGTTAGCCCTCCCTCGGGAGGCCCAGGGAAAGTTTGGCAGGTGAGATGAGAAAAAGCAGACAACAGCAGAAATTAAAATGAGGATATGAATAGAGTCAATCAATAAAAGAGGATGGTCAATAGTACAAAAGTGTCGATCTCCTTTGTATGAGAACTTTTTTCTTTGATTCTTCATTTTTCACTTAAAGAAGTAACGTCCTTTTTTTTTTTAACATTTAAAAATGACTGTGTAAGGGATGGGGTGGGGATGGAATGGGACATGTACCTATGTATCTATTTCTCTTTTTCCAGCTTATTTTGTCTCTGAAATTGGAATCGCTTTTAGGCAATTATTTTTCCAAAGAGAACCATTCTTCCAGATAAACAGAATTTGTTTACAAAATATGAAGTATTTCTAATGTTCTGAATTAGAACAGCTTTTGTGGATGAGAATTATAT
Source organism: Rhinolophus ferrumequinum (assembly GCF_004115265.2). Classification (NCBI taxonomy): domain Eukaryota; kingdom Metazoa; phylum Chordata; class Mammalia; order Chiroptera; family Rhinolophidae; genus Rhinolophus; species Rhinolophus ferrumequinum. Next base: position 93,804,110 of record NC_046286.1, on the reverse strand, counting down.
CAGCTTTTGTGGATGAGGAAAGTTGATTAAGGGACTGTAATAAAAATTCACAATCATGTAAACTCTCAAAGGCTTTTTAGAAATGAATTGACTCCAATGGCCTAATTCTCCTGGTGAGCAAGCTGGAGTTGCCTCACACTGAGTAGGTGGGACCCAAACTTCACTCAGATAGTACGTTGCTCCCATATGCCCCCTACTGGTCAAGATGCCAGGTACACATTCGTTGGAGACTAAGGACTGCATTAAAGCTGTGTGTGTGGGGGGGGATGGGGGGCACGTAATAGAAAGTTCTAGAACCCCTTGTGTATCTCTGTATGCTATATGCATTCAGACTGGGTGGTACTAAGATTGAATCAACTGTAGGTAGTCTGAGAGGTTCTGAGATTATTTACTGTCCTTATGACTTTTATGGATTACGCAGATAGAATGATCCATACCTGATTTCACTCTTTTTCTCCCTTCCCTAGTTCTACCTTATTTAACAAGATCAAGTTGTTTTTGCAGGAGGAAGGCAAATTCCTCTAAATCCCCCCAAAATGACATTTTTTTTTTAAAAGCCTACAGTTTATTAAACAGCAGTAGTATTTTGAGGAGATACATTTTATATATTCATTTAGTTGAAATTTCTCTCAATTGCTAATTATTTTGACATTTCCAAAATTTAGACAAATTTTAGTATCATTGCAGATGGAGGGAAAGTAGAAATGAAGGATGGGAATTTGAAATGGGATGAAAGTAGGAAGCTGTTGGTTCTACTCCTGCACCCCAACCTCAGGGTGGGGTTCAGGCACACATCTGGGGCACAGGGTGTGATCACGGGGGCAGCATTTGATGAGAGGAGCAAGTCCTGTTCCTCCTTGCAGTGTATCTCCCCTTGCCTTTGCCGCGGGCAGCTCCTTCTGCCACAGAGGGCTGAGATGGCTCTGATGGGGTTTAGCGGAGAGCTGCTCAGGGACAATGCTACATATCCTTCAGGGAAAAGGGCAAAGAGGCCTTCAACAGTCTCTCACTTCCTGTGACCCCCAGAGTCACAAAGACAGGCTGAACCTGCCTTCTGCTGGGGAAACTCCCTGTGCAGGTGGGGTGGCATCCAGGGAAGGACAGCAGGGGAATGAGGTATTAAGGGATTAAGCAGGAATCTTGAGAATGGTTCCAAGGTCATTTGTCAGGGGACAGAACCAGGAGGCTAGAACACAGCCTGTGTATTTATTTGCCTTGACTCTCCTCTCTTAGGAACTCTGTCCAACGGCAGGGGTCTGAATGGGCTAGGGAAGAGGCCTGGTAGGGATGCCAGGAGAGGCTCTATCTGGACCAGCAGATAGAGTCTGGCCCCATCTTTAGGGTGAAGTGGCAGAGATAACACAGTGATGCTGAAAGCAAGAGATTAGCTATGAAGACTCTAAAGAGCTACTAACACTCTCCAAATGGACCTCTCCTTGAGGTCTTGGTGACTCCTGTTGCCACATATCTGAGATCCCCTCTCCAGTGGGCTCATCAGAAGTCCAGGGTGGGAGACATAGGACTCGTGGCCAGACTCATTTCCGAATCACAGTGAACTGCCCAAGTTCAGACACTGAGAACCCTGCACAGATGCTGTTATCAGCCACCAGAGGTGACATGGAAGTACGTGAGAAAGTAGGAAAACGGAGCTAACTGATACTTCCGATCAAATTCCCCAAGCCTGCGCTTGAATTTCCCATGGAGGTGTGTCTCTTTGGTGCTCTCATCCTTCCCTAGACACACACCACAGCACTTCTCACACTCCTGCAGCCGTCTCCTTCTGTATGTCTGTCCCACTCAACCAGCCATCCCCAAACCTCACTGCGCATCAGAAACACTGTAAAACACAGATTCCCTGGACTCGTCCTGAAATGACCGCTGTCCTAGGTCAGGGAGCTTGCATTTCCTCTAGCTCCCAACACTTTCTAACACTGCCAGCCTGTAATTGATCCAAGGACGGTGTGAAGAAACCCAGTTACTTCACTGTGGGTTTCTCGAAGTCAGGGACCAAAACCTCTACCATCTTTGGTCCCAGAACAGGGGGGGTTGGATGAAGAGAATCAACACTGTGGCCAGGGGACCAGCAACATGCACCTCTCATCTGCACACAATCAGGCTGCCTGACACTTTCATCTTTCCATGAAGCCCCAGTGCTTCTTGCCACAACCCCAATGCCACCCTGGCTACAGGTGCCATCTCATGACATCACCTTGTCTTTCCTCCAGCCCAGACCCCGCGGAATCCCCACATTTCACTCGCCTGTGATGTTTTGATCCAGAACATGATTTGTCAAGGCAGCAGTTTTCTGTCCCTTCCACCCCACAAAGAACGGCTCCATGGTGGCGTCAGAGGTCCTAGTCCCCGGATCCTATTGAAAAGGGGTCTGTACATCAACGCAAGCCTCAGCTTTCACAGCAGCATGAACACTTCGCTGCCTTTCGTTTGCCAGTTGTGGCAGGTGGACACTCAGGATCCAAGGTTTTCCCCAACAGGAAGCTGAGCAATGACCATGACTGCTCTGGGAAACGCAGTCAGGAAGAGGAAGCAGGGTAACGTCCTGCCCATGGAGGCCAACCCACCCTTCACCCTTCCCAACCCATGCGCATGGACTTCCTGCCATAGACCCGCACAGGCCGGCCGTGCTCTTGCAGCAACAGGCAAAAGGAAACAGGTCAGCTGCGAGCACATGAGGTCATTTTCCCCTCAATCGGTCTTATTATTACATACCCTCCCCCTCCACTCACGAGAAGGGACCCACCCAGGAAGGAAACACGTGTTTTCATTACACAGCATATCTAGAAAACCAGAATCATGCTGAAGGCTCCTGAAAGGTCAATAAGGCTCACAGCAAACTTGAGTTTACAGGTGTTTGCTTCAAATTTCCCACAGTGACTACGAGTTACCAGCTATTCTCTGAATTTCACAAACGTAAATACTGTCCTCACCCACCCTCTGTAGAGGATGAGGGCTGAGTTGGGCCACTTGTTTCTTTGTAATCTCCTAGGGCCCACTGTATGTAGCTGTGGGCACACAGAGGGTACTTCACAAACGCTGGCTGAATAAATGCACATCACGCCGTGATGGCATGGTTGTCAGCTGTGAGAACTAAGTATGACTTCCATCTCCATAGCAAATATCTGAGCTTCTGCTGTTACTTCAAGAAGGAGCTGCTGGGGCGGATGGGGGCTGTGTGGGGAACTTTGCTCCTGAAGGGTGGGGTTCCGGGAGCTCTATCTCCCTGTGACCCCTCACCACACGTCTCTTGGGGGCAAGAATCAGGAAGTAGATTGGCAAGTGTAGAAGGGAAAATGGGACAGGTGTAACCTAGCCCCAGTGTCTGGCTCTACCTGCCCACAGGTAGTACAATTCCTGCTTTACTTCTCGATGCCATAAGGGGGACACAGGCAAAGTCTGCTCCTGCGTGGGGCAGGCTGCCCCAGGTTCGCCCAAAGGTGGGAAGGCTCCTGAGTTTAGTATTAGGATGCCCAGCTCTCCCCAGATAGAAGATAGAATCTCCACTGTCAGCTTTGTCAGTAATAAAAGTCAGGGTTTAGTCTCTATCTGCCTTACTCGTTTGTTTCAAATTGGTTCAGAACCTGGGTGGGAGGGGCGGGTCTTTATTGCCCTTCCCACAAGCTCCAACATCTGGTAGGCTGGCTCACGGACATGACATTAGGGGAGGCAATAACTCCTGGAGATTGGTGCTTCTGGCAGATGCTGTACTAAGTGTGGGCCACTGGTGTTTACCGGCGATTTACAGCAAATTGTTAGCTTTTGTGGTCACGCGCTTGGCTTTTGCTGTGGCCTGGTGAGCAGCTTTAAGCCTTCCACCACATGCACTTTTTACTTTGCCTGCTGACTCAGTTTCAGATGGCTTTGCACACAGGGGAGTGGCTCTTTCTAGATGGTCAGGCCTGCAGGCCTCATGCTCTCACAAGTCCGGCTCCGGCCTCACCCCCTCTAAGCAGAAGGTTGAGTGGCTTCAGCAAGTCCAGGCTTAGCCTAATGGTGGTGGTGGGGGTTGGGAGGCAGGTGCCCACTGCTGGCCCTTGACCTACACAGGTGCGGGGTTTCTGCAGCAGGTATATACTGAGGCCAAGAGTCAACTACAGGAAAAGGAGAGTCCCTGTGTTTGCAGGCTTTCTAGACATCAAGGCTGGAACAATATTCAAAGGCAGCAAGTTCTGTATGCACTGCTGAGAATAATTCCAATGATTATTGCCAGGCCTATGCAGGTAGCCCTTGATTAGCTGCCCAAAATTCCATGCTGCGTTCAAGGTCGAGAGGGAATTGAGGGGCAAATTTGGATTTAGGTGGCGCATCCACAGGTTTGAGAGTCTCCCCATACCATGGGGCCTCAAGTTGCCTCTAGATTGGTTCTCAGACTCAGATACCACTGAAATTCTCCTCTGGACTCGGCAGTGCTCTTCAGATCAAAGCACTGCAGTCCGACCTAGGTAACTGCTCCAGGGGATGGGAAATAAAAACCCGTTTTCTAAATTTGGAGGGTGTGGAGGCATTTGTGTTTGCATAGTGAAGAACATGGAGGAAATTCCATACATTTTTTCAAAGGGAAAATGAAACGAAAAGATGATGCCCTTTTGTCATTTCTTTTCTCTAAGTGATAACCACAACCCAGGCTGAACTGCTGAGAATTGGACGCTGTACGAAACTCAACCCAGCACCACGCTAATCCCATATGTCGTATTTACAATTTGGTATTGTAATGCCCACATACGGGGAAAAGGTCCCCTCACCCTCCCCAACCACCAAAACAGCTCTCTCTAGTATGATGCTCCTTGGTCCAAATGGTATGTATCAGTCTCTCATATAACTTCTTGGCAGCATCTGATATTTGGCCACTTCCTTCTTCTTGCAGCACTGTCTTCCCTTGGGAACCATGGTCCCTTATCGTCCTGATTTTCCTCTTACCTATATTGATATTTCTTTTCTGTGTCCTTTGCAGAACCATCCATTGACTCAATTTTATCTTTGGCCCAAACATCTGAGTACCACACCAGAATATCCCAGTGACCCTCTGATATCTCAGCTTTGAGATTTCACAGGTAACTGAAAGATAATATTCCCAAAATGAAACACAATCTTCCTCCCAAACCTGGTCCTCTTCCAGTGAATGTCACCACCATTTAAGTACATATACCTGGCAGAAATTTTGGAGCCATTGTTTCTACTTCTTTCTTTCATTCCAGGTATTCAAAATCATTACCACCTCCATTCAACTTTATTTTTTAACTTCTTAATTTTTCTCTCTCAAACATCACTTACTTTTTGCCATCTCTACCCTGGTTATCTTTCATCTATACTAGTAAAATGTTCTAAACCTTCTCATGGAGGGCACAGGATTAGCACAACACAAACTATTCAAGTTGCAAACCTGATGCCACCCCACCCTTACCCCACCAATGGAAAACTCTTCCAAGCCTTTTCATTTCTTCGAGGACAATAATCAAATTTTTAACATGGTCTCTAGCACCTCACATGTCCAGCGCCTGCCACTTATTAACCTTACTAGCTCTCTCTCTGGTACCACTGCAGACTTATAGCTCTTCTCTAAGTTTCTTGAGGGAGCCATGGTGTCTCCATATTGCTGTTCTGCCATGGACAACCTCCCACTGCCGCTATGACTGGTCGGTCATGTCTCAGTTCAGTCACCATCTCCTCAAGGCAGTGTCTATATGTCTGTATTGTTTTCTTTTTAGAATTAATAATTTGCAATGACTTTTTGGTTTATTGTCATCTTGCCCACTACTCTACTCTGTACTATTGATGGGGTGGGGGTTGGGGGGACATGTGTTTGTCACCCACATCAAATCCCCAGAGCCTGGAATAGTGCCTGGTATGTAGTACATACTCTGCGAGTATTAGTTCAGTGAATAAATGAACAACTGTAATGTGCTGGGACTTTGGTATAATTAGTATGCATGATATTTCTATCACAGCTGTTGCAATTTTTAAAAACATGCTCTTGTTATAATTAGATACCAAGTTTTGTAAAGAAAGTGGCCCATAATTATAAAATCATTCCCATGGGAAAACGTGATCAACTTTGTGATACCTACTCTATTTTACGGATTCTTCAAAGAGAGCACAGTGGTAAAAAGTGCACTGCCTACATTTATCTACTACTTGGATTTAAGAGTCACATCTTCTGTGCCCCTGGAAATCCTATCCATATTGTTGAACATAGCCATAAAGCTCAAGAAATGTAACAAATGATTAGATATGTCTTGAAGCTTCGTATTCATTATAAGATTAGAACCTAGGTTAAAATATATTAAAAACTATTAAATTTGAACTTTATTAAAGACAGAGCAATTCAAATAAAGGCAACAGAGCCTTCTCATACCAAATGCTTCATATACTGCAAAAATGATTTCCACATTTATTTTCTCCTTTACATCAAAGTAAGGCAAATCCACTTTACATTAATGTGGCACCTTCACTTACATTTGCAGTTTAATAAGAATTTGTTTAACACTTTGGTTTTGTAGAAGATTATTAACATTTTTGTCCTTTTTTTCAGGGATTCGTTATCTGTTTTCTCAAAAACAAGAGGTTATGCGTATAGACTAATTTCAACCTCACAATTAATTGGTATTCAGAGATTTCAGGCTTTCAAAACTACCATATGTTAACCCAATAGGATAAAATCCAGGTTTTCTAATCATATTTAAAAGGCATCTAGGAGTATTTTGTCTTTTATTCACATACTCATTCATTTGCTCACGGATAGTTGGAACAAATTCCCAAGAAAACCTCCCCATTTGGCTGTTGGACATAACCATCTGCTTTAGCAAAACTTTTGTTATTTGTAATTCCACCCTGAAATTTGAACGCTATAAAATTGTAGAACTCTATATTAGATTGGTGCAGAACTTTAAACCAGAGAATCTGCCAACATTTCTCTCTCTCGTTTACAAAGAGTATGTGGATTAATTACAAGGTGCTGACTGACCAGGATTAGTCTTTATCCCTGCGTGCCCAAAATTAATTCTTACCACTTACATCAATTAGAGTGGGTCAAGATGGGGAATTCAGGCTGAACCTAATAGAAAAACCTATTTACTAAGGCATTTGAAGTTAACAGAGGTTATTTGTGTTAAGAAATTATTCTTGTTTATCTATGGAGAGTTGTCGATGGCATTAGATTTCTCCATGTCACTTTGTAGAGTTATCAAAGCTTGCTTAAAACTGGGAGCAGTGTTAAGACATTTGACTAGAAAACGTGGGAAGCAAATTCACCGTTTTTGCCCATTTTGTGTGTAAGCATCAGATAATACTCATACCACCATTTAAGGAGTCACAAATACTATTTACATTAAAGACAAGGGAACACATTGGAAAGAACTTATAAGGCTTCCCTCTTTACTCTTGCTGAAAACATTTGATAATAGATGTTTGAAATAGTTGGCCAACCGAAATTTCTAGCTCACAGAATTTGGGCACTCTCAGACGGGAGCACCTTTTAACCAGGTCGCCTCCTTCTTGTAGTGACCTCCCTTAAAATAATGAGGTCTCCATTTTTAGACATTTAGGCCACCACTACTAATTTTCCCCCATTATAATCACTCCTTTGAAAATATTTTTGAACATGTCCTGTTTAAGTACTTTTGAATTGCGCTAATGACTCTTTCAGATTATAATCTATCTCCTTCATCTCCACTTCTCACAGGTTCTAACACCACAGTTGCATAATAATTGCTTATCTCATGATAGCCTTGCAATAAACTCCCAGACAGAGCACTGTAGGTTCAAAGGGTAAGACTAAAAATTCCTATTATATACGGCCAGGTTTTCTCCAAAAGGATAGGATCAATTTACATGGTCAGCAATAATGCACGAGTGTATCTGTTTTCCCTCCCACCTTTCCAGTGTTGGCCTTTGGCTTTTGTTCACTTGGTAGGTGTACAATGTTTTCTTTTTAAAATTTAGTGACGTTAAACATATCTTCATAGTTGCTCTTCTGTTTGTTTTCTTTTGGGTGAAATAGCTGTTAGTATCCCTGGACCACCTATCCAATGAAAGTACGGTATTAGGGGTGGCCTAATGGCTCAGTTGGTTAGTGCGTGAGAATATGATATTGTACTCACATTTATATAAATTCATGTGTGTGTGTGTGTATCAAGTCTCAAATTTTTGTTACGTATATTTTCTCATTTTGTTGCGTTTCTTCTGTTTTAGATTTAAAAGGTCTTAAGTTTTATATAAATCCATTTGTTCATCTTTCCCATTTCAATATTTTCCCTACAACAAATTTTTTTCCTTGATAGCTGAAACTGTGCTACTCTAAATGTATAATTATTTAACTCATTGGGAGTTCACTGAGTTTATACATACATATATATACATATATATGTGTATATATATGTGTATATATATATATACACATATACATATAGATCTATCTTTACTAGTGTTTTACTCGATTCATCTACATTTTATAGGTATTTTATCATGATATCTTCAAAAAATATTTTTGTTGTTTCACTTTTGCTGTTTAATTTTATCACCTTAGGTTTCAATAATCCTTGTGCTTATTCTTTCACTAAAAAAAAAAAAAGTTTTATCATTAAAGGGGGCAAAATAAAACTATCTTAGAAAGAGGGTAAAAAACTCAAGATAGCCAAATATACTAGGAATATGAAAAACGGTGAGGTTGTAGGGGTAGGAGCTCCCTTCTCCTAACCCCCGACCCCAACCTGGGAAGCCTGAGAAAAAGAACAAGAAAAATAGCAAGAATGCACCTGAGACTTTGCCAGTGGTGAAAGGCAGGCACTTTGGTATCGGGCAGATCTGGGAGTGAGCCCTGCTCCGGCCACACAGAAAAGAGCTGTGTGACTTAAGGCAAGTTCCCAAATTGTGTTGCCCACCTTGTGCATTAATAAATGGTACAAATGGAGAGTGGACTGAAGGGGACAAGAATGGGTGCAGGAAGACCAGTCAGGAGCTTTTACCACTGAGTGGTGGTAGAGGGGAAATGAGAAGGTGTATCCAGACGTCTTCAGGCATGGCCTGCTGGCAAGTTCCCAAAATGTTACCCGTGGTTATTAAATATTTCTCAGCTAGGCTGCTTCATCAATTCACACAAAACTTTTGAGTTCACCCCTCCATTTTCAAAGTTCTATTTTGAACCGTTCCTAATTTGTACCTTTTATAGGAAATGTGTGAGGTGTAATCTGGCATTAGGCAGTTTGAAATAAAAGTGAAACCCAGGTGCCATAGATGTAGTTTTACAATAATTTGTAACAATAGCTTGAGCTCCACCGGCTCTCTTAATTTAGATGGAGATCATTTCCAGACGAGCTTATATAACTCCCTGGTAGCAAGCTGATTTGGGGAAAGTCAGGGGGAAGAGGCTTGGCCTCTGAGGTCATTAATTCTGTCATTACTAGAGTAAAATTGCAATTATCCACATTCCTCAAGCAATGAGAAGTTCTGCCTCACTGAACTTTCTGGTCACTTTAGGGTTAACAATAAAACCTTCTTTCAACGCTTGTTAAATTTTTTTTTTCTTTCTCAACTGGGTCATACAAGTTCCCACCTCAGTAACTATGTGTGGTGTCCAAACTATAATTTCATCTCTCTCTTATGATTCAGACTCTTCTTCTGCCTCAGGGTCATCTCTGCAAACAAGGAGCATCACCCCAGACTTCAGGAAGAGAAGACAGGCAGAATGGGTTTAATAAACATTGACAGGATAACACACTTCAGGAGGTTTTCACTTTTTTCTTAAATAAATGTCTCATGTCTAAGTATTTGCATGGAAGGGAGGGTTAAATTTTCTTCTAGAAACCAAGTTTAGAAAAAAAAAATAGTCCATTAAGGGCTTTGGCTTATGTAAATTTTACTCGACTACAGGTGTGTATAGTGCCCGAAATGAGAATCTTGTGCCCTGAGAAGTGTTCTTGAATATATCTCAGCATCTAATAGCAAGCACCGTCTACACACGCATAGAGGAAAATCAACGGTGCCTACCAGACTCTCCATCTAAACACACAAGGATTCTTCTATGACTAGAACAAGGGGGCCAAATTAGCTGCTACTCTGCAGAGGTCACAGATTACACAGAATGTTTAAAAATAATGCAGTGCTCGACAGATGTGCAACTACTTGAAGATGAAAGGATCTTTTAATAGAACGCTGCCTACCTTAGAAGTGTTTTTGGAACTTGTATCAGTGATGGTTTGCCCTTTTAAAGAGGATGCTAAAGGTTAGTTTTCTATGGCATAAGGACTGCAGACAAATGCCAAAATTCTATTCCCAGACCTAAATTATATAATCAGGAATAGAGCGTTCGAACTGCACATCAAATAGTCTCGCTTTCTGGCAGACTATGAAAAAAATCAGTTTCAATGTTTGAAGTAGGCATTTGTTTATATAATGCAACCAACCATGACTGCCAAACACAATAATTAAATGCTTTAACAAGTGAGAAATCTTGCCAAAATATGTAATTTGAGGGGAAAATAAGCAGAGTTGATATGCAGCAGAAAAATGCTGAATTATTTATCTCAGGCTACTCAGAAGCAGACATTCATGCTGTGAAGTCTACCTGCAGAAATACTGAAAGAGAAAGGAGAGCGTCAGAAGGGGCCAGTTATTTTACTCAAATCTTATCTTACTTTTTAACTGTAAACAGTGCTCTTCCTTATCACCCAAACTTAAAAACTGAGGAGTTCTCACCTTTTCATTATAAAATTTCCTGTGTGAAAATGAAGTTTAAACATCTACAAAGAAACAATAAGTAATTATAGTTTTATCTTTTCATTCTTTGAATTATCAACTAAAAATTTATTCATTTTGGCTCTTTTGCAGACGGGGAGAATGTGATTTTTTGACTCCAGGATAAGGGAGTGCTTTTATGTCATTTACTTCCATAGTAAAAAGAAAAAAAAAAAAAAGAAGAAGAATGTTAACCAGCTCGTCTTTAAAACTTCCTTTTAATTCTAAAGTCTCTGATATGAGTTTCTTTGTAACATTCAAAGACAAAAACGATAGTATATTAACAAATAGCTGATGATATGCGTCGATACTTTAAAATTACTTAATGGAAAACATTCCTCAAATTTTACTTATATAATAATCTTTATGTATGTATTGTATGTAAATAATAATTCACATACTAAATAGTATATATTAATTATATTACACAGTGTCAAAGCAATAATGACTTAAATTTTTTATTATTCTCTTATTTCACCTAAATGCTACTACTGGTGACACATAGCAACAATTTAATATAGGATTATAGTTACAATGAACAAGTAATTAGAACTTTTCAAAGGGTAAAACTTCTAAGACAACTGTAAAATCAGTCTTAGTTTCCATGTTCACTCATCTCCACAATCAAACACTATAAATGCTGTCTGGCTTCCTCAGGAACTTAAAGGAACAAAGGGAAAAGCAGAAGAGAAAGCAGTATTTTCTAGAATTTGCACAGCACTGCAAAGCACCTAGTAACAAAGACTTATTCATACGAGCATCCATGGACTCAGAGTCTAACCTTCTCTGTGGTATAGAGAGAACCCAGGGAGAGGGAGTCCTTGCACCACTTATAAAAGGTGAGTTAGGTAAGGGAAATACTAGAATGAAGACGTCTGGGATGATTCTCCCTTTCGGAGACCCAAATAGTGGTTCCTTGATAAATCTGCACATCTTTCGTGTGCTTTGGAGGGTAATTTCATTAGTATCAGGGATCCCCTGTTCCAAAGGACCATTAGCTTTTGAGTAGCCTCCTGCCAAAGGCTCTTAACCAGTTACCCTTTTTTCACTCTTATCTGCAATTCATTCTCCACCCCAGGTCTAAAGTGAATCTTTGGATTATATCAGTCCCGTGCTTAAAACATGTAAATATATTCCCATTCCATTTAGAATAAAAGCCAAACTCCTTAACACGGCAAGGCCACGCATAATAAAACCCTCATGTATCCCTCCAGCCCCATCTCATTTCCCCACTTGTCCACGGCTCACTAGCCTTTCTTTCATTCATCCCTCCACTTCAGACAGATCTTCTCCAATCTCCTCCTGCCAACAGCAGTCCACTCTCTTCGGAATGCCCTGTTCTCTTCGTCCATAGTACTCACCATGATTTATAATGATACACTGATGATGGCCTTTAAAATTATCTTCCAGCTCCACTAGACTATAAGCTCCCTGCAAGTTCAGTCCCTCAGCACTAGTGCCTGGCGTATGGAGCCCTTCCGTAAGTGCTGCTTCGTGAACAACTGAGTGAGGTGTGGGAGGACTCCTGGCTCGACCAATCGCTTGAAAGTCTTGGGCTTTGGTTCCTTCTTACTCATCATGGCTCTGCCCTTTCCTCTTTGAAGGAACACTCTTTAGGACGGAGGCAAACAAACAAACAATGCAACAGCAGAGCTGTAACATTGTCACTTGCCTCAGCCAAAGGGACTACTATTTGGGGTCAACAACTAATAGACTCCTTAGCTGTGAATGCTTATGTGATCCCAGGTGTCCCCATCATTCCTAGGATAATTAGTAAAGCCAGAAGTTTGATGAGTGAACATAAGAATGCAAAAACACTTTTCATAATCTTAGCTCTAGAGCTGACATATTGGCACAACTCCAGGGGGCCCTGTTCACAGAGGGCGCAGAGCAAGTCTGCGGAACCGTAGGTGGTGGCCTTGCTCAGCTCCTCAGTATTGCCATCTGGATTATTCTTCAGCTTTATGCTTTGCTCCTAGGTTTATTCTTTGTCACAGACCCAACATTTATCTTATACATGTCTTTAAAAATATGATTAAATGGATCATATTCCTGATAAAGTCAGTGAAATAAGTCAGTGAGAGGCTATGAAAAATGAATCTACTTAAGTCAATTTTTTATTAGAAACACTCCCATTACTGCTGTTTGAAAATTGACTCTTCATTGTTTATTTACTTTGAAAACATAAGCACATGTGAAAATATTATATAAAATTTTTTTCTTGATTGTTTTTCTTGATATTTCTTTAAAAATCTATGGGGTTTAATGAGAAAAATAAACATCTATTTCACTGAGGGAGTGACAATAAAAATTAATAAAGCCACTGCTTCCCTTAAATACAAAAATCCCTTAGTAATTCCAGGAAATGGTTTCAAAAGGAAATTAGAAATGCATTTGAAGGGCAAAATCTGGGTTAGCGCAATGTCAACATGAAGAGCATCTTGGAAAAACCTGATTGAGTTAAAGAATCATTCTTCAAAACTACTTCATAGGATTCTGCCAAAAGGACCTACATAAATAGTTGAAGGAACTTTGACATTGAAATAAGGTATTAAAAGTAACTTAGGCAAAAATTTAGCCCAAACAGCATCTCATGATTTTTACACGTTAACTAAAGAGTTAATTGTCCCCTTTGATTGAACCCCTATAGATTCAAGCGGAAGTAATTAATTGCAAGGGAGTCAGGCATCAAACTAAGTCAGACAATGTCCTGTGTAGGAGCCCAGATACCATCTCAGAAGCCTCTTCAACTGCCACCTATCCAGGCAAGAGTCATGTCTTCTACCTCTTTGCCCCTACGCACAGTAAGGCCATATCCCCTGCTCTCAACAATTATGAGCCTTGAAGGCTTCTGCCCCTTCCCCCCCATTTGAGGACTAGCTCTAGTTCAGGAATCTCCTTTTGTCTCTCCTGAATTCACCATGAAGCTTTGCAAATGTCTGAGTTAATAAAAATGAACATCGGTTTTTACAATGATCTTATTTTAACCATCTAACAAAACTAGGTGGAGGAGAAACAAAGAAGCCCAGAGCAGGAGGCTTAAATTAAAATGTTAAAAATAAACTAGGATTAACAATTGCTTTGAGGCATCAGTGACGTAAAATAAAAGGATTATTGCCAGATGTATGAACTATATCCGTATTTTGCACTCATGTTATTTACATTTAAGGTCAAACGAGACAAATTCTGTTTTGCATTACTTTGCACAAAGTAGGAGGACTGGAGAAACTATGTATTTTGTATCATGAAAAGACTATATTATTTTTCCAAAAGCCAATCAAAATTTAAATAAGTAAAAGGAACACGCATTTTTAAACCTTTACCGTCCACTTCCCCCGCAAATGATCAACTTATTTTTAGTGATTACATATAAAGCGTTGCGATTTGAAAGTCCTTTGTGCAAGTGCTTCAGGTCAGGCCTGATTGGAAACACTAACTGGAATGCTGAATTCTCACTTGGTCATCAGCCAGCACGACTCCATGGAAACCAGTGGGTCCCAACAGATCCAAGAAGGGTTAAGCACTCTAGAATTGCCTGCGACGACCCAATAATAGAAACGATATTCAATATGGGTGCAGTTTCTCAAATGGACCATTACATTTTATTTACAACAACCCCAAATATACAAAATCTAGAAATTTACAGAGAGAACTGTTGGCAAACACAGCCCTAATTCCTTCTTTGGAACTAGACTACAGAGAGTTGCAAATTATTTGAGGGAGCCATCAGGAACCACAGCACTTTTGCACTGTGTTTAGAAGGTATTTTGGTTGTGTAAGGCCCCCATTTTGTTTGGTTTTAAGCAAGAGTTGTAGGTAGATCAGCCAGTGCTTTTTGTCCTGTCTTGGCAGCAGTGCAGGTCTCGGTCAGTCTATGTGTAGGCACCTGAACACAGCAACATGGGCACAGAAAGCCTTCCCTTGTTCATTGAAAAGCTCTCCCACCAACAGCAACCAGCTTAAAAAAATAGCAAGTAGACTTTTAGACTCAACCTTCACTTTTATATTCCTGAAAAGACCTATTTGTATATAAGTATTTGGCCACTCTGTGTACAAGTCAATCTTTAAATACTTTGGCTCTTGATGTCTCTCTAGACACGTATCTCCCAGATAGACAAGGGGTCTTGAAACCTTTTATACCTGATGACTCAGAAATCTTTGCAAGGAACAAATGTCACTCAACAATAATAAGAGAGTATTTTTACTTGTTATTGTTGGTGGGTTTAATATCAACTTCAGTTCTAAAGGAGGGTCAGTGCTGCTTTTCATAGCTTTGCTTCTTTCCATACATTTGAATTTGGGTTCCCCAAAAGATCCTGAGCGGTACAGAGGCTATGTAAGGAAAACCATGTGACAGCAGGTTCCTTTAATACAGGAACGTATTTCGGCTTGAATTAATGAAACATATTGTTTAGACACATCTGTTTGCAAACAGGAAAAACTGTATATTATGAACAAGGAAAATTAATTATACTATGGAAGCACGTCGCTGGATTCTGTGCTTCAAGTTACTCTTTTCCAAGATATTGGATGTTAGATAAAGTACAACAAACAGAAGTCCATTCTGCCCAAACCCTATTTTAGTATTTTATTAAGACTATTTTCTTATATGACTCAGCTGTCTCTTGTAAGTTGGCTGAAAAACCTAAGACTTAATTGAACACATGACAGAAACAAGCAACCTTTTTAGTGTCGATCCTTAGAGACTAGTACCCATAAAGTCACTTGCGAAATTTCTTCCTAAAAGTCCTATATATAGCAGTAAAATATTTTAAAAGGATGGTGCTTAAATGTTTGGGGATGCTAGAAACCTGAAATCTTAGTGTTAGGTAACCAAAGGTGATACAAACCCAGTCCTAATATATGTTTAAACAGACCCAATTTTCACATTGTTAGATTTAAATGGTTGGTATCCCCAGTATCAAACAGGCTAATTGAGCAAATCAGTTTTTTAAAACGCACCTTTCTTATTGCTCATAGGTTAAAAAAAAAAAGTATGTGTTTGTGTGTGTGTGTGTGTGTGTGTGTGTGTGTGTGTGTGTGTACACATACCCCCTTTGTGGAGAAATAAAGAATCTTATTAATGCAGTTGATATAATGGCAAGTGTACTAGGCTAGAAGACCAGACATCTTGATTCCAGGTCAGTCTCTGACACAAACTTGCTGTGCAAACTCGGTAGTGTCACCAACTCTTTTTGGGCCTCGATTTTCTCATAAATAACATGAGATATTTAGGACTAGATCTTTTCTGTGTCTAAAATTAACACCTAGGTATGACTGAGGTGAGCAAAGAAAGGGGTAGAGACACTGAGCTCATTGGTTTTCTGGAAGGTAGGATTCTGCCCCCAAGCAGAGAAGAAGGGCATTTCATGAATGGGGAAGATGACAAAGAGATGCAGGTTAGCAGTGAGTAGACCAAGTGGAGGTAGCAGAGGGGGTATGGGATGCAGAAGTAATAGGAGATACAGCGAGACAGAGCCAGACCATACAAGCCCTTGAAGGGGGGAAATCAGTGTTATCTATGGTGACTTCAATTTCTTGAGGGAAAGGCTAAGTTTACCTTTGTTCCTAGACTCTCTTCCCTGGGCAACGTTCCAATCTGAACTGGTGGACTTACTTCAGGCACCCACAACCCCATCGACGGCAGAAAGAGGAACATCTGAACCTTTTAATAAATTTTGTCCACATTATATGTCTGCATTATATTTCTATAACTTGCCTCTTTTATCCAGAGCATTGCCAGAGTGGAAGGAAGACTCAGAAGAAAGACTCAGACACCTATCACTGTGGCAAGGTTTTATTGTTGCTTTAATGAGAAATTCTTGCTCAAACAAAGTCATTTCCAATGTGGAAAGAAGGGATCACGATATTAGATCATTACTGGATAATCATTCCACTTACGAGGTAGAAGCAAGGCGCTATTCTGGCTTGGCCCACTGAAGCCAAGTTTATACATTACAAATTCCTTTGACCTTAACTCTGCTTTCCTCCTATTACCTGAGCTCCAGAGTAGGGCTCCCCATCCTACCTCAACCAACTTCCCTGAATTGCCAAACCTTAAGGAATAAAAGAACGGATGCCAGAAGCAGCTGCGGGGGTTACCACCTGTTTTATAGCTAAGAGAAACAACAGCCTTTCTTCAGTGGTCCGTGTGCTGATGCCTTCAACAAATTGAGAAAAAATGACCCAGCAGGAAAAAAGCCCCCTGTCTAGCCTTGACATTAATTATTAATCAAATCATTGAAGCCTTGGCACAGGCAAGAAAAAAAGGTCTATTTCTTTTTTAAAGCTTTCTTTTCTAATGACATAGTATTGTCATTAGAGGACAAGAAGGAATTTTGTCCAGTAGTCATAGTGGCATTAAGTACTGCAACTTATTTAAATAACTTGCAGCCTACAAACATTAAGTACTAGATTGTATTCTAGATCATTCTGAGTCCGGACTCAAATTATGGAATCTGGAACACATTTTTCCATAGACATGACATCATAAAGGACAAATAGGTTACAAAATCACCTAGATTGGTCTGTTTAACTTGAGTGCTAAACACAACGTGAAGCCTATCCTCTTGATTACAACTTAGTTCCGTCTACCTTTGCAAGCCAGAAGCTGGGAAGGCATCCTCAGCAGCTCAATTATTGGTCTACTGTCCTCAGGCCCTGTTTCTACAGTCTATGTCTGAGTCCTAAAGATAGAGGAATAGAGAACAGAAAGTATTTTCTAACAGAGCAATTTCCACTTAAAACTCCATGAGATATTAGAAGCATCTCCCCCAGTTCTGCACAAAATATAGCATGACTCTGGCAGATGCTCCAAAGAACAAAGCACTAATTGACTCAGAGTAGGCTCTGTGCATGATTATGGACAGCAGTATTGGCTGGATTATGGGCACCTTCTAGTCATGGAGACCTTAGCAACTTAGACCAGAAGATGAAGACAACACCACAGCTGTTCATAATATGAGACATGTTCCCCCTCACCCAAGGTGCCAAGAAATAACTTGAGGAAATTTGTAGAAAGATAGACAGTTTGTAAAAGTATGCAGAGATAAGAGCCAGGGATTGACAGATTACACTCAGAACTATGTTTACTTAAAAAAAAGAATGCTACAATTAGGTTCCAAAGCCCAGTTTCACGGGCACTGTTAGTTGCTTACCCAGCATCTATTCACCACTTTTTCCTTCCCAACAACAACTTGTCTTGTTGAAGTATCCACCTCCTCAACTCTTCTACTCACCGACATAAGAATAGGTGCAGCTGATCGCATCTCCAGCTCTTCCAGTGGACCCTGATTAATCTAAGCCAATCAGTGCATGGCATTCTTAGTGTGGTTATTGCTTTCCATGATGTAAGTGGCCTCATCAGATTGGAAGAAGGGACTTGTATTCTATGGCTGAGAAGA
This sequence comes from Rhinolophus ferrumequinum, assembly GCF_004115265.2. Lineage (NCBI taxonomy): Eukaryota > Metazoa > Chordata > Mammalia > Chiroptera > Rhinolophidae > Rhinolophus > Rhinolophus ferrumequinum. The sequence goes on along the minus strand of NC_046286.1, from coordinate 93,785,964 downwards.
GGTTCCTCTCTTTCTCCTGGTGCATATGGACAAGGGAATCTATCTGTTCATGTATTTGTGTATAGCAGCCATCCTGTAACCATTTAGGAGAACCTGCCTGCAGAAGAAGCCAAAAAAGATGGCAGAGCAGAAAAGGGGGAGAAACTAAATCCTTAGTGATATTCCTGAGTCCCTGAGACCCTGAACCTTAAAGGCCACCACTCCCTCAAGAGAAGTTTAGTAATTTCTTTTTCTTTTAGCATATTTGAGTAAGAGTCTATATTACTTAAAAATGTTCTATCTGACAAAGGGAAAAACCAGTGGGGGGAAAATAGTGAAGCCAATAAACCAATGAAAGTATGAAAACTTGGAGATGTGGGAGTGGGAGACATAAGATGTAATAAATGTGAATGTACTTTGAATGTTAGAATAGAAAGTGCCTCACATAGCTCTAGTATTTTCTTCCTGAACATACACTGATATATTAAAATAAGAATTCTTTAGAATGTAAATTTTCAATTGGTTATAAGTCTAAAATACAAAATGTTCATCATTTGCTCTAAATGGTTCAGGAACCACATTTTCCTGAACCAAGGTGCCATATTAACTCATTTACTGAGCAACTGCTCAGTATACAACAGTGAGCAAAACTAAATAAGTTGCCTTTAAGGTTAAAAAATCTGGTGGTGGTTGAAGGGAGATAATTAATCCTCTCTATTTATAAATGTAAACATTTGATGTTTAAATTGGCACTTCCAAAGCACGGATGATTTGTTTAATTGAAGTCTGAATGAACTTCTGAGAAGTGGTTGAAAATAATTAGAAGAAAAAGTTTCCTTGGCTATCTTTCAAGATGGTCAGAAGAACAATCACGAGAGAAGAAAAATAAAGTGTTCAATGTCTCAGAGCAAGTCAGCCGGTCATGTCAACGAACCTCCTCACCATCTGTTTTTTTTTTTTTTGTACTCTAAAGTGATTCCATGAGCATCATAACCATTTTCATAAGTGTTTAAAGTTTCTCAGATAGGAAAGCTCATATACATTAAAAGTCATAAACATGGAAAACTTTGGAATTTTATTTTGTGTCTAAGGAACACATAGGCCTCTAGGTAGACAAAGCGGTAGGACAGTTCACTGAGTTCCAAAGGGAAAAAGTCCTATATGCCCCACGAGAAACTAGCATTGTATTATTCTCTGCTCAAGCTCACTCAACTTTACCCATATAGGCAGAACCAATTAGAAAAATGGAGCATGTTCCAAAAGACTCCTGGTAAATGTTTTTCATTTCTACAGGAAAATGTGTTCCAGGTTCTAATGGTAGACGTGGTTCCCAGCTCTGCCTATAAAAGCGTTTTAAACCATCATGATCCTCAACTGTGGGCTCTAACCACAGCTCATCAGTGTTTGTATGGAAGAACCCATGTCTGAGATACCAGGGGATAACCCAGACTGGGAAGATGAGTTGTTGAAAGGAGAGGAAAGGGCGAAGACATCCTTACCCTGTCTTTTCTTCTCTCCTTCAACCTAGCGTTACCCAGAAGTAGCAAATTCTCACCTTGGGATGGACAACACAGGACTATCATGACATGCACTCTCCTCCTTTCTACAGCCCGCTCTTCTGAGCTGTTCACTCCTCCCTCCTCTCCCTAAGAGGTTCAAACAGGCCACCGTCCTCCGTGTCTCCTCATTCTTTTCTCAGGAGAGCAGAGCCGATCACAGTGTTCATTCCAAAGCATTCCACCGAAACTCTTGCCACAAACTAAATAAAAATGCCTACTTGGAGTTTCAAAATTAAAACTGGGATAAAATATAACTATGTAAAACTTGAAAGTGCTATATAATTGTCTTCTGTTAGTGCTCTGCTGTGTCAGTGAAACGCTCCTGAATCACTCTGATGCGATCACTTATGTCTGTAGCACTGTGGTTTTACAGAAAATGAATGCATCTCTAAACTCCAGTATCAGGACACATCACCTAATAAAAAATATTTATGCCTCATTCTCTACTTGTGAGAAGTTCTCCAGGAGATGAGGTTTGTCCACAAATTTTGGAATTTCAATTGTTTATGGGAACAATGTGGAAGAAGACTAAGAATGGGGACTGGGTCCCGATATGTACATTTGAAGTACAGCACGGATTAAATAGGCTCTGTGCGCCAGAGGGCTTCCCGTGCATAGCTTTATGTCTAATGAGGAAAAAATACACTCCAAATATTTTTCAAATGAACTTCTGGAAAACAACGCTGGCTTACATTGAAGACCGCCGGCTCATAACATATGCAGCGCATACACATAGATTTACTGACTGAATCCTTATTAGATGCCAGTCTTGCCCCGTAGAACCCTAGCCTTGCATGTTCACGTACTCTGCAAAAATTTGAAATTTTTGCAAGTTTTCTTTCAAAGGGGCATTTGGCTAAGCGAGAGGTCTTTCTAGATCCCAGGGGTGGTGTGTGCTGAGCCAGCCTAGGCCTCGATGCCCTCTGAAGCTTTCTTTAGCATTGTCTCCCAGACAGCTGAGTGACACTGAAGGCAGAAAGCAAAGAATTCATTCACTGAGCCACGCATTTCACAACTGTAAGCCTGGCAGATCAAGGAGACTACTTTTTTCCTGAAGTAAATATTTCAACAAACTACTTTTTCCATGTAGGCAAAATCGTCAAAATTAGTAATACCTATTTTGTTTAGAAATAGACTCCGTGCAAGTGCATCTAAATGTGGGTTTTTGGATGGAACGCACACCTTGGCAGGTGAAACTTGTCTGGGTTGTTTCAAATAATTTTTCTTTCACCAACCCTTATATTGTTTAAATTGGGGGCCCCCCAAATCTCCAGTTAAAATTATAAATAAAGTATGGCATTTAAAAAACTGGCTCTGAATATGGGGTGATTCAATAAAACTAAAAAGCTCATAATGAACTAAATTTCTTCAGTTTAAAAGTGCCACTACATTTTTATTGCTAAAAGAGATCGTCTGTGGCCCTTCCTCAGGCATATTTTTATGGAATCATCCTCCCCATAAGACTCTCCCGAAGGAAACCTGGCTGGTGGGAAAAGGAAAAAATGTTATATGGGGTGAAGAGGCAAAGAAGAAAAATGAAAATCCACCCAACATAAAATTTAAGCCTGGAAAATGACAGTTGTGAACAAAATTACAATAGTTCCTAATTTGGAGTTGCTCCAAGAAAATAAAACATGACTGTAAATACAGCCATGTTTAAGATCCCAGGGTTTAAAAGGCAGTTTTATCAGAAATATTGGATAATAACAATTTCTTGGGGTTTTAAAATTTACTTTGCAATATTCTTCACATTCAGAACTAGGGAAAAAAAATGTGGGTTAATCATGCGAGATGGAGGCACCTACCTGGCAACTCTCTATACTTTAAAAAGTATACTTTTTAAAGTATACTTTCTCTATACTTAAAAGCAACTCAGCTTATTTATTTCTTCTGAATGTATGTGAAGTTTCTTAACACAGAGTCCCAAAAGTTTGTGAACAGTTATGCGTAAGGCGCCAAGCTATGATGTACCATGCACATGGCCTAGCCCTGCCTCTAAATTCCTTTAGTCCATTAGAGCAGGAATTAACAGCGCTCAAGAAGGCATTTCAAGAAGGATTTTTAAGATCACAGAGCAGTGTCAAGAGGTACTACCTAATTAAAATTGCTAAATGAATTGTTCAGAGGCTAACTGATACAGCAGTTTTGAGGAGGGCCAGATAAAATCAGGTTGGAGTAATTTAAAAAGGAGGAGAAATTTGAACCGAGTTTAAAAGGACAGATAAGGTCTAGATAATTGTATTACTGCTACTGCCCTCTAGCTCCATTGGAGGGCCTGCCAAGGGCCAGGCTCTCACTGCACTTGGCGTTGTACATGCAACTCTCTAGACCCACAACTAAACTAAAGTGAGTTCATTATCATGATTTTATAGATGGGGATGGCAAAAAAACTTGCTGGAGGCTTCCCAGGAAGGAGGTGAGCCAAGATCCACACCCAGGTCCAGGGGACCCTAGAGCCCACTGTGTTTCTCTCACAGCAACTCAATGAGTGGAGAGTTCTGGGTGGTACAAAGTACACTTTTCTAGAACAGTTGACTTAAAGATAAAAATAAAAAACACACACACATAATTTCGACCTTATGGAGCAAGCAACAACATGTCAGTGAATTTTAGACGAGACACCTCACATAATTCATTAACCCAGCACTTTGGGTGGACCGGGCTCATGGGCAGAATGAACTGAAGGTTCCCAAGTTCAGAAAATCAGAAAGAGAGTCGGGTCCTTCTGCCGGGATGTGGTGACATGAAGGCACACGGAGGGCAGGGCTGGGGGCAGCATTTCATAGTCCACGGCGGTAAAGAAGCACTGCACTTGGACTTGCCCTTATTTACAACCCATCCTGTTTCAAAAAATTACTACCCTATTTCCCCGAAAATAGGACCTAGCTGGACAGTCAGCGCTAATGTGTCTTTTGCCACAAAAATTAATATAAGACCTCGTCTTATTTTACTACAATATAAGACCGGGTCTTATATAATATAATGTAACGTAATATAATATAATGTAACATAATATAATATAATATAATATAATATAATATAATATAATATAATATAATATAATATAATATAATACCAGGTCTTATATTAAGTTTTGCTCCAAAAGACACATTAGAGCTGATTGTCCGGCTAGGTCTTATTTTCAGGGAAACATGGTAGTTGCGTGACTTTGGGCAATGCCTTACATCTGTGAGAGCATTAGTTTCCTAACTTGTAGAGGACAATTCATGATAATAACTGCACAAGGCTAAAAGAACGAAATGAGAAAAAATATGTAGGGTGTAGTTTGTGGTAAATGCTCAAATGTTCTTTGTTTTTTTCGTTTTTGTTTTTGTTTTTCCTTCATGAAGGCCCTGGAAATGGAAAAGAAGGGAAGAAACAGATGGTGAGGTAGATTTCGTGAGATTTGGTGGCAAATTAGATATTAGGGGTAGCGCTGGGGAGGAGGAAGAGAGAGAGATGTCAAGTGTGCCCTTGAAATGATAAGCCTGCACAAAAATACCTTCATTTTCTTAAGTGAAAGTTAGGAGAACGTGGCACTTTAAAGATAAGTGAACTTGGAGGTGCCTGGAAGATCCCCAATTGAAAACACCCAGAAAAGACTTAGATGTGAGACAGGAGGCTTAGGAAGAAAAGGGAAACCAGAGAAAAACAATTTGGCAATCATTTGCGTATGAGCCTTGTTGCTATATTATTCTATTTATGAGGACCTTGTGAAATTGCTGAACTTTGAGTAACTATGCTTTAGAAATCAAAGGAATATATATGAAGTTACAACATTTTAAGAAACCAGACCCCATACTTTTTAAGACAAAGAATATTAAAAGAAAATAGTCTACTTAATACAGGACTTAAGATCAATTGCAACTCAGAGTCTTTCGATTTTAAAACACAATGACTGCTTTAATAACCCTACTTAACTCTAAATACCCTTTATCACAAATGTAATCTTCCTTCAGAATAGGCTTTCCTTATGCCATAGAAAAGGCATGACGGTGCAAGGCAGTAATAAAACACAGATTTCTAAAAGTATGCATAACTTGGAAAATGCAACTGAAATTGCGATGGTTGCGATCTGGGATGAGACGGAAGAAAGGGGTCAAAGCACAGGGGGTGCTGAGGTTGGCTGTACCCCATCAACATGCGTGCAGACCTTGATCACCGAAAGCTGTGCTGGATAATTCTGTTTTGCTGACTTCTTAAGCTTGGTGAATCTGGTCCAGCGCTTCTATAAGTTTCTCAAATATTACAACTAATTATCTGTTCCAGACTCTGGATTCATCATCTACTGCTGCTGAAGGCAGATCTGGCACCACTGAGCACATCTGGTTCATAGGACATTTAATGTGATGGCCTTTCCGTGCTTATACGATTTGCTCTGGGCAAGCCACTGGCAGGTCTATCCAAGGTTCACCATCATCATCATCTTGTTTTCATTAAAAACATGAAAACTTCAGTAATCTTCTGAGCTCCTGTACTTTGTGGGGATACGACATTCTACGTAGTTTTTAAAATACAGGAATTACCTTGCACTTAGGAATATAACAAGTGGATAACTTGTTAACCTTCATGTTTTTAAAGCATAGCTTTGAAACACATAAGAGAAGAAACCGATAGAACCAAAATAAAAAAATTGACAATTCACTGACACAATGAGAGTGCCAAAACAGCTCTCTCAGAAAACGACAGGTCAAGTAGAGAAAAAATTAAGTAAGCATACTGATGATTTGAATAAAATTTAGATTTTGATTTAATTCACAACTTTGTACCCAAACAACAGAAAATAAGCATTATTTTCAAAGACACAGAACATTCGCACGTGAACAATTTATATGGGAAGTACACTTCTTTGGATCAGATTTCTGATCCCTTTGGTACTCGATATTTCTGATATCATTTTTTATCAGATAATGCTTCCCAGAATCATAATTTGCATGTGTTTTACTTCCTCTGACTCACTTTATCATCTTTGTTACAAGGGTAGAAGTCTGGTGTTCGTTCTTGCCTTTGCTTCCCTCACAATGTTTTCAGCTTTATAAATAATGCTTTATACAAAGTAGGCACTCATTTATAAAATAATCACTCTGCCACATATCACTTTTAACGATGTATCAATAAGAACTTATGCTACTTCTTTTCCAATAATGTGTGGAGTCCATCAGAATCGATCAGATGCTATTAGACTGGAGGTTTTTTAACAGCAAAAAATATAAGGAAAACTTTCTTTCACATTAGAATTTCAGATGACTGTCATTCCTTGCTGATTCTTGAGCCAGTGGCTTAGCTACATGCTTCAGGATGCCCCACAAGTCTTACAGGGAACAGATAGGTCGGTCTGAAGGGAGAGGGCAAAAAGTGAGGAACTCCCTAACTAGCAAAGTCAAGGGCTGGCTCCATTACAGGTTATCCAGAGGGAGCGCTGGAGCACATAGAGCTATTATTGTACAGGGCTTTGCGCTTCAAATATCCTTTCTCCAGGCCCCTCCTAGAGCGACAGGTCACAATATGGCTTCGATTCATTTCTATTTCTTCCTATAACCAATTTCTAGGTTTGTGCTGGCTACTTCCTCTTTCCCACACTTGACTTTCGCTCTCCATTTTCTAAAGTACTACCTTCGACAGAACAACACAGTAATAGGTTTAAAAATTAGAAGGCAGGGTGGGGAGATGTGGGGACGGAGCAGGTATTCCACGGTTCACAGCTGGGAAACCCTGCCAGTCACACCTCCATGGCGAAGATATACAGCTCAGGGCAGCATGTAAAGGCTTTGCAGAAAAAGAAACCCATTGACCTTGCTTAAATCCCAAACGTATTCGACCATGAATCCCCCTCCCCCTTGTTGTTTTTGATAGAAACCTATTACCATAATTCCACAATACTGAGGACAGAGTGTCCTGAGAATCCCCTAATGCTCAATGCCAGGAACAGGAACCAAGTCCTCATTCCGAAGGTCATCCCTTCATGAGAAAAAACAAGGCCTTTTTTTTTTTTTCAACTTTTTTTTTAAACTTATGCCCTTTTTCTCTCAAGAATGGGGAACCCCCTCATTCCCTTCTTCAGATATAAGGAAGGACTTGCAATGAGCAAGTCTTCTTCTTATGCCTCACACCCACGCCCCCACCTCCCCTGGATGTCTAGTCTCTACACCAGCTTATGATGTGCAAACTTCTGGGAGATGTTTAAAAAGATGTTTAATTGTGTACACACAACATACAATTTGCCATCTTAACCATTTTTAAGTGTACAGTTATTTAAGTGCACTGTTAATTAAATACATGCACATTGGTGTACAACCAAACTCCAGAATGCTTCAATAGGAGATATTTTTTAATAAAGGAGAGGTGCCCAAAACTTAGAGAGTCAAATCTATACATCTTTCTGAATGTCGTAATTTTGTGCTATATTTTTGTAACCACTATACTTAGCTATTACAACACTTTTTATCTTTGATTACACAAGGCGTGATCAACCAATATGGTGAATGTCTAAACTAAAAAATTTATTACAGTGAAAGACATATTGCTATTAATCCCCCTCAAAATAGTCCCCTCCCTTTAAATATACTTATCCCATCGTTCTCGCCACTTTCTGAAGCAGTTCTTGAAGTCCTCTTTTATGAGAATCTTTAGTCACACTGTCGTGGCTGCCTTGATGTCCTAAATTGATTGAAAACATTTACTTTTCATGGTCATTTTGACTTTGGGGAAGAGCCAAAAGTCGCATGGTGTCAGATCCAGTCAATAAGGTGGCTGAGGGCACACTGTAATGTTTTTATTTGACAGAAATCGCCGTACCAGAAGTGATGTGTGCCACAGAGCCTTTCCATTGTGATCACAAAATACAATGACTGCTACTGCCAAGTGCTGTCCAATGGAAAGTTTGGAATCTTCAATACAGCAAGAGGCACACTGAACCATAGTAACAGTGTGTGACAAGTTTCAACTTGTTCAGTGCAGACAGTCGGGTGTGAGCTACGGTGTGTTTTCAAGTGTGCTGTAAATTATCCTCCGTCATGACAACGCTCCGTGTCACACATCGCTTCTGATACAGCAATTTCTGTCAAATAAAAACATGATGGTGTGTCCTCATCCACCTTATTCACCAGATCTGGCACCGTGTGACTTCTGGCTCTTCCCCAAAGTCAAAATGACCATGAAAGGAAAACATTTCGAATCAGTTCAGGACATAGAGGCAGCCACGACAGCACAACTAAAGACACTCTCGGAAGATGACTTCAAGAACTGTTTCAGAAAGTGGCAAGAATGATGGCATAAGTGTGTTGGAAGTGAGGGGTAACATTTTGATGGCAATGTGTCTTTTGCTGTAATAATTTTTTAAAATTTAATCATTCATTGTATTGTTTGATCACAACTCATACATTTAAACAAATCATTTTCATGACATCACCATGTCAAGAAATAATCAGGGGATTTTGCAACAGAAGAAACTGAAGGAAAGCATCTCAATGAGTTTTCAAAGATCCCACGCTACATTAAGTCCCTGTCCTCTGGCACTGTGACAGGAATTGTACTGATGGCTATATTATTAGCAATGTCTAGCTCGATACAAGAGGTTATTTATGCACAATGTGAATCATTTATGCTATTGCCACAGATAATTCTATTACCTGCCTTCCAACAAATCTATCAGCTCTAAGTAAGGCACTTAAAGCGCCCTGGGAACACAGTGGCAAGGTCACTTCTAGTTCATACGTAGGGGTGTACAGTGTTAACTCCTCCCTGAGTCTGCCTTTACCATATTGCTTGTAAGACTTAGGGGTCATAAGCCACAATATTGCAATCCCACAAAGGCTTTAGCTTCAAGACTACAGACTTTTAAGGTGTCACAGAAGCAGCTACTGACCCGGGATGGGCTCAGTGTAAGGGCCTCCTGCAACGGCTCCTGAAAGGGCAGTAAGAGTCCTCAGATAGGGATGCAAGAAACTAGAGTGACACTTACCATCTAGAGAAGAGCAGGGCCACACAGTGGGGCCACAAGACACCGTGACAGCAGTGCTTAGTCACAGCAAATCTGGGATGGAAAACCTACAGTTGCTAATCTTTGTCGTCTTCACTAAAAGCACCCCATTTTCCTGTTCTCCCAATTGACAGTGCACGAGGCTTGGAATCTGCTAGCAAGAACAGTAAATACCAGGATGCCTGGAGCACCCCGCGGCCTGGTGTGTGCCCTGGAACTTTAAGTTGGCATCCTTCTCCTTCTGGGGCAGCTCTATGCTGTGCACTTCTGGCAGCAGCTTCTCCCCGACACACTGTCATCAAAGAACTTGGGGAGGTTGAAATCCTGGACAAAAAGGCACTGAGAATAAAAGGTAGGGGCAAGTATATTCAGAAAAAAAATTAGGTACACCTGAATGTGCGTATATGCACATTTTTTGGTAGTATTTCAAAAATGTAGCCTTGAAGCACTCTCTCTCTTGCTCTCTCTCTCTGTCTCTCTGTCTCTCTCTGTCTTTCACACACACACACACACACACACACACACACACACACACACACACGTCATCGCAACAGGAAAACAATGCATTCTAGTTCTGCTAGGGTCAACAAACCATGCAAAATAGGCTCCGATTTTTCAAAAGTGTCTGTAAATCAGGACTACCTAATCAAGTATTACTAATTAACGTCAGTTGATTCCTTCTGTTTACACGCCTAGACTTAGGTCTTCAGTAGCTGGAGAGAGCGACATTTCTCTCTACAATTCTCTTGCTTTCTTAGCTTAATTTGATTAAGTGGTTCCCAATGGCGTATACTGGCTTGTTTCCCTAGAAGGACAGCTCTCTGTATAGTTTGTGGGTAACAGACTGACAGATTACTATTTTATGTTGATGTACTATATATATTATTGTATATATGCCCAGACACTTGCTAGTTTGACAACTAGAGGTTTGGCAGTTCACGTATATGCCTCAAACAATTTCAGAACACTTGAGAGGTCTAACATGGCTTTTCTTTCTGGGGGTGGGGGAGTGTTTATCAATTTAATAGAACACATTTACATTTAAAATAAATAACTGTTTTAGAAATACTGGGGTACTTTTTCCTTGGGACAGGTGCAGGGAAGAGAGAGCTTGGAGGTAGCCTGAACCAGCCTGAGACCAGCATGTGGCAAGGGGAGCCCAGGGGGACCACCAAGGTGCAGAAATTCATTAGAATATCTTTTGGTTGTTGTAATTAGTTCTGGAAGACTAAAAAGGTTCCCTCTAACTCAACTGTCAGTTTTTTTGTGAAAGGGTAAACTGAGTCCCCAGATGGGGGCTGACCAGCACAGGGTCACCCCTCAGGCACTGGGATGTGGCCCTTCCAGTGCCTGGTGGTCTCCACCATTGAGGCCTGGAGCCTTGGGGTACGGGGTGGGAGGGTAGGGGGAAGGAGAAACATGACTCTTCTAAAGGCAGAAATTAGCTCATTCATTCTTTCAGCAAACATTTGAGTTTCTCTTATACGGCTGGCTTTTTCTAGAGTCTATAGCAACGAACAAAATATACAAAGATCCTGGTTCTCAGGTAGTTTATATATGAGTGGGCACCTCTTTTGATAAAGAAGTTCCTCAGACATGCAACACACTTAACTTTAAATCAGTAAGTGACTTTCAGAAGATATTCTGTGCACAGTTTTATGATCATGGCTGCTGAAGGCTAACACAAATATTTTCTTCAAACCTAGATCATGGTTTCAGGAACAAACAAAACCAGACGAGTCACAATAACTGAAAATGTTGCATACTCAGTAACACAGATCAGCAACTATGGAACAACTAAAATTCGAGATTCCCGCAGCAGTGAGGGGGCAGGGTTAGCCCTTCTCACAGATCACACACCCCTCAGGCAAAAATGCTTGTCCAAAATGGGACCAAAGAATCCTGAAGCAAGTCTTGTTTCTACCTCCCTTATTTTCTGTATCATATTACAAAGCAAACAGAATATCTACGGGCCTCTCAAGGGAGAAATTTTTTTATTTTATTCTAGGAAAACAGAATGAATAACCACGGCTATCTAACTGAACAATATTCCATTTCTTTTCTTTTCTTTTTTTTTTATTATTAACATAAATATTATTTTCTTTTTTTAATTTATTGGGGTGACAATTGTTAGTAAAATTACATAGATTTCAGGTGTGCAATTCTGTATCACATCATCCATAAGTCACACTGTGTGTTCACCACCCAGAGTCAGCTCCCCTTCCATCACCATACATTTGATCCCCCTCACCCACATCCCCCACCCCCCAACCCCCTTACCCTCTGGTAACCACCAAATATGTCATTTCTTTCTTTGTAGATAGAACCACATAGTCCTCTGATGAGCAGAGAAATCTCTAAACTCATTTACAGAGAAGATAATCATTTATGAAAAAGAAATGATTACCCCTTAAAAAAAAAACAACCAACAGCATCCCAATGACTGAATCTGTCACATATGTAGGCATCCTTAACTGTGGCCCAGGTAGGGGCACCTGATGACTTTCTTGGGCTCTGTGTACTTTGGCTCCTTCCTCCATAAAAAAATATTAAAAATTGTATTTTATGACTGCATTGGTATAAAGAAAAATATACTTCAGGCTGGGCTCATTATTATATATTCACTATTGTTATATTCATTTTTCCCCCGTTTTTAAAAGACATTAAAATTAAAACATTTTTGTGGCCACTAGAAGTATCACAGACCCTAGGCACTGTGCCTAATGGATAAGTCACCTCTGAACCACAGACTCTTAATATTTAAGCTCCTCTGTATTCCAGTCATAAGTCAGGCAAAAAAACCCTCTGGGACTTTCTTGCCAGCAATGAAGATCTGCAGTAAGAAAACCATTGTTTTACTAGTTAACCAAACACCAATGAACTCTGAACCTGAACACAGCAAAGTCATCTTTACTCCATTAAAATACCATTTGTAATAACTTTGAGTACTTCCAGAATAATGCAGTGTATCAAATATGTATGATTTCAATAAAGCATTATTAATTTGCTAAAGGCAACAAAACTCTAACTGATTGTTACACTTAATGCTTTTAATTTTCTCTTATGTTACTGTAGGGTTAAAAAAAAAAAAAGACCTGGTGTGAAATTGAAAATATAAACTTGTGAGTAAAAGTGATAATGCTATGCTTGCCAGACTGAGTTTCTTTATATATTCCTATCGTTCTAGAAAACACTTCATATGTAATTGAGCAATATTAGTTCAACATTTCAGGTCTTGACAAATACTCATAGCTCATGATTTGGTCAAAGTATGATAAATTAAAGTGCTTAGGAAAGAAACAGAGTAAAATAATTGCCTAGACCTAAAAAAAGGCATATCTTCTTCCTTCCTCTGCCTTTTATCATTCACTGTGGCTTTTCAAATACCACCACCATAAAAGTGCATTGAAATTGTAAATCTTGAAGAAAAAGAAGTTAAAAAGGACAAGAAGCACTTTTCTGGTCAATGAAAAGCATTTAAAATGTCACCTAAAAGACTGACTGACTCATTAACTAGAAAGCCAATTGCAAGAAAAGACTCCGTTGGGTCACATGATGGTTTACTCTTCTTGATTCCATTTTTATTCTTCATGTATGTATTTTGAAGTATGCATTTTCTTTCATATTTCATCCCGTGGTTAGAATATTTGTTATTCTGTCTTACAAAATAGTTAAAAGCAAAAAAAACTCTGCCTACAGTGTACTTATATAAAAATTCCTAACAAACCTAAACTATGAATATATTAATCTTTTAACATGTTTCATGGCAAAAACAATGAAAACAACTCACTTTTATAGCTGAAGCTTTTCCAATGTCTTCACGCACAGACTCCTAACATCCGTCTTCACCTGTAGTAGAAACAAAAAATAAGTTACTTTTTACTTAAATATTACTTTTGCAAAATTATTTTAGTGGAACATGGATGAGAATCAGGGCTAATTTTAAATAGCAAATTAGGACTGGATGCAAAAAGGCCAGAATTTCCCCAGGAAAATGCCACATCTATGTTACTGGTCTATTATAGACCTATGCCATAACCATAACAATTTAATTAAAAATACAAAAAAACTTACAGGATGTGGTCTTAGAAAATTACTGATTGTTTCTCCTTTCCTGGAAATATGCAGAAAAAGCAAAAGAGACTTCAACTTCCAATAGCACTTAAAAACTAAGTTTCATGACTTGCTAGAAGCCAGGAGGAATTTCTTCAACCCAGAGGAGAGATGAAACCCTGAGGAGTGAAAAGAGAATGGACGCTTTCACTCAGCCTCAACCATAGTACCTCTATCTCCAAAACACAAGTCCTCCACAGGATGGCAACAACCTTCTGAGGACATGGGCCCTCTATCCCTGAGTTCCTTTCCATGGCTGTATCACATAATTTCTCTCACTTTCCATCTCTGTAAATAGCTGGGGAAGGTGGGTGATGCTTACATTTGAGGTTGCTGTTTTTCTGGTCAATATTTTTTAAAAGAAAGAACCACAGACATTTTAATGTTTGAAGAGTTTTAAAGGAAAAACAAATGTGCCTAGAAGTTGATGAGCTGAGTCTCTTCATGAAGAAAAGTTACTTGAAAATATTCCAGTTGACTGAGGGATGAATCAAAATAAAAAGTTAAGAGTGAAAAACTGGTCACGTAGTAGTGCTGGTGGAGAGCATTAAAAGCAGGTAAAGAAGGAATAAAGTATGCTAATTATTCTTAAAATAGTCCAAATCAAGTGCAAACTTTCAAAAATTTTGAAAAAATATCTAATAAAAAACTTTTACTATAATACCTGGTCCATCAAAGCCTGAAATTCTAGATCATGTTATCAAAAATAGGGAAATGAGTGGGGTACACAGTAAAAGTGAACCAATTGCATTTTGTATATGAGGAGTAAGAAAATGCAGTTTCACTTGTGACACTAGTAACTTTTTTAAACTGGAGAGAACAAAGAAATGAACTCAGGATTTAAACTCAGTTAAGTTAAAAAATAGTAACAAATATAGGAAAGGCAGAAATAAAAATAAAAGCAGGAATTTGTGATTTAGGTAACTAAAAAGCAGTAACTGTTTCATTACAGAATGAAACACCTCATAGACATTTCAGGCAATCTAGTCTTAAAATCAGACAAGAAACAAGAATTGTTAGAGGAATATATTACAGACAAGGAAGAGATTAAAAAACTAAAAGAGTGTTATACAAAAATATCCTTGCAAATAAATTTGAACACCTTAATGGAAACAGTTTTCTAAGGTGGCATTTAATTATTAAAACTAAACCAAAAATATAAAAGCTGAAAAACTAACAAGTGTGGTTTACTTCAAGGATTGGATAATTCACAATCTATATAAAAAGCTTTCAGTATGTGGCACAAATGAGGCTCCCAATTTGTTCCACGAAGCTAGCACACTTGATAATCAAATCTGATACGACACAAGAGAAAAAAAACAAGAGGCTTGTTTGACTTACATAAGATAGAAGAATACTAAATAAAGTGCTCAGAAAACTCAATTTCTAGTATATTAAAAATAATGATACAATAATATAAATTGGGCTTATTCTATAAACATTCTATAAATAGATCTATTATGCTCTGACAATAATAGGTCATAAGAGATCAACACGTATTCATATTTGCCAAAGATGCCAAAATGGCATGTGATCAATTCAGCACCGATATCTGATAACCTCTCAGTAACCTAGAAATAGAAAGATCATTTACCATGATTTTTAAAAAGATAAAACCAACAGACAACATTTTTATTAAAAAGTCAGGAATAAAAGATGCTCACAATGTAATAGTGAGAGGAAAGGGACAAACTAAACTGCCACCATCAGCAGGTGACAAGGTTGAAGACCTAGAAAACTCAAGAGAAATATCTAAAAAATATCGCGTTGGAAAGAGTGAAGATGCCAGAAGATGATATGAGAAAATAATATGTAAAAAGCAATCTTTTTTGTTCAGTGGCAGCAATGACCAGTTACAAACAAATGAAAATGGAGACAGTCTGAAAATAGATCATATTCAACACAATTATGCTTATAGTGAAAGATCTATATAGAAAACATTTAAAGCAATCTTTAGGATAATGCTTTCCTCATGAGAAATGATGGAAAGTACAAATGCAATTTTTTAAAAAGGGGAAAAAAAAACATCATCTAGCCAGGAAATTCAATATGAGGTAAACCAACGAATTTATATTTTTGGTCTGTAGAAGGTGAACTATCATTACCGGAACATGATAATAGCAAGAGAGTTTTTACAATCAGCGATGCTTATTTATAGGTGAATACTTGAGGACCTTGGAGGCTGTTCTATAAATTCAACATAGGATTTTTAGGGAAAAAAAAAAAAAGGATATTTGATTATCCAGCCTTCAGTGCAAAATCCACTAATATGTTACACTCGACATTAAAAACAAACAGAATTTTATGTTAAAAAAAAAAAAGAAAAGAAAGGGAACCACTTCATTACAGTTTTGAAGGTTGGGGGAATGTAATAAATGGCCAATGATGTTATATTTGTGAAAAGAAATTGCTGATTGCACTTCACTGAATCATCGTAAAATAGGTCACGTTTTATTGCTTTTGGCCAGAGAACAATGCTAAACTTATAGTCTGGAGTAAGTGCAAGGTGATGTTTAAAATAAGCTTTATAGACAAAACACAACTAATGTGAGTTTGAGGATAAAAATAAATAGAATGTCAGGGTTGGTTTTGTAAAAAGGGTACATAAGACCAATACGTCACCATGTCCTTTTAACTACAGTGTCTAAAATAAGCTTATCTTTAATTTTAGACAATAGAGTGCAAAGAGAGACTAAAAGCTTTTTTCCCTATTTAGTGTCCCTGACATTAAATACAGGATCAATTCTAGTTATTACAGAATGCATATTAATGAAAATTACCCACAAAAGGAACCCACTTTGCTTTTTACATATAGGACAAAATAAACGGCCTGTTAGCTTTGAAGGAACAGCATACCCAGGGACTAGGCAAAACAGCTTTTAATGGTCTGAATTAGGTGTTGCTTAGACAAAGAATGATTTAAAAGTCATGTCTGATAAAAACACCTCTACTTATAATAATAACCGTGCAAAAATTCAAATTAAATATTTCCCCTAAAATGTAAATTATTTGAAATGTAGGAGCCCTACCTCCCCCCCCGCCCAGATTGTTCAAAAGCATAAAATGTGTTATGTTTATTTCCTGGGTAAAACACTTGGACTTCATAGAAGAAACCAGGTGAGGGTAGAAATC
This sequence comes from Rhinolophus ferrumequinum, assembly GCF_004115265.2. NCBI lineage: Eukaryota > Metazoa > Chordata > Mammalia > Chiroptera > Rhinolophidae > Rhinolophus > Rhinolophus ferrumequinum. Next base: position 93,769,203 of record NC_046286.1, on the reverse strand, counting down.
CACATCAGGGACTACCAGAAATCATAGACCAGTGTAGACTGTAATGTAGAAAGGGTAACTACTGCCAAAAAAGGACAAATTTCCCAATGTTTCTCCCATAGGTATCTAAAAGTAGTCTTTAAATCAGTAACAGAGATGGTCAAGTAATGCAAAAATAAAGTGAGTATTTTTGAGGGGATACACAATTTGATCATGTCAATCCAAAAGGAATCTCTGTGTTTGGACACGAATCCTGCTTCTGCCCCATACCTGCCACCCTGCAGTGCCATTTCACATCTGTCCATTCTGATCAGAGAATGCTAGGTAACTTGCGACTCGAAATCCACTGCAACATAAAAATCAATTTGGTGCTTCTACCTGTCCTTCTTTGGAGCTGCCGCATTTCCACAAATAAGCAAGGAAAAACAGCCAGTGTAATACAGGCCTCCTTAAACTGGCTGCTGAAAGTGGGCAGAACAATACCTGTTATTTTAGAAGCTCAACCAACTTCCACCTACCCTCCTTCTGGCAATACCAGCCTTTCCCTCCTTTTCCCTACTCCCAGCCCATGTGCTCTGAATGACACGAGGCTAAGCCATTCATCACGTTTCACCCCCTGATTACTGCGATTGGTTCATGGATAGGCACATGGCTCAAGTCACCAATCAGGGCCAATGAGACCTAATTTAGGGTATTTTGTTAAAATTACTAGGGAAACTGACCTTTTCTTGCTCCTACTAGACACTACCAAGAGAGGATTTAGAGGCAAAAGCTGCTGCAACCGTCGTGCATCTATGTGGGGCCTGAAAATGAGCAAATATAGGGGAATCTACTCTAATAAATTGTGTGCTTTTGAACTATAAAGTGGATTTATACATACTCCACTGTGACTTGCTTTCTCCCACTCACTATTTTGTGAGATTCCTCCATGTTGCTTTGCTAACTATGTAGAGCACTTGTTTGCACTGATGGACAGTATTTCACTGTGTTTCATTGGATACTTTGTGGTATATTTATACACTCTACTGTTGAACATTTGAGTGTTTCCATTTTCTCCCCTATTCCAACTAAAGTTGTACATAACCCCTGATTTTATGTTTCTACCTTGTATTTACTTGAATTGGAACTGCTGGGTTATTTATCATACACATGTTGAACTTTATTGGGTAACACCAATTTTTTTTCCCAAGAGTAATTGCACCAATTTACACTCCGCCCACAGTATATGAAAGTTAATTTTGCTCCATATTGTGGCCAATCTGATACTATAAAATTTCAATTATAGCCATTGTGATGGATGAGAAATGGTATTTTTGTGGTTTAAATTTGAATTTTCCTAATTACTAATGAGGTTGAGCATATTTTCACATGTGTGTGCTCATTCATATTTCCTTCCCTATGAAAAACTTGCTCATGCATTTTGCCTAGTTTTCTATTCAATTATCTTATTCTTATGAACTTGTTGGAGCTCTTTATATATTCCCCAGTATATCAATCCATATGTCTGTTATAGATTATGGTTTATCTTCAGTCTCTCTCACCACAAGCAGAAGTTCTTAAATATGTTGTTATAGGTGTCTCTTTATGATGTAATGATTTTTGTGTCTTGTTTAACAAATTCTTTCCCTACCCCAAGGACTTGAAGATATTCTTCCACATTTGTTTTAAAGGCTTTATAATTGTGTATTTCACATGTAAGACCTTGACACATTTGAAATTGATTACTATGTATGCTGTGAAGTAGGGATCCATTTTCATTTTTCCCATAATCTATGAGCCTGGTATCCTTGATTAATGTTCTTTCCACCGATTTGTAATTCAGCTCTGTCACATATCAAGTTTTTATAAAAATGTGGGCCTATTTCACAACTACTGTTTTACTGGTCTAATTGCTTATCCCTAGTCCCAAAATCACACTGGCCAAATTCCTATGGCTTTATAACAATACATAGAACATCTCTTAATCCTTCTACCCGTTTCTTCTTTAAGGCATTTGTGTTTGTGTGTGTGTGTGTGTGTGTGTGTGTGTGTGTGTGTGTGTGTGGTTATTTCTGGATCTGTGTTCTGTACAAACTTTAGAATTAACCTAAGATTCACCAAAAACATGTTGGGATTACATTGAATCTATATTTGGGAGAATTAACATCTGTACAATAATGAAATTATCTATGAATATGTTATCTGCCCTCCATTTATTTGGGTCTTTTAAAATCATGTTTCAATAAAGTTAAAGTTATTCAGTTTTCTATATAAAGTTCTCACAGATCTTTCATTAGATATATTTCTAGGAACCTTATTTTTGTTAGTGGAGAAGATACCTTTTTAAAAAGCATCCTGATTCTTCTAGAAAGGCTATTAACTTTTTAAAAAATTGTATTTGGAAATATAAAGAAAAGTTGCAAAAATAAGAATATAAAGAATACTTTTTTTCCTAGTTCTTTCTTGTCAAAAGTTTATTGATTGCATTAGTTTTTTTTCATAGAATCAAGTTTTGGTTCTGGGATGCTATATGTACACATAATCGTTCAGATATAAACAAGAAAATCCACCAGCTACAGGATTCACAATAGATACTGGTTGACCAAGGTAGGAGACAGGGAGAGAATTTAAATTATCCAACATTTCAGAATAAGATTGTCAAACAATCACATGAATTATTCATTCATTCAGATGATTACTTAAATATCTCAGACTCAGTTTTTATTTATTAATTCAACAAATATTTAGGATCTCTTATGTACAGACACACATTTCTATTCTCATAGAGATCTCCAAAGACAGATATAATCTACAGATTTTCTTGCAAACTGAAGTCAATTTCTATTTCTAATCTGATATCTCTAATTGACCATTTCTTGTTTCAAAAGAAATCCAATGTGTCTCAACCACTTAAAAACAAACAAACAAAAAACCCTAGAATTTGGAAGTGGAGACCATGGAGAAGCAGTACAAATCTTTCAACAGCTAGTATTCCTAACCAGGAAACCTAACTGGTTTCCTAACCAGTAAAAATACTAGTTTTACCCATAATTTGGGTAAAATACTAGCTTTACCCATTAAATTGCATAGTGAATGCCTGATATGTGCCAGGCATGGGATTACAAAGTAAGTAAATCATGGTGTCTCTGAGGAATGCATCTCATATTACAAAATGAATGTGTTCTTGGAAAAACTACATACATCGGCAATTTTTAATAAGTTGAATTGTTTTCAGTGGCATTTTAAAAGAAATATTATGAAAAGTTTGTCAAAATGAAGGCTCTACCCACTCAATCCTGATGTTATATCGGATTTGCATATCTCTTCAGGCATTGCTTGCTGCACAAAAATAAAATTTATGAATGAGTTGAGTTTTTAAGACAAGCTCAGTTTATGTCAATTCCTGGGTTCCCCAGGATCACGCACCAATACAGGTTTAATTGATTTATACATTAAGACATATACTGGATGCTTCCCAAATCTGGGCTATATTTCATGGTAAATGGGCTGTGAATTTTTAAAAAAGAACACCCAAAGCAGAACACAAAACCTCTGTACACCAGATTTTGATGGCCCAGACCTTAAAATTTGCCATTCTCTGTTAATTTTTTTAAGGAGACAAACAATTGGCATGTAATTGCTTGACAAAGTATTGTTAATTCTAACAGTTAATCAGAGATTAGGGGTTCCAGTCGGCGACCCCTTCTTTATAATCTTTTGTATGTCCATCTCTTTCCATCCTTAAAAAAAAAGAAAAGTGGGCCTCTTAATAAGAAAAGATGGTCAGAAAGAATGGAATTCCAACACCATAGTTATTTATTTTTTCATGCTAGAGGAGATACTGGGCAAAAAACGTGAAGTAGTGAATGTCTCTTGAATGAATGACATTCATTCAAGCTCTGTTAAAGGCACTCGAATTACAAAGAAAAATACTAAGCCTCTGCCCAAGACAACACTGAAGGAAGGTTTACCAGTGAACAGATTGGACGGTAGCTAGATTGCAAATGCCATGATACAGTTAACAACACTTTCCTAACTCCGTTTCCTATCACTCAAGCAAGCTGAGCTAATCCCAAAATGCCTGGAATGCACACAACAGCAGAGCACCGAGGATGTACCAGGCACAGGTGCTATGGAGCCAGCAGCGATGAGGATAGAGACAGTCCTTCCCCTTACGGAACCTGCAGCCAGTGAGGTGGTGGGGGAGGGCAGGACACAGATTTAGCGCCAACACGGCCCAGGGGCAGTTTTGGTGACACAGCATGCCCTCGAAAGCATAAAAAGAATGCAACTCTAATATGAAAATTTGGGGCTCTGTAGTATACCAATGGAGGAATATTATGGGTAAGGCAAGACTTTCCAAAGATCCTCAAGTCCAGATGCACACTTGTTAAATTGCATTACACTGGAGGTCCAAATCTCAAAATAGAAGATATAGTGCCACTGTCACAATCACCTCTCTTATCACCAGATATAAATAATGAGATGAAAGTTAAAGTTTTAGCAGATTCTGTGCTTAATAAAATGGAGGAAGCCACAGAAATGGATGAACATTTCTAAGCAGAAAAATGTTATAAGCAACACCTTTTATAAATTAGAGTCCAGGAGCTTCTTTCAACCTAGATTAATAACTTTAAGCAATTCAGATGTGTTAGCAAGCATTGAAAGTGAACAATACTAATTAGTAAAGTGAAACTCCCTAACATGAAGAGAATTCAGATGACTGTGGTTTTTAAAGTTGGAACATCTCAGACGTAAAATAGATTTGTGATTGCCTGCTTATTTAATGGTGAAGTACTGACTTTTTTTTTTTATTAAGCCAGGCGTCTATAAAAACACTACCTTTATTCAGGCAACATATGGAAAAAACTGTTACATCACTTTAGAATGTTATATTTAGAAAGGTAATTTCCTTTCACTGAAGGCCTTTTTTTAAAATGAAAACTTTCCACATCAGTCAAGAAAAATAGGCTTTGACATATCAGTTTTTAAAAAATGAACTACCAAATACATCACAGAGTTTTTACTTAACATCCATCTTGAGGATATTTCAATGACCTTTCAGGTTCAGGGGGAAAAAGGAAACATGAACATGGCAGGCAGACTTCCAATAAAACATTTTACAGTTCTTACCAAACAGTGATTTATTCATCCACACGTTCCTCACCATTATAGCAACTAGTACTTCCTGGTTTTGCTAATGTGGTCTGTTTTTACTTCTCAAAAGGGGGGAAATGCTAAAATTGAATTATGTAGCCCATGAGAAAAATAGGAAGGTGATAATCGACATATGCAAAGAAACCTTGTCATTTTAAATCTGTACTTGAGAAAATGATTTTTCTTTTTATTACATGTGTCATTAGCATATGTAGTATGTGCTTACACATTTATTTTTCTGATTTAAAAGGTTCAAACTTAATATGAATGTCATTTAAAAAAATAGTTCAGGGAGTCTGAACTTAACAGATCATCTTTCATCTTTTCTACATAATGTTTTTGGTTTTCTTCAGAGAACATGCCTAGAATTTTCTTCAGTCTATCTTGCAAGTTTAGATGATCTTACATATGGTTTATTTATTTAATAATTTATTTTATTTAGAATAAGTATGTGTGGTTTCTAGTTTCTAATACCACGAGCAGATTAATATTTCTTCAGATTCTGTTTCTGTGCATATTTAGCCCAGACACTTGAGTATAAAACCTAGAACAAAGGGCAGGACTTAGTAGTACACAGATATATCAAAGAAAACATATTGCCACAAATTTCTCTATGAAACTGAAATATGGTATCTATCTATGAAAAAACTGAAATATAGTACCTACTGCTATAAAATTAGTTAGAATTGCACTCTTCGATCTAAATGTTCAGCAAGAACAGATATTTGTTTAGCATCCATTTCCCCCATTAGACCACAGGAGGCCCCATTTTTTTGTGCATGACAGCATGCCCAATGCTTAGCACATGGTGCTTGCTTACAAAGAATTATTACATGAATAATTGAGTGAAATGTGCTTACTAGATAGGTATTTTATGCAGGGTTATAAATGGGAAGAGTCCAGATGATATACAGAGGGTGCTAAAAAAGTGTATACACATTCTAAGAAAGGAAAACTATATTAAAATTGTAATACTCAATATATACTGATAACAAAAGATGAATACAAGTCATATCTGACTTCCGCAATTACAAGAGGTACTCAAAGTGGTTACCATCAGTGTCCAGACACTTCTGATTATGGTGAACTACTGCTTGAGTAATGTTGACCAAAGTGTCCACTTGTGTACATATTTTGGCACCCCAAATGTAAATGTTGACAGGACAGATCTTTTAGCGAAGAAGGGGTTGAAAATACTGGAACAGAGAAAATCTTGAAAAAATATCCCTGAAAACACAGGAAGAACTTGGACCCAGGGTCCAGGACCAGGCATTAAATAAGGTCAGGACACTTTCGCTGTTATGACAAGAGGCAGGCAGGCAACAGTTATTAGATTTGATGGCAGGCAGTGACCAGTGTGTTCTTGGGTGATTTCTATTTTATCTGGGAGGTAATTGACGATATTGCCTTCGGAATGTGATGGGCAAGAATGTGTACTTGGAAAGATTAGGGAAGATTAGAATTAAGTCATCTGGAAGAGAAGTGTACGCGCTGACTAGAGAAAAATAGTAAGTCTGTCAATATCACACTCTGTGTCATCAACCACTAGGTGATAGGTCTTTAGGTGGGATGTTGGCCTGGGTGCTTAGCAGAGAGCAGGTAGGATAAGAAGTAGCATCATAAGAAAAGCCTTGGCTTTGGGACCAGGCGATTTGGGTCCAAGGCCAAGCTCTGCTGGTACTGAGTTGTCTAACTTGGAGGATCAGTTCATTTCTTTAGGCCTTAGGTGTTGCCATTTGTCAAATGACAGGGAGGCATAAGAACCAGCAAGGTCCCTCTAACTCTGCAAGGGCCAAGTCTTTCTAAAATAACCGATAAATTAGTCTAATAGCAGCAAAATTCATACAGAATAAAAATGTAGAATTGGACAGAAACCATTTTTATTGCCTTGGTCCATGACTTCATTACTTTCTATAACAACACGGATTACATCACGACCTCCCCTCTGGTCTGCCTTAAATCCTACTTCTATCCTGTCATCGATAGGACAAACATGACCATGTGATGTCTTTGTTTCAATCCTACAAAAGGTCCCTGCATTGCTGTCTGAATGAACCCAGACTCCTCAGCCCAGCCTAGGAAACACTTTGTCATCAATTCCTCCCTCACTCACTGCTTCGCTGAAATACTAACTGCAAAATTATTCTTCAAAAAAAGAGAGAGAGAGGATTTTTCTCTATGAAAGCATGAACAAAACAAGGGTTTTTCTAATCCTCTAAACATACCTATCACAGAGATTTGGGCCAAGGACTTCTCAGCAGCAATAGTGAGAACTTTGTGGCTGAGTTAAAATATACTAAAGTGAATTCCTTTTCACTTTTCAAGGGGAGTACAATATAAGTTAAAGCCTTCTCAAAAGAAATGGGCTTTCCAGAGGAAGTGAAGAAAGAATATAAATAACATTACCCCATTCATTAAAAGAATGGTATTCAATGATGTTTACACAAGTGGTTCTCACTCTTTAAACTTAAGTCTAAATATATTTTAAAAGCTGTATGTAAAGTAGTAATTTACTGAAGCCAAACCACAGAGAAATTTTAGGAATGCACCAGGTTATAGAATTCCATTCCCTGCTACATAAAGAGAATTTTAATAGTTTCTATTTCGATCATCTATTGACTAATTGTTACGTAGAAGAATTATGGAACATAAAATAATTTGAAAAATTAAGTTTCAGTCCAATTAAGTTTCTAGGTAAGAGGCAGAAATGTAGCCCCTAATCACTGATCAGTCATTGTTACAAAAGAGGTACCTGCAAGGGGCAGCCTCCACCTGGTGACTAAAACTCCCCATTTTCTTGCCCTCTTGAAAACCGTATTTGCCTTCATTTTAGGAATCATACTCTAGCTGTGGTGACCCTCAGCAATAGAGAGGGAGGGGCAATGACAAGAAAGTTTCAAACAAGGGTCAAAGAACGTTAACAGAAAGGGGAGACTGCTTCTGGCTGAGGAAGGGCCCCAGAACCTTCTGTGTAAATGGGGTGGAGGGAGGGCAATATGAATAGTCTTCAGGAAAAAGTTGGGAGATGGAAGGAAAGACATTCGAAAATAGTGGGAGATCATAGGAAAAGTAGAAAAGCATAAATGGTTCAAGGACACTTAGTTGAAGGTAACTTAGTTGGACCTGGGGTGTTGGTGAAATACAGTAATACTACCCTCTATCTAAAAATTAACAAATTTAAAAAGTATTTGAGGCTAGAAAAGAAAAATTCTCAGCAATTCAAGATCATCTGTCAAGATCAACATTGTCCAGAATAATGCTTTCTTAAGGGCTGGAAAGTATTCATAGATATTCACACTCCTTTCATGGAAAAAAGAAAAAGAATGGGAAAATTCTCAGATTATTCAACAAACAGAGGCCAAAACAGAAAACTCAATGGACTAAACAGAATTTATATAGCTAAAAAATTTTTCAGTAGGCTGAGAAATTTAAGGCAAGAAAATCTCCAGGACACACAGGGAAAAAAACAAAGAGAAGGAAAATATGAAAGACATGGAGACTTGATTCTAAATGATCCCAAATCCATACTGGAATTCGAGCTGAATAGTGAGTAAATATTAGCAGGGAGGAAATACCCTGAGCTAGAGAAGACTTCAGATCATAAAGGCCAAAAAAAGGATTTATGAAAAAAAGATTTTAGTGAAAAATTAGAATGAAGGATAAAGCAAAAATTCCTAAAAGCTTCAAGGAGGTAGCGAGAGATAGACAAACACACAGTTACACACACACACACACACTCAACTAAGTGATGAGAATCCGTCTAGCACCAGACTTACTGGCTACACCAGATTGTAGGTATCAGAGGAGCAATGCCTTCAAAGTTGAGGAACTATCATTTTGAATCTAGACTGAAATTATCAATCAAGCATGAAGGTAAAGTCGGGCCTTTCCAAACATGCAGTAACAGAGCTCGCCATCCATGCATATTATATGTAAAAAGTTCCTGAAGGGTACTAATCTACCAAATGAAAACAGGAATCTGAGGAAGAGAACAACACGGAATGCAAACAACTGTAGAAGCCACAGATAACGCCAAAGTACAGGAGTGTCTATAGGAAAATGAAACCACTGGAATAAATCTCCTTAAAGCAGCAAAGTTCAGCGGTCCACGATGGACCTTCTTTCTCTGTGGATCTTATATCACATGGTTCCACAGTGAAAAATATTTGCATACGGGCTTTCGGTTTTTAGAAACAATCCATAGATAAAACAAACATTCATAGTTATGCTGTAACAATAAGTATAATAAAAGTGTTAAACCACGATACCATAAAAAACATCGTCTACCACATTGGGAAGTTATTGGTATAGACAGTCAAGGGGGTTCCCAGACATGGGACTTTCAGTGCTAAAACTGGGAAAGTCCTGGGTAAACCAGGACTACTTTGTCACCTTAGTGACAAAGGAGGAGAGCTGAATGAAGGATGCTAATATCCTCGTTTTTGCAGAGTACAGGTTCAATAGATGCTTTAGGGAAGAAACAAGCTGGCGACAGTCAACACTGATACCAACTGTTAGCAGGGGCTGCACTTGAGGAATGAGTTTTTTATGTTTGATTTCATCCCCTTCCGAGGGATCTAGATTTTGTAAAACAATACATCCACTTAGAGAAGAATAAGTCAACCCTTATTCATTAGGCATCCAACTTCTAAGAAAGAAAATGTTTCAAAATGAGAAACATCAAAGGCTCCAAACATGGCACACCAACCAAAAATGATTAAACAAGGGATTTTTATCTAAACTCTGATTTGAAAGCAAAAGTATAAACAAAATCGAGGAGAGGAAGGTCTGTTCCCTTGTCCAGGGGCAGTGTCTGTACTCTTGTGAAGAATGGATGGTCACAGGCAAGGACAGGAGGAAGTTCTCAGTGACCCAAACAACAGGACCAACTGAGCCAATTAATCACGTAACAGGCCATTAGCTACGCTGAGTACACCAGTGGCCCTGGTCTGTCCACGCCCACACTGCTCAGACATGCTGCTCCCTCTCTGTGTGACTATTTATATATAGTATATGTTATATAATGTATAATTAATATAATATCTAATACATGATATATAATATATTATATATTACACTAACTTTTAAAAAAGAAGTGAATCACATACCATGATCCCACTGTGCAATGCCAAAATTGTTACTCATATAAAAACTCAAAATGGGGCTTATTTTCATGAGCATTAACACTTTGAAGTTTGTCTAATGAATGACCCTAAAGAGGGATTCATATCTATAGATAATTTTTTTTTTTTTTGGCTTTAAAGAGAGCCCAAATCTTAGGTATGCTGATCCACAATTATTTGCACAGGAAGCCATTAACTTATCTACAAATGATAACACAACCATGAAAGATAGTAGTTTCATTCCCTTCAACTGAGGAATGCCCTCTGTTAACACCCAATATAAATGACATTATTTTAAACTTAAAATAGAAAAAGCCCATAGTCCTGTCTTCTGTAAATCCCTAACTACCAAGCATGTAATCAAAATCCATTTTGAGTGCTGTACAGTGCATGGAACTGGGGGCCTTTGGTGGGTGTCTGCCAAGTCAGGGCACATCTATCAAGGGTTGTTTGTTTGTTTTTTTTTTTTTAGTTTCAGGTGTACAAAGCAACGTGATAGACATTTACCCTCCTTAAAAAGTGATAACTCCCTCCCCCAATATACTACCCCTCTGACACTGTACATAGCTGTTACAATACCATTGACTATATTCCCTATGTTGTACTTTACATCCTGTGACTATTATATATATATATATATATAAAATTATAATTGACATTCAATATCATTCTACTTCAGCTTCAGGTGTACAGCGCAGTGGTCAGGCATCTACACAGTCTATGACGTGATCCCCCCCATAAGTCCAGTGCCCGTCTGGCAGCCTACATGATCTTTACAACATTAGTGACTATATTCCCCATCCTGCACTTCACATCCCTGTGACTATCTTGTGACCACCAATTTGTACTTTCTAATCCCTTTACCTTCTCCCCCATCCTCACCCCCTCCCATCTAGCAACCCTCAGTTTCTCTCTCTCTCTCTCTCTCTCTCTCTCTCTCTCTCAGGTTTTCTTATTTTATAATACACTTGACATTTTAAAAACATACCTGAAATCAGGATGTAGCTTCCAATTAACACGAACATTTAACGTGGCTAAGTTTACTTTTGCTGCTTTATAAAGCTGTTAAACCAATTGTGTATCTTAAAATTCCCAAGCCGAGAAACCGAGAAAATCCAAAAATGTCACATTCATAACTCATTGAAAATGGATATGATGATGACTAACATGTTTGAACCCATGGAAGGAATTTTTTAAAAAATATAGCTCCAGATAAATTGAGCGACTAGGACTACAAGTGAAGACAATTGAGATTAGAAACGTTAAAAAGGACAAAATTAGACCTAAACAGACACGTTTCCCAATTCTTTCAGCCCTACTACTTACATATACTTGATCCACAAAGAAAAAATACAACAGAACTGTGATTCCTCTAAAATGTCCATCCATGGCTTTTATATTTTTATTTTAATTACAAGACTTCTAAAATTCTCATTAAATTATTTCAGGGCATTAAAACATTTCAATGTCATTTATAAAAAGCGAAATTTGCAGTACATAAGTCTCCACAACTCCCCAAAACAAAATTTTTAAAAAGCGGTAAAAGCTGCCATTTACTTACTCTCTAGGAGACTAATTGAAACGTACTGGAATAAATGTAATTAAAGAAAATAAAACAGTTGTGTGAGATTCAAAGTATTCTGTTATAAGCCCTTAAGTGGTAGGAACTGTATCTGCCTACATTTTCATTTCCTTTGATTCACAGTGACAACTCTATTGAATATCTGAATTAAACAGGATTGAGAACTAATTATTTTTCCAGGGGAAGTCACTCAACTACTTTAAAACTTGGATTTTTTAAAAAAAATTTCTGCATCCAGAAAAAAATTTTCCCAATTCTCCTTGGAAGAACAGCATCCTATAAATTCCTACCCACCCTACCCTGAAGTCGGTTACAAACCACAGAACTTGTAATCCTCAGGCAAAGATGCTGGTACTTGAATAATCCCAAAGCACAGAATTGATGATATATCTCCAAGCATTCACTGTATTCTTCACAAAATAAAGATTTATTGTTCAATTGTTCCATTACTTCATTACTTTAATGGGTTTTCCCCTAAAATTAGGTTTAGAGTCTAGAACTGAATGTTAACATTTTCCATATATCTAAATTTAAGCCATTTGATCTAGTGATGGAGAAATTGATTTATTCTTTCAGTTAAAATACTTAAAATGTTTATTTCTATTCACTTTATTAAAAAAAAAAAAGGTTTATCCCACAGCTAAGTTTTAGGCCTCTATACATTTTTCAGGTTTGCCTTGAATGTGGTTCAATTACAGAAGTTGACAAAGCAACAGATAACTTACTTGAGGTCATATTATGAGACTTTTGAGCTTCCCCTTCTTTTTCTCTCCAACTGCTATTTAAAATTTCATCAAATCCATCAAGTTTACCTAGACTACCCTAGGCCACACATTTTCCTATACTATAAAATCATGTTTCTACTTATTAGTCTCTACCACTCATGTGGCCATTTGATCACACACTTTATTTTAAAAGGCATCTAGATTAGTTGATCTTTTCTCCTAAATGAAACTAAAAAACCAGTCTGATGGTCAGACAATCTCTCCCATGCCTCCTAGTTACTCATGGCACTCGATACAGAAGTGGGACCCCACACAGGGACCGGCACATAGTAGGTCCTCATATATCATTGAATGGGTGCGTACATGCCGTAGCCATCAGTATGCATTCAGCAGTCCTCTATTCTCAGAAGGGAGAAATAACTAGATCTGATTTTTAATACTGTGCTGGACATTGAGAATTCTCCCAGCCACACCTACCCAAGTAAAATGTGATACCATCAGAAATTCCCAAGGACATCATAAATAGTTTTCTTTCATTACCATCTTAAACTCGAATTTGTATTTTGTTGTTGTTGGAAGTTTAGACTGCTTCTTATTTTATCTCACAAAAACTTAAAATTAACAATACAGGAATATCATTTAAAAATGAGGAAACATGTATTCATGGTATATATTATGGACACATATTATAATAAAAAGTGACAGTCCCACCTTTCCAACCCTGACTACCTCCATCCTCTCGTACTCCTGAACCCTCCTCCCTCTCCTAGTGGCTAACCCCTAACCACTCTCTTAACAATACCCTTTACTTCTTCTTGAACTTTGCAGCTGCCCAGGAAAAGACCAACACTGGGTTAGTTTCCATCTTTCTATTTTAACCTATATATCTCTGATTCTGGAAAGTGATGAAAAACCACACATGCACAATGATACCATGATAAATCTATGATTGTCTGCCTTGGTTGCATTCTTGATTCTCTTCAACCATCTTTTGACTTTATTTTTCAATTGAATATTAATTGAACACCTACTGTGTGCCAGGGACTGTGGTGGGATAAGCTGTCCCTGCCTTTATCCTTGGTCAGCCTATTCTGCCACCAAAATGACTGAAGCACAGGACTTCAGAAGCTCCAGAATCTTTATTTACAGCTTTAAGCAAAGCCTTCAGACTTGCATCTCTGACGGCCTGGAGAACAGCTCCATGACAGTCTCTTGGCTAATACGCAGCAGCATACAGCCCCACGCCCTACCTGATCCTTGCCCGGTCTACTCCAACTCTTGCAGGCCTCACACTGCACGAGCTAGCGATGCTGCACTGCCTGTGGCCGTGTATGTCTTTCCCTGCTCTCTCCTCTGCCTGGCATGTCACAACCACATTTCCTCACCTGGTCAACTCCCTCTCAGCCCTCAAGACTCAGTTCTAACACCAATGATCTCTTCCAGGAGGGCAACTGAACAGTGCATTTCCAGACAATGCTGCAGCTCTGCCTCTTCATTAGACCTGTGACCTCGAGGGCAGAGACCGTGTCTCATCTGTGGTACCTCGGGCCCAGAGTCACTACTCAAAAATGTGAAACTCAATTATGAGTCTTCAAAGAAAACCCAATCCATTCTTTGGTTGTTCCCAGATGTGAAGTATATTTTTCAGCTTAGTAAAAATAAATAAATGGTGCTTTTTTAAAAAAAAAAAAAAGCATTGCATAAGGCATTTGCACAGAATAGTTTAAAAGCCTAAATAGGGGCAACTTGTTCGGGACCCCCTCTTGTTCTGAGAGCTACGACTCTTTCCTCTTTCCTCTTTCCTTTTCATAAACTATCCTCTTTTACAACTCCTCACCTCTGCTTGGTCCATGCTTACATTCTTCGGTTTCACGAGACACGATCCCGGCACAAAGAAAGTATCCTATATCTGTACTATACTTTTGGTGTAAATGCCTGCCAAATCACCAAATGTTTTGGATGGCTAATAAACCACCCTTGTGCAACTTGGGGTATTGCAGCGATTCCCTAATTAAGCTGCCTGATACCACAAACTATCTGTGGATACATCAAAACTCGGGACCTACTTGGCCAAGTGACAGATCCAAGCATTATAGCTGCCAAAACCAGACTCGAGGCCTTCTATACCTCGAGAACAGCTATTTTGCAATCTGTTCTCTCATAGATGGACAGGAGCACATGGAAATTGGATGTATACATACTGACATAGGTCATGAAATGCTTCAGCTCTCGGGAATTATAGATTCCACTTTCCTCTTATCTGTAAATCACACTGCTCTTTGTATCTGATATGGAGACAAGGTGTATATAGGGTTCCCACCTAAATGGTCAGTGTGATGTGGACTTGGATACCTGGCTCCTTCTGTCACCAAACACCCCTCCCTAAAATGACAGCCAAATTTCAAACTTGGGCTCCTTGATTCCTAAAGTTGTGCCATATAAATGTACCCATCGAGAAATCGGAGAAAATCCACTTGGGTATCACAACGCTAAGTTCTTTTCAGTGACATTTTACCATTCAGCTTTTAACCCATTTTCCCTCTCCAAGGCCACTTTCAATATGTGAAACTCCCAGGGAAGTTTCAGAGGAGGGGACTTTCGGGCCCAAGACAGGTGACCCCAAAATAGGCCACATAGGCACATTGATTACTTTGCATTAAAGCTATTTGACAAGCAGCCGGTGCCAGAAAAGCACATGGACCCTCCCTCGTCTCCTTGAATGCAGGAAATAAATCTCCCATGGGAAACGTGTCCTCCCCACACCTGGAAGACACTCCCTTATCACTAGAGTTAAGTAACTCAGAGCCAAGACGGCTGTTAATCAAATCTTACCGCCTCTTTTCTAATGTATGACTGTTTAAATTCTTCATTAATGAATACCCAAACCTTGCTTAGATTCCTTTCTGATGAACACACCTTTTTTTGTGCTGTCAATTTCTCACAAATTTATTGTTTGTCTAAAAAATTAAAGGGTGCCTGATTTGAAAAAAAAAAGCGTAAATTAGTAAAATATCAACTAAGCTAAAAAAGGGGAATTTAAATGAAATCATACTAGAAGTGCATGCAAACGTCAGTCTTTGATACCCTCTCATTTAAAACCAGCCACTTTCCCCAGGAACCATTCAGTAAATAAAACCTATGATTAGTGATATGTATCATTCCATAGCAGCTGTCTTAAAAAATATTCTTTAAAACATCCCTTCCAGGTAAAGTTCTTCATTCACCTCCTTGTCTTTTAACTCCCAGTCTCCTGGCAACCAACACCGGCTGTGTAAGAATAAAAAATTTGAGAAATGATTCTCTTTATTTCTGTTCATTGATTCCTGAAGTTGGACTCATAAAACAAACGGTAGGTGTTGCGACTGATGGCACTTAGAATTAACTTCACTACAGAGCCTATCCTCTAATAGGGTCACAGTATATTAACTGCAAAAGGCAGGCTGCGGACCAGGATGGGCAGGAGAGTAGGATTACATATTTAAAAGGAAAAAGCAAAAGACATGCTTGCAGAAAAACATTGGGAGGATATAAAACAAAATGTTACAAGGGGTTGCCCCAAGCTGGCAGCATTTAGGTTGCTATGTTTTCTTTTTCGTCCTACCCGCAATCATCATGTATCACTTACGTATATGCTCTTTTTAAAAAAGTCCTTTAAATAATCAGTAAACGGAGATGCATTCCACAGACCTCCGTGCTGATACCCTCTGAGTCTTCCTCACACCACTCACCGGAACAGAACGGCGTCATCCTGAGTCCTGAGACCAGTCAGATCCGGAAGAAAACAGTGACAGTGTTTCTGTGGGCTGAGAGGCTTAACATAATCTTATAGGAAAGGAACTGAGATCCAGGTATGTGCGTATTTGAGCCTGACAAGCTTTTCTAAATGCATTCTATAGGCGCAATGAACATCTATATACCTGATGCCTAATTCTTCCAGATGCAGTTTATATGTCACGTCCTTGGGAATCTTTCCCCGACCAGTCTGGGTTGGGCTGAATGCCCCTCATATTTGCTCTCGAACTTTGCACACGTCCACCATTCTGGTATTGTCTCCCCTGCATTGCAATACCTTATTCCTGCCCATATTCCCGCTAGACTCTGCACTCCAAGGGGCTGGCTACTTTCCTCTTTTACTCATCACCTGCAGCACAAGAACAAAGCCTGACACAAGCTAAAATAGATGTTCAACAAGCATTGACCAAATGAACTTATCCACCGGTATGGAGTACGGTGCTCCATCCCAGGTACAGTGGGGTGATTGCCCTTGCACGACAGGTAGGCAATTCTCTGCCTTCCCAGAAGCCATGGGGACAGAATGCCCAATGAACTGGACTAAAAAGTGATCAGGAGTGCTTTTACTTAGACTTGGATTGCCCAGGAATGCTATGGGAGGGTTGTGTCTTGAAGCTCATGCAGGTCTTAGAGATGGAAAGAAGGGAAGGTTCCTAGAAGGAGACTCTTGAGAGCAAGGGTCAGAGACAGGAAAAAGTAAGGTGTGTTTGAGACAAAAACACACCTCACATAAGCACATTACACATCTCTTTAAACCTACCCACGCTTCCCACTTGGCTGAATTCCTCCACTGCCTTCACCATAATTATTCTGTCTTTCTCCCTCTCAGGTGGAGCCTCTGGGGAGCAGGGAATATGTTATTCCTGCTCAGATCAACAGTGATTTCACCTGCCATTTAACTCCTGACCACTTTCTATACTGACAATAAATCATGTACGGCCCCCTCCATACTTTGGTGTTATTTTGGAGATGAGAATGTATGGAGAGACATTTCCTTTATCTTACTACATATACGAGAGAACAGTATGCTAACTTTAATTTCGGGTATTCCCAAAGTGCCATTCACGTGGTGGTACTCAAGCATGTTGGACTGATTCGCGCCCGAACAAGAATCCCAGCAAACGTGCAAGAGACAGAACTGTGCTGCAACACACCACAGAATACTGGTCATGGAAGTGTTCACAATCGAGGATACAGCAGCTTCAGGCTCTGCTGGATCAAGGGGAGCTTCGCACTTGAGCAGGCGGCCTCTGCAGGCCATCACTTGTGCTTTTTTCTATGGCAAACCCCACGATGGCTATTAGAAGCTTAGTGGATTTATCCGCATGCTCTCCAGGCCTTTTTGGCAGGCAGTTCACACCTAGTATTGGCAGATCTATTGTCAGAAGAGAGTCTCCTTTGTTACCTTCCCCCTTGTCTCCACCATCTAAGCAATCACAAGCCCTCGCCATTCACTTAGTTGCACTGCATATATTTATTAGAACAACTTTACATTGTGTTTGTAACCATAAAAAGCTTTGTTGCCATCCCTGAATAGCAAGTAAATAGGGGCAAACTATTCAAAAGACAGACCTTGTTCTCTGAGTTGTGTCCCCCATCTCCCCACCCCCAGGCAGCTGACACTCACAAATGGACACTGACTTCAGGATAATCAGGGTCAGCAGAACCCTGTCACTTTCAAATGTCCATTCTGCACACAAGGAAAGGACTATTTTGCTTTGTGATAATTAAAGAGAGGTTTTGTGAAAAATTACAAGAATGCATTGTACGGTTGTCTGTTTTTTTAAATACTAAAAATTACAATATCACAGCCTGTGTATACTATTTACACAAAAGATGACCCTGCCCTGGAATTGGAGGCTTTTGCAACCAACTGATGGTGAGCATGGAAACATAACATTCCACCTAACTATTAAGTTTGAAGCCTCTTTTTTTTTTTTCTCAAAAGGAAGGCGATCCCTCTTCATCCTATTCATCATTGAACATGATAATGTGGTTTAGATTAGTTCTTTAGATCTTAAATGAACCAATAAGACTTCTAAACATGGATAGGCCCGTGGTATTTATTGTTCTTGCTTCTTAATAGTTCGTATAAAAATCAGAACATGAGACTAATCTTTAAATTACCACTTAGCTTAAGATTCTAGTATTTATACACTGATGTTGATGTATACTCAATATTTATATAAAGTGTGTATATTTATGTATATAAATATGTACAGGACACACACATATATACATATGTCACTGCTCTGAAAGTCAAAGCCTACAATATAGATACAAATAGTCAAGGGGTATAAAATTCAGGACATTGATAGCCAGTATGTACAAGTTGCTCCCCAGCAAATAACCAGCTCTTTATACTCATAAATGGACTCTCCCAGGACAAAAGCATTACTATTCACCAAAATAATAGACAGTCATACAGCCAACTAGCTTCACCATGTGGCTTTTGGTCAAAAAAGAATCATGACTGCAGTGAAGAACATGAACATTTCAAAAATCCCCACCATTCTTGAATCAGATCAAAACGTACGATTCCAGACCAGGACTCCACAGAGCGGCTCTCATCGGCACCCCCTACCTTCTGCACTTGGGTTTCCATCTTTCTTCACTTCACCTCCAGCCATTACACTTGACCGTTTTAGCTTTCACGTCGAGTACCCTTAAACGTGCCTCGTTCTAGAGTCTCCTTAGCCTCTCTCAGCACAGACCTCCATCAGCGATGCCTCCGAGTTTCCGTGAAGCCTTGGTACTCAAAGGCTTCAGCTTCGTCACAAGGGTCATGGGCAGTACTGTGAGAAATGCAGCCCTCGGCCCCAAACCTCCTGAACTGGAACCTGCATTTCCACTAGCTCCCAGGTGACTCTTATGCAGAGTAAAATGGAGAAGTGATCCTTCAGACTTTACCACACAAGACAGAGCATCACGCGTGGCCTCTAGATGCAAAGTAGATTTGCGAACCACAACTTCTTCACAGACTCCCTCACCCCACCATATAGAGGCTCAAACATCTACTTTCTATCTTTGGAACTCAAGAGTGGTCTCCCGTCATGCTGCCTGCCAGAGACTCCTTCTTCCTTCCACTTTCTGTCAAGCTGCCCTTGATGCTTTCACTTCTTCAGCTAGTATGAAACCTGCAGCATCAACCCACAGCCCTGGGCCACCTCCCCTGGGCTCCCAGGCTGTGGAGATATTCTGGGAAACGGCCCTCAGCAGGCCTCTTGGGTCCTGCTGGAACCCAGGTATCAGCAGTGAACTCTGCAAGCAGAGGCCACAATCAAGCTTGGGGATTATGGCGTCCAACATGGCCTTAGGCCAAAGGACTGGCAAAGATTAATAAACCAGACACTGCAAAGACAGGGTGTCTGAAGGAACTTATGGCTAGGAAGAAAGTAGGTCATGAAGTCACAAAGTCAGTGGGGAGTTTAAAGATTAATAGCTTTTGGAAATTGGGCAGGCAAAGGGTTCAGCACACATCTGGAACTCAATAAAAATGGATTGAACTCAGCGAGTCAAGGATACCCATAATCAAAGTTTTGGAAGCAGCTCTTGAGTTAGGTGCACAGACACACACAAACACAGCCTCCCACCTGAGATTTCTAGACACTTGATGACGGTGCTGGGGGTGGGGAGGATGGCTGTGACCAGTGACCATCTGGGGGAGCCACAGATAAATTCTGTTCTGCCGAGCTGGCAGAAGAAAGCTGTGTTAGATGTCCTAACACACTGTAAAGACAGTTCTCAATACCTCTGTCTCCCCTTCCACACTCGTCTTCCGTGAATGCGGTCACCTCCGACTTCAGACAAGATGGCGGCCATCAGCCCAGATCACCCGGACTTAGCCTCACCAAAGAGACCTTCCAGTTTGCATTCTCAGAGGAAAGGGTTTCTCTCTTCAACTAGGTGAGTCTGAAAGCATGGCCCACCATAGAAATACATATCCATCTTGTCTCCCCTCTCACTCCCACCAATCCCTCATCTGGCCCTCTGCATGACTTTCTTTCTCTTCATTTCCCAAATTGGGCTCAGGGCCATACTGTTTTAATGCCTGTACACCCTTCTGGCTAGTCCTATTTCTGTTCACTTTTAGAGGAAAACACTGAATAAGCAGAGAATTTTCAATCCACATACGCCTTTTTACATCAATTTCCTGTACAGATTCATTTGTCTCCCACTCAGGAGACAATTCCAGAACTGATGAGAGGTGGCTCTTCTGCCAAGTTCAGCTCTTATGTGGTATCAGTCATCTTTTACTCCTCTGCAACATTTCACAACACGGAACTATGAGAAAGTTTCCTCTAGAGTTATCCGACTGTGAACTTGTCTGAAGCACCTCCCAAGGTTCTGCTACCTTCTCCATGGCCTTTGCTAGCTTAGATTTCCTCTTCCCATCCTTCAAGGCTCTACATGGGTTGAGCCAGTGGGTTTCCATCCTTGCTCCTTGAGCACTGGGAATCATAAAGAGCCCCTCCCCTTCTATGCAGGCCCCTCCCTATGGGGAAGGGGCATCCTTACTTCTCACTCCTATTCCAATTTTATGCTATTCATATTTGTGTCAAATTTTGTTTCTACACAGATTTTGTGGTTTTAAAGGATTTGAAAACCATTGCTGATTGGTATAAGAAAAGAAGGGTTCAGTTTCTGGTCCCCATGATGAAATTTACTGGCAGTGCCACCTCTCAGACATCAGTTCCCTCATAACTAGATGAAAGTCAAGAATATCCTTCTTGCCCACTTTGCAGGGATACTGGGAGGTCAAGAGAGAAAACACACATTAGTCCTGACACCTAACTCCCTAATGTATGATGGCCCCTGGACTATCTTCTCTACCAGTGGTGTGTGCCCTGCCACCCTGTCAGGAACAAGGCATAGAGGAAGAGAGGCAACACTTGCCTAGGCAGCAGCTTCAGCTCTCCTCTCTCCACCATTCCCACCCTGGCCCTGTGAGCAATGCCCAGGTCACAACAAGTCTGACCACCCAACACTCTGATAGCTGCATTCTGGGGATCCATTTGTCATGGCCAATTGTAAAAGCAGACAAAAAGAGAATTGGACTTTGGAAGAAGTCTAAATTTACTTCTTTTTACTTATAAAGGTAATAGATGCACACTGTAAAAAGTTTAGAGAATAAAGAAAAACAAGGAAAAAGCATCACTTATAACTCAGAGGCAATCACAGCTAATACCGTGGGACTTTCTTTCCAGTCTGGCCTGTTTGTTTATTTATAATGGAGAATGTAAACAATTTAGTGTGCTCTGACCATTTTCTTTTTTTCCCTGAGCATTATAACACATGTATTTTTTAGAAAACTTTATAAACTGTTGACCTTTTGCTACTTGCAGCAAAAACTCTTCAGAAAATGTCAGAAATGCTGCCTGTTTGTTGTAGGAGCCAGAGAGTTCTGAAAATGGTGAAACTGTTCTGATTCTCAGTAGACCCGAAAGTTAAGAAACTCTGGTGGGCAGCCTGGTGGCAGTGGCAGAGAAAGGAGGCAGCCAGGCCCTGGGAGTACTGAGGGCTAAGAAGTCCAGGCAGGAAGCTGGCCCCTACAAAACTCTGTTCCCTGCTCCCTGGGGCCATCCTCCTTACATGAATCCACTCTACCAGCCCAAATCCTCTTCTTCTCACCAGCCTGGTTCAATCCTTCATCCCGGTGTTTGGGGGCCTCTAGCCATGCTCTGAAGCATCTGTAATCCTCCTTTTAGCTAAGTGGGGAGTGATGGTTAGCAAGAGGAAGTGGAAGCTCTGAATCCAGAGTTGCAAGGGAATGAATCAATGTTCTGAAATTCAGACTTAGAACATGTATTTTCCTAGAACTCTTCCTGGACGTGGTAGTTCAGTTACTTTGGGCATCTCACTAGGTGACCTAAAGATGCCCCCACTATGGCATGAGTCTTCATGCCACAAGACTTTGTGAGATGACATGAGATGTAAGGTGTGGCTTTCATGTTGGGCCTCTAGGGGATCCCATTACTCCCTGTGTAAAGGGGATGTGGTGACCCCAAAAGGGCAACATCATCCATTGCATCACACCCCATGGTCCTGTCTGTCATGCACCTGAAAGCAGACCTGGGAAGGAGGGTGTTAGATGAAGGGCAGGTGGGCTTGGTTCTTGGTTTTTATTAGAAAAGAGAGAGAGAAATTGTGGTGATCAACTTTGGTGCAAAAGAGATGGACAATTGCAAAGTTGTAGCTGAAGTGTAGATTTCTTTCTAAATAGGCTAGAGAATGACCTGGGCCCGTAAGACGTGGGACAACACAGCCACAGAAGATCCAGAAACCTGTATGTACTCCATGAGCTTTTGTATTCCCGGGCGTATGAGATTTTCTTTGCCTCTCTTACTCTTCCACAGTAGTTAGTAAAATTTTTCAGAGTTTCAGCTTTGTCTTCTGATTGAGAGATATTATCAGGCTTCCACCCCCTCTATTTTACAGAAATTTCATTGAGACCACCTCCTTGCCACAAAATGCAATAATGTACTCTCAGCATCTTACTTTATTGTGCAGCAGTTACAGTGTGATCGAAAAAAACAGTGAATGTTAAAAAATAAAAAATTTATTACATTAAGACACATTGCCATTAATCCCCCTCAAAATACTCCCCCTTGCTTCAAACACACTTATCCCATCGTTCCTGCCACTTTCTGAAACAGCTCTGGAAGTTCTCTTTTGTCAGTATCTTTACTTTACCCTCCATCATGACAATGTTCTATGTCACATATCGCTTCTGGCATATGGCAATTTCTGTCAAATAAAAACATTACGGTGTGTCCTCATCCACCTTATTCACTGGATCTGGCACCAACTGGATCTGGTGCAACTTCTGGCTCTTCGCCAAAGTCAAAATGACCATGAAAGGAAAAGATTTTGAATTTATTCTGGACATCAAGGCAGCCACGACAGTGCAACTAAAGACACTCATGAAAGAGGACTTTCAGAATTGCTTCAGAAAGTGGCAAGAATGTTGGGATAAGTGTTCGAAGCGAGGCGGAGGGGGTGATATTTTGAGGGAGATGAATGGCAATGTGTCTTTTACTGTAGTAAATTTTTTTTTTGAATTTAAACATTCACTGTATTTTGTGGTCACACCTCGTATGATATACTTTCTTTGCTTGGCTTCCAGGAAACCACAGGCTCCTGCTTTTCCTCCCCTGCTGGCTGCTCCTTCTCCTGGGCTGGGTCTTCCTCTTCATCCATCCTTTAAGTGCCGAGGTGTCCCAGGATCCACCTTGCAGCCTCTTCTCTGTCTACTCTCCCTCTCTAAGAGATCTTATCCAGCCCTGTGGTTGTAAACACCATTGATTTGCTGATAGTTTTCACGTATATGTCTCCTCCCTAGACGTCTCTCTTGAATACCAGCTTCACACATCCAAGAGCCCACGTGGCATCACCACTGAAAGCTGAGGTGTCTGCTGATCTAATTTCTCACCCTCCCTAACAGCCTTCTCCCTGTTTTTCCCACCTCAGTGAATAATGCCAGCTGCACTCAGGTGTCCAGGCTAGTGGCCTCGGCCTTGTCCTCGACTTTTTCCTTTCCGATGCCCCACAACCAGGCTCTCCCCCAGTCCCACTGGCTCCACTCTCAGCAGAAGTTCAACCGTGGATCACCACATCTACAGCCGCCAGCCTCTCCCAGGCCACGTCACCTCTCATCTGGACTGCTACAGCCTCCTGCAAACTGACCTCCCTGGAGCGTCGTGCCTCCCAGTGCTGATGCCATACACAGGAGCCAGAGCTATTCTGCTCAGATGCAAGATCACGGTACTCCCGGGCTCAAACCCCTCAGTGACTTCCCATCACACCCAGAGCAAAGTCAAGGTCCTTCCCAGGACCTGTTTCCCGAGTACCCTTCTCCCCTGGGCCTCCTAGCTGAACACGGTAGAGATCTTTGAAGAAGGCTCTCGGGACCCTATTGTTCAAATATAAGGAATGGTCTCATCAGTGATTTCCCCCCTCAAATAGCCTTTGGCCTCAACCATGCTGGCTGGGAAGAGGCTGCCCAGAGAAGTACCCCTAACATTTACTAAACAAATGAAACAATTTTTTTTTCTGATTTTAGAATTCCTGAAAACCTGAAAAATACAGAAAATAACATAAAAGTCGAGTGTCAAAGCCCAAAGATAACTAATTATTAACACTACTGTTTCGGTCTAATTTCTTGCCATTCTTTTCTACGCAATATTGAATTAAAAAAAAAAAAAACAAGTGATTGTTTCATGTTGATTTTATCTTCTCCTTTCTAACATGTCTTAAATGTTTTTCTTTTATCATGGACAGTTCTTGGGAAATCTAACTTCCACAACATAGTCCCTTGTATGAAAGTACTGTACATTACCCAATCCTTTATTGCGGAAAATTTAGGTTGTTTATTGCAGCAACGTCGAACGTTGCATATAATCAGGTGTACAGGTAGGTTAATTTCTTTAGGGTATAATTCTAAACATGGAATTACGGGTTCAAAGGGTACGGACATTTGAGGCCTTGATACATATTGTCAAAGGCTTTCTGAAGCATATACTTCAAGCAGCAATGTGTCTGTGCTCAGTCCTTTATTTCAGGCTGCCCCGAGTATACACCACCGGGATGCACCGAAGTCATCTCAAGCCCCGAAATGCTGAGGTGCACCCCAACTGGCTCCTCGGCCAATTACCCCACTGTGGCCAATGCCAGTCTGGTCTCCAGGCTAGAGCTGCCAGTTTCTTCTCCACCGGGCTCTCAGCAGGCCCCACTCACCCCATCGCATGCACACGCGTGCACATGTAACACCCCCCACCCCATACACACACACTTTTTTCTTGGGTCAACTTCTCCATTTCCACTGCTTTCCAGCCTACTTGGAGGCATCGTCTGCATGTGGCTGACCGTGCTGCATTCCTACTTGTCATCTGGACAACTGCCTACCGTGCCTGTGAATCACCTGGGGATATGGTTAGAACAAGGATTCTTATTCTACAGGATGACACAATGATTGCACAATCATTTTATCCTCTCTACTAGATGACAAGGCCACTAACAGTAGGGGCAGAATATGAACCAACTCTATTGAATTAAATGAATTCAACCCAGAGTCCTTCCAGTTGAGTCAAGTTAATGCATAATCTAGAGGGAGAGGGCATAACACAGCAGAGCAAGGACAGTGTGACTGCGTGTGTGTGTGTGTGTGTGTGTGTGTGTGTGTTTTCCTACCTACATACCACCCCAAACAAATGTCCATTTGCTGAGGATCCTTTGAAAATTGATCTCAAGGAATCTAAAGAGAAAGCAGGATTAAAGTGCTATGTGTGGAAAGCGACTTCATGCTATTCGTCCAGACGCTGGGGTTTTCTACTAGATCAACATCCTTTTTGAAGTTTACACCAAGAAAAATATACACATATTAAACAGCAGTGGCAATTTACAGTAAAACAGAAAATCCCACTCCGAGAAGAAAACAAGCAGAAACATATCACATTTCAAACCTCTAAAAGTGGGAGTTCAAATGCCAAAATCATTGTTTCACTGTCCAGTTTTACTACAGAAATAGCATTTCCTCAGACAATCATTCCAATATTATCAAACCTTAAAACATTTACTTTGGGTTCAATCTGTTTTACATATGTCAGATATGAGAATACTTAAATTCATAATATTGATTCTATATAAGAACGGGTTCTCTTTAAAAACCCTGCTATCATGTGGTTACAAGGGCAACATGAAAAATAAACATTAACGGAGGCCTACATCTGTTCTTGAAACACAGAATAAAGCCTGCATTCCATAAAACTCCCTGCATATTATACAGTAACATGTTTGGAAGGAAAAAAAGCAGAAATTGTTTATCATTATCTCTATAATCTGGGATTGACATTTTTAAGAATTGCAGATGGCAATAAACTCCTCCAATAGTATTGAAGGCAAGAGTGTGATGAAAACCTTTTCTAATTGTGGCAAGCGTATGTTGACACAGATATGGATATTCCATTCTGCCAGGCGTGACACACATGTTATATCCAATGCTGTTAACCTTGTAATCTTAATAAACAAGATCTACGTGTCAATGTTGGCTTTTTCAGGTATGTACTAATTCTTTTAAGTCCATAGCTTGCAGACTAGACTAGTAAAGACTTTTTTGAAAAGATAGAGGTCAAAGAAACAGTGCAGTTTCCCAGAAGGAAACCAGATGTTTAAGTTTCCTTCTCAAAAATGATGGGCTGATTACAAAAAAAGAAGAAGACCACTGTTATTTGTAAGTTCAAGTTTCATTTCTTCACTCCTGAGATTGGCACCATGATAGTCTACTATTGTTCACTCTTCTTAATGGAAGAAACCATGATAATCTTATATTTGAACAAAGAAAAAAAATTTCACTTCAGAACGCAGATTGTTGCAGTGTTAGCGAAATTCAGAAGCAGAGATAATGATTCTTTGATTCTCTCGTAAGTGCAAGTTATTTAAGAGCAGATTTTGTAGCTTTTAAGTAGAGTTTCGGAAGAAAAATGATGAAAAACTTTTTTTTCCATCTCTGTCTGCCACAAAACGCTTTTCAAGACATAAATATTTTCCATTTTTCAAATAAATATTTTGTCCAGAATTTGACAGGACATAAACAAACAAGTCTGTTTATGGACTTGCTGACTTAACTTGTTATATCACATCTCTACAAACAGAGTCTGGGAGCCAGCCCTTCCCTTGTTCTATTACAAGAGAACTCACCACACCATGCAGTCTAGACAGTGGCTTTTTTGCCTTCCTTTCTTCTCAAAGTGTCCCATTAACCATAAAGCATAGTTTATTGGCTACTTTTCCTTCATAAGCTTTCCTGAGTTTACTAACAGTTGAGTGCAAAGATATTTAACGTTAGTTTTCTATAGCCTTGAACTAAATTGAGGGTAAAAATAGTACACACACACACACACACACACACACACACACACACAGGTTTCAGGATGAAAATGAACTGTTCCTAAAACTTCATAGACTATTGTCCCTCAAACATACCAAACAATGGGTTTGAATTCTTTGATTTTGGCCCTTGAGGCTTTTGAAATGAAATCAATAAGCACCTATTTAAGAACTTTACTTCCTTAGTCATATACCATAATAATTGGCTAGTATCATAGCTGAATCTTAAAAACCCCAAACACTTGCCAACAGTGTACATCTGAGGGGTCAGAAAAAGCGAGTTGGCCAACATGGGTGCAGCGGCTGTGGACGCTTTTCCCATCACTTAAAAGCAACACACAATGAATAGAACCCACTTTGCAGGGTCCCCAGTGCCTCCCTTCAGAGACAGAACTACACAGGAGACCAAACCTGACTCCTGATCACAAGGAGTTGGATGGATCTTCAAGGCCAGCGTGTTCCAACCTTGGCTTTTAGGAAAGAGCACACTGAAACTCAGCCAGGTCCAGGAACTCTGAACTTTTGCCTCAAAATCTCTGGAGAGGAAAACACCCTCTCTTTGGGCAAATACATGGTATTTCTATACACCCTTCCTTACTGGAAACAAAACTTTTTTTTTTAATGACCTGCAGAAGTTGTTACATCTTTTGGACATTAGACCCCTGTCTAGGTCCTGTATTGCAGATACTTTCTCCGAGTCTGTATACTACTTTTGGTGTCTTTTGCTCTTTTTTTCATTGCCCTCACGACTTCTTCTGTTGTCATTGAAACGCCTGAAAGTAATGTGCAGATATCACTCCTGACCCCTGCATATTTCATCACTTATCCCTCCAAAGTGGTATTTTCCTAGAGAACCACAGTCCATTATTGCACCCAAGAAAATTAACAAGAATTCCATGACGCCCTTTAATAGCCAGTCCATGTTCAAAGTTAAGCAGTCGTCTTTTACTGGCTGAATCATATCCCCTCATAATTTATATGTTGAAGACCTACCTCCCCGCCTCCCCTGGTCCTTAGAATGTAACTGTGTTTGGAATGGGGTTTTTAAAGAGGTAATTAAATTAAAATGAGGTCATTAAGGTGCGCTTCTAATCCGAAATGACCCCTGTCCTTCTGAGGAAGTTTGGACAGACACACACAGCGGGAAGACGACGTGAATGTCCAGGGAGAAGACAGCCATCTACAAGCTACACAGACAGGCCTCAGAAGGAAACCAACCCTGCCAAACCATGACTTTGAACTTCTAGCCTGTAGCACTGTGAGATTATCTTACAGTTTTTTTGATCTATGACTCAATCAAGGATCACTCATTACATCTGGTTGTTATGGGAAAATTGGGGATATTATGTCAGACAAACTGGATTTCACATGCAGAGTTCTTCCTCTACTCAGATGGCTTTGAAGCGAATTCCTTGTTTCTGGGCATCAATTTCCCCCTTCGCAACCACAGCTAACCCTGCCAGCCACTGGTGAAGTTGGGCCGATTGTGGTAACGACTGAGAAAAAAATCAAAACTATCGTTTCTGGTGCATAAAAAGTTCTCAGTAAATGTCCCTCTCATTCCTTAATCCAAACAGAAATTCAAAAATTTCTTTTGCAGCAAGGATGAAGAATTGATCACTATGCCTGTAAGAGTCAAGAGGCTGATAATAGCCTCCCTACTTTTCTTTCACCAACTAAAAGTGTCCCGATTGAATTTCTTAACAGAGACTGTCCTGCAGCAGCCATGTCACCAAGTCCTATACAGCATGGAAGGCCTCCTTCACCCACGAGGAGTTATAAGCTGAACAGGGAGTGACATGCACATGAGTAAATCATTTTTATCCCTAAGGGAAGGCAATATCTGAGCATTTGCTTTTGTGTTAGGTCCTGGGCAGAACACTGTGGAAATGAACTCATTTGTTCTCCACCACATCTCTGTGATGTAGGTACTGTTTTCTCCTTAGAGAACGAAGCAAAGAGGAAAACTGAGGCTCAGGTGTCGAGGGTGTCGGGAGGGAGGTAGGGGTCTCCTGAAGTGGGAGTCCCTTGAGGTGGAGGGACAGGACCCCTAGAACAAGGAGCAGAGAAGGGGAAAGCAAGAAGGCAGCAGCCATTCCCGATTGTCTGGAACGCAGGGCTGTGAATAGGGCAGTAATAGGAGAAAGAACTGGAAGGGGAGACTGGGTCTTCTCACTCTGAGGGTCAGAGTGAGAAATCTGTAGTAAATTCTGCAGGCATAGCAACGACTGCAGGGTTTTGTGGGTATCGTTCCCTCCTCGGGACTGCACACTGCATTCCTAGGGAGGAGAAAGTACTTAATCTTCTCTGAAGAGCTCTTGTTCTAGATCAGTGGTTCGCAAACTTTCCTCAGGACCCTTTTACATTCCTAAACACTACTGAAGACCCCAAAAAGTTCGTGATTGTGAGGGTTCTGAATTCTAGTATTTATCATATTAGAAACTAAAACTGAAACGTTTTCAAGGTATGGATTAATGTATTCTAAAATAACAATCATAGACCCATGACTATGTTAATGTAACTATCATTTTAATGAAAAACAGTACATTTTTTTAACACCAAACACACCGGGTGAGAAGAGTGGCACTGTTTTCCAGTTTTCTACGTCCCTGAATGTCTGGCTTTATAGATGACAGCTCGTATTCTCACACCGACCTCTGTGTTCACCATGTCGTGATGGCCTATGTCGGGTAGTCTTTGGAAAACTCCACGGAACCCTCCACGGAGAATAAAAAAGGTACATAAGGTCTCAGTATTATTATAAAAGTAGTCTGGCCTCTTGGATCCCCAAAAGGGTCTTAGAGACCCACACATGGAACCGAGACCATCGTTTGAAGACTGCTGATAGAGAGCCTAGTGATTTAAGGGGAGCGAAGTGGGATAAATGTGGCTAAGAACAAAATGCCCTCAATTGTTTTTCACAAAGGCACATTTAAGATAGTGCCTTTATCCTCAAAAAGCACTGCCAAAAGATGGTACTCTCATTGTCCCCAACAGCACAAGCTCTCACAAACGATGTGGTGTTTTTCCCCTCAAAGTTATTTAACTGGCAAAATGAAAAAAATAAAAAAATCTCCCCATCTGTTTTCCTCTTTCTGGCTGCACCTGTGTGGTTTAAGGCATGATAACATCAAATGTGACTTCAGTGTCACTTGATAAATTACAGTAGAGTGAGGTTTGGGGTGGAGACAAATGAAACTTCAAGAACGTGTCCCTGACATACAGGATACTTAACAAACGACAGAAGTGGCCTCAGCAAGCTTGCTCACTCATTTCCTATAGAACAGCAACCAAAAAAAACGATGCTAATTAAGACTCCATATCTATTGGACACAAAAGGAAGTGCCACCTCCTCTCTGATAGACATTGAAACAATGCAGTTGACTAGGTCTTTCTACTTAGAAGTAGGAGGGTGCTACTATAAAACCCCCCTTTGTTTCGCTACCCTCTAAAAGGGCCTTAGACACTTTTAGGCACTTAAGAGGTACTGAAACAAACATTTATTGATTTTCAGTTTCGATATAAGGGAAAAGTCTTCAACTTCCTGTGGTGGTAAAATACCACAAGCGTGTTTCCCAGTGATTGTCCAGTAGCATATCCTCTGAGAAATCTATCTCCCTTTAACAAAACCTGTCTGGAGGGGATTAGGAGAGAGGTCCCTACTGACTTTACACTGGGGACAGGGAGCTGGCTAAGGGGTGGAACCTTCTGAGGTGGAACCCCTTGTGTGCCTGCCTGAAGGGTGGGCTCCCAGGCTCCAGCTTGGCCAGCTGGCTCGAGAACAGTGGCATGGGGGTGGGGGATTCTTGAGGAAGCGCAATGCTGTCTGAGAAGCTCTGGCACCGAAGACGGGCCCATGGAGGGCCGGGTGAGCTGGGGAGAAAGGGCACAGGATGGGTGCCCCACTAAGCTGCCCCCCGACACGGAACCATAGCCTGGTGTCTGCAGTTATTTGGATTTTTGCCAAATTTCCAAAAAAAAGTCTGTCCCTGGGAAGGCATCCTCTTCGTTATTGTAGGCAGTATACCAAACTCTATTCTTTACCTCTAGGCTAAAATGACCTCTCATCATATAGCATCTAGAACGGCACCTTATAGATAATAAACGCTCATATAACATATTTGCTTTTATCAAGATTCATTCATTTAACAAAGTATACTTCTGATGACGCACCACAGTATGATACGCGCATTCAGCTTTCTCTTCCTTCCACCTGCTATAATACGTAGTGGTGCCTGGCACAACTGAGCAACCCCAGAGGCTGATAGACTTCTCAGAGGAGGGGTCGTGTTAGGGACCAGTAAGGGAAACAGAGCCTCAAATGTGAATTGGATCAAATGTGAATTGGATCTCGCATCCATAGCTCAAGGTCAACTGTACTAGCACAACTGGACATGAGCCGTGAGGACCACAATGTAATAAGGTGTAATGAATTGTAAGGTGTTCAAGTGACAAGATGCCGCCTAAATGGAAAACAGGTAGCACAGAGCAAGGAGGACAAGATGTGCAGCATAAATGATTACAGGTGTATATTACGATAGCATTCACATTATAATTAGATAATCTAAGTAAACCACCCTGGGTCCCTATTAGGGCTCAGGACCAGCCTCGAATTTCACGTAGCATTTACCACTTTTCAAACTATGCTGTCACATTGTTTAAAGTGATTTGCATAACAAAGCCCTCTGAAGCCAGGTGGACTAAGGGTCAGAGAGATTGTGGCTGACTTCCTAGCTCTCCACGAAGCCGCCACTCTGTCATCCTGACGTTCTAGAACACAGCCTCCTTGCATGAGCACTACACACTCACCAAATATCATTATCCTACATTGTGATACAAGTAGAGCTAACGTTTGAGGACTTACTACCTGCCAGGCACTGTTCTAAGCTCATTACAAGTATTAACTCAGTTACGCTTTGCAACAACTCCAGGAGCGTGCTACTATGATGGAGGTCATTTGAAAGATTAGACAATAGAGGCACAGAAACTAAAGTCAGGAACCTTGGAGGGTCAATACAAGAAAGAAAAGCCAGAGGTTTTCTTTTCCTTGCAGAGGCAGGATAAACCGCACAGCTTCATTTACTTCTTCTGGCTACCACTTTCAACGTCAACACATGAGATTTATTTGGGTAACAGTAAGAAAAAGAGCCTTCCTTCCCGAATCCAACTTCCTTCTCCATCCCGTCACTTTGCCTTACTCTTCTTTGTGGCACTGGTCATTCCTGGTAACATTTGATACTTTCTTGTTTCTGTCTCCTGCAGAGAATGCAAACTTCACCAGAGCAGAGCCTCAGGGTTGTTCAACCATGTACCCTAAGTACCTGTACAATGAATGATTGACAGCTGGCACAGAACAGGCACACAGGTATTTACTGAATACACACACATGCGCACACACACACTCAAACACACAAGATACTCCTCATTACAGCAAGAGTCTAGACAACTTCAACAAAATTGGTCAGTAAAAAAGATCTGGCAATTTAAAAGACAAACAAAAGAGAACACACAATTGGCCCTGTTCACCCCTTACTTGGATTAAGTGGGTGTGGAATGAATGCCCAAGAGTCACAGAAGGAGAAACAGTGTTTATGCAGAGCCCTTCCCTGCCTGCACAAATACTAAAGGGATCTGGGGGGACAAAGGACAGGCCAGGTGGCCACTGCAATCTCCTGTGCGATCAGAATCCACCAAGTCTGGCCTGGGTGTGGCCAGGAGTGGGCAGAGCTGAGTGGTGTCTTCCTGCGGTGAGAGGGTAAGACCGTGAGAAGCAGTCTCGCTGCCCAGCGTCTGGGGCTTCCTGCTTGTGGCCCAGCAAGAACGTTGACGGGCACAGGTTTAGAAATACCTCTAATAATCCAACCTGAATCTGTGTTTCTCTTTCCCTTCACACGTGCGTGCGCGCACACACACACACACATACATCCCCTTTCAGATTAAAAACACAATAAAAATATACAGAATTAAAATAAACCATAAAAATAACACAAAGACAAAAAATAAAAATATAAATATGATACAGATAATAGTGATTGGGTGACCGCGATCAAATAAAACATGGCATTTATAGGGGAGGTACAGTAGCCTAAATGTTAGTGTTAATACATACTCCTTAACTCAAACATCTTTTGGGAAAAAGAAACCAATTTATGCCAAAAACCATAAGCAGTCCAAGCAGCAAATGGGCTGTTTTTCTAAAAGTTCTGTCGTCCCAGTGAGAACCCAGAGCTGGGTTTTATGATTTGTAACTACGAGGAGCAGAGTAGCGTTATTCTGAGTCCTGGGTCTCCAGAGCTGTGGGCAGCGTAAAGTAGGAGGGAGGTAAAAAAAAGAACACTTCTTCTTTCATGTCTGATGAAAGACAGCCTCTACAAGCATGCCCGTTCTTTTCTTTATCCTCCACCTGCTGCATGAAAGGCGCCTTGTGTCCTCAAAAGTACCCTGCTCCTAAACTGCCTTTTCCTTCCCATTTAAACTGCTCCCTTAGAATGGAGGGTCTCGATGGATATTAGGAATAAAGCAGTTAACACTGAATTAACGCAAATGGAAACGTGTCAGAAGACTACGTCTATTTTTACAATCTTCAACTGCCCTCAGAGGGAGTATGAATTCTGAGGGTTTGAATTCTTCTGTTTGCTGAGCTGGATGGTGGGTATGAACAAATGCAAAGATGGAAAAAACCAAAAAAAAAAAAAAAAACTCTCTACGACAGCAGGAGAGAGGAGAATGTGCAAGGATGTGAGAGCATTTATGGGGGCAGGGGGCAGGGCCCTGTGAGGTGGGAAAGGCTAAAGCCAGTGGGAGGGCTGAAGCTGTGTAGGAGAACCCTGAGCACAGAACAGAGATGACCTTTCAACCAGCCTCTCACCTGTCTTTACGCACGTGAATCTCTCAATAGGTAGTATCTTGAGAAGGGTTATCATTTGTGCCAAAATATCTAGGATCTGTTCTCAAAGCAAGTCTAAACTGCTGTTTGTCTTCCAGAGCTTCTTCCCTCGGATTTCTGAACACTGCAGTTTTTCACAGGGTTAACACGCCCTTTCTCCCTTTGTAGGACTCCCCTCACCCCCAAGTAAGCAAAAAGCCTTGGGGTACCAGTAGGAGATGTCCAGCAATGGAGATCTCTCTCTCTCTTCTCTCTCTTTCTCTCTCTCTCTCTCTCTTACCCTCCTTCTCTCTCTCCCTCCTTCCCCCCCTCCTTTTCAAAACCTGTTTCACCAGGCCAAAAACTTCCCAGATGACCACTCTGAGTTATGTTCCCTCTATGCCTCTTTATATTCTGTGAGTGGACACTCTCCTACTCAAGACCCTTTTCCTTAGCAACTCACAATAGTAACGAAGCCATCATTAAAATATAAATAATATAAACTTAAAATTAAATAAATTGTTCTAAAAATAAAGGTATCAATGTTTAAAACCCATTATTTCTTAATTATTTTACTGTTACCTATGCTGCTGAGGTTATTGACATCTACTTTACCTTTATGGTAGAAATACTATATTAATGGTGTGTTGTTTCTTCCCATCTCTGCATTCAATAGCACCACATTGGTAGCCTGAAAGCAGCCATAGTGGGAATATTTACTCCATGAAAGTTGGCGAATGCTACAAATCAGAGCTTGAGTTGTTCTTTTCATGTCTAAGAAAGTGATGGAGAAAATGTCAATAACACAGATGAAATATAAAAATGTATTGTGTCTGTAGCTGTTATATTATATACATTGTGCAAAAAAATGAGCAAATATTCATCCAGCATTCAATTCGTCAGAGGAGTCACTCGTTTTACTGGTGAATGAGTGAAGCTTTGACATACACCCTCACAGTTTCACTTTTGTCTTTTTAATGTGAAAGAAAAAGTCTAGCAATATTCATGTCAAAACTACATTCACTTGTGAATAGGTTAGTTACAAATAGAAAAAGTTTGGCAAACATCAACAAAAGCATTCTATGAATCAATTTGCATTTTTATTATTTGTAAACTGTGTGCTACACATCCTTTATATCAGTACAATTTATAATAAACTTACATGTATATATGTGTAT
The DNA here is from genome assembly GCF_004115265.2 of Rhinolophus ferrumequinum. Lineage (NCBI taxonomy): Eukaryota > Metazoa > Chordata > Mammalia > Chiroptera > Rhinolophidae > Rhinolophus > Rhinolophus ferrumequinum. The sequence continues at coordinate 93,733,939 of NC_046286.1, read as the reverse complement.
ATGTATGTTGCACACATGTGCACACACACACACACACAGCCCCCTACCCCCACCCCGTAGGTTGTTAAACATTTACCAACACACACTGTGTTAGCTTTTCATCACCCCTGTGTTTGGATATATTCCCTTGCTCCTTAAGACCTGTTCCCACACCCCAGGACCTCCACAAAACAATGCTTGCTGATATGCCCATCAATAAGCTGCACTAGATTGTCTGTCAAACGTCCTCAGAGAATGAAAGGAAATCCTTTGCATTTATAAGCCCTGGTGAGCCCTTAACAAGCTCAGTCTCACCAGTTGGCAGCTTTATTCACCACTCACCCTCAGCATCACTGTTCTTAACTTTCTTGGGCAGCTCAGAAAGAGATAAACACCTTTAAATTAGACCCAAACCTTACGGGAAACAATGCCAAGGAGACTTAGAGTTCTATATTTCCAAAGGCTTCATGACATTAATAAGTAGCCTTCTTCTATAAGTCCCCAGTCATTTGAGTAATTAAAAAATTTTAAAGTATAAGTCTATTTTGTCATACTAGTAGTTAATTATTGTTCATCAATTTCCTTTAAAATTTTACTAGGATATCAAGTTTGAATTTGGAATTGCAATGGAAGACAATTCCATTGACTCAACTGGAGAATAAAAGCACTGTCTTAGCAAAAACTTTTTAAAAAGAAAGTCTCTTAATTCTTCTCTGGGCCACCATGAAAACAAGTGTGATTAAAGTGATTGTTGTTCTTCAAACCCAGTGAAGCATAATGGATTCTATAATCTTCACCAGAAGAATACCACCAAATGACTGTTTTTTTTCTGTTTTTTTTTTTTTAAACTCACCAAACCCTCAAACTCAGGATACCCTGTTAGAAAGGATTTCCTGTAATTCTCTGGGAACATGCAATAGAAGAAAGTTCACAGAATTTAAATATCTGAAAATATACAGTACAACTCAATTGTATGTCTTTAAATTCTTAATCTTGGAGAAACATCTCTGTTATCCAATTTCTCGATTTTTTTCTAATACTCTCAATAACATTTAAATCATCCCTCCCTCAATTTAGGTCTTAATTCTAGGACTTGAACATTTACCAATTTTTTAAAAATCACAATAGATTGAGAATATGGCAATCTCAATCACTTCTTTGATTAATCAATTTGGTCCAAATGCGGAGTCTCTCAAGCTACCGTCTGATTAGTAAACCTCTGACAGAAAAGCAAGTTCTTCCAGGACGTTAAGCTGAAGGAGGTCAGTGGACCTTATCAGTGTTGAGGTGTTTCCTGATGTCACCGTGAATGGCTGACATCCTATGATGATTCGCATCTTTAGAAATTTCCTTCCAGAAGAGACCGCTTCTGATGAAATATTTTCTGGAAATACCCTGTTGTTAATCAAACACTAGCATCTAATATTTATTTGCACTTAAGCAGGGCATCCCACCAAATGTTAAAAATTTTAGATATGGGTTTTTTCCTTTAGAGAAGACACCCCAACAATCACTCAAGTACTCTACTAGCTACTGTGAGCCACAGCTTTGCAAGGCACTGGAGCAGTGTATTCAGTAACTCTGGCCATCGGCATTCCTTCACTCCAGATCGCCAGTTGACCTCGTTATGTCACCTTCGTTTTCTCTTGTCAAGTGAATTGTTCCAGATCTAGCCATTCTTTTATTTTCCAATAACACAACCCTCGATTTTAACTAGGTATATGGCTAGTTTAACTAGGTACATGGCCAAAGTTAAGATGACACCTCTCAGGGCAAAGAGATAGAGGCACTTAGGTTCCTATGAGCAGACAGCTGCCCACTACCCGGGGACCTACTCAGAGCTGTGTCCACCACGTCTCCCCAGCACCGGCAGCTGAATCCAATCCTAACCTATACGAGGCTGACAATTAACTTTGCAAACTTGTTGCAATAATGTTGCTAACCTTGTTTGATATCAGAGGGATTATTCATTATGAATTTGTACCAACTGGACAAACAGTAAACTGTATTGGAACACCCTCCCTACTCACCTGATCTAGCCCCCAATGACTTCTTGCTTTACCCGAAGATAAAGGAAATATTGAAAGGAAGACATTTTCATGACATTCAGGACATTCAGGACATCAAAGGTAATACGACAGTTCTGATGGCCATTCCAGAAAAAGAACTCCAAAATTGCTTTGAAGGGTGGACTAGACACTGGCATCGGTGCATAGCTTCCCAAGGGGAGTACTTCGAAGGTGACCGTAGTGATATTCAGCAATGGGTGTGTAGCACTTTTCCTAGAATGAGTTCGCCAACGTAATTGTCCAACCTCATATATCAAGTGTACTATGAGTGTGAGATCTGGAGCCAGTGTGTTGGACTCTGATCCCAATGCTGCTATTGATTAGCTGGGTGTCTTTGGACAAGTTACAGAACCTTTTTATACCTCAGTTTTCTCATCTGTAAAACGGGAATGATTTCACATATTCAAAGCGCTTGTGAGCACGAAATGAGTAAATAATATGCAAAGCGGGAACTAGTAAGGGCTCAGCTTTCATTTCCACTGCCGCCACCACCACATCAGTCAGTCCAGGGTGTGCCACTCCTCGGTACACCAGGGCACAGGACAGGGGGCAAACGGGAATGAGAAGGTGAAGCTTCATAACTGGCACCCTTGCTCCCTGCGCTTCCTTTCATTTCCTCCAGGCCTGCTCCCCAGAGACCCTGCCCCTTCCTGCGAGCTTGTTATTCCTCATGTGGAATTTCCACCCTATTCCTTACGGCAGACTTCACCCACTGTAGGCCCTCCTCGTTTTGTTCTTCTCACAAGAAGTTCTAGCCTATGTGAATTTACACCTCTGTATCTTTCCTGTTGTGAGACTTCAAGGAAATTGTATTACAAGATTCCCGTTGGGGAGATTGAGAAAGAAGGGACTGCAACGAAGGAAAAATGGAAATAAAGCAGAAGCCAGCTTTCTCTCTCTCTCTCTTTTTAAAATGTAATGGGGTGACATTGGTTAGTAAAACTATATAGGTTTCAAGTTATATTGAAATAGATCAAGTTATATTCAAAATTATATACGTTTCTATGATATATGATCTATACCAGCTTTTCAAGGGTGAAGGAAGGCCAACAAGAGCAAACAGAGAATCCTGGCTTGTGCTTGGGATTGCTGGGAGGGGAGTCAACACAGACGTGTGACGTAGAAAAGGCTCAATGCTGTATGTTTTGGGACAATGTTGTCAGAGTTGGATCTAATGCTTTGAAACCTTCTGTGCGGTGGAGAGGGACTGAGCTTTGCTGAGGTTACAGGTTATCCAAAGCTTTATTCACCTCAAATACCACGTTAATCTGCCTCAGAGCAAGGTGCGGTATTGGAAACAGAGGGCAACTACTTCAAATCATGAAACCTAGAAGGCATTTCCATGCATCAGATGAATGGCAAAGATGGAAACAAACTTTTGTCTAAACTTGTTATGAGGAATGATTGGCCAATGTGTTCCTGACAAGACTAGTTGTCACCTAAAAATTTATTAGGGAACCCAATGTGCCTGACAATAATCTTACTTAGACAAGAGTCTAAAGTATAAACTAGTCATTCATTCAGGTTAGGACAAAACCTGATTTTTACGTAACTATTGTTCCCTAGTGTTTACTCAAAAGGGAAGGTAGAACCATAGGGATTTCTTTAAATCTCCTTATTAGCAGTCAAAGTTCTTCAAATTAATCCCCCCAAAGGGCAGTGTACTGTCCAGAAGTAAAATTCCAGCACTGCTTTCCCATTCCACAGTAGACCAGAACCAAAGTGAGAAACCCTGAAGGGCCAACCTGGACAGAGAGTGATAGTCTGGATAGAGGGGCAGGGAGGCCTGGGGAGGCAATGGCCAGTTGTCTCCAATCTACCCTGAGGGTCTTCCCTTCTGTTTGGGGAACTCTCGCCTTGGAGACTGTCAACAACAGTCTTGGTGACAAGGGAAAGATCACAATTGTCCATTAAATAGCCGCTAAAGGCCAAGCACTGTGTAACACTTTCTTCACTATTATTATATGTTCATAACAATCATATACAGTAGTTATAATTTCCCTCCATTTTATGGATGAAGAAATAGCTAGTAAGTAGTACAGTTCATATTCAAAAGACAGTCCATTCAATTCTAAAAGTATGAATGAACCATGCATTTCATTTCCTGTTCCAGAAGGTGAGGATAGGAGGAATTTCAGACCCTTCTGAGACCTGTTCAAAGACACCCTATCCCCAGTTCGAACTCTGAAGGCTCTTGCTCATTAAGACACTGGTGTTAGTTTTATAGTACTCGTACACATTAGACAGCGCTATGCCTCAGCTACATTAGGAGTCAAGTGGGCTTTCTTTTATTAGCCCAAGATCACAATCAGCATTTATAACATTTTTATGACGTTGTAGTCCGAAAATAAAATTGAAGACTACAACCTATCCACTCATTCATGTAAATATTGCAGTGCCTATTATGTACTTGGGAGGTGGCAGTGAACAAAACAGGCAAAAGACCCCTGCTCTAACAGGGAAATTTCAACTCTAACGGTCAGAGTCGAATTCAACTACTGCATTTTTAGTAGATCTTTTCATTGTGTGGTGGTTATATGGAAAAGTGTGATCTGATCAGTTAGAAATGTATACTAAAGTATTTATGGGTTAAATAACATGATACCTGGGATTTGCTTTTAATATTCAAAGTGGGAGAGACAGCACCAAGTGGGGAAACGTAAAACAAGATTGGCAAAATGTTTATTATTGTTGAATCTGGAAGATGGGTACCCGGGGGGCTTATCATACTATTTTCTCTACTTGTGTTTATTTGAAAATTTCCTTAATCAAAAGATGAATTCCTCCCTCCATGGAACTTAAAAAGATAAATAAACATTAATTTATACTGTGTTGATGAGACAGATACAATGTTATGCAGAACAATAAAGCAGGGAGGGGAGGTGGGAAATGCTCGGAAGTGGTGGATAAGTATTTCTACAGGGATGTAGTATTTGTTTATTTTATGTATATAAATTAAGAAGACATGAATTGACAATTGCATCAGTGTATGGCATTAATACAAATGAAGCTGAATAAAATGGTAATTAAAGGGTACTCAGTTTTCTGAGAAACAAGAGGGCAATTTGAGTTCTATGAAAGATGTGAGTTTTAAAGAAGTGTTGATGAAAACAATGGCTGATATTCACCTAACTTTTCCGTATGATAGAACTAGGGTTTGCAAGCATGTTAAAGAATGCTTGGATTTGATCCTCATCATAACCCCAGAAACAGGTAGGTATTCTTTCCCTTATCTCTACGACGCTGCTCCTAAGCTCTGGGAGTCTAGACAGCTTGTCCAAAGTCACACAAACTCTAAGTGGTGGAACGGTTTAAACGCAGGTGGTCCAGCTCCAGAGTCTGACTGTTTCACCGTCACACCACAATGCCTATTGTGATGGATAAGCAGCAGTTGGATAAATGAAGAGTAAAAGAGGAGTCATAAATATCAAGCAGCAACTTGGTATTTCCTGAGTGCCGGCCACACACGAGATGTGTGGTGCTGTGGGTCCTGTGGAGGAATAAGGCGAAGTATGGGAGAGCAACCTGCGTGGAGTGGAGGGCAGATATGGGGGAGCAGCCCAGAGCAAGCTTTTCTCGGTAGGATGGCGCTAGGAGAGCACACACTGCAGGCAAGAGGTGCCCTCCGCCCGGCCCCCCACCCCAAGGAAATTTCTTTAGAATCCCAGGGGTATGAGAGCAGGAATGGAGGAAAGTGGGGTTATCTACACCTTGTACACCTACCCACCCACCACCACCTCACACATCGATCCACACGCGGCACCTTTGGCTACTGATCTCCCTCTATTTAGAACGTGGTATAACAGTATCAGATAACCAGAACTTACCTGACTTGGAGGCAAGAAATGGTGATTGGTGAGGTGATACTGATTTATTCAAAAAATGTTTAAGCTTCTGTCTGTGCTGGGCACAGTTCCTAAAACATCAGAAATGCAGTGTGAACAACACAAGGCCTCTCCTCTCATGAAGGACAGCGAAGACACACATTTCCTTTGTGAGGTGCTGATAAATGCTATACATAAAAATGAAGTCGGGTAAGAAGGCTATGGCTTGCAAGGCATGGGGGTTCCGAGTTTATGAAGCATGATCTGGGAGACTTCTGTGATAAGAGGACACTTGAGCAGGGTACTGGAAGACGGAAGACAGTAAGGCTTTAATACGTATCTGGGGGAGAACGTCCCAAGCAGAAGTAAGGAAAACACTGAGGCTGGAGCTTGTTCAGCGTCCTGGGAAACTGCAAAGCGGCCAGCGAGCCCACATAGAGCGAGCACGTGGAGAGAAGCAGGACATGACGTCAGAGCAAGAGGACAGAGCAGGGGCCAGACCGGGGATGGTCTCAGAGGCTGTTCGCCAGACTTGCTTTTGACTCGGAGTGAGATAAGAAACCACGACAGGGGTCTGAATGAGTCAACATACGAACAGGATCACTTCAGCTGCTGCGTAGGAAAGGGATAGTAGGGGGCATGGGTCTAAGCAACCAGTTAGGGACCTATTGCACTTACCCAGGGAGAGAGGGCAGTGGACCGGACCCACCGGGAGCAGGTGGAGCGGTAGGTGCTGCACGTTGTGGGTAGAGCCCACAAGGTTTGCCTGTGGATTGCATCTGAGGAACAAGATGGGGCATGTGACCAGAGAAACATGGAAAGCTCCCTAATTGGGACTTTTATCTCTACCTTAAGTTCTATCATCAACCCTTTCCTTTGGGTTAAGCCATTAGAAGAGGCCCCTGTGAAAATGCATTCACCGGTCAGATTTGTGTTCCAGATATAGCAATCAATGTCAGCTCAGCAATTATTCTACTTGTCTAGGCAAGAGATAAGCGTCCAACAGGGTGGGAAGGGGGCATGAATAAGTGAATATGGACTGAGAACTACTTAGGAAGTCATTGCTAACTGACTGGACGAGGCAGGAAAGGGAAGGAAAGTGGCTTGCTGTGACCAGTGAACTGAGTGCTATTAACTAAGAATTGGATAAGGAGGGGAAGAAAAACAACCCTAGGAAGTTAGAGGTAGGTCTGCAAATAGAGATTATGAGTCCAATTCTGGGTGGGTGACTTTGAATCAGCTGTGTAAAAGCCAATAGATAAATCCCAGAAGGCACGTGAACAAGGGTGGGAGGCTCAGACAGGCCCATTGCAGTTATTCTCTTGATTTACTTGGACACAATAGGGCTTCACTACGTGAGCCAGAAAATTTAAATCTGAATATTCTAAGAGGAATTTCATTTCACAATTTTTTAATAGGCATAGTAACCAAAACTAGGCTAAATAAAACTAGGAATCCATTCCCTTTTAATGCGATGGGATCCTTCGAAGACCTGTCTTAACAGACTAAATTGACAAATAACAGAGCCATTTTTGTACCAACGTTAAACAATGTGGTTTGGTTATATCCGTTTGTTTCTTTTCTCCCCCAGTAAAGTGCTAAATTTTGAATAGGAGAATAACAAACAGACTTTTTAAACTTTTTAAATGTTTTTACATTTCTAAGTTCTAAGTTGGTAAACTAGAATTCAGATTTTCACACCAAACCCACACACTAGCATTGACTGTGAAACTTCTCAATTCCACTCTACAGTGGAAATTGGACCACACTTCAAGTCCGACAATTGATTCAAGGTCAAAATGTGGCCAGGACCATGGTCTCCACTGGGAACACAAGGATGAATATGGCATAATCTCTATGCCCCAGGAGAGTCACAACCCACCAAAAGGTCTGAGGTACCCTCGCCATGCATACGAGGGCATGTTTACAGGGTTGGAGTAAGGCTGATATCCTGTCTGGAAATAGCAGTCATTCAACTGGCTTGGAACATTACAAAGATTTCTTACCACTACAGTTTCTCATAGTTGTTTCTACTCCAGAGTAAACACTGTTGAGTTTCCAAGAGTACTAAAACCAGTGAAAGTCAGGCAATGGACATAAATACTTACTAGCATTGCATTTACTGCAGACCCATACAACTTTCAACCCTATGCTACCGAACTACCCTGATAGAAAATCGTGTGAACAAAAACCCTTTCCTCGAGGAACCTTTATGGAGTGTTAACTCAGAGTACATTTAGATTGCTCACGTGGGTTTCATTACCTTCCCTTTCCTCATCTTTCCTTCTCTTCTCCTTTTCCTCCTTTCCTCCTTCCTCCTCTTCTTCCTTCTTCTTCTTTAAAGATTTAGCCACCTGTGCAGAATTTCCTTTCTTCAATTTGTGAAAACTGAGATTTTTGCCTAAATTTTTTCTTAAGGCTCATTCCAAGTAGTAGAAGAAAATGTTATTTTGTTCAACCACTTGCTCTCAGGAGCTCACAGTCAAGTGAGGGAAGGCAGACAACTAAATGGTTATGGGAAATGCCACATCAAAAATACTAGAAACGAGCAATCTACGATGCTAAGGAGCTGGAAGGAAGGGGTACTTACCATGTTTCTCTGAAAATAAGACCTAGCCAGATCATCAGCGCTATTGCGTCTTTGGGAGCAAAATCTAATATAAGACCCAGTATATATTGACCCAGTATATATTATATTATGTTATGTCATGTCATGTTATGTTATGTTGTGTTATGTTATGTTATATTATACCTGGTCTTATATTAAAATAAGACCTGGTCTTATATTAATTTTTGCTCCAAAAGACGCATTAGAGCTGATGGTCCAGCTAGGTCTTATTTTGGGGGAAACACAGTAGCTCTGAGAGGACCTGTGGGGAGGTGAGTCTATCTGTCATGGCTCACAGATAGCAGCACTCCTGGCCACGTGCTGCCTTGGTTACTTTACCTGAGAGAGCCAAAGGAGAGAGGGCGACGGAAGTAAAAGGTGGAGACTGGTAAGCATGCAGGACAAAGCAAAGCAGAATGGCCACACAGCTTCTTCATTCCCATCAATTCCTTCTCCTTGAGCTGCATGGCCTTGGCTGACATTCCCATGCTGAATCAAGCCACTTCCCACCACGTCCTCTGCTAGGATACTCTCTGCACCACTGCCATGGTTCCCAACCGCTCTACCTCAGTGATAGCTGGGCGCCCATCAGGTATGTCGCTCCGCTGCTTGCAACCCAACAGTGGCTGTGTGCTGCACTTTTAAGCCATGGAAAGGCCTTTGATATGATAAAGCCCTACACAATGTGGGCCCTGCCCACGCCTCCAACTTCATCTCCCGCTTACTGCTTGTTCACACACATAGGCTGCCTTTCTTTTCCTAGAACACACAGAGCTTATTTCTCTCTTAAGGCCTCCATACATTTTTTTTTTTTCCTGCTTAGAATGTTCTTTCCTCAGACCTTCTCTGGGTCACTTTTTATTATTTAAACCTTGGCTCAACGTTACCTCTCACGTGGGCCTTTCTGACCACCCAGGCAAACAGAGCGCCCCACCCCCACCCCATGTCCCTGTGTTCTTTTCTTTAATGCACTCGTTGCATAATGATTTCCTCCCTCCCGTTCACTCCATTTCTGGTCTGTTTTGTTCATCACTGTATCCCTAGAACTTAGGGAATTATATTTATTGAATAAACTAATACTAATCGGAATTCCCAAGTGTAATGAACATAACTATGTCTCTACTACAGTAAAACAAACAAAAAAATGTGCTCCTCTTTCCTCTTTTTTACCACTGACATTTGCCTAAGGAAACTGAAAGCCCTTCTCCAACTACTTGGATGGCTTTTCCTAGCATTTTCATGTTGGTTTATTGTTCCAGACATCTAGGAGCAGGGAATAAAAGTTAAGTGTGATACCCAGGAAACACAATAAAAGAGCCACTATTTATTAATGCCTTATTATTTACTAGACCCTATACATACATTACGCATTCAAACCCATAAGATTTTTATTATATGGTTTTTATCCCCAAATAACTTTCAAATGACATATATAGACTGCCTAATTCCAGACCACTAATACATTTCAACTTTGGGTTTTCAGAACTTAGAAAAACAAATTGATCTCTTCCATGCATACCATTTCCCCCATAATTAATGTCACAGAAACGATGTTTGAATTAGTACTACGAAAAGTAAGCAAAGAGAGCAAAAAGCATTAACTATGATTGCTATATCTATTATGCACATTGAAGTATCGAATAAGAGTTTTCTCAGTCAAGAGTATGGTACACATTTCTGAATATTTGCAAAGCATGTTTTCTGCACAGATTAGTAATCCAAAACCAAGGGGATTTTCAGAATAATTATTGCTAGCTATTGTGTCTTCAGCGAGCACAGGAATTATAAAAGAAGTTAAAAAGAAATACCTGTGAACTTCCTATTTGGAAATTTCTTAAACTATAGTATTAGATTAGACAGCATTGCATCTTGATAAGGCGGACCATAAAGCAAACAAATCTTTTTGTCCCTCAGGGGTACTCTGGATTTTGAAAGGCAATGTTATTCTGGAGCTCATTACAACTCAATTTTCAGAACTTCATAATATTTGCTCTCATAGGAGGATAGTTCCAAAAAGAAAGACAGAAAGAAAACATAAGAGTGCTTCATAATAATGACACTTTTTGGACGTCATCTGGATTCTAAGTTACTAAAGGTAATGTTTCATTATGACAGAGGACGCCTGTGGCCCACAGGGTTCCACGTGCCACAGAAACATTATTTTCACATTACTTTCTGTGCCATTTTAGTTTCAAGAGCAGATCTCATTAAATGTTGTGATTAAATGGCATTCCTTAGAGTTCAATCTAAACAACTGTTATAGGAGGCGGATAAAGAAGCATGTAGCTTATATAGACAGTCAAGAAAAGTGGAAAACAGCCAAGACCACCAAGATTTTCCTCCATCATTATATTCCAAAAGCTTCCAAATATTTCCCCAAACACTTTCTTGGACTCAGCGGACCCTAGTAAGCTCATCTGCACGCCCACTTCTGTTCCCTGCCCATCTCATCGCCCTTACAGCCTGCCCTACCCTCATTATCCCTTAGCAACTAACCAACTCTCTAAAAACCCTGATCTAGGATGGGAAAGGCATGATGTAAGGGAAGGGTTTTCTTTCAAAAAATTAACTTTTCAAGTCTATGCCTCCCTCTAACAGGCTCCTCTCCCACCCACCCTGTAATCCTGTATTCCTCATTTTGACTCTTAGGCTTTGTATTTCATGTATTTAGTTGATTCCAATTTTTAAATATTCCGTGAGACACCCGAATATTTAAACTGTAAACTGTTTCAGCCCAGCTCCCATTTCCTCCTTTGAGGCATCTATAATATTCCAGCACAACATAGATGCTTAAACTAATAACAGGTTTACTTGGCTAGAGGCAGCAAACACAGGATGGTATATTTACGCCCCAGATTACAGTTTTTCCTTTCTCGCAGCACATCAGAGAAGCGCAGACGTTCGTGTTTGAGGACTGTCTATAATCACACAGCCAGAGGGCTGAATTCTGAGCTGGCCTGGGATCCGCCGCTCCACCCCTTCACCCCTTCCACCTGGCCTCCCATCTTCCTTCTCCACTCCCCCTCCACCCCAACCTGCAGAGACAGCCTTCAGTCATCCTAAGGCTGGACACCAGTGAGCATGCATCCCTGGAATGCCTACCAATGGCCTTTCCTTTGCGCCTACTGGTTTCCAAAGACCGGATTTCAGCTAGAGTTGATGTTGGTTTTCAAGACCAATTAAAACATGAGGGCTTCAGTCACATGAGAAGGTGGGGGAGGAAGAAGGTGGCTCTGGAAGGAAAAAGTCTGCTGCACTTTCTTCCTCCTTGGCCAAGCAGCTCCCCAGCCCTCCCAGTCAGGCAGGGTGCTGGGAGAGAACTTTGCTCAGGCTTCAGCGCAGAGTGGGGAGAGGATGGCAGGAGCTGGAAAGCACCCCGAAAGGAGCAGATTCCCAGAGGGTATCAGGAAGGGTACGCTTACCATGTGTGGAGGGCCAGCATGGGTGGCACATTGAAATTAAAATCAAACAGCAAGCAAGCACACTTAATTACAGCTACAAATAGCCAAATGTTGTCAACACTCCCAATGAGTCAGCAACTGAGGAGTTAAAGAATCTTGGATGGATGGCGGAGCTGGAGGAGAGATGACAGACATCAAACTGGGTGCAGGAAAAGGTCTTAAGTAGGACTCAGAGTTGAGAGGGTGGTCAGAAAGCAAAGACTTAAGTGGTATCCTACTCTCTAAACAGGGAGGAGGCTGGGGAACTATTGGAGGGGAGCTCTGCCTGGAGGATGAAAACCCAGAGGCTTGCCGGGGGGGAAGGGGGCTGGCTCTAAATGGAGCCCCTCCATTTCTTTGTCAGAAAGGACTTACGTGATCTGAGGGATGATCAGGCCCTTTGGATGCCGGGAGAGGAGTATTTATGTTAAATTAAATCTAGAAAACAGAAGGCAGTGAGCGCTGAGCTAATGCCTTCATTGCCCTTCAGAAGGCATTTGTGTGCATTAAGGACTCACCCATCTCTGCAGACAGCTGCCAAAAGGAGTATCTGGCGGCAAGAGCTGCTCAACCTCCCTCCTACCCGAGAATCTATAGGTCAGTTTCACTTAAACAGGATTCACTAATACATTTTGTTCATTCACATGATCAAAGTTTTAAACTTTTTAAAACACATCCCATCACAAATGTCTTACAAAACTTTCATTTGCTATATTATTATTTAACTCTTTTGATAGGTCCCAGTAACCTCTCAGAGCTAAGAAACAGAAGAGAGAAACTCAGTTACAATGTAAACCATTGGAGCAACCATAGTGTAAGACTAATTTATTCAATGGATACTTATTGAGCACTAATATTAATGCATTATATTGATGCTAAGACACACTTTTTTCACAACTTATGGAAGCATCTCACAGGAGGTGGTGTCAATTTTACCGACAGCATTTCTTTTCTTAGTGGTAGTTTTTTAAATGGCGTATTTCAGAAGTATCTTAGGTTTGATGAAACAGGAACTCATCAATATCATTAAAGTCTCGGTTCAAATGTTGCCTTCTCTGAGAGGCTTCCTGGAGCACCAGTCTGAGGTGGCCCATCTATCCCCCTGATTCTGCCACTTTGCTGATTGCATCTCTATGGAAACCATGTCTCTTGTGTTCACTGCTTGGCCTAGGACAGCATCAGGCATCATTCTAGGCATAGTAGGGTCTCAATAAATGGCTCTGGAATGAAGAAAAGTTACCATTTATTGAGCAATTACTACATGTCAGACCCTGAACTAAATGCTTTACAGAGGAGAATCTTATTTATTCCCAACAACTTTAAAGAGGGGGGAACCTGAAACAGGTAAGTGGAGAAGCCAGGACGAGACCTCAGTTCAGCCTGACTTCAAAGCCAGACACACAGGCACCATGTTGTACTGTGCATCACATACGAGCCCTGGAAAGTTCTGCGCTGAATTCTGAGACTGGTCCAAAGATGTCTGGCAAGATCCCTGAAGCGACAGAGAGGAATAAAGCTGTTCCCTCACCCTTGAACGTTCCTCTGTCTTTCTGATTACTTCATGTATAAGGTCCTGTGTTAAAATAGAGATGGAGGTGTCTACATCTCTGCCCAACAAGATGAGCGGCTCCAAGGAAGAGATGGAGATTTAAACTTGTATGGAAGGATCCCTCCACCATTGAGAGTGAACACAGCCCACCTGAAGCTCTGCAAGTTACCTCGAATGACAGAGACGTAGGGTACAAGTGGGGAGGTGCTAGAAAAAATGTAGGTACAAGAGCTTTGGGTGCCATGCTTGGGAGTCTAAACTTTGTTTCAGATGATCAATGACCTTCATCAATGACCTATTTCAACGTGGGCTTCACCAGTGTAAAGACAAAATAAAGAAAAGCGGCTGGAAAAAAAGAGTGACAAAGGAAATCTGATTATAAGTCAGAAATAAGTATAGAAATCAGCTTAGACAGAGCCTATGAAATTTGTCATTTTGGGTCCCCACAAAAATATTGTAGGCTATCACAAACATGGACTCTATCACTTAGAATAGAATTGGAAAAATCCAGCCTGCAGCCTGTTTTGTACGGCTTTCGAGAAAAAAAATGGTTCTTACAATTTCAAGGGGTTGTAATCAAACTCCACCCCCAGTCAAATACTATATGACAGAGACATACAAGGACCACAAAGCCTAAAACACTATCTGGCTCTGTACAGAATAGGTTTATCCCCCCCGATCTAGAACTTCTCATCATCCTCCGCTGTCTCTATTCAGACACAGGTCCCTTAAGGGCTCAATGCGACTAGACGCATAGAGAACTATTAATAGATCCATTTACCACTTCAATGATCAGAGCTAATTTCACGGTATGGTGACTTATTGACTTAGTAATTCCTCTTACGAAAATTCTCAAGTTTTAGTGATTATGAGACTCATACCCATTTTAAGTCTGTCTTGGATATTTTAAAAAGATGTCCTTCTTACACTTAAGGGCTGGCTAGCTTTTGGTCAAATGCTGTAACTGTTTGCTCTTCCTAATGCTGGTGATAAGGGGCTTTTGCAGACGCTAAAGCACCCTGGTTATTAAAGCTTTTACCAAAACAACTTTCTTAATTAAAGACCTGTGAAAACCCTGACTCTCGTCTCATCTCATTGGGTTAGTACACCAAGTGGGTGTAGCTGGAATCTTTTTAAAAACAGCCTAACATTAACACGCTTCAAGTGGCCTTTCCTCCAAGATGATATGGGAAGGGGGAAAGAAGAGGAGGGTTATGAATTTGCAGTTCCGTGAATCCAGCATTCTTTAGCTTTCCATCAAACAGTCATTCAATATTTACCAAAAGAAGATGTTTAGCTTTGGAAATTTTTACTTGGCTTGTATCTCATCAAAAACAAACAAACAAACAAACCCAAAACACCACTTTTTTTTTTTTTTTGGTGACCTTGTGTATACAGATTGAAAAGATACTCAAACATGACTCCGACATGAAAACCACTGTAGATACAGTGTACAGCGAACCCCTCGGCACTGGGATGGGAATTGCAGATGCATCCTTAAAGCTGTTGTGCAGTGTCCGAATAACCTGTGGCCCCGGTTATTCTGCAACAAACCTGGGCCCCCTCGCAAGGATGGTTAGGCTATATTTCTATCACCTTTGCTAAAGCATCTGTTGCTTTTCATCAGCACGAGCAACATAAAGAGGAACATGCTGTCAGCTCTTAATTACTTGGCTCTGCAGTAAGTTCTACTTGGCACAGACGCCCACGGATCTGAAGGCCCGAATAATTTGGGGTTAGCTTTTCATTTTACAAAACAAGGCTGATACAGGCTGTGATAAAACATTAATGTTTGAGATGCCCAGCACACCCAAGTACTAGATTGTTTAGGGTCTCTGTCTAGAAAATGTTTCTATTCCCATTCCTGCTTGAGTGAATACACGAGCATGTTGCCTTAGAAACCATGGTTTTCATAAGTCAAAAGAGACGGCATTTTTTTTCCCCTCAAAGACTGACCCATTACATTTGATTAAAAATGCCTCCATGCTACCATCATTTCTAAGTAGGGCAGTTCAGGCGAAAGAGAAGTGAACCTGGGTTAAATCATGGCTCTGCCAATGTAACTTCCAACAAAATCACTCATTCCTGGGACTCAGTTTATTAACAACCATCATTTTTAAAACACACAATGTGCCAAACTCTCGGATTATTTCATTAATCATCGTCAATGCTCCGCGTGACTCCAGAAGGAAAGGCCTTTATTTCCTAAATTACAGAGGAAGAAATGAGCAAAGGTGAGATAATCCAGAGAGAGTAATCAACTATGATTGTTATATTTTCCTGATTATAAATAATCTACGTCCAAATAATTTCCTTAGAGGGGTCAAGGTCTCAGTGCTAATGAGCTAGAGGCAAACTTCACACACAAGTCGGCTACTTGCAGAGCACTGGATCTTAACCGCTAGCACTTTCCTAAATCTTTAAGATGTAGGGGCTGGACTAGATCGTCCAAGATTTGGTGCCTCCCTACATTCTAGTTTCAATATTCCATGGATCTAATTATACCTGCAGGAGGATGAAAAGATGATCATTGCTTGACCAGCTACCAGCAATGGAAAGGGAGTGGCGGACGGGGGGAGAAACCTGCAAAAAGTGGATTGCAGCCATTAAGCATCACAGTATAGATCCAGGAATTGCTTTTAGTTTACTAAGGGCTCAAACGACGTGCTACTGAAGCATTTCCCGTATTATGTCAGACCGCGAACCATTAACTCTTAATTAAATCACTTAAAAAGTCATCTCACAGGAGGAGAACAAAATAGTACTGGTTATTCTTGGGTTGGCAAAATTTTTGCCACTTCCTATGGGTTTGTTAAAAAGTGATCATTGAACCTCTTTGAAGTACAGTTTGAATCTCCCATGGAAGTATTTAAGCTTGTATTTGGTAACAATCATCCCCCTGTTACAGGCACCGAAGAAAGCTGATGCCCACAGGAAAGACGGAGATGAGCAGGAAAACTGGATCCAGGACAAGCAGGATGAGGGCAGGGGTGTGACAGCCAGAGAACTGTTTCTCACTGTGCTTTGCCCTTCAGCAGAGACACTCAGGGACCCGCTGGCTACCTGAGGGAAAAGGAAGGTCATGCAGTAATGGCTGTGGAGGCCCTATGGAGGATGAAGCCAGTGAGGTCCCAGACCTCTGGGGAAAAACATGTCTTCACATCGCCGGTGGCTTAGATCGGGGCTTCAAATAAGACAAGAAGTGAGGAACTGAGAAGGCAGAGGGTCATATAGCAAACCATCACTTTCGTATGTAAGTCTTAAATACTGTAGACCAAATAAATACACGGGGCGAGGGGCAGCGGAGTGAGGAGTGAGCATGAAGCTTCTGGAGCCACCTGGTTCATACCGGTATCAATCACTTTATGAGGGCAGCAGCCAAGGCCACCTGAGGTCTCACCTGGCAAAGCCCAAGTTACAACGTAGTTTTCTTATTCCCTGACGGAATGGGCTTGGAAGTGTTTTAATGATGTTTCATCAAAGTCCAAAGTCTATAAATTCTTGAAAAGTATGGCAACTACAGAAACTGAGAATCCAGAAGATGCCTATTGTGACACTTGATAACTATTTTTACAGCACTGCACCTCCTAGCTGGGCCTGGAATTCTGTTCGATGACAAATCTGACCTAGAGTCAACATTCTGGTCTCCTTCTGGTTTAAATAGGAAACACAAGGTAGTTCTGTCACCAATCTGTCGGAAAACCCCCAAACCAACTCTCCCTCGGAGACCGGCAGTGTCTTTTGTGTTGCTGGCTGGAAACAGCCTCCCACCGGACTCACACTCAGTGATTTCAAAAATATGTGCAGTAGCCGTGGCCACCTGAGGGTGGTACAAAGGGAGAGCTAAGGACCAGAACTTAATGAGATGCCGGCTCCACAGACAAGACTCTACCAGAGCATGTAAAAAAAAATGTGACCCACCTCATTGTTTCCAACGAACGCAATGAAATTGAACAGCCTAACGACTTCTCCCAGTTAAGACCCTCTATAGGCTTCCTGTGTACGAACCAGACTCAACGCAGGACACAAAGGGGCGAGCTGCCGGCGTCACCCGCAGAGCCAGCCCCCTACTGTCCTCCGAGGCCAGAAAGGTGGGCCAAGTCCCAGAGGAGCCCAGGTGTTACCTGTTACCCCCGTGACTGACGAGACGCCGGCTTTCGACGCCCCACCCCCAGGCAGGTTTGCGGAGCCGGGGCACTCAGGTTCCTACAGAGGCGGGGTCCCCCGCCGCCCGCCGCGGCTCATCCCTGCTGGGGCCCAGGCACCCGGAGGCTGCTGGGGAGTTGGCCCAGGGTGGCTGATGCTCGGGTACCGTTTTGGGACTGCCTTGTTTGCGTGGTGGGGCTGGGTTTTGTAACACAACGGGGTGCACGTAGAAGCTCCTTCTCGGAGAAGCCAGCGTTGCAGCTGCCGTGACTGCGGGTGGAGGGGCGGGAGCACCCGGCCGCCAGGTCGAGGCTGCGCGGGGGCTCGGGGGCCGGGAGCCCGGAGCCGGGCGGCGGCGGGTCGCCCCCTCCAGGCAGCAGTCGGCAGCGCCGGCCCGAGTCCCGGCGGCTGGGGCGCTAACACCGTCCGCCCCCACCCAGGAGGGAGCGCGCAGGGGAGAGGGGCCTCGGCATCGTGCCGCGTCCGCTCCACCTGCGGACCTGGAACTCCCAGCCGAGGGTCTCTGGGTCCCCTTTCCCCCGATCTCCCGGCGGGCGATCCATCCCTGGAAAAGCACCCCGGGTGTGAAGGCAAAGCCGGCGCTTACCCGGAGAGCGGTGGCTCCGCAGCCGGGCCGCGCTTCTTGCAGGTCCGGCGGGGAAGGGGCGGCTGCACTGCGCGGGGCTCCGGCGCCCGCCGAGCGCCCTGCACCGCGGCTCCCGCTCCGACTTCCTCTTCCTCGGGCCTGGCCCCGCCGCTCGGCCGCGCCCCGGCCCGCCCCTCAGCGCGGAGCTGCGGACTCCGCCGGCCGCGAGCGGCGGGTCCCCCCGTCCCGCCTCCCCCCGGCCCTGGGGCGAGGAAGGTGGGGAGGCGGAGGGGGAGAGAGAAAGAGAAAGATTAAGCACTTGGACTTGTCTCTGGAGCGCTGCCAAACAGAGCAGTCAAATTACAGCCCCTGGGGCGGGGGGGATTTTAAAAAAAAAATCCTGCTACTGTTTTTGCAAACACGTCACTTTTCTTCATTTTCCGGGATCCTCAGGTTTTTTTTTTCTTTAAAATAATACCAAAAATAATTCTTTTAAGTCAACGTTCTAGTGTTACACAGAAGCTCGGGGTAATGATATGTACAAAAAGGGGGAAACTCACTGTGTTTCAGGCATCATTACCCTAATCACCTCAGTTAATGTACCAAATAACCTTTGCTTAGAGAAAGTAAAAGTGAAAAAGGAGGCAAAGAGGACTAACCTTTGTGACAACCAGATAGATGTTTAAAGGCACCGCTTTGTGATAAAATTAGAACTTGAGTTAAAGGTGCCTATAAGATGACCCTCAAAGGCCGGCGCAGAGATTTCTTAACACCTCTCCCTTCAAAGGCAGCCATACCATCAGATGTGCCTACTGATTCCACTAGGTTTTGTCATTTGTAAGAAAGCACTCTTCCCTTACTTGTTCACAGACTTGCAGCTTTACCAACTCCTAGCTGTGAGGCCCTGAGGGAGTTTTTAAGTCTGGGCCTCAGTATCTTCATCTGTAAAACGGGGAGAATGATGACAGTACCTGCCTCATGGACTTGCTGTGCTTTCAATAGGATAATGCGCAGGAAAGGCTGTGCAGACGGCC
Organism: Rhinolophus ferrumequinum; assembly: GCF_004115265.2. Lineage (NCBI taxonomy): Eukaryota > Metazoa > Chordata > Mammalia > Chiroptera > Rhinolophidae > Rhinolophus > Rhinolophus ferrumequinum. The sequence goes on along the minus strand of NC_046286.1, from coordinate 93,714,704 downwards.
TGGCACACAGTAAAGCCTGGATAAACGTTAGCTATTATGATTGTTGATTCCCCCTTTTTATCTGCTTTTATGCATGTACGCGGTTATGGAAATTATAATAAAGATTTGAAACAAAATAAGGTTTTGTGCAGTAGGGCCACACAGTGGTACCGTTCTCTCCCTACAACGTGCACTTTATGTTCAGTTTTACAATTTATTTTGTCTCCACAACTGACTTGTATTACCTAAAGCTCTGAGGGTTATGCTTGAAATACATTCACGGTGGACGATTTGCAATGGGACTAAAGCAGACATTTGCCATCTTCAAAGCAAAGTTTCAGTTGGTCTTGGCAATCACCATGTGAGGTCCACAGCACAGGTGCTAGTTTCCTTTCACAGGCAGGAAACTGAGGCTCAAGAGGCTTCATCAGACTCTTTCCAGTACCTGGCGCTCACACAAAACTGTGCGTGTCACTCCATCTCTCTGTGTTGTTACTTGCAATAGAAGTGAGCAGAACACCTCACATGTGTCCAGTACATTTTGGTCTCTTTCAATCCTATGAGCTAGGTGCTGGGCCTCCCTGGACATTCAAAAGACCCCAGGTTCAAAGAAGCTAACTGATGAATGTGTCTGTGTCTGATGGATGGCGGTTGGGGACAACTTGGAGAGGAAGGGAGGAGAACTAGGGTTTCCTGATTCCTTGAAAAATGTTCTCTCTGCTACGGTACTCTCTGGCCCCATGCAATCACACATTTCTTAGTATCGATGACGTAGAGTGAAGCAGTGTGATCTGACTTGGCAGTCAGCTGCAAACTCTGTCACTTACCAGCTGCTCACCTGAGGCAGATAACAATTCTGAACTTTGATTCTTTATCTATGCAATGGTTATTATAATTCCTGTCCAGCCCACTTCACTTCAGCTTTTTATTCCTGAGGTGGGAGGTGGGAGGTGGCAAAAGGAATGGGAAATCTCTCTTATTGACACTGAGTAACAAGCACAGCCCAAGGGACCTAACCCTCATTGTCATTCCTGATTCCCAAATAAGTGCGCTCTACCCTTCTGATCATGAGAGAGTGATCTTGAAATCACCTGTTCTGACACACCTGTGTATCCAGTTATCTGTGTGTACTCAGCACTTAGCTCAACTCCTAACTCACAATAGATACAAAATGTTTGGTGGGTGGGTGGATAAGAGGACAACATAAGAGTTGTGGAAAAGCTATTATGTAGCATTCCACGTGAGTAACATGTTATTCTCCCCCTTTAAGGAGAAGAAGCCAGTGAAATGACTTTCTAATGGCATATCCAGTATGCGGAAAATTCTTTAGTTGAGAGGTCTTAACACTAACAATACTAATACTAATACTAATCAGTCAAGGTCAAAAGAAGGAAACAGAAACCACTTAAAGTATTTACGAAAGTGGGACTTTACTGCTGAGAATTGGCTCCACAAGCACAAGTGATGGAAAAACCAAGAATCCAAAAGAAGACAGTGAGGCAGTCCAGAAATTAATAAAAGCAGAAAGCTACCACTACCCTAGGATGGAGGGGGCAGGGAGAGGGGGTGCTCAGATGGAAACTGTCTGTGGGAGCTGGAGATACAGCCCACTCCCTTAGACACTGGCAGAGAGGGGGAGAAATACCCTGGTTTCTCACTTCCTTCACCTTCTAATCCAGTGCCTTCCATGGGTTGAACCCAGCTGACAGAGGGAATTTAGAACACTCAGCCTGCAGGGGTGTCCTCACTGCCACCCCTGCAATCCTGTGATACTGCACAGGAAAAGGGCAAGAAGGATCTGAGGCAACCAGCTAGGCCTAGTATAGCCCTCAAATCAGGCCTCTGCTTTCTCAAGATTGGGTCTATCAGTTAGATTGCTTTGGAGGAAATGTTTTTGCTTTTTGAGATCATTGAGTGTCTTCCATTGCATCTCATTTATTCCCCACAGAGGCCTGGTAAGGTAGCTATTATAATCCTTGAATTACTTGCAAGGTCATACAGATTCAGGAAGTTTCAGTGACTTGCTCAAGGCCACACAGCTGCACAGGGCCGAGCAGGTTTAGAACACGGAGCTGTGCAGTCCAGTTCTGTGGCGTGTCCCACTAACCCAGCTGTTCCTAATGGAAGGCAGGGCAACCACGCACAATCTCATACAGAATCACATTTCAGGGTCACCGATCTACACACATACGGAACTTAATGTTTGCAAAGTTTACAGAGTTAAAAGTCTGAATCACGCCTTGCTTTAATTTTATGACTTTCGGTGATAACTTTTATGAGGCTGATGATGGCTGGACTGAATTTATGATCACACAGGATCAGAAATATCATGTCCACTGGATTATAAGAGCACCTCAGAAAAACCTCACCGCAGGTAGCATGTATCCTGTTGTTAAAAAAAGCTATTTTAATATCAACTTTGGTTTGCAATGACCTAGAGTATTGTGACCGTGTTAAGGAGATTAGGGTAAGAGAAGGGACTTTTGTGTAGAGTCTCATGTAAGGACGACAGAAAACCAAGCATATCAGTCGGTGTGTGGTACGATGACCCATGTCTTCAGATTCCCTCAGCAGGGAGTGACGATCAGAGTCTATGGTGGGAGTGGTGCTCCTTTTCCTGAAGCCTCTAATTAGCTAGAATATGGAATACTGAAGAAGCTGTGCTCATCTCAAAGAATGTAAGATAAAATGAGAAATGTTCGTGATCACTAGGATCTAGCAGAGTTGGGCCTACGAGTAGGTAGAGGAAATTGAGACACCTGGGACTCCTTATCCTTGAGAATATCTCCATTGCTGGCCTGCCACATGGTACTTAAAATTCCCCTCACTAACAGCCTAGTGGGTTAAGCCCTGGTGTTCAGGATGAAAGTGCAAATTCATTATCTATCAAGGATAATATAGGGAAGGATTTTCCTGCCTACTAGCAGACTCACACAGTGAGTGCCTCAAATCTTAAAAAGCGTACTTTCCTGCTGATAGAAAAGAACCCCAGATACCACTCAGGGCAAGAAGAGAGCCAAGGGGCACCAAGGGATGCAAAAAGGACAACAGAAAAGTGTCTGGATAACAGAAACGTGTGAAAATAAGGTGTGTAAACAGCTCATGGTCAATATCATAATTTTATCTACTCCTCTAAATGTTAATTTCCTCAATTTTGACCAATATAGTAAAGTAAGAGGTATGTGTCGATGCTTTGTAAATAAGGATGTTTGCAGGAAAAAATTCCAGAACCTGAAACTTTTAAACTTAAACTTAGTTCTTCTTGGTTAAACAATCCAATATTATTTTACGCAGATAGTCTGAAGATCTTTGTAATAGACAACATTCTTAGTTGTATTATACTGAAATAAAGCAACACTGGACAGTTTATGCATCTGCTTCAAAATTAGCTTTGTTTTCAAGTTCATAATAGAGTATATTTGGCAGGTTTTGAAATTTAATTTATGTTTTGAGCTGTTTTCTCTGTGTCAGATATGTTAGAGGGAGGGGCTACTTCTGACTTTATTTCTCAAAAATGTTATGTTTAGAAGTTGTCCACAGGAGCAGTACTACACCCCTTAGAGTCATTTGGAAATGTATGTGCAGGGGTGTGTGTGTGTGTGTGTGTGTGTGTGTGTGTGTGTGTGTGCTGTTTTCGGGGGTCACTATGGGAGGGGGTGTCTGCAGGTGGTTGAATGCCAGGGTCACGGATCTTGCTGCAATGCGGGGCCAGTCCTACACAACAAAGACTTGTCACATCCTAAATACCAATAGCAGCATCTCCTTAAGCACACACTGTGAGGAGTTCCCTTAGATGGGGCATCTCAAATTTAAATGCTTTCAGGGGCTGGACCAGGTCAATTTAAAAAAAAAAAAGGTCCAGCAGCTCAGAGTTGTGAGGGTGTAGTGTACACTCGAGGCATATGAATTCAAATTTTCTTAAACATCGTTTTGGCTGAACAAACATTCCCTTAAGCCAAGTTCTGCTTGTGGACCTGCAGTTTGCTCCTTCCCTTTCGTTCCCAATTGCTTTTGGATAACTTTCCAGACAAAGATAAAAGAAAGAATGACTCCTCCCCACCCTCAGCCCCCACCTCCTCCTTTTTAAAGACATGCAGTTAACTGCACAGGAAAAGATTGATAGAAAATACTTTGGCCTTCCTCCAAGAGTTCAATGCTATGAATGCTATAATTAAAATAATAAAATGAGTGGGGAGAAAATAAGACTACTTTTACCCTCGAAAATGGAATGAGTCAAAAATGTAAACAATACACTGATGACAGAGGCCTCAAGCGTGTTTTCCCATTCATCCTTCTGTATCGCTTCTCTTTTGCAATTTTACAACAAATCCCTACAAGTTGGTAGACGGAACGATGATTGCTACTGACTTTTGAACACTTACCACGTCCCAACTCTCCATGAAGTACTGTGCGTGCATTATCTTATGTAACCCTCCCAGCAAGGTATATTCTCTCCATTTTGTAAATGAGGACACCAAGGCTGAGAGAGCTCAGGTAATGTGGCCAAGGTTTTATGAGGAGTAAGAAGTATGGGAATCTGGAACCAGGTCTGTGACCCCAAACCTGTCTCTTACGTGCCACGTACCACTGAAGTTTGTCGGTCCTCTGTGTGTCGGCCATCGTTCCCTCTCCATTTTGGTCACCTTCTTCTATGCCTTCTGTAGTTCTATAGTTCATGGACAAATGCACACGTGTACCCTGCTAAGAAGCTACTCTAAACAATGACAGCTCGCAATCTTTTTTCCTCAGTTCTAAAATCCAACAACCCTGTATATGTGTTTTTCTTAAATTATTTGTAACAAAGTCAGCCCTGAACTCATTTCTCAATAAAACCTCACCTTCCATGGTTGGATACTATTTGTAGCTTTTTTTTTTTTTTTAAATCCCATGTGGTAGGGATTTCTGTTCATTTAACTACAGAAATATTAATATTAAATGTTTGATTTTGGGGTACTGCTCCAAACTCCAGCAGGACTATTACATAATATGTGGCATATGCACTGGATTGGCTTGCTAAAATCTCCCATCAAAACCCCCTAAAATCTTGAATTAGGGATTATGAATCGGAAGTTTGAAAGACCCACATTATATTTAGATACTAGAACACATTATATTTAGATACTAGAACTATGTTCATGAGTGTAAGAAGCAGTGGTGTGTGGGAGTTGGTTTGCACTCATTTTCAAGAGCTGATTGTTAAAATTTCAGGAATTTTGTGAGCCAGTTTATTTCAAGCTCGTAACTTGAAATCAGCCATGGCGGGACTATATACACCACGGAAACTGGCAAAGGCTACAAATCAGGGCGTCCCTCCTCCTGCTCCCCCCAGCTGGTTGTTACAGCACGCCACTGGAATAGGGATAAGAAAGGGGGGGCAATGTAACACTATGAGGTCTTCCCAGTCTACCCTTCCCTGAAGTTTGGAAGGTGCTAAGGGAGGGTCTAGGACGGAGAAACAGAAAATGTCATTTTGGTTTCACTGAAAAGCAAACCACTTTTCATAGATGATTTTTGTCTTAGGGTAATTTTAACAGGACTAGAACAAGATTGCTTGGTGTGTCAAGGCTCATTAGGAAACCAGGGCTTAGAGAGCTTAGGTAACGTGGCCAAGGCTTTATAAGGAGTGAGGAGCAGCGTAAGAATTTGTCGGTATGAGGGAATAAGGAGCTGTACATTTGTGGTACATTTTACTGATCCATCAATAAAGGTAGATCCTATGGAATTGCCTTAGAATGCCCATACATGTTCTGCCTAGAAAATTCCATATTGCCAAAAATTATTGTTTTTATGATGGGGCAATCTCAGTTTTACAAGTGTGATGAAGACTAAGATGGGAATTTCTTCCCCCATTTCTCTCCTTCTCTCCCTCTCTCTTTCTCTCACTCTCTCTCTTTTAAAGGAAGGCATGAAAACTAGTAAGTTAGATGGTTCACCAAAAGCCACCGGAAGCACTGTCCCGCTGGAATATTGGACAGAGCAGAGGACCAGTGAATGGCACCACCTATGGTGTTGCTAGCAGGTCACAGGGATTTCTGGGTCCCATCCCTTTCCACAGTCAAGATGTTTGGACCTTATTTGCCATGGGGAGTGTTTGGGTTGAAGGAAGAGCATGTGGGAGGTTCAGTTAGTACCTGAACTAACACAAATTTGGAGGGAAAAGATTTGCAGCCCACAGACGCCCTTGTATGCTGCTCCCTTCAAAATGAGTTTAGTGATTATCTAGTTCTCCTTTCTTTTATACATCTCCAGACTTAACCCTACGACCTGTGAAGAAAGGAATTTTACATTCAAGATCTGAATGCATGTGCTGTAGACAGGAATAAAAAGGGAACGGAATAATTATACTCTTAGAGAACAAACTGATCATCAGAAAACAGAAAAGCCCCAGTTATCCTTATTCATTAACACCAAAAAAAAGGTCTTTGAAACTGTAAATTGGCAGTGAGCTTTCAGACACAACGTCATTTTAGAAATAATTATCTAGGGCCATCACTGAAGTCTCGATATAAGAACTCTTTAGAAGTTGTTGGCAAATTTGGAAACTTAGGATATTCCATAGAATGGTATTCCTTTTTTCCCATTTCCCTTCTAAATAGGGGCAAGCTGTTTCCAGAATAATAATAATAAATACCTTATTCCAAGCAAAAACTCTAGAAGGAAAAGTTCCAGTGAAACCAAGATTTTAAGGTTGTTCTCGCAGCAACTGAAAAAAGCAACTGAAAAACGTTGTTTAAAATGTTTGGTAATAGGAATAAAATGCTCTAAAACTGGATTTTCGTATTAACATATTTAGTAAATTAAAACATGAACTTTTAAATATAGCTCAATGTAGCGCAATCGTGAAAGACAAATGCAAAGTTAAAAACATGAATCTCATGAAATTTTTACCAAAAAAAAAGAAAAAAGGAAAATTCATTTGGACGGGGAGAATTTGTTTTTGAAATTATGAAGACCTAAAATTTAATAATTTAATCAGAGTTTAATAATGAAGGAAGCAGCTACCAGTAGGTTCATAATACTCAGTCTTGGAAGAACAGTGTGACAATATGGGGCACAAAGGTGAGTTAAACAGCAAATGAAGAAAGATGTAATTTCTGCTTTATCTCTGGGAGCACCTTGCAAAATGAGAATTGAAGATGACATCATTCTAACCCCAAGATACTTTTCTCAAGTTAGCATGATGAAACTTTCTGATTTGCTATTATGGTAAACTGAGTTTTTGTCATATGCACAATTTATAATAAAATAACTCAAACTCACTTTTCCCCCCAAATTATGTTGTTACTTAACATAGGAATGATTTTATTCATCACCTTTAGCAATCAGACTCTACTGAAATAGAGTATCCTGGATAAACTTAGGAATTATTAAGAATAAGTTTTAATAAGTTCCTTTGTGATATACCCTAAATATTTAGAATCACATTTGCAGCAGTTAAAGGCCGTGAGAGCTAATGGTTTCATTTGTGCATATCACTCTCTTCAGAACAGAAATAAAATCCACTTCCCCATCCCAATCACATTTGCATATGTGTTTTCACCTGCTTGTGCAGGTCCATTCTTCCAGACTTCCTTCCTTTCTTTCTTTTCTTTCTTTTTTTAATTTCTGAGCCCTCTGTCCCCTAAAAACCTCAACTTTATTCACATTATCAAAACCTTATTCCCATTTATGTTTTCCTTTCAGCTTAATTCAGCGAAACCTGATTACATATGAACATATTGGGCATGAATTCTGAGATGTTCCACTTTTCTTTGGAATTTTGTGATAGAACCAATTAAACAAGAAGCCAAAGAAGCATCGTGCTTTTTCTAAATTTGCTGTCTTAAAAATCATTCTTTCCAAAACTGATTTCTTCATTTTTATAATTTCCCTTGACCTAGTCACCATAGTTGGACAACTGACTAAGTACCATAAAAAAACATCTACCAAATATCTGGACAGAAATGTGACAGAAGATGGAAACCCCACAAATTACATGGGCTCAACTGCCCATGTAGATTGGAGTCCTTTGTAATGCGATTGACTTCAGGCACACTGAGAATACCGGTTTCCAAGTAACTTTTTCTGTAATTACAGAAGGACTTTGTTTATGAAGAACCCAGTTTCACGGCCACTTTCCAGCAACCAAATACTTTCTTGAGAGTTGACTCCCACATTCCTAGCAAGATGTTTTGAGGTCCTATTTCTTTTAGGAAATGTATCCTTTCACCTTTCAAGAACAAAAGGGGTCTTTTAAAACTCTTCAGTAAGTAAAAGAGAAAGGAAAAGATGACCTTGATATGGGCTAATTAAACTAACAAGCACCTCCTGTAATCTTGCAATTAAAAATATAATACCTGAAGATGAAGCACTACCATTCATTTTTTCTTTCTAGTCCTATTCTGGCTTTAATTCCAGTCCTTATCACATAATTCCTCAGCTGGAATATATCCACTTTCCAGCTCCCACACATTATACGTGCCATTGCTGCCAGTCTGATCTCTGTAGGATACTATTTGCATAGCTAACAACACATAAAGGGCCCCACACGGTTAAAAGCAAAACCAGGCTTCAGACAGGAAGGGCTTTGAAAGTGTGACCGGAGAGTAAGCAAATATTTCTAAGTAGTGGGGAGACTCGCCCAGTGGCCTGCAACCTGTGCATTCTCTCTCTCCACACCAACCCCTGGCCACTGCTGTTGCCAAGTCATAGACTGTATCATCCCCTTCTCTCCCACATTGCTGTGGTCTTGTCCAGAAAGGAAGCTGTTCCCTGGGCCATCACTCAGAGCTGGATATCACATTGGAGAACGTGCCTAATTAAATGTCAGCATTGTCTAGACTCGCACAGGGGTTAAGTGAAAAAAATGTAGCTAGAGTTTAGGATTATAGTTGAGGAAATCTCTCTACTTACACACTTAACTTTGAGAAGTTGCAAGGTTGATAGGAAATTGATCTCTGAATTATATCGTTTTATCCTTGATGCAAGGAAATAATCAACCCATTGTGGATTATCATGGAATGTGGTCCAGTTAAGATCCCTACAAGGATCACCAAATTATCATAAGTGAGGAAGAAGAAAGAAGAGCTTGACAGACCTGGGACAAAGATATTTCCCTTAAAAGAAGGTGATGGATGTGAATCCTCATATCAGTTAGTCCTATTTGTTTCACAAATTTCTTTGTAAGAAAGGCTCAAAAACTTACTGGGATGTCTGTATCGTATTTGCAGTTTGGTGGTTACATACTTACATTCTTGCTTTAAGAAACTGTATATGGGCCATCACATAATGTGGATATGTGAATTGTCAATTTCTGGTCTGATGACTTCACAATATTATATGTTCAAAGAGTCCCTCAAGGATTGTTAAAGAAAGATATTGGGACCAGGGGACCCCACTCTCAAGTTGATACTCAAGAGTGCACAGACAGGTAAGGAACACCTGCCCTCACACAGGAGAGGGTTGGGAGTACCGCGCTGAAATGCACATCAGCCACACCTTGAACAAACTTCAATGGTTGCCAAGTTCAAATGTCTCAGCCTGACATTCGAGGCCTATTAATCTAGCCCCTATCTGATTACCTTGGTGGTTATAATTATATTATTATTATTCCCCCAAAACTTTTCAATTAACCAATCTATCAATAAGTAGTATTCCCATATTGTGACATTGTATGAATTTCTGTGTTTGGGGCTGGAATGTGCTTTTTTAAGGAGATGTATTCTTTAAGGAGATGTACTCTTTCTCCAACTAGTTTCAGTTGTAGGTCCTCTGTCAGGTTTTCCTAACCAACTCAGGTATAAGTTCCTTACTCAGAATGAATAGACTCATTGCCTATACCCTCTGCCTCCCCAAACTGCAACAAGGACCAAAATACTTTCCCTGGTGTGCTCTCAATGTGTGATTATTGACAATGATAGGATAGGACAGGTAAGACATTTAAGTTCATAATAGTCAGGCTGGCCAATGATTTTTTGTTTTTAAAAACCCGCAGCAAACAAATATTTATATAATTGAAGCTAGCTATTCATATAAAAAAATGGTTCTTTGATGGGTTCTTTAAAGCCACAGACTCTCTAAGAAAGCATTTTTTAATTGATGGCTAACTAGTTGGCAGAAGCATAGGGGATAAATAAGCTTCAACTAGATTAAAAGTAACTTTTGTTCATTACTGGTGTCCCTCCCCATAGAGGGGGGCATTGTCCTCGTAACTTTCTGGAACTTGATACTGTTTGTCTTCTTTCAGTGAGTGACGATGGCTGCTACACCTGAAATGCAAAACCAGGAAATCTCAGGCTGACAGAATTTTTCAGAACTGGAAAGAAACTTAGAAACTGTCTAGTGCAGCCTTTCAAACAATTTATGAAATAACTCTTGTCAAGAAAAGAAAATAAAAGTGTCAGTTGTTTGGTGAATGACTAATACGTGGAGCAGTTTTTAAAACTGATTTCTTCTGTGAGAAGAGAGAGATCTAGTCACGGGAGTAACTGTCCACACAGTCACGGGAGTAACTGTCTACACAGCTTCCAGTGTGCACCTGGGTTAGAGCAAGTGACCTGGGCGAGGGAGAGGATGGCTCTCTCTTAGCAGATCTGTAAATGCGAGCAGGTGAGAAATACCGTCCACACCAGCCCATGAAAGGGAACAATTGCTCGGGCAGGACAGGGTGCTTTCCAGTCAGGATTGCGACTGGATGTTTTGCAGGTGGTGATGTAACGTTTTTACTGGAAAGGCCCTGCATTCACTTCTTGGGCTTGGTATACCTAGGAATGGTGGAGGTAGAAAGATGTGGTCTAGTATTGCCAAAGTACCTTCCCCGGCTGACCACGAGGAGGGGCAATCATCAATGTAATGGCCGGCCTACCTAAAGAGTAACTACAGTATTTCATGCATGTAAAAATGCATGAACGCATTCGTTAATTCATCCAATATTTGCTGAGCTCCATGTATGTGCCAGGACCATGCTAGACACAGGTGAGCAAAAGAGATGCTGTTCTAGTCTCCATGGAATTGCCATACAATGGAGGAAACAGACTTCAATGACTTAATACCCAAATTAGTATAAATTGCCAGCTGGGGAAAGTAAAGGATATTATGAGGATGTCTACAGAGAAACTGACTCACCCTAGAGGTTCTGAGGAATTGGCCTTAAAACTGACCTTTGAGCTGGAACCAGAAGAATGAGTAAGAGTTAACGTGGCAAAGGGGAAGAGTGAAGGCAGAGAGAAGGGTCCAGATTCAGAGAACATTTGCAGCCAGTACAAAGGACCTGAGGAAGGAGGAGTAGCCACTGGGGAAAAGCTAGAGGGCCTTGAGTCAGGAAGAGACCTAAGTCAGAAGGATGTTGCTTTGGATGGATGCTACTGGTGCTTGATCTGAATAATTGGCTGTAGGACGCAGAGCAATTGAGATCAGATGGCCGAGGGAGAAGGAATTCCAGGTCAGGGTGCCGTAGAGAGTAGAGATTGTGAGGCCGGTAGACTTGAGGCGCAGGGCATGGTCACTCGATTTCTCTGAATTTCCTTTGCTTAATCTCTAGAAACAGATTGCATTTGGAGGAAAGCCAGAATTGGTTCCTGGCTCTCCTGCTCACTTACTGGGTGACTAATAGGAAAATCAGTTCCCTACTTTCCTCTTCAGATTTTTCATCCAGAGGGTGAGGATATATGCCTGCTCTGTTTGCTTTGCAAAGTAGTTGTAAAGAAAAAATTAGATAATGAATGGTAAAGCACTTTCAAAAACTGGAAGCGTGATATAACAAAGGTAATAATATGAATAACAGTAGTAATAAATAAAGGTTCATCAGCAGAAATGTGAATATTCCTGAGGCTGAAGGGATGGAGACAAATACTAACCTAATTTTCCTAATCTGCTATGGAAACGAGTTAGTTCTTTATTCCCCATTAATCTATTGAAGCTGGCTTTGTGATTAGGCTGGAAGTTGTCTTAACCACTCAGTTGAAGCCTAATGGAGCAGGGTTTGAATCTCAGCTCCTCCACTTAATTGCTGTATTAGTTTTCTATTGTTGCATAACAAATTCCACAGACTTAGTGAATTAATACAACACCCATTTATTATTTTACAATTTCCATAAGTCAGAAATCTGGCATGAGTTCTCTGCTAAGGACCTCACATGCGAGGTGTTGGCTAGCTGTGTTCTCATCTGAGGTTCTGGGGAAGAATCTAGTTCCAAGCTCATTCAGATTGTTAGCAGAATGCTGTTTCTTGTGGTTGTAGGACTGAGGTCCTGGTTTCTTCTCTGGCTGTTAGCTGAGGGTCATTCTTAGCTCCTAGATGCACCTCTCTAGTCCTTGCATGTGGCCCTAGCCATCCTCCATCTTCAAGCCCGCAGTGGCACATGGGGCCTTTTCATGAACCAAATCTCTCTGACTTCTTTTTCCAGTAGCAGGCAGAGAAAAACTCTGTGATTAAGAATTGATGTGATTAAATTAGATTCATGGATAATCTCCTTATTTTAAGGTCAACTGAGCCCCATGATACAACATAATCACGGGAGGGAAAGCTCATTATATTCACCGGTTCTGAGGATTAGGAGCTATTTTTAGCATTCTGCCTAACACAACAACTCAAGGTGACCCTGAGGAGATCGTTACATAATGTCTGTTGGTTTTAGTTTTCTCATCTGTACGATGGAGTGAAGTCATACTTTGAAGCATCACAGTGTTGGTAAGTAAAATAAAATAGACATTGTGCCTAAAACATGGTGGGTATACAACAAATGTGAATGCCCTTAGCCTGGCATCTCACATTCAGTGTTGTACCTAGACAGCCTGGCTGGTTCCTAAAGCCAGAGCTTTTCTGTGCTAAAGAGGAATGGGTCCTCTCCCTTACAAGTTTTGATGTTCTTTCAGAGTTTTATGCTACTGTATTGCATTCACCAGGATTTGATTTCTCTTAAGTAGCAAAAAACTGATGTATGCTGTATGTAGGCATGGATTAAGCACTTGAACAAGAAAGGAACTTACCAGAATTTAACCTTGAGATGTTTATGTTCGATCTTTAAAAAAAAAAAAGAAAGGAAGGAAGGAAGAAAGACGTTATGTCTTGACAGTAAAAGTAACCTCTTGGTGGGGGTGGTGGGTAAGAGGAAAACAGGAGTTCATATATAATTGCTGGTGTTTAGTTGGTCCTGTAAATTTTAGGGGTAAATTTCTCCAAGCCTACTTGCTCTTAGGACCACAGAACCTGATGAAAGAGAGCATGGTTCCACCCCACTTTTTAGTTGCGAAGACATAATCCTTGCACTGTGATGCTTCATGCATTCCTTCCATGCAACAGTACGCTTTTATAAAGCCCCTGTGTTTATGAATACAAATTTCAACAAAAGAGCCAACAGCCCTTAAACCCATCAACTGGCCATAAATCTAAGCAGCTGCATTAGGTGTCCCTCGGAGATCAGCACAGTGAATGGGCTACTGTGCTTCCACCCAGGGGACAGAGCACAGCCTCCCTGAAACGGTCATTGTCCCCTAAACTAGTAACATTCAAGTTAGGGGGAAGTCAGAACGGCAGCGTTTCACAAGTCTTCAAAGGCAACGTGGCAGGTGATGGGGAATCCACAAACCTAGGTGTTAGTTGGAGAAGCACAGCTCCCATTGTGAATTTCGAGTGGCCTTTCAACTGCTTACTGTCTGTCGTTTCTCCAGCAATAGGAAGGAATAAATAATTTCTGCATATTAATATTTGCCTCATAGGAGGATTTGCAGGGTTAATGTAATTGCATTAAAAAAAAATGCTTTATCTGGTGATTTTGCATTTTCTGTGCTCTACTCCAACGCCTAAGCCATAGATAATGACTCATGACACGGTCTTGGAGGAGGACAGAAAAAAAGAAACACGATGTTCGCTGGTTCAACCGCACGCAGCCGGAAATCATCTCATGCAGAAACGTTCTTCCTGCATTCAGTAATGCAGTCCAGTCTGGATTAAATAAAACCTTGGGAAATAGTGCATTATGGCTCACTGAACGTTTGGGTCACCAGAATTCCCTTCCTTTTGCAACATATTCTGTAGAAAATCTTTAGATATATTGGTGTTTTAAAATGTTGTCTTAAAATAGTTAGACCATTTTCTCACTCATACAGATCTTGTAGCTCAGGCTGACCTTTCCAAATATTAATTCCTACCATGTCAGACTGTGGATGGCCGTCCTGAGGGTAGAACGTGCTTAGGCCTCATCACAGAAGTTAACTTTAAAAACCCTGTGTCTCTGGTAGGTTATTTTCTTTTAGTTTACTGCTGTCTCCATTAATGGAACACATGCAATTAATCTATTTAACTGAGGTCTATTTAATCTCTGGATGACGGCCACAGGCTCGAACATCCTATTATCTGGCATTTTTTTAAATAACTTGAAAAAGGACAAAAATGTACCCCATATTCTGCAGAATATATAAAAGAACATGGGAGTTGGAAAAAAATTTAATAACGCCTACTGTTTATTGAGCGATTTCTATATTGCTAGGTCTTGCTAAGTGCTTTGCTTGTATCTTGTCATTAAACACAGCAAAGAATTCTATGAAAAAGATGTCACATCATCATCATCATCATCATCATCATCAAATCGTCATCGTCACCTCTATTTTGCTGATAAAGGTGAGAGACTGAGAATTGTCCCAGGGCCAGCCAGCTGGAAGGTGCTGGGGCTTAAATTTGAATGCAGTTGTACTTGACACTGGTGCTCTAATGCTGGTGACATATGTGCCCTGCCATGGTACATAATGTAATGGTATGTAATCGCCTCCTTGTTGAAGGGAAGCTATGCTTCAAAGGCAAGCTGACCTCACTGAAAGGCCTTTTCTTCAGAAGAAGAAACCACACCAGATGGACAAGTGAGGTTATACTGAAACCCTTTGGTTGGGTTTGGTTGAGACCCATCTCCTGATGGGGCCTGCCAGCCACTGGGGGTGAGGGGTGCATGGAGATGCCACAATCCCGGTCACCGCAGGCTATAGATGCCAGAGAGGGGCTGTCAGGCAGCCACTCAGGGTGAGCGCTGAAAGCAGGGCACTCGTTTTTCCCTCAGCCAAGCCTGAGGTGGGGTGGGTGGGAGGCTCGGGTGGAGGGTAAGAGTGATGCTCTGCCCAGGAAGAAGCTGTAGAATTCTGTAGAAGCCCGTGTGGAGTCCGGGAGGCACTGCAACACTGCCCCGCCCCCTTGCTTTTGTGAGAATGGTGGCCATGATTAACAGTGTCCCCCATTTATGTCTCCTGAGATGCTCCAGTGGTGTCCTCTGGCTGTGCTTGTCACTCTGAGGAGTGACAAAGGAAACACTAAATCCATTCCTTCCACGCATCAGGTTTATAGTCAGTCCCCTGGAGATAACCTTTAATATAAATCCTGGACACTGTAGTACGGAGCTTTAAAAATTAAGCAAAAGTTATAGTTGAGAGCAGCTGATGTTTTGTAATTTACAAGGCTGTGTAACAGAAGGTAATTTCAGAATAGCACCATGCTCCCTCTTTCAGAATATATTTTCCTGATGCTGCCATATCAGATGGGACCTCAGATTCCAGAGTCTGCAGTGCTGCCTTTCCACTCACTCACACGCAAGACAGCAGGCAGCTCTAGGAGGCAAAGGACTGTCTGACATCCAAAGTCGATGCTGCATTTTGTGGGCCACTGGGATACTGTCACCAGGCAGGATCCATGTATTGATGAGGAACCCGTGCTTGGTGCTCAGCAGACATGGAGACACAGTGGGGAAGATTCCTCTTGTGGATTATAAAGTCACGTCAGCAATAGAATCTTTGAGGAAGTTTGGAAGGTAACATACTTTTATCTTCATATAGCAAATATCAGCATCGAAGACCTCCAGATTTCAATGGAAACCCTTTAGAGAGATTGGTGGAAGAAAAACATCAGCCACCTGTCCTATCAATATCGCTGGGCTATGATAATATCCATGCAGTGACCTCAAGATGGCCTCATGACTGGTGTAAAGAACCACCTGAAACCCATCAGAGGATTTTATCATCTTCATAAAACCTGACCCCAAAACAATTTGTCATTTGCCTTTGCAATGAAAGCAGCAGAAATTTTTGTAGTATTTAACAATAATCAACATGGGCCACATGGAAATAAAAAGGAAGACAAATTGTTAGGGGAGGATGACGTGCCCTTAGCTTGCCTTCTAATGAAATTATCACCGGTTAAATAAGCTGTGTCCCTTTAGGAATGAGGAATAGAAGAAATAGTTCATACACCAGAGTGAGAGCTGATCCTTGCTAACAGGTGACATGAAAATGCATTCTAATTTCCTAAGTTTTTATGCCTTGGGAGTTAACACTTTTACTAGTCGCAGGAAGTGCAAAAGAACGCAAAAGTGCTCAAAAGATGTGCTTTATCATCCAAGTGAAGAAATCTTTATTGTGAAATTTATTAATAGTTCACCTAATATTTCCTGTCTATGAGTTCTCTAACCAGCCTGCTTGTCTTTTTTGATGGAAAGCCTCTATCTGCGAGGCTTTTGAACCCTGTGTCTCCTAGTATGAGAAGAGAGTTTTGAGTTAAAAGAAGGCAAGAGAACTCGCCCAATATTACTATCAAGCTAGAGATCTAAGCAACCCATGGAGATGAACTCTCTCATCTGTAGTCGGAGACAGGTTTTCCGTATTGAAATGGTGAGTACAAGTGTCGGCAGCCCCCAGCAGCCAGTGTCCTTCCAGCAGGTGGCGGGGGAGGAGGGTTCTCCATCTTTGGATGAACAGAATGGGTGACAGCCCTGTCACTCCATAGGTTTCTCCTTCTTTTTATACCTGTTAGATGTTCTAATGATGGTGTGCAGTGGGGAAGCTAGCTGAGATTTCCAGGAAGGCATAAGGAATCCAAGCAGGATAATACAGGATCAATTTTGTCCTTTCATATATGGCTGGGCATGGATGAAAGTCCAAGGTTAAGTGGGCAAATGCATTTATTTTCAGAATATGAGAAGCTTCATATTTCCAGTGCAATGTGCACTCAAGGTTCTGTTCATTGTCTACAGTTAGGCTTTGCAAAAACTAATTGTGAAACCACATAAGCAATACATTTAAGTATATGAACACAAAACACGATGAAAAATTTTCAAAAGACATAGGGAAAAGTTCTGCAAATACATAGAAGAGAATGATAATAATGGCTAACTGAGTAGAGGGATGGGATTGGACAGATGGAGGAATGAGGCTGGAGCAGGGCTTGGCCAAAGGGAACATCAGTCTTATTTGTAACATTTTAATGTTTGACATGGAGAATATTGTTTTACTCATCGGCCTTACTCCTAGAAACCTCTGCAGGCTTGCCAATTATTCTTACACTTCAGCATTCCTCACTTAGGAGTCCAGTTGAAAAATTCGGATTTGGGGAGTCGAGTGTATACTTTTTGACCAAAGGACTATGTTATTAATCATTATCAATTTTATTAATAAAAGAAAACAGCCTCTTGGAGTTTGATAGGATTGTTATATTCTCCATATAGTCTTCCCCCAACTAGATAACAATCCATTCTTTTCCTCGTCTATGGAGAAGGCCATCTCAAAGCCTGATTTCTGGTTCTAAGTGGAAAGCCATTGTTTCAGGCTCCACTAAGTCTAGTTACAAGCGCAGATAGGAGGCTAGGAAAGTCCCTCCATTTACTTAACGCAGAGGAACTGATTGCCGGAGCCAGATGAGAAATAGAGGCGGGGCAACACGGAAGGAGGCCACAGCCTTTCACCTTGGCCTTCCTGCTTTCGCAACCAGCACAGCACTGCTGGAGGAACCCACGTCCTCCTAGCATGGCCGAAACCCCACCCTTGCTCTGGCTCCTACTGCTCTTTTATACGTACCTCGTGCTCCAGCCAAAGGAAACCACCTCCTCTTTCCTGATTATTCCCGTGCTTTCCTGAAGCATGCCTTGTTCACGCCTATTCTATCTACTGGAATCTTACCTGTCCTTCAAGGTCCATCTCCAATGCTAGAGTCTTCACTTTCTGAATCTGTCCAACCTGATGTCATGTCTTTCTCCCCGCACCCCTAACCCCTGTCATCATCTGAAGTTTCCTCATGTCTAGTTAGACATGCCCATGTGTCATTGTCCTCCAGAGAATGTGAGCCCCCAAAGGCAGGGCAGTATTTGAGTTACTGTAATGCAGCGTCTCTGGTCCTGCTCCCTGCACAAGAATACAGGATATGGTGAGGCCAAAAAGGAATAACAACGGAGACATAGATAGGGGAGTTATACCACTATATTCCCGACGGTGGCTGGTCGAGACACAAAAGCAAACATCCTCCAATGAGGGGTCTTCCTGTATCCCAGTCTTGCTGGCGGCCGGGCGAGACACAGGATGTAGGATCAACACAATCCACAATCCGCTTGCTAACTGCACTTGCTAGCCACAATCTGCCGTCGGCTTCTCTGCTAACCAACCAACTTGCCAGCATAGCCACAGCAGCTATATTAGTGGCTAATGGCTAACTGGTAACAGCTGATGGCCACCCAGCCACAGGGGATGGCCACGTGATCACAGCTGATGGCCATCTACTCCCCGAGCCAGCACCTTTCCACATGAGGCCGAGAGCCTGGAAACTGCTCTCTGGGACTCTGTCCCCACAGTTACACATTCCATCCCTCCTTCCTTCCCGTATGCCAGGCCATATTCTAAGATTTGGAGACATAAAAATGGTCAAGGAGTTGTCCCTATTTTCCTTGAGCTCATAGTTTAAATATTTGAATAATTATTTACATTGTCAGGTAAGGGCAAAGGACCTTCTGTCCCCAAATTCACAGTCTGCATCCACTTGAGTCACTCCAGGAGCATGTGAGTCTGACCTCTTCCTTGTAAACTCCATGTCTCAGAACTGAGAAGAAGGTTCATTCTGCACAAAGCCAATGGAGCCGAGAGGAGTGCTGGAGAGCAGTCCACCTTTCCAGTAAGAGGAAGAGGACAGCGTGAGATAACACAGAGATGAGCAATTTCATCATGGAAGCAGACGTCAGTACCTCATCTATGTAATCACGGGGGAGAGGGTTAAACACGACAAGTTCGCTGCTCCCTGCTGTGAATATGTGCATGTGTCTGAAAACCAGCAGCTGTTGGAAACCCATGATGCTCCAAGTCCTCACTCTGCCTTCCTCCCTAGAAAGGTTGGGGGGCCTGGCTCTGGCCACAGCCTGCTGGGTCCTGGGGACCCTTCCCCTCCAATGGCTTTAAGGACTGGCCTCTATTGCAGGGTGGATGGAAGAGGCAGAATCCAGCCCCACCCCACCCAGCACCTTCCAGCACACACCTGAAGACACATTTAGTCTTTAGAAGGATGAAACTATATTGTGCCCTGGGGAGCTGGCAGGTGAGGACAGAGATGAGAAGTATGTAGTTCTGGCTGTGTCGGTGTCCTGAGAGGAGGCAAATCTTCTACTGGCCTTAGGCAAACCGTCTTAAGCAGGGTAGTCAGACATCTGGCTGAGAGAGTCTGACGCTGGAGTACGAGTGCCTGCATTCGAAACCTGGTTCTGTCACCTACTGGCTGAGAGCCCTATGGCTGATACTTTAGCAACTCTGGGCTTTAGTCTCTACATTTGTGAAATGAGGACAGTAAGTAGACCTTTCTCGTAGAGTTGCTATCAAGACTTAAAAGTAAAGTGCTTAGAATAGCACTTGGCACAGTAAGTATTCAGTAAATGGTACCTGTTTTCATTAGAGCAGAATACAATAAATTCAAGGTTACACTGCCTCTTTCTTATTAATCTAGTTTGACCAAACCAAATTCAGTCACTGTCAAGGAGGACATTAAAAAACACCCCACCCAACATGGAAGTGCTTTTTCCTCCTTTCGGCCAACTCCAAACCCTCTCCACCTCCCCCTAAGGTGTCCAGGGCCCTCAGTTGTCTACCTAGCTGGCCCGGTAAGGTACTCCTACTGGGTGCCCATCCAGGGCTGCCCACACCAGACAGAACCCTGATTCTGGAGTTAGTGTACCAGCATCTTTTACCCCCTTAAAATTTTAGAAACTCTTTGAGGACGAAAGCAGTGTCTAATTGCCTCCTTTCTTTTTTTTCTTCACATTTTTAAATCACTCTCTCTTTTTGTCAGATGCACAAACAGTTGTTTGTCATCTGTGTCACTCTTCACTGCAAAGGAACAAGAATTCAGTTGTGCCAATGAGTAAACAGAGTTTCTCATTTTAGCCTGAAACTTTTGCCTTATCTACATGATGGTGATATTTTCAGTGTCACATATTGGATAGAAAGAGAGAGAGAAATTTTGGGGAAGGAAGTGAATGATTCTTGCTAGCACTTAGAGTTACCCCCATAGGCAACTTGGAGCTCTGCTCTTGTAAAAGTCTCCCCTGATTCTCAGACCAATTGAACAAGGTCCATTTCCTGCACTTACCAGAGGTGATTTGAAATAAAATTAGTGTGCCCTGATGTCAATCAATTCTAGATAAGCGGTATTTTTCACATTCTAAAGAATAGTATCTGTACTATCTTAGAATTTTAAAGAAATATTAAATTTTGGATTTGGTTTATGCTCAGAAGAAAGATAACACAAGCAGAATTGTTTATCAGGCCATTTTTCATAAGTATTTTATTCGAGGCATGGAGCAGATAAGCACTATCCTACCCATTTTACAGATGGGAAAAATGGGATGCAGAGGGTATCTGGCTGTCCTTGAGGACTTGACTTTTTGTCATTGTCACACGTGGCAGTAGGATGCCACAATATCCTACTCCTGTCATGGGAGGCAAGGAGGGGAAGGCAGGGAGGAGAGGTATGCAGATAAGCTTGAGGTGAATGCAGAAGGCCGCTGCCAGGGGACCAGCAGGGAACAAAGTTGTCAGCACAGCTGTTGCTACTGCCACCCTTCCCCACAGGGCAAGGGCCGAGCATGGCTGGCCTGCCTCGCTCTCTGGGTCTGCCTTCAGACCCAGGCTACAGCCTGCTCTCTGTGGACACGAGCCGATCTGCCCCATCACCAGGAAAACTGTGCTGCTGTCGCCGAAGCTGCCACTGCTCAGAGACCTCCTCCACCGCCACGCCCTTCTGCTGCTTTTGGTTTTCCACCTCTGCAACAAAGGTTTTGGATTGTTCTGTGACTGTTCCCTCGTCCTGCTTCTGCTGGCTGACATTGTTGACCATGGTCTCTGAACTGGGTCACTGCACAGCCTGGAGGGATCCTCAGTGACGCTGGGAAACAGACCTATGACCTCCGCCGGCTGAGGGTTCGTGAACTTTCTGGTGGTGCACAGGTTCGTCAGAACAATGTCAGCAGGCCCAGCGGGGAAAAGTGCTGACACTCGTGGGCATTCGCAAGGCAGGCTTCTCACACAGAATACTGATAGTTATCTGTCCTTTTCTCAGCTTTCCCAGCCTCCACAGTCTGGCCAGTGGACTGGGAGGGAGCAAATTGGAGTCGAGGTCACCTTAAATGAACCAATCATGTTCTCCAGGTCATTTTCTCTGGGAAAGAGTCAAACCCAAAGAGCGGTATGTATTTTGTGGGAGGTTAATAGATCTTTGCTTCTCTTGGTTTCCCCTTCATTTTTCTCTTCCTTTTGTTACTTATGCTCTTATACCTATTCTATTGTCTTTCGCTTATATTTAGTTTTCTGTTTATATATTTAATTGGATATGCAATCATGCTCTCCTATATATTTATAAATACTACTCTACTTACACAAATACTATGAGTTGAGAGATGTGCCCAGAGCTGTCACAGATACAGGAAGTCTCTGTCCCTTGGACAGTTGGTCTGGTTGGACAACTGAGATATGTACACAAACATCCATATCACAGATAAGGTGCAATAAATGTCATAAAAACACACACAAAGAATTGCTACTGGAGTGTAGAGGAGACCACTTTCAGACGGCATGATCAGGGATGCTCAAGAGGTATGACAGTTGGTCCATGAACTGGGTATAGACGGACTCAGGTGGCGCGGCACTGATTCTGCTGCAGGGTGCAGTGCAAAGAAGTGGACAGTCCGCAAACTCCTGGTAGAAAAGCAGCATGAGCACAGATGTAGGCATACTAAATGACAAGCGGCCTCTTTCTCACTCATTGATTTATGCGGCAGAAGAAAGACACTCAGCAAATAAAACTATAAAATATCAGATGGTGGTAGGCACTGAGAAGAAAATTAAAGCAGGCTAAGGGGGCAGAGAGTGACAAGAGAAGTATTATTTTAAAGAGGGAGATTGGAAAAGTGCTTCTGACCCACAAAAACCCGATGGAAGTGAGAGGCTGCGCCATTTTCTCTGGGAAAGAGTCGAACCCAAAGAGCGGTATGTATTCTGTGGGAAGTTAACAGATCTATGCTTCTCTTGGTTTTCCCCTCCATTTTTGTCTTCCTTTTGTTACTTATGCTCTTATACCTAATTCTATTGTCTTTCACTTATATTTAGCTTTCTGTTTATACTTACATTCACTTATATTTAGTTTTCTGGGCTTGAGGGCTGAAGCACCCCATGCAGGGGTAGTAGTACTTGCAAAGGCCCTGCCAGGTATGTCGGAGGAGCACAGATGAACCAACGCGGCAAGTGATGGAGGAGAGGAACCACAGGAGATGCGGCTGGAGATACTGCTGGGACCAGGTCATGTGGCGTTTTGTGCAGCACAGTAACGACTTGGTATTTGATACCAAGAGTAAAGGGAGATGCACAAGTGACACAGAATCAGACAGAGAGAAAGGCCAAGGACATGGAAAGTAAAGGAATTATTTTTAAAAGGACGTAGTGGTCAAAAAGGTCCAAGATCAAAGAAGAGCTGAAAAGAAGGAGACATCAACCACCTCGCTGAGTCTGAATTTGGGAGAGAAGGTAAGGAGGAGAGAGTGGGCAAGAGAAAGAGAGAGAAAAGTGAAAGAGGAGGAGTAAGGAAGAAGAGAAGCGTGAAGAGGGAGAAGGAGGTCATGAAAGACTCTGAAAGACTCCTTTCCTTCTTGTCTAGTATCCTAATCCTCATTGTTCATATAAATAAATCTGTGTTTACATTATAATTATGTGTATAGAGACAGCTATCGGAGCACAAAAAAAGGGGCAGGGTTAATTCTATCAATGTGTGTTCGGTGGAAGCTTCCTGAAGGACAGTAGGTACATTAGACTTAAAAAAATAAACTAAAAAAAACCTAAAAAACCTCCACCCAGAGGTAGTGGTGCAAATTTTAGGGGTTGAAGAAGAGACAGAATGGGTTGACACAAGCTTGAAGATTTAAGCAAGAAAATGACAGAAGCTGGATAGCAGGTAGGTTTCTACCTGCTAAGGACTAAGATTAAGCAAGGGCCATTTTGGGGGGATCCCTAAAACGGTGAAGGGAGGAAGGCAGGAATGACTGCCGGCCTTCAGCAAGTGGATGATGGTATTGAGCACGTAACTGAACCATCCGAGCTCTAAACGAGGGTTCATTCCCTTGTTTAGATGCGTAGGGCTTTGCATCTCTGGCATCCTTCTGGGCCTGACGCAATAATAAATTATGTTACAATATCTGGTGTGACGAAATGTTTCTTTTAAGGTAAACTGACATAAAGAAATAATTGATTTATGACCAGAAAATGAAAACCTTAGCATCATGAGATCATCTTTCTTTCACCCTTAGGGCCACATTAGATGCTGAGAAGTCCCAAGACTTGGTAACAGGCTTCTTATCCAGGCCATTTGTCTTAAATGGTTCTAACCAGTCACCTCGTTCTTCACAGTTTTCATGCATCGAGCCTCTTGACATCTCGTGGTTATGAGGCCCATAGATTTCCCTTTCCAGAAACTAAGCATCTTGTTTTCATTCTCAGCTGGTCTGTGAAGGAGTTGACTTCCGAGCTGAACACACCCATGCTCACTCACTCTGCATTTCTCTGAATCAACAAGCTCGCCGGCTCAGTATCAAGGGAGACAAGCACATTTTTAAGTCTTTCATAGTCTGAAACCTTGGAATTGTAGCCACAATACAATAAAAACCACAGTTTCCCCTTCAGTTATGAAAGATCTTTTAGGGTTACACTGGCTTGTCCTATGTTTCATAGCACTAAAAATCAGGTATCTTCAGAACTTCTGGCACCTCATAAGCCTTTTGAGGATGAACTTAATATGTATTTTAAACATTTGTTCCTTTGTGTCAAGTGTAGTCCATTAAGGGTTCCTGAGACAAAGTCCTTATCTATGTCTACACAGTTTGGAAAGACAGGGACACATTCCTTTCATAGCTTAGCGAAAAGGACAAACAACAGCTGAAAAGGACTATTTGGCTTACCTGCCAAACCATAGCACGTTTTCCTTGAAACTGATGGGAATATACATTAGGATGGGTGATTCACTCGAGCTCTGGATTGCCAGCTAATCACATAACATGGGTGCTCTAACACTGAAGACTAGGCCACAATTTCAAATCCCATCCTGCAAATCCCTTCCCCCAACTGAGGCTTTGTGACAGACTCCACAAAGTATCCAGGAACACTCTGTCGATGACCTAGAAGGCTCTTGCTCATCAATGACGCTGACAGCAGTATCTTACTCATCCTTTCACCGGTTGGCATAGGAGAGCTCACCTTCCGCCCCGCCTCCCCCCCCCCAATCCGGTACCTGTCAACACGCCTGATAATGATGTGTAGGTCACAGGTGAATTGCATTCCTGCCTACAGGATGACAGCTTCTGTCAGATCCTGGGTAGCAGGGCCTCTATTTTCCTCCCTGTTCTTCAGGGCTGGAGGATGGATGGAGGACAGGAAGTCTGTGCCTGGCTGGGGCTCCGACCTCACTGGCAAACTGTCTTCTGCCTGTTGAACCATATTGGAGGTGCTATACGGTTCTCCATGAGAAAAAAGTGTTTCTTCCAAAATGACTTATTTGCAAACGTTTTCCTCACCTGTATGTATGGACTAGGGAATACTTTAAATTTACATACATGAAATAAAGTAGAGAAATGAAGCTATTATCCAAGGGGGAAAAAAGATATTTTTTGTTTGAAACATTCAGATAATTAAAGCCAAAATCTGTATGTAGGGAGTAAAGGGCACACTTGAATTACAAAGATAATTGCCCCAATTCACCGCTTTACTTTGTATGTGTGAACACAAAAGTGTACAGTATTTAAAGTATCCGTTATCCTCAGAAATGAAACCTCAGCCTTTGTGAACTTACTTTATGTTAAGAGGCAGTGTCCAGGAACATTGGACAGATGCCAGCACCATTGTTTGCAGTGCATTTTAGTGTCACTGAAGTCAGAGAGAAATTTGTTTTAAGGATAATGTGCCATGTTTTTACGATAGGGCTTTCATATTGAAGCGTGGGAAGATTGAGGTCCCACACTATTCACGACAAGCGCTTTCGCCCTGTCTTGAGGGAAGAAAGACGTACATTAAGTGACAGACCTGTGCTTGGAAAACATAACTTTCAAAGGCTTCAGTATTTCAGTTTGTAGAATATTAGCATTTGTCTTTGACTCTGTATAAGAATTATGTGATATGGTAAAAACATTCAAACTGATAAAGATTATATCTACAGTGGAATCTTAAGAGTATCTCAAATAGCAAAGGTTGTTCTAACCTCTAACTTGCTTTAAGAAAACGTTCTGGGGAGTAAAAGCAGGTAATGTTTAGTTTAGAAAGGGGAAAAGTACTTCTGGGGAAAGGTACAACAATTCTTTAAACATTTCTTTCTTCAAATGATCATTTTCTAAAGAAAAGCAAGGAATTTAAAAAACAAGTCTTTTTGCAAATGAGAATCCAACAGAACAGGGTAGGTATTAATAAACTAGATAAGATAGTTTTGTGTTGAAATTGGAACTATAGAGCACAAGGGGAGATGAAAATAATCTTTAAACCACTTATTCATTATAAGAATGGATTTCCCCCTCCAATCCTCCCTTCCTTCCTTCTTTCCTTCCTTCCTTCCTTCCTTCCTTCCTTCCTTCCTTCCTTCCTTCCTTCTTTTTTCTTTTAATCTTCCTAATATTTATCTCCAGCATTTAAAAATTAGTAACCATTTCTCACTACTGAGTAGGAGAGACAGAAACTTGAGCACATCATCGAGAAACATCATGGACAAAGGTTGTTGGGTGTTGAACCCCAACAGACAGAGTTGAGACCTTAATGAACAAAGTCAAGATGTTATGTAGTTCCCAGAACCAGAAGGGGGGAAAAAAAAACCAAAAAACATTTTCTTGGATCATGCTGAAGTGAGTTGCAGAACCAAGATTTTGACTTGGACAGGCAGACCTAAAGACAGAGGTGTTGGAAGCCAAACAAGTGACTATTCGTAGTGTAGGGGTTAAGTGGATGGTTTTGAAACCCAAAGGCTTGGCTTTGAAAACTTGTGCTCTCACTAATGCAATTTACTTGGCCTCTATATATCTCATTTTCCCTGCCTATCAAATGAGAAAACTAGAAGCTACCCCAGAGGTTGTTCTGAGACTTAAATTGGCCAACATATGCCAGGTGCATAGAACAATGTTTCACACATCACAGGTACGCAATAAATGTCAGCTTTTATACTTACCTGGGTGAAGGTTGGACTCTGTGATAAGCTGGAGCTGCTGGGCTAATGTCTGGTCCATGAAAGTGCCATGTTCTTCAGATTCCATCATGGTCTGAAA